>NC_133533.1:3737133-4467924 GCF_048544455.1 Silene latifolia | reverse complement strand
ATGAGCTCGTATGCGTGATTGAAAAACAGGAGAAAAAGAAACAGGTTAAAAGACGACCTTAAGGCATTTGAAATTGAAGTGTATATATATAATACACGGTTTGAAATCCGGGGTCCGGAATAAAATTCTCCGAAATCACATAGAAAGTTCTCGGGTCAGATAAAGCGGCCACACAAAGTTTGAGCACCAACGGAAGACATTTGGGGGTGCGGTGTGCCACAAACCAAGATTCGCGAAACTCGGATTATTGTGAAAAATGTGTTAAAGCTCGTTATTTGAGGTTGAAATCGAATAAGGTTGATTCTGAAATCGAACAGGTTGATTCCTGAAATAAGCTAGGACACGTAATTGAAAAACAGGGAGAAAAAAAACGATTTAGTGCACGACTTTCCGAGCAATTTGAAATTGAAGTGTATAATACACGGTTTTCGAGATTCAAGTCTCGGAATAAAATTCTCAGGAAATCACATAGAAAGTTCCTCGGGTCAGATAAAGAGGCCACGCACAGTTTGAGCACCAACGGAAGACATTTGGGGGTGCCGGTGTGCCACAAACCGACATTCGCCGAAACTCGGATTATCGTGAAAAATGTGTTAAAGCTCGTTATTTGGTGAAATCGAGCAGTTGATTCCGAAATCGAGCAGGTTGATTCTGCAATGAGCTCGGACACGTGATTGAAGAACATGGAGAAAAAGAAACGGTTCGGTAGGACCTTCGAACAACGGTGAATTTGAAGGGTATAATAAATACACGGTTTTTCGGGATTAGGGGTCCGGAATAAAATTCTCCGGAAATCACATAGAAGGTTCCTTGGGTCAGATAAAGTGGCCACGCAAATTTTGAGCACCAACGAAAGACATTTGGCGGTGCCGGTGTGCCACAAACAAAGATTCCAGAAACTCGGATTATCGTGAAAAATGTGTTAAAGCTCGTTATTTGAGGCTGAAATCGAACAGGTTTATTCTTGAAATGAGCTCGGACGCGTGATTGAAAAATAGGGAGAAAAAGAAACAGTTCGATACGACCTTCCGAAGCAGTGAAATTGAAGTGTATAATACGGTGTTTGAGATTAGGGTCCGAATAAAATTCTCCGAAATCACATAGAAAGTTCCTCGGGTCAGATAAAGAGGCCACGCAAAGTTTGAGCACCAACGGAAGACATTTGGGGGTGCCGGTGTGCCAAACCAAGATTCGCGAAACTTCGGATTATAGTGAAAAATGTGTTAAAGCTCGTTATTTGAGGATAAAATCGAACAGGTTGATTCCTGAAATCGAACAGGTTGATTCTGAAATGAGCTCGGACGCGTGATTGAAGAACATGGAGAAAAAGAAACGGGTTCGGTAGGACCTTCCGAAACGGTGAATTTGAAGGGTATAATAAATACACGGTTTTCGGGATTAAGGGGTCCCGGAATAAAATTCTCGGAAATCACATAGAAAGTTCCTTGGGTCAGATAAAGTGGCCACGCAAAGTTTGAGCACCAACGGAAGACATTTGGCGGTGCTGGTGTGCCACAAACCAAACATTCGCGAAACTCGGATTATCGTGAAAAATGTGTTAAAGCTCGTTATTTGAGGTGAAATCGAACAGGTTGATTCCTGAAATCGAACAGGTTGATTTTTGAAATGAGCTCGGATGCGTGATTGAAAAACAGGGAGAAAAAAAACAGGTTGAGTACGACCTTCCGAAATTTGAAATTGAAGTGTATATAATTACACGGTTTTTGAAATTCCGGGGTCCCGGAATAAAATTCTCCGGAAATCACATAGAAAGTTCCTCGGGTCAGATAAAGCGGCCACACAAAGTTTGAGCACCAACGGAAGACATTTGGGGGTGCCGGTGTGCCACAAACCAAGCGATTCGCGAAACTCGGATTATAGTGAAAAATGTGTTAAAGCTCGTTATTTGAGGCTGAAATCGAACAGGTTGATTCTGAAATCGAGCAGGTTGATTCTGCAATGAGCTCGGACACGTGATTGAAGAACATGGAGAAAAAAAACAGTTCCGGTAGGACCTTCCGAACCGAACTTGAAGGGTATAATAAATACACGGTTTTTCGGGATTCGGGGTCCCGGAATAAAATTCTCCGGAAATCACATAGAAGGTTCCTTGGGTCAGATAAAGTGGCCACGCAAATTTTGAGCACCAACGAAAGACATTTGGCGGTGCGGTGTGCACAAACCAAAGCATTCGCAGAAACTCGGATTATCGTGAAAAATGTGTTAAAGCTCGTTATTTGAGGTTGAAATCGAACAGGTTTATTCCTGAAATGAGCTCGGACGCGTGATTGAAAACAGGGAAAAAAAGAAACGAGGTTCCGTACGACCTTCCGAACGGCCGAAATTGAAGTGTATAATACACGGTTTTTCGAGATTCCGGGGGTCCCGGAATAAAATTCTCCGGAAATCACATAGAAAGTTCCTCGGGTCGGATAAAGAGGCCACGCAAAGTTTGAGCACCAACGGAAGACATTTGGGGGTGCCGGTGTGCCTAAACCAAAGATTCGCCGAAACTCGGATTATAGTGAAAAATGTGTTAAAGCTCGTTATTTAAATTTGAAATCGAACAAAGGTTGATTCTGAAATCGAGCGGAGTTGATTCTGCAATGAGCTCGGACACGTGATTGAAGAACATGGAGAAAAAAAACGGGTTCGGTAGGACCTTCCGAAACAATTTGAAGGGTATAATAAATACACGGTTTTTCGGGATTAGGGGTCCCGGAATAAAATTCTCGGAAATCACATAGAAAGTTCCTCGGGTCAGATAAAGAGGCCACGCAAAGTTTGAGCACCAACGGAAGACATTTGGGGGTGTCGGTGTGCCACAAACCAAAGCATTCGCGAAACTCGGATTATAGTGAAAAATGTGTTAAAGCTCGTTATTTGAGGTTGAAATCGAACAAAGGTTGATTCTGAAATCGAGCAGGTTGATTCTGCAATGAGCTCGGACACGTGATTGAAGAACATGGAGAAAAAGAAACAGGTTCCGGTAGGACCTTATGAACATTTGAATTTGAAGGGTATAATAAATACACGGGTTTTCGGGATTCCGGGGCCCGGAATAAAATTCTCCGGAAATCACATAGAAAGTTCCTCGGGTCAGATAAAGCGGCCACGCAAAGTTTGAGCACCAACGGAAGACATTTGGGGGTGCCGGTGTGCCACAAACCAGCATTCGTCGAAATTCGGATTATCGTGAAAAATGTGTTAAAGCTCGTTATTTGAGGTTGAAATCGAACAGGTTGATTCACGAAACCGAACAAAGGTTGATTCTGAAATGAGCTCGGATGCGTGATTGAAAACGGGGAGAAAAACAGGTTCCGTACGACCTCCGACCTAATTTGAAATTGAAGTGTATATATATAATAAACGGTTTTGAAATTCGGGGTCCGGAATAAAATTCTCGAAAATCACATAGAAAGTTGCTCGGGTGAGATAAAGCGGCCACGCAAAGTTTGAGCACCAACGGAAGACATTTGGGGGTTCCGGTGTGCCACAAACCAAACATTCGCGAAACTCTCGGATTATCGTGAAAAATGTGTTAAAGCTCGTTATTTGAAATTGAAATCGAACAGGTTGATTCTGAAATCGAACAGGTTGATTCCCGAAATGAGCTCGGACGCGTAATTGAAAAACAGGGAGAAAAGAAACAGGTTCCGTCACGACCTTCGAACAGTGAAATTGAAGTATATAATACACGGTTTTTGAGATCAGGGGTCCCGAATAAAATTCTCGGAAATCACATAGAAAGTTCCTCGGGTCCGATAAAGCATCCACGCAAAGTTTGAGCACCAACGGAAGATATTTGGGGGTGCGGTGTGCCAAAAAAGATTCGCAAAACTCGGATTATAATGAAAAATGTGTTAAAGCTCGTTATTTGATTTGAAATCGAAACAGGTTGATTCTGAAATCGAGCGGGTTGATTCTGCAATGAGCTCGGACACGTGATTGAAGAACATGGATAAAAAGAAACAGTTCGGTAGGACCTTCCGAACGGTTTGAATTTGAAGGGTATAATAAATACACGGGTTTTGGATTCGGAGTCCCGGAATAAAATTCTCCGGAAATCACATAGAAGGTTCCTTGGGTCAAATAAAGCGGCCACGCAAAGTTAGAGCACCAACGGAAGACATTTGGGGGTGCCGGTGTGCCACAAACCAGCATTCGCCGAAACTCGGGATTATAGTGAAAAATGTGTTAAAGCTCGTTATTTGAGGTGAAATAGAACAAAGTTGATTCTTGAAATCGAACGGGTTGATTTCGAAATGAGCTCGGATGCGTGATTGAAAACAGGAGAAAAAAACGAGGTTCAGACGACCTTCCGAACTTTGAAATTGAAGTGTATAATACACGGTGTTTCGAGATTCGGGGTCCCGGAATAAAATTCTCCGGAAATCACATAGAAAGTTCCTCGGGTCGGATAAAGAGGCCACGCAAAGTTTGAGCACCAACGGAAGACATTTGGGGGTGCCGGTGTGCCACAAACCAAAGCATTCGCGAAACTCGGATTATAGTGAAAAATGTGTTAAAGCTCGTTATTTTAGGCTGAAATCGAAATCGAAAGGTTGATTCTGAAATCGAGCGGGTTGATTCTGCAATGAGCTCGGACACGTGATTGAAGAACATGGAGAAAAAGAAACAGGTTCCGGTAGGACCTTCCGAACGGCTGAATTTGAAGGGTATAATAAATACACGGTTTTCGGGATTAGGGGTCCCGGAATAAAATTCTCCGGAAATCACATAGAAAGTTCCTTGGGTCAGATAAAGTGGCCACGCAAAGTTTGAGCACCAACGGAAGACATTTGGCGGTGCCGGTGTGCCACAAACCAAGATTCGAAACTCGGATTATCGTGAAAAATGTGTTAAAGCTCGTTATTTGAGGCTGAAATCGAACAGGTTGATTCCTGAAATCGAAAGGTTGATTTACGAAATGAGCTCGGATGCGTGATTGAAAAACGGGGAGAAAAAGAAACAGTTCGTGCGACCTTCCGAGCGGTGAAATTGAAGTGTATATAATTACACGGTTTTGAAATTCGGGTCCCGGAATAAAATTCTCGGAAATCACATAGAAAGTTCTCGGGTCAGATAAAGCGGCCACACAAAGTTTGAGCACCAACGGAAGACATTTGGGGGTGCCGGTGTGCCACAAACCAGCATTCGCCGAAACTCGGATTATAGTGAAAAATGTGTTAAAGCTCGTTATTTGAGGCTGAAATCGAACAGGTTGATTCCTGAAATCGAGCAGGTTGATTCCTGCAATGAGCTCGGACACGTGATTGAAGAACATGGAGAAAAAAAAACAGTTCGGTAGGACCTTCCGAACGGTGAACTTGAAGGGTATAATAAATACACGGTTTTTCGGGATTCCGGGGTCCCGGAATAAAATTCTCCGGAAATCACATAGAAGGTTCCTTGGGTCAGATAAAGTGGCCACGCAAATTTTGAGCACCAACGAAAGACATTTGGCGGTGCCGGTGTGCCACAAACCAGCATTCGCCGAAACTCGGATTATCGTGAAAAATGTGTTAAAGCTCGTTATTTGAGGCTGAAATCGAACAGGTTTATTCCTGAAATGAGCTCGGATGCGTGATTGAAAAACAGGGAGAAAAAGAAACAGGTTCCGGTACGACCTTCCGAACGGCTGAAATTGAAGTGTATAATACACGGTGTTCGAGATTAGGGGTCCCGGAATAAAATTCTCGGAAATCACATAGAAAGTTCCTCGGGTCAGATAAAGAGGCCACGCAAAGTTTGAGCACCAACGGAAGACATTTGGGGTGCCGGTGTGCCACAAACAAAGACATTCGCGAAACTCGGATTATAGTGAAAAATGTGTTAAAGCTCGTTATTTAAGGATGAAATCGAACAGGTTGATTCTGAAATCGGCAGGTTGATTCTGCAATGAGCTCGGACACGTGATTGAAGAACATGGAGAAAAAGAAACAGGTTCCGGTAGGACCTTCCGAACGGCTGAATTTGAAGGGTATAATAAATACACGGTTTTTCGGGATTCCGGGGTCCCGGAATAAAATTCTCCGGAAATCACATAGAAAGTTCCTCGGGTCAGATAAAGAGGCCACGCAAAGTTTGAGCACCAACGGAAGACATTTGGGGGTGTCGGTGTGCCACAAACCAGCATTCGCCGAAACTCGGATTATAGTGAAAAATGTGTTAAAGCTCGTTATTTGAGGCTGAAATCGAACAGGTTGATTCCTGAAATCGAGCAGGTTGATTCCTGCAATGAGCTCGGACACGTGATTGAAGAACATGGAGAAAAAGAAACAGGTTCCGGTAGGACCTTATGAACGGCTGAATTTGAAGGGTATAATAAATACACGGGTTTTCGGGATTCCGGGGTCCCGGAATAAAATTCTCCGGAAATCACATAGAAAGTTCCTCGGGTCAGATAAAGCGGCCACGCAAAGTTTGAGCACCAACGGAAGACATTTGGGGGTGCCGGTGTGCCACAAACCAGCATTCGTCGAAATTCGGATTATCGTGAAAAATGTGTTAAAGCTCGTTATTTGAGGCTGAAATCGAACAGGTTGATTCCTGAAATCGAACAGGTTGATTCCTGAAATGAGCTCGGATGCGTGATTGAAAAACAGGGAGAAAAAGAAACAGGTTCCGGTACGACCTTCCGACCGGCTGAAATTGAAGTGTATATATATAATAAACGGTTTTTGAAATTCCGGGGTCCCGGAATAAAATTCTCCGAAAATCACATAGAAAGTTGCTCGGGTCAGATAAAGCGGCCACGCAAAGTTTGAGCACCAACGGAAGACATTTGGGGGTGCCGGTGTGCCACAAACCAAAGATTCGCGAAACTCGGATTATCGTGAAAAATGTGTTAAAGCTCGTTATTTGAGGTGAAATCGAACAGGTTGATTCCTGAAATCGAACAGGTTGATTCCTGAAATGAGCTCGGACGCGTAATTGAAAAACAGGAGAAAAGAAACGGGTTCAGTACGACCTTCCGAAATTTGAAATTGAAGTATATAATACACGGTTTTGAGATTCCGGGGTCCCGGAATAAAATTCTCGGAAATCACATAGAAAGTTCCTCGGGTCCGATAAAGCATCCACGCAAAGTTTGAGCACCAACGGAAGATATTTGGGGGTGCCGGTGTGCCACAAAACAAAGATTCGCGAAACTCGGATTATAATGAAAAATGTGTTAAAGCTCGTTATTTGAGGTGAAATCGAACAGGTTGATTCCTGAAATCGAGCAGGTTGATTCCTGCAATGAGCTCGGACACGTGATTGAAGAACATGGATAAAAAGAAACAGTTCAGTAGGACCTTCCGAACGGTGAATTTGAAGGGTATAATAAATACACGGGTTTTCGGGATTCGGAGTCCCGAATAAAATTCTCCGGAAATCACATAGAAGGTTCCTTGGGTCAAATAAAGCGGCCACGCAAAGTTAGAGCACCAACGGAAGACATTTGGGGGTGCTGGTGTGCCACAAACCAAAGATTCGCGAAACTCGATTATAGTGAAAAATGTGTTAAAGCTCGTTATTTGAGGCTGAAATAGAACAGGTTGATTCTTGAAATCGAACAGGTTGATTCCTGAAATAAGCTCGGACGCGTGATTGAAAAACAGGTAGAAAAAGAAACAGGTTCCGGTACGACCTTCCGAACGGCTGAAATTGAAGTGTATAATACACGGTTTTTGAAATTCCGGGGTCCCGAAGTAAAATTCTCCGGAAATCACATAGAAAGTTCCTCGGGTCAAATAAAGCGGCCACGCAAAGTTTGAGCACCAACGGAAGACATTTGGGGGGGTGCGGTGTGCCCAAACCAAAGATTCGTCGAAATTCGGTTATCGTGAAAAATGTGTTAAAGCTCGTTATTTGAGGCTGAAATCGAACAGGTTGATTCCTGAAACCGAACAGGTTGATTCCTGAAATAAGCTCGGACGCGTAATTGAAAAACAGGGAGAAAAAGAAACAGGTTCCGGTACGACCTTACGAACGGCTGAAATTGAAGTGTATCATACACGGTTTTTCGGGATTCCGGGGTCCCGGAATAAAATTCTCCGGAAATCACATAGAAAGTTTCTCGGGTCAGATAAAGCGGCCACGCAAAGTTTGAGCACCAACGGAAGACATTTGGTGGTGCCGGTGTGCCACAAACCAAAGATTCACGAAACTCGGATTATCGTGAAAAATGTGTTAAAGCTCGTTATTTGAGGTGAAATCGAACAGGTTGATTCCTGAAATCGAACAGGTTGATTCTGAAATGAGCTCGGACGCGTGATTGAAAAACAAAGAGAAAAAGAAACAGGTTCAGTACGACCTTCCGACCATTTGAAATTGAAGTGTATATATATAATACACGGTTTTGAAATTCGGGGTCCCGGAATAAAATTCTCGGAAATCACATAGAAAGTTCCTAGGGTCAGATAAAGCGGCCACGCAAAGTTTGAGCACCAACGGAAGACATTTGGGGGTGCCGGTGTGCCCAAACCAAAGATTCGCCGAAACTCGGATTATCGTGAAAAATGTGTTAAAGTTCGTTATTTGAGGTTGAAATCGAACAGGTTGATTCCTGAAATCGAACAGGTTGATTCTGAAATAAGCTAGGACACGTAATTGAAAAACAGGAGAAAAAAAACGATTTTAAGTACGACCTTCCGAACAATTTGAAATTGAAGTGTATAATACACGGTTTTTCGGTTTCGGGGTTAGGAACAAAATTCTCCGGAAATCACATAGAAAGTTCCTTGGGTCAGATAAAGAGGCCACGCAAAGTTTGAGCACCAACGGAAGACATTTGGGGGTGCCGGTGTGCCACAAACCAGCATTCGCCGAAACTCGGATTATAGTGAAAAATGTGTTAAAGCTCGTTATTTGAGGCTGAAATCGAACAGGTTGATTCCTGAAATCGAACAGGTTGATTCCTGGAATAAGCTCGGACGCGTGATTGAAAAACAGGTAGAAAAAGAAACAGGTTCCGGTACGACCTTCCGAACGGCTGAAATTGAAGTAAATAATACACGGTTTTTGAAATTCCGGGGTCCCGGAATAAAATTCTCCGAAAATCACATAGAAAGTTGCTCGGGTCAGATAAAGCGGCCACGCAAAGTTTGAGCACCAACGGAAGACATTTGGGGGTGCCGGTGTGCCACAAACCAGCATTCGCCGAAACTCGGATTATCGTGAAAAATGTGTTAAAGCTCGTTATTTGAGGCTGAAATCGAACAGGTTGATTCCTGAAATCGAACAGGTTGATTCCTGAAATAAGCTCGGACGCGTAATCGAAAAACAGGGAGAAAAAGAAACATGTTCCGGTACGACCTTCCAAACGGCTGAAATTGAAGGGTATAAATACACGGTTTTTCGGGATTCCGGGGTCCCGGAATAAAATTCTCCGGAAATCACATAGAAAGTTCCTCGGGTCAGATAAAGCGGCCACGCAAAGTTTGAGCACCAACGGAAGACATTTGGGGGTGCCGGTGTGCCACAAACCACCATTCGCCGAAACTCGGATTATCGTGAAAAATGTGTTAAAGCTCGTTATTTGAGGCTGAAATCGAACAGGTTGATTCCTGAAATCGAACAGGTTGATTCCTGAAATAAGCCCGGACGCGTGATTGAAAAACAGGGAGAAAAAGAAACAGGTTCCGGTACGACCTTCCTAACGGCTGAAATTGAAGTATATAATACACGGTTTTGAAATTAGGGGTCCCGGAATAAAATTCTCCGGAAATCACATAGAAAGTTACTCGGGTTAGATAAAGCGGCCACGCAAAGTTTGAGCACCAACGGAAGACATTTGGGGGTGCCGGTGTGCCACAAACCACCATTCGCCGAAACTCGGATTATTGTGAAAAATGTGTTAAAGCTCGTTATTTGAGGCTGAAATCGAACAGGTTGATTCCTGAAATAAGCTCGGACGCGTAATTTAAAAACAGGGAGAAAAAGAAACAGTTCGATTACGACCTTCCTAACTTTGAAATTGAAATATATAATACACGGTTTTTGAAATTCCGGGGTCCCGGAATAAAATTCTCCGAAAATCACATTGAAAGTTCCTCGGGTCAGTTAAAGCGGCCACGCAAAGTTTGAGCACCAACGGAAGACATTTGGGGGTGCCGGTGTGCCACAAACCAGCATTCACCGAAACTTGGATTATAGTGAAAAATGTGTTAAAGCTCGTTATTTGAGGCTGAAATCGAACAGGTTGATTCCTGCAATGAGCTCGAACACGTGATTGAAGAACAAGGAGAAAAAGAAACAGGTTCCGGTACGACCTTTCGAACGGCTGAAATTGAAGTGTATAAATACACGGTTTTTCGGGATTCCGGGGTCCCGGAATAAAATTCTCCGGAAATCACATAGAAAGTTCATCGGGTCAGATAAAGCGGCCACGCAAAGTTTCAGCACCAACGGAAGACATTTGGGGGTGCCGGTGTGCCAAAAACAAAAAAAGATTCGCGAAACTCGGATTATCGTGAAAAATGTGTTAAAACTCGTTATTTGAGGCTGAAATCGAACAGGTTGATTCCTGAAATCGAACAGGTTGATTCCTGAAATGAGCTCGGATGCGTGATTGAAAAACAGGGAGAAAAATAAACAGGTTCCGGTACGACCTTCCGAACGGCTGAAATTGAAGTTTATATATAATACACGGTTTTTGAAATTCCTGGGTCCCGGAATAAAATTCTCCGGAAATCACATAGAAAGTTCCTCGGGTCAGATAAAGCGGCCACACAAAGTTTGAGCACCAACGGAAGACATTTGGGGGTGCCGGTGTGCCACAAACCAAAGATTCGCGAAACTCGGATTATCGTGAAAAATGTGTTAAAGCTCGTTATTTGAGGCTGAAATCGAACAGGTTTATTCCTGAAATGAGCTCGGATGCGTGATTGAAAAACAGGGAGAAAAAGAAACAGGTTCCGGTACGACCTTCCGAACGGCTGAAATTGAAGTGTAATACACGGTTTTTGAAATTTCGGGGTCCCGGAATAAAATTCTCCGGAAATCACATAGAAAGTTCCTCGGGTCAGATAAAGCGGCCACGCAAAGTTTGAGCAACAACGGAAGACATTTGGGGGTGCCAGTGTGCCACAAACCAGCATTCGCCGAAACTCAGATTATCGTGAAAAATGTGTTAAAGCTCGTTATTTGAGGCTGAAATCGAACAGGTTGATTCCTGAAATCAAACAGGTTGATTCCTGAAATGAGCTCGGATGCGTGATTGAAAAACAGGTAGAAAAAGAAACAGGTTTCTGTACGACCTTCCGAACGGCTGAAATTGAAGTGTATATAATACACGGTTTTTGAAATTCCGGGGTCCCGGAATAAAATACTCCGGAAGTCACATAGAAAGTTCCTCGGGTCAAATAAAGCGGCCACGCAAAGTTTGAGCACCAACGGAAGACATTTGGGGGTGCCGGTGTGCCACAAACCAGGATTCGCCGAAACTCGGATTATCGTGAAAAATGTGTTAAAGCTCGTTATTTGAGGCTGAAATCGAACAGGTTGATTCCTGAAATGAGCTCGGATGCGTGATTGAAAAACAGGGAGAAAAAGAAACAGGTTCCGGTACGACCTTCCGAACGGCTGAAATTGAAGTGTAATACACGGTTTTTGAAATTTCGGGGTCCCGGAATAAAATTCTCCGGAAATCACATAGAAAGTTCCTCGGGTCAAATAAAGCGGCCACGCAAAGTTTGAGCACCAACGGAAGACATTTGGGGGTGCCGGTGTGCCACAAACCAAAGATTCGCCGAAACTCGATTATCGTGAAAAATGTGTTAAAGCTCGTTATTTGAGGCTGAAATCGAACAGGTTGATTCGAAATCAAACAGGTTGATTCTGAAATGAGCTCGGATGCGTGATTGAAAAACAGGGAGAAAAAGAAACAAAGTTTCATACGACCTTCCGAACGGTCGAAATTGAAGTGTATATAATACACGGTTTTTGAAATTCGGGGTCCCGAATAAAATACTCCGGAAGTCACATAGAAAGTTCCTCGGGTCAAATAAAGCGGCCACGCAAAGTTTGAGCACCAACGGAAGACATTTGGGGGTGCCGGTGTGCCACAAACCAGCATTCGCCGAAACTCGGATTATCGTGAAAATGTGTTAAAGCTCGTTATTTGAGGCTGAAATCGAACAGGTTGATTCTGAAATGAGCTCGGACGCGTGATTGAAAAACAGGGAGAAAAAGAAAGGTTCCGCATTCGACCGACCTTAACAACTGAAATTGAAGTGTAATACACGGTTTTGAAATTCGGGGTCCCGGAATAAAATTCTCCGGAAATCACATAGAAAGTTCCTCGGGTCAGATAAAGCGCCACGCAAAGTTTGAGCACCAACGGAAGAAATTTGGGAGTGCCGGTGTGCCACAAACCAAGATTCGCCGAAACTCGGATTATCGTGAAAATGTGTTAAAACTCGTTATTTGAGGTTGAAATCGAACAGGTTGATTCCTGAAATCGAACAGGTTGATTCTGAAATGAGCTCGGATGCGTGATTGAAAAACAGGGAGAAAAAGAAACAGGTTCCGAGACGACCTTCCGAAGCAATTTTGAAATTGAAGTGTATATATAATACACGGTTTTGAAATTCAGGTCCCGGAATAAAATTCTCGAAATCACATAGAAAGTTCCTCGGGTCGATAAAGCGTCCACGCAAAGTTTGAGCACCAACGGAAGACATTTGGGGGTGCCGGTGTGCCACAAACCAAAGATTCGAAACTCGGATTATCGTGAAAAATGTGTTAAAACTCGTTATTTGAGGCTGAAATCGAACAGGTTGATTCCTGAAATCGAACAGGTTGATTCCTGAAATGAGCTCGGATGCGTGATTGAAAAACAGGGAGAAAAATAAACAGGTTCGATCACGACCTTCCGAACGGCTGAAATTGAAGTTTATATATAATACACGGTTTTTGAAATTCCTGGGTCCCGGAATAAAATTCTCCGGAAATCACATAGAAAGTTCCTCGGGTCAGATAAAGCGGCCACACAAAGTTTGAGCACCAACGGAAGACATTTGGGGGTGCCGGTGTGCCACAAACCAGCATTCGCCGAAACTCGGATTATCGTGAAAAATGTGTTAAAGCTCGTTATTTGAGGCTGAAATCGAACAGGTTTATTTCTGAAATGAGCTCGGATGCGTGATTGAAAAACAGGGAGAAAAAGAAACAGGTTCCGGTACGACCTTCCGAACGGCTGAAATTGAAGTGTAATACACGGTTTTTGAAATTTCGGGGTCCCGGAATAAAATTCTCCGGAAATCACATAGAAAGTTCCTCGGGTCAGATAAAGCGGCCACGCAAAGTTTGAGCAACAACGGAAGACATTTGGGGGTGCCAGTGTGCCACAAACCAGCATTCGCCGAAACTCGGATTATCGTGAAAAATGTGTTAAAGCTCGTTATTTGAGGCTGAAATCGAACAGGTTGATTCCTGAAATCGAACAGGTTGATTTCTGAAATGAGCTCGGATGCGTGATTGAAAAACAGGGAGAAAAAGAAACAGTTTTCATACGACCTTCGAACGGTGAAATTGAAGTGTATATAATACACGGTTTTGAAATTCGGGGTCCGGAATAAAATACTCCGGAAGTCACATAGAAAGTTCCTCGGGTCAAATAAAGCGGCCACGCAAAGTTTGAGCACCAACGGAAGACATTTGGGTGTGCCGGTGTGCCACAAACCAGGATTCGCCGAAACTCGGATTATCGTGAAAAATGTGTTAAAGCTCGTTATTTGAGGCTGAAATCGAACAGGTTGATTCCTGAAATGAGCTCGGACGCGTGATTGAAAAACAGGGAGAAAAAGAAACAGGTTCCGGTACGACCTTCCGAACGGTTGAAATTGAAGTGTATAATACACGGTTTTTCGGGGTCCCGGAATAAAATTCTCCGGAAATCACATAGAAAGTTCCTCGGGTCAGATAAAGCGGCCACGCAAAGTTTTAGCACCAACGGAAGACATTTGGGGGTGCCGGTGTGCCACAAACCAGCATTCGCCGAAACTCGGATTATCGTGAAAAATGTGTTAAAACTCGTTATTTGAATTTGAAATCGAACAGGTTGATTCTGAAATCGAACAGGTTGATTCTGAAATGAGCTCGGATGCGTGATTGAAAAACAGGGAGAAAAATAAACAGGTTCCGTACGACCTTCCGAACATTTGTGAAATTGAAGTGTATATATAATACACGGTTTTGAAATTCCGGGTCCCGGAATAAAATTCTCCGGAAATCACATAGAAAGTTCCTCGGGTCAGATAAAGCGGCCACGCAAAGTTTGAGCACCAACGGAAGACATTTAGGGGTGCCGGTGTGCCACAAACCAGCATTCGCCGAAACTCGGATTATCGTGAAAAATGTGTTAAAGCTCGTTATTTAAGGCTGAAATCGAACAGGTTGATTCCTGAAATCAAACAGGTTGATTCCTGAAATGAGCTCGGATGCGTGATTGAAAACAGGAGAAAAAGAAACGGGTTCATGCGACCTTCCGAAATTTGAAATTGAAGTGTAATACACGGTTTTGAAATTTCGGGGTCCCGGAATAAAATTCTCGGAAATCACATAGAAAGTTCTCGGGTCAGATAAAGCGGCCACGCAAAGTTTGAGCACCAACGGAAGACATTTGGGGGTGCCGGTGTGCCACAAACCAGCATTCGCCGAAACTCGGATTATCGTGAAAAATGTGTTAAAACTCGTTATTTGAGGCTGAAATCGAACAGGTTGATTCCTGAATTGAGCTCGGATGCGTGATTGAAAAACAGGGAGGAAAATAAACAGGTTCCGGTACGACTTTCCGAACGGCTGAAATTGAAGTGTATATATAATACACGGTTTTTGAAATTCCGGGGTCCCGGAATAAAATTCTCCGGAAATCACATAGAAAGTTCCTCGGGTCAGATAAAGCGGCCACGCAAAGTTTGAGCACCAACGGAAGACATTTGGGGGTGCCGGTGTGCCACAAACCAAAGATTCGCGAAACTCGGATTATCGTGAAAAATGTGTTAAAGCTCGTTATTTGAGGCTGAAATCGAACAGGTTGATTCCTGAAATCGAACAGGTTGATTTCTGAAATAAGCTAGGACGCGTAATTGAAAAACAGGAAGAAAAAGAAACAGTTTCCGGTACGACCTTCCGAACGGCTGAAATTGAAGTGTATAATACACGGTTTTTCGAGATTCCGGGGTCCCGGAATAAAATTCTCCGGAAATCATATAGAAAGTTCCTCGGGTCAGATAAAGAGGCCACGCAAAGTTTGAGCACCAACGGAAGACATTTGGGGGTGCCGGTGTGCCACAAACCAGCATTCGCCGAAACTCGGATTATAGTGAAAAATGTGTTAAAGCTCGTTATTTGAGGCTGAAATCGAACAGGTTGATTCCTGAAATCGAACAGGTTGATTCCTGAAATAAGCTCGGACACGTGATTGAAAAACAGGTACAAAAAGAAACAGGTTCGTCACGACCTTCCGAGCATTTGAAATTGAAATGTATAATACACGGTTTTGAAATTCCGGGGTCCCGGAATAAAATTCTCCGGAAATCACATAGAAAGTTCCTCGGGTCAAATAAAGCGGCCAGGCAAAGTTTGAGCACCAACGGAAGACATTTGGGGGTGCCGGTGTGCCACAAACCAGCATTCGCCGAAACTCGGATTATAGTGAAAAATGTGTTAAAGCTCGTTATTTAAGGCTGAAATCGAACAGGTTGATTCCTGAAATCGAGCAGGTTAATTCCTGCAATGAGCTCGGACACGTGATTGAAGAACATGGAGAAAAAGAAACAGGTTCCGGTAGGACCTTCCGAACGGCTGAATTTGAAGGGTATAATAAATACACGGTTTTTCGGGATTAGGGGTCCCGGAATAAAATTCTCGGAAATCACATAGAAAGTTCCTCGGGTCAGATAAAGAGGCCACGCAAAGTTTGAGCACCAACGGAAGACATTTGGGGGTGTCGGTGTGCCACAAACCAGCATTCGCCGAAACTCGGATTATAGTGAAAAATGTGTTAAAACTCGTTATTTGAGGTTGAAATCGAACAGGTTGATTCTGAAATCGAGCAGGTTGATTCCGCAATGAGCTCGGACACGTGATTGAAGAACATGGAGAAAAAGAAACAGGTTCCGGTAGGACCTTATGAACGGCTGAATTTGAAGGGTATAATAAATACACGGGTTTTCGGGATTAGGGGTCCGGAATAAAATTCTCCGGAAATCACATAGAAGGTTCCTTGGGTCAGATAAAGCGGCCACGCAAAGTTAGAGCACCAACGGAAGACATTTGGGGGTGCTGGTGTGCCACAAACCAAAGATTCGCCGAAACTCGATTATAGTGAAAAATGTGTTAAAGCTCGTTATTTGAGGCTGAAATCGAACAGGTTGATTTTTGAAATGAGCTCGGATGCGTGATTGAAAAACAGGGAGAAAAAAAGAGGTTCGCACGACCTTCCGAACGGTGAAATTGAAGTGTAATACACGGTTTTGAAATTCGGGGTCCCGGAATAAAATTCTCGGAAATCACATAGAAAGTTCCTCGGTCGGATAAAGCGCCACGCAAAGTTTGAGCACCAACGGAAGACATTTGGGTGTCTTGGTGTGCCACAAGCCAAAGATTCGCGAAACTCGGATTATCGTGAAAAATGTGTTAAAGCTCGTTATTTGAGGTGAAATCGAACAGGTTGATTCCTGAAATTGAACAGGTTGATTCCTGAAATGAGCTCGGATGCGTGATTGAAAAACAGGGAGAAAAAGAAACAGGTTCCGGTACGACCTTCCGACCGGCTGAAATTGAAGTGTATATATATAATAAACGGTTTTTGAAATTCCGGGGTCCCGGAATAAAATTCTCGAAAATCACATAGAAAGTTGCTCGGTCAGATAAAGCGGCCACGCAAAGTTTGAGCACCAACGGAAGACATTTGGGGGTGCGGTGCCACCAAACCAAGATTCGCCGAAACTCGGATTATCGTGAAAAATGTGTTAAAGCTCGTTATTTGAGGCTGAAATCGAACAGGTTGATTCTGAAATCGAACAGGTTGATTCCTGAAATGAGCTCGGACGCGTGATTGAAAAACAGGAGAAAAAGAAACAGGTTCCGCACGACCTTCCGAACTATTTGAAATTGAAGTATATAATACACGGTTTTTCGAGATTCCGGGGTCCCGGAATAAAATTCTCCGGAAATCACATAGAAAGTTCCTCGGGTCCGATAAAGCATCCACGCAAAGTTTGAGCACCAACGGAAGACATTTGGGGGTGCCGGTGTGCCACAAAACAGCATTCGCCGAAACTCGGATTATAATGAAAAATGTGTTAAAGCTCGTTATTTGAGGCTGAAATCGAACAGGTTGATTCCTGAAATCGAGCAGGTTGATTCCTGCAATGAGCTCGGACACGTGATTGAAGAACATGGATAAAAAGAAACAGGTTCCAGTAGGACCTTCCGAACGGCTGAATTTGAAGGGTATAATAAATACACGGGTTTTCGGGATTCCGGAGTCCCGGAATAAAATTCTCCGGAAATCACATAGAAGGTTCCTTGGGTCAAATAAAGCGGCCACGCAAAGTTAGAGCACCAACGGAAGACATTTGGGGGTGCCGGTGTGCCACAAACCAGCATTCGCCGAAACTCAGATTATAGTGAAAAATGTGTTAAAGCTCGTTATTTGAGGCTGAAATAGAACAGGTTGATTCTTGAAATCGAACAGGTTGATTCCTGAAATAAGCTCGGACGCGTGATTGAAAAACAGGTAGAAAAAGAAACAGGTTCCGGTACGACCTTCCGAACGGCTGAAATTGAAGTGTATAATACACGGTTTTTGAAATTCCGGGGTCCCGAAGTAAAATTCTCCGGAAATCACATAGAAAGTTCCTCGGGTCAAATAAAGCGGCCACGCAAAGTTTGAGCACCAACGGAAGACATTTGGGGGTGCCGGTGTGCCACAAACCAGCATTCGTCGAAATTCGGATTATCGTGAAAAATGTGTTAAAGCTCGTTATTTGAGGTTGAAATCGAACAGGTTGATTCCTGAAACCGAACAGGTTGATTCCTGAAATAAGCTCGGACGCGTAATTGAAAAACAGGGAGAAAAAGAAACAGGTTCGTGCGACCTTACGAACAATTTGAAATTGAAGTGTATCATACACGGTTTTTCGGGATAAGGGGTCCCGGAATAAAATTCTCCGGAAATCACATAGAAAGTTTCTCGGGTCAGATAAAGCGGCCACGCAAAGTTTGAGCACCAACGGAAGACATTTGGGGGTGCGGTGTGCCACAAACCAAAGATTCGCGAAACTCGGATTATCGTGAAAAATGTGTTAAAGCTCGTTATTTGAGGCTGAAATCGAACAGGTTGATTCCTGAAATCGAACAGGTTGATTTTTGAAATGAGCTCGGATGCGTGATTGAAAAACAAGGAGAAAAAGAAACAGGTTCCGGTACGACCTTCCGACCGGCTGAAATTGAAGTGTATATATATAATACACGGTTTTTGAAATTCCGGGGTCCCGGAATAAAATTCTCCGGAAATCACATAGAAAGTTCCTAGGGTCAGATAAAGCGGCCACGCAAAGTTTGAGCACCAACGGAAGACATTTGGGGGTGCCGGTGTGCCACAAACCAGCATTCGCCGAAACTCGGATTATCGTGAAAAATGTGTTAAAGTTCGTTATTTGAGGCTGAAATCGAACAGGTTGATTCCTGAAATCGAACAGGTTGATTCCTGAAATAAGCTAGGACACGTAATTGAAAAACAGGGAGAAAAAGAAACAGTTTCCGGTACGACCTTCCGAACGGCTGAAATTGAAGTGTATAATACACGGTTTTTCGGTTTCCGGGGTTCCGGAACAAAATTCTCCGGAAATCACATAGAAAGTTCCTTGGGTCAGATAAAGAGGCCACGCAAAGTTTGAGCACCAACGGAAGACATTTGGGGGTGCCGGTGTGCCACAAACCAGCATTCGCCGAAACTCGGATTATAGTGAAAAATGTGTTAAAGCTCGTTATTTGAGGCTGAAATCGAACAGGTTGATTCCTGAAATCGAACAGGTTGATTCCTGAAATGAGCTCGGACGCGTGATTGAAAAACAGGTAGAAAAAGAAACAGGTTCCGAGACGACCTTCCGAATTTGAAATTGAAGTAAATAATACACGGTTTTGAAATTCGGGTCCGGAATAAAATTCTCCGAAAATCACATAGAAAGTTGCTCGGGTCAGATAAAGCGGCCACGCAAAGTTTGAGCACCAACGGAAGACATTTGGGGTGCGGTGTGCCACAAACCAAGATTCGCCGAAACTCGGATTATCGTGAAAAATGTGTTAAAGCTCGTTATTTGAGGCTGAAATCGAACAGGTTGATTCCTGAAATCGAACAGGTTGATTCCTGAAATGAGCTCGGACGCGTGATTGAAAAACAGGGAGAAAAAGAAACATGTTCCGGTACGACCTTCCAAACGGCTGAAATTGAAGGGTATAAATACACGGTTTTTCGGGATTCCGGGGTCCCGGAATAAAATTCTCCGGAAATCACATAGAAAGTTCCTCGGGTCAGATAAAGCGGCCACGCAAAGTTTGAGCACCAACGGAAGACATTTGGGGGTGCCGGTGTGCCACAAACCAGCATTCGCCGAAACTCGGATTATCGTGAAAAATGTGTTAAAGCTCGTTATTTGAGGTTGAAATCGAACAGGTTGATTCCTGAAATCGAACAGGTTGATTCTGAAATAAGCCCGGACGCGTGATTGAAAAACAGGAGAAAAAGAAACAGGTTCGTGACGACCTTCCTAACGGTGAAATTGAAGTATATAATACACGGTTTTTGAAATTCCGGGGTCCGGAATAAAATTCTCCGGAAATCACATAGAAAGTTACTCGGGTTAGATAAAGCGGCCACGCAAAGTTTGAGCACCAACGGAAGACATTTGGGGGTGCGGTGTGCCACAAACCAGCATTCGCCGAAACTCGGATTATCGTGAAAAATGTGTTAAAGCTCGTTATTTGAGGTGAAATCGAACAAGGTTGATTCTGAAATAAGCTCGGACGCGTAATTTAAAAACAGGGAGAAAAAGAAACAGGTTCCGGTACGACCTTCCTAACGGCTGAAATTGAAATATATAATACACGGTTTTTGAAATTCCGGGGTCCCGGAATAAAATTCTCCGAAAATCACATAGAAAGTTCCTCGGGTCAGTTAAAGCGGCCACGCAAAGTTTGAGCACCAACGGAAGACATTTGGGGGTGCCGGTGTGCCACAAACCAGCATTCACCGAAACTTGGATTATAGTGAAAAATGTGTTAAAGCTCGTTATTTGAGGCTGAAATCGAACAGGTTGATTCCTGAAATCGAACAGGTTGATTCCTGCAATGAGCTCGGACACGTGATTGAAGAACAAGGAGAAAAAAAACAGTTCCGCACGACCTTTCGAACGGTGAAATTGAAGTGTATAAATACACGGTTTTTCGGGATTCCGGGGTCCCGGAATAAAATTCTCCGGAAATCACATAGAAAGTTCATCGGGTCAGATAAAGCGGCCACGCAAAGTTTCAGCACCAACGGAAGACATTTGGGGGTGCCGGTGTGCCAAAAACCAGAATTCGCCGAAACTCGGATTATCGTGAAAAATGTATTAAAGCTCGTTATTTGAGGCTGAAATCGAACAGGTTGATTCCTGAAATCAAACAGGTTGATTCCTGAAATCAAACAGGTTGATTCCTGAAATGAGCTCGGATGCGTGATTGAAAAACAGGGAGAAAAAGAAACAGGTTCCGGTACGACCTTCCGAACGGCTGAAATTGAAGTGTATAAATACACGGTTTTTCGGTATTCCGGGGTCCCGGAATAAAATTCTCCGGAAATCACATAGAAAGTTCCTCGGGTCAGAAAAAGCGGCCACGCAAAGTTTCAGCACCAACGGAAGACATTTAGGGGTGCCGGTGTGCCACAAACCAGAATTCGCCGAAACTCGGATTATCGTGAAAAATGTATTAAAGCTCGTTATTTGAGGCTGAAATCGAACAAAGGTTGATTCCTGCAATCAAAAGGTTGATTCCTGAAATCAAACAGGTTGATTCTGAAATGAGCTCGGATGCGTGATTGAAAAACAGGGAGAAAAAGAAACAGTTCCAGACGACCTTCCGAACTAGTGAAATTGAAGTGTAATACACGGTTTTGAAATTCCGGGGCCCCGGAATAAAATTCTCCGGAAATCACATAGAAAGTTCCTCGGGTCAAATAAAGCGGCCACGCAAAGTTTGAGCACCAACGGAAGACATTTGGGGGTGCCGGTGTGCCACAATCCAGCATTCGCCGAAACTCGGATTATCGTGAAAAATGTGTTAAAGCTCGTTATTTGAGGCTGAAATCGAACACGTTGATTCCTGAAATGAGCTCGGATGCGTGATTGAAAAACAGGGAGAAAAAGAAACAGGTTCCGGTACGACCTTCCGAACGGCTAAAATTGAAGTGTAATACACGGTTTTTGAAATTCCGGGGTCACGGAATAAAATTCTCCGGAAATCACATAGAAAGTTCCTCGGGTCAGATAAAGCGGCCACGCAAAGGTTTGAGCAACAAAGGAAGACATTTGGGGGTGCCGGTGTGCCACAAACCAGCATTCGCCGAAACTCGGATTATCGTGAAAAATGTGTTAAAGCTCGTTATTTGAGGCTGAAATCGAACAGGTTGATTCCTGAAATCGAACAGGTTTATTCCCGAAATGAGCTCGGATGCGTGATTGAAAAACAGGGAGAAAAAGAAACAGGTTCCGGTACGACCTTCCGAACGGCTGAAATTGAAGTGTTTATATAATACACGGTTTTTGAAATTCCGGGGTCCCGGAATAAAATTCTCCGGAAATCACATAGAAATTTCATCGGGTCAGATAAGGCGGCCATGCAAAGTTTGAGCACCAACGGAAGACATTTGGGGGTGCCGGTGTGCCACAAACTAGCATTCGCCGAAACTCGGATTATCGTGAAAAATGTGTTAAAGCTCGTTATTTGAGGCTGAAATCGAACAGGTTGATTCCTGAAATCGAACAGGTTGACTCCTGCAATGAGCTCGGACACGTGATTGTAGAAAAAGGAGAAAAAGAAACAGGTTCCGGTACGACCTTCCGAACGGCTGAATTTGAAGGGTATAAATACACGGTTTTTCGGGATTCCGGGGTCCCGGAACAAAATTCTCCGGAAATCACATAGAAAGTTCCTCGGGTCAGATAAAGCGGCCACGCAAAGTTTGAGCACCAACGGAAGACATTTGGGGGTGCCGGTGTGCCACAAACCAGAATTCGCCGAAACTCGGATTATCGTGAAAAATGTGTTAAAGCTCGTTATTTGAGGCTGAAATCGAACAGGTTTATTCCTGAAATGAGCTCGGACGCGTGATTGAAAAACAGGGAGAAAAAGAAACAGTACTGCGACGACCTTCCGAACTAATTTGAAATTGAAGTGTAATACACGGTTTTTGAAATTTCGGGGTCCCGGAATAAAATTCTCCGGAAATCACATAGAAAGTTCCTCGGGTCAGATAAAGCGGCCACGCAAAGTTTGAGCAACAACGGAAGACATTTGGGGGTGCCGGTGTGCCACAAACCAGCATTCGCCGAAACTCGGATTATCGTGAAAAATGTGTTAAAGCTCGTTATTTGAGGTGAAATCGAACGAGGTTGATTCGAAATCAAACAGGTTGATTCCTGAAATGAGCTCGGATGCGTGATTGAAAAACAGGTAGAAAAAGAAACAGGTTCCGGTACGACCTTCTGAACGGCTGAAATTGAAGTGTATATAATACACGGTTTTTGAAATTCCGGGGTCCCGGAATAAAATACTCCGGAAATCACATAGAAAGTTCCTCGGGTCAAATAAAGCGGCCACGCAAAGTTTGAGCACCAACGGAAGACATTTGGAGGTGCCGGTGTGCCACAAACCAGGATTCGCCGAAACTCGGATTATCGTGAAAAATGTGTTAAAACTCGTTATTTGAGGCTGAAATCGAACAGGTTGATTCCTGAAATCGAACAGGTTGATTCCTGAAATGAGCTCGGATGCGTGATTGAAAAACAGGAGAAAAGAAACAGGTTCCAGACGACCTTCCGAACTATTTGAAATTGAAGTGTAATACACGGTTTTTGAAATTCGGGGTCCCGGAATAAAATTCTCGGAAATCACATAGAAAGTTCCTCGGGTCAGATAAAGCGGCCACGCAAAGTTTTAGCACCAACGGAAGACATTTGGGGGTGCGGTGTGCTGCCACAAACCAAAGATTCGCGAAACTCGGATTATCGTGAAAAATGTGTTAAAACTCGTTATTTGAGGCTGAAATCGAACAGGTTGATTCCTGAAATCGAACAGGTTGATTCCTGAAATGAGCTCGGACGCGTGATTGAAAAACAGGGAGAAAAAGAAACAGGTTCCGGTACGACCTTCCGAACGGCTGAAATTGAAGTGTATAATACACGGTTTTTGAAATTCTGGGGTCCCGGAATAAAATTCTCCGGAAATCACATAGAAAGTTCCTCGGGTCAGATAAAGCGGCCACACAAAGTTTGAGCACCAACGGAAGACATTTGGGGGTGCCGGTGTGCCACAAACCAAAGATTCGCGAAACTCGGATTATCGTGAAAAATGTGTTAAAGCTCGTTATTTGAGGCTGAAATCGAACAGGTTTATTCTTGAAATGAGCTCGGACGCGTGATTGAAAAACAGGAAGAAAAAGAAACAGGTTCGTACGACCTTCCGAACGGGTTTGAAATTGAAGTGTAATACACGGTTTTGAAATTTCGGGTCCCGGAATAAAATTCTCGGAAATCACATAGAAAGTTCCTCGGGTCGAGATAAAGCGGCCACGCAAAGTTTGAGCAACAACGGAAGACATTTGGGGGTGCCAGTGTGCCACAAACCAAAGATTCGCGAAACTCGATTATCGTGAAAAATGTGTTAAAGCTCGTTATTTGAGGCTGAAATCGAACAGGTTGATTCCTGAAATCAAACAGGTTGATTCCTGAAATGAGCTCGGATGCGTGATTGAAAAACAGGTAGAAAAAGAAAAGGTTTACATACGACCTTCGAACGGTGAAATTGAAGTGTATATAATACACGGTTTTTGAAATTCCGGGGTCCCGGAATAAAATACTCCGGCAATCACATAGAAAGTTCCTCGGGTCAAATAAAGCGGCCACGCAAAGTTTGAGCACCAACGGAAGACATTTGGGGGTGCCGGTGTGCCACAAACCAGCATTCGCCGAAACTCGGATTATCGTGAAAAATGCGTTAAAGCTCGTTATTTGAGGCTGAAATCGAACAGGTTGATTCCTGAAATGAGCTCGGATGCGTGATTGAAAAACAGGGAGAAAAAGAAACAGGTTCCGGTACGACCTTCCGAACGGCTGAAATTGAAGTGTAATACACGGTTTTTGAAATTCCGGGGTCCCGGAATAAAATTCTCCGGAAATCACATAGAAAGTTCCTCGGGTCAGATAAAGCGGCCACGCAAAGTTTTAGCACCAACGGAAGACATTTGGGGGTGCCGGTGTGCCACAAACCAGCATTCGCCGAAACTCGGATTATCGTGAAAAATGTGTTAAAACTCGTTATTTGAGGCTGAAATCGAACAGGTTGATTCCTGAAATCGAACAGGTTGATTCCTGAAATGAGCTCGGATGCGTGATTGAAAAACAGGGAGAAAAATAAACAGGTTCCGGTACGACCTTCCGAACGGCTGAAATTGAAGTGTATATATAATACACGGTTTTTGAAATTCTGGGTCCCGAATAAAATTCTCGGAAATCACATAGAAAGTTCCTCGGGTCGATAAAGCGTCCACGCAAAGTTTGAGCACCAACGGAAGACATTTGGGGGTGCCGGTGTGCCCAAACCAAAGATTCGCCGAAACTCGGATTATCGTGAAAAATGTGTTAAAGCTCGTTATTTAAATTTGAAATCGAACAAAGGTTGATTCCTGAAATCAAACAGGTTGATTCTGAAATGAGCTCGGATGCGTGATTGAAAAACAGGGAGAAAAAGAAACAGGTTCGATTTACGACCTTCCGAACTGAAATTGAAGTGTAATACACGGTTTTTGAAATTCCGGGGTCCCGGAATAAAATTCTCCGGAAATCACATAGAAAGTTCCTCGGGTCAGATAAAGCGGCCACGCAAAGTTTGAGCACCAACGGAAGACATTTGGGGGTGCCGGTGTGCCACAAACCAGCATTCGCCGAAACTCGGATTATCGTGAAAAATGTGTTAAAACTCGATATTTGAAGCTGAAATCGAACAGGTTGATTGCTGAAATGAGCTCGGACGCGTGATTGAAAAACAGGGAGAAAAAGAAACAGGTTCCGTGACGACTTTCCGAACGGTGAAATTGAAGTGTATATATAATACACGGTTTTGAAATTCGGGGTCCCGGAATAAAATTCTCGGAAATCACATAGAAAGTTCCTCGGGTCAGATAAAGCGGCCACGCAAAGTTTGAGCACCAACGGAAGACATTTGGGGGTGCGGTGTGCCACAAACCAAAGATTCGCGAAACTCGGATTATCGTGAAAAATGTGTTAAAGCTCGTTATTTGAGGTGAAATCGAACAGGTTGATTCCTGAAATCGAACAGGTTGATTTGAAATAAGCTAGACGCGTAATTGAAAAACAGGAAGAAAAAAAACGATTTGAGACGACCTTCCGAACTAGTGAAATTGAAGTGTATAATACACGGTTTTTCGAGATTCCGGGGTCCCGGAATAAAATTCTCCGGAAATCATATAGAAAGTTCCTCGGGTCAGATAAAGAGGCCACGCAAAGTTTGAGCACCAACGGAAGACATTTGGGGGTGCCGGTGTGCCACAAACCAGCATTCGCCGAAACTCGGATTATCGTGAAAAATGTGTTAAAGCTCGTTATTTAAGGCTGAAATCGAACAGGTTGATTCCTGAAATCTAACAGGTTGATTCTTGAAATGAGCTCGGACGCGTGATTGAAAAACAGGGAGAAAAAGAAACAGGTTCCGGTACGACCTTCCGAACGGCTGAAATTGAAGTGTATAATACACGGTTTTTCGAGATTCCGGGGTCCCGGAATAAAATTCTCCGGAAATCATATAGAAAGTTCCTCGGGTCAGATAAAGAGGCCACGCAAAGTTTGAGCACCAACGGAAGACATTTGGGGGTGCCGGTGTGCCACAAACCAGCATTCGCCGAAACTCGGATTATCGTGAAAAATGTGTTAAAGCTCGTTATTTAAGGCTGAAATCGAACAGGTTGATTCCTGAAATCAAACAGGTTGATTCCTGAAATGAGCTCGGATGCGTGATTGAAAAACAGGGAGAAAAAGAAACAGGTTCCGGTACGACCTTCCGAACGGCTGAAATTGAAGTGTAATACACGGTTTTTGAAATTTCGGGGTCCCGGAATAAAATTCTCCGGAAATCACATAGAAAGTTCCTCGGGTCAAATAAAGCGGCCACGCAAAGTTTGAGCACCAACGGAAGACATTTGGGGGTGCCGGTGTGCCACAAACCAGGATTCGCCGAAACTCGGATTATCGTGAAAAATGTGTTAAAGCTCGTTATTTGAGGCTGAAATCGAACAGGTTGATTCCTGAAATGAGCTCGGACGCGTGATTGAAAAACAGGGAGAAAAAGAAACAGGTTCCGGTACGACCTTCCGAACAATTTGAAATTGAAGTGTAATACACGGTTTTTGAAATTTCGGGGTCCCGGAATAAAATTCTCCGGAAATCACATAGAAAGTTCCTCGGGTCAGATAAAGCGGCCACGCAAAGTTTGAGCACCAACGGAAGACATTTGGGGGTGCCGGTGTGCCACAAACCAGCATTCGCCGAAACTCGGATTATCGTGAAAAATGTGTTAAAACTCGTTATTTGAGGCTGAAATCGAACAGGTTGATTCCTGAATTGAGCTCGGATGCGTGATTGAAAAACAGGGAGGAAAATAAACAGGTTCCGGTACGACTTTCCGAACGGCTGAAATTGAAGTGTATATATAATACACGGTTTTTGAAATTCCGGGGTCCCGGAATAAAATTCTCCGGAAATCACATAGAAAGTTCCTCGGGTCAGATAAAGCGGCCACGCAAAGTTTGAGCACCAACGGAAGACATTTGGGGGTGCCGGTGTGCCACAAACCAGCATTCGCCGAAACTCGGATTATCGTGAAAAATGTGTTAAAGCTCGTTATTTGAGGCTGAAATCGAACAGGTTGATTCCTGAAATCGAACAGGTTGATTTCTGAAATAAGCTAGGACGCGTAATTGAAAAACAGGAAGAAAAAGAAACATTTAGTACGACCTTCCGAACATTTGAAATTGAAGTGTATAATACACGGTTTTTCGAGATTCCGGGGTCCCGGAATAAAATTCTCCGGAAATCATATAGAAAGTTCCTCGGGTCAGATAAAGAGGCCACGCAAAGTTTGAGCACCAACGGAAGACATTTGGGGGTGCCGGTGTGCCACAAACCAGCATTCGCCGAAACTCGGATTATAGTGAAAAATGTGTTAAAGCTCGTTATTTGAGGCTGAAATCGAACAGGTTGATTCCTGAAATCGAACAGGTTGATTCCTGAAATAAGCTCGGACACGTGATTGAAAAACAGGTACAAAAAGAAACAGGTTCCGGTACGACCTTCCGAACGGCTGAAATTGAAATGTATAATACACGGTTTTTGAAATTCCGGGGTCCCGGAATAAAATTCTCCGGAAATCACATAGAAAGTTCCTCGGGTCAAATAAAGCGGCCAGGCAAAGTTTGAGCACCAACGGAAGACATTTGGGGGTGCCGGTGTGCCACAAACCAGCATTCGCCGAAACTCGGATTATCGTGAAAAATGTGTTAAAGCTCGTTATTTGAGGCTGAAATTGTAACACCCCCGTACACAAGAACGCCTTACCAAGGACCATCCCAGTGTATGACGGTGTCACCATCTCGGTTTCCCGAGGAGGTAGATCAAATTAGACAATAAAAGAACAATTGTAAATATTAATATATCTCATACAATACAACTCCTTACAATGTCTTTATAATAAAGGTACAACAACTACACTCATGACACTACATCTCTAGACTGGTATCGTGAAGAGTCGATCCCTCCAATCCTAGCAGCCACAATCAAGAGTACCTGCTAAGATAACTGCTCAACATCCCCGAATGGATCACCGCAGATACCACAAAACAACACGGGGTCAGTACCGACTAAGCAAAAGTAAGACATGTCAACAAAGTAAGCAGCTGATCATCTTCTATCCCAATCTTTCCACCTCGTACAGTAACCGACTACACACCAAGGTGTGTAGCCCTGCCAGATTACCTGGCCGCCAGTGAGTGACCGCAGCCAATCCCACCTAGTCCAGCTCCTCAATGAGCGACAAACAATCCATGTCCCTTAATGTGCACATCCCCTTCCGTGGCGGGTTCCACAGAGGGCGAACTAGGGTGTGAAGCCACTCCCGCAAGTGACTCCACCAAAATCACACACACCGCATCACAGCTGTCACAACACCACAACCGTCACAACACAACTACACCAGCACCGTCACTACGACACCCAATCTCCGATGATCAGCAGATAACAACAATTATAAAATATAAGCAATCTCAATCAATAAACAGTAGTGAGTAGGAGATACCCTACCTCGTCGCAAAGTAAGTAAGACCTCCATACACAGCCACTCACGACTCCAATAAGCATCCTAACAATGGTAACCGTCTCCTATTACACAACTATACTCAAAGAATCACTCAAAAGAACATAAGGCAGAGACTTACCTAACATTACACATCGGCGGTGACATAGACGACCACCACACACATCATCCTTCCCCAGCGAATCCCGTCCTTCCCATGGTGGGGGTGTAGGCTCAATACATTAGAGTGTGAAGGTATGGGGTGATTGGAGAGGGAGATAAGCTAGGGTTAGAGAAAGAGAAACTGTCGAGGAAATGAGAAATGAAATGAATCTCGTGAACTTGCGTTTATATTAACGTGTCGACAGCAGTCATACTCGGTCGAGTACGGGAGTACTCGGCCGAGTAGGCTCTACTCGGTCGAGTATTGGTGATACTCGACCGAGTAGCCTCAGCTAGGTCGAGTAAACATTCCTATAAAACTCATGTTACAAGTCTGATCCCTCACCCATCCATCCCTAAGGTCTGTTTGGTCAACAAGATCGGTCAACAGCGTTCTTAAATATCCTGGGTATTACAGTCTTCCCCCCTAAAAAGAACTTCGTCCCCGAAGTTCAGCCCGCACGCCGCTCCCCTGAGGGTTACGCACTGTGACACTAACCACTTACACGCGGGCGCACCGCACAACTCAAACCATCCTGACATTACCGTTATACCACATTACTCAAACCACAACTACCTATCATAGCTACTCTTCCAAACAATACTAATCACCAACTTTCACACATACCTACGGACATCAGTGAATTCATATGCACTCTTTTGTTAACCGCGATACAACGACTACAACGACTAGCAACCATACACAAATGCAAAACAATATTCAAAACAGTACACAATACTCAAAACAGTACTCAACCACCACAATCCGTACATCTATACCAAGTACCACATAAATTGAATTGAGACACCTGTGCAAAGTATAATCTTCATACTATTTGAGTACAACATGTATACAACTTCAAAGAAACATAAATGAAATTCCAATGCTAACATGCATAACATACATATGGTTCCAAATATTATATGTATAATTAAATACGTATTTCAGGCATAAATGCATAGATAAATACTTATTTCCGCGACATTACTCTTCCCCTCTTAAAGGAACTTCGTCCCCGAAGTTCACCACTAGCTACTTCTCGTGCCCAAAGCCAATACACACATCATGACGGTGACATTACTCATAAACTCTTGTAGCACAACTTACTTTATGACATTACACGCTTGTGACTTATAGAGGCAAAATATTTCAGCAACCAAGTAGTGTATAAAAATTAAAATATGGGATTAATAAGAAATAGCAGCTTTATGCGCGACCCGTTGAGGCGATTATCACTGTTACCAAACATATATATATATATATATATGTATAAGACTTTATATAGTTACAACGCTATATGAGTATTGTGTTACCTTTCATATCATTTAATGATTCGGGTATTCCCCCCTAAACAATTTAAGTTTCTGGTAACCAACCAATGTTATACAACGAAACATTCACAAATTAATAGCTTATTCCAACAATCACGTACCCGCGATATAATCATAATCAATCTGTTGAACATCTTATAGTATAAAATAGCAAAATAAGGCACTAACAAACTCTTTCATACAATTATCACTTAATTCATGTAGTTCACATAGCTATTACCCATCAGGTCTCGGTGTCAGTAATAATCGGCCGAGTATGAGAGGATACTCGGTCGAGTAAGCTCTACTCGGTCGAGTACATGTGTATACTCGGCCGAGTAAGCTCTACTCGGTCGAGTAGTAACTATGCTCGGTCGAGTATGACAGTCCGAGAGCGTTTTGACGGCATCACATAGAGCATTCACAATCCACCTGCATCAAATTCTTCCCAGTAATATTAAACACAACTAATTCCTAACATAAACGAAATCCAACACGTCTTCATACTATAAATTAAGTAAATAACGGCCTTATGGCCGAGTACAGTCATCCAACAATAGATAATAAATTCCGATAGCAACATCCAAGACAGACGTAATAAATCCAACATAAAAGAAATAAATCCAACACCAACGAAATAAATCTAAGCAATCTAACAACACAAGATCAATAACGAGGACCCTCCTCCATGTCATCATCACCACCTGCGCCAGAAGTACCTGCGCCTGAACTCCCCGCTCCTGGAAAGCCTGCTGCTGCCGAGTAGTCCCCTCCTAGATGACTACCAGAGTTGGCTCCCCACGGTCCCGCAAGGTAGCCAAACTCAGTCTCCTCCGGCGGTCTCCAGTAACTCGGGTCCACTCCATAGCTGTGGAATACTCCCGTATCCACTCCCGGTCCCCTCCACCAGACAGGTTGTGCTAACTGTGTCCCGATACCCTGGTTAAGGGTCATCTCATGCAGGTTGCGGAGCACTAAAGTAGAGGAGATCCGCTCAGCCAGGTCATGCGGCTGCATCGTGGGGTCCTTTGTGGGGTAGGGCGAATCTTGGTAAGGGTGGTAAGGATAGGAGTTAGGGGCAGAGTAAGAGGGCTCAGGTACAACCGGGTCCGCCCTAGCGCCTCACTCCACGGCGCTCCCGAGGTGGGGGAGGTGCTGCTGCGACCCTCGGCACGGTGACGAGGCTCGGGTAGGTCCAAGAGAATCCGTGGGGTCAATCGGTGGGGGCGGGGCTCGGTGTCAGGAATGGCACAAGTCTCCCACTCAGCCAAATGATCAACAACAGGGAGATGAGTTGGGTCCGGAAGCACCATCCACATAGTTCCCCCCACCCTCCAGGCATAAGACCCGTCATCCATCTTCCTCAACCACCTGTTCTGACGCCAGTACTGAGCGTCCATGGTAGGCACAATCTCTACATACTCATTCCCCTCAGGAGGTGGGGCCTCAAAATCTGTCAGGCGCTGAGCTAGGCGGGTCACTATGGCCCCGCAAGCAATGTGTCGGGTATCTGACTGGGCCATACGCTCGAGACTAGAGCACACTACCCCTGGGGCACTGTAGTAGAATGGTTTCTAACGGTGTAGGTTGAGGTAAGACATAAGTAACATGACCTCGTGAGAATTAAGCTTGCTCACATCATCTCTCAAGTACAAAAAACAGGTCATCATCCTTAGAAACATACGAAGGGAAATGTGCCGAATATCATTAATCAGCATGGCACTGGCAGTCTAGCACTAGGGGCAGGTCGGCCAGTCAAATATGGAAGGTAAAGAGGTGCACCGCTGTTCTTGGCCACATCACTAAGGTACCCATCCCCCTCGGCCTCTAAACCCAAATGGTCAGCCAACTCGTCTAGGGTGAGCTCATGATCCTCATTCATGAGACGAAAAGACACAGTCTTTCCCTTCTTATCATAAACAAAAGAGATCAAAAACTCTAAGGTCAAGTGGGGGTAGGATTTCTTCCTCAGATGATACAACTCCTCCATACCCAAAATCTGAAAGATATGAAATATGTCCTCTTTGATCCCCAAAGTCTCAAGGATACCAGGATTAACACAACGGGTGGGGCGGAAAGGACGACGCATAAGAGCCACAAAAGCTTTACGATGATTGAAATCGGAGAATATTACCGATGGATGTGCCTCCACCGGCGGAACTACGGGTCCACTGCTTGACTGACCAGTCTCAAGCTGGACGTCAGCACGAGTTCTTTTGTTGGGTAAGCCTCTGGTTTTCACCATACTGCAAGAGGACAATCTTTAACAAGGGATTGACACAAAAATTCTTAGCACAAAAGACGGACTGTTTTCAATTGTATATCAATTTTGGAACGATCTTTAAGACAAATTATCAGAAAATCACCAATTGCCTCACAACTTATATGGTTACAAGCTTTAAATTGTTTCAAATTAAAGAATAACCATCAACAACAAAGAGAGTTTCGTTTTTTTTTGTAACCCTAGAATTCAGAAATTGAATTTTAAACCATGCAATTAATTAAACAAGGCATACACTAGATCTATATACAGTTGAATCCAAGAATCACAAGTTGAAGGCTAAATTTCAGTTGCTTAACAAAGAAATTCGAAATATAGCATGCTATTATACCATAACTTTGAAAACAAATGAGAAAATTGAGTTTAAATCTTACCTTAAACTGATTTGAGGCAAGCAAGAACAAGTGAAACACCAACGTTTTGCCCAAAAGCTTGAGAAAGGAAGGATATGGAGTTTTTAGAGAGAAGGAAATGTGAAGATGAGAGGCGGAAATAAGAAAGAAAGGAACGAAAATAGGGTTTTTGTATAACCCGCATAAGTTCTGCTACAGTACTACTCGGTCGAGTATTGGGAATAATCGGCCGAGTGTCGACTACTCGGTCGAGTGGTTAGAAATACTCGGCCGAGTGTAGACTACTCGGTCGAGTATCCTTCTTACTCGGTCGAATTTTCAAGAACAGGAGCGATTAGTATTTTCACAAAACGGATACTCGGTTGTGTAGCTTGATACTCGGCCGAGTATGGTCTACTCGGTCGAGTACAGCCATCTACTCGGTCGAGTTTCCATAAGTGAATAGGAAATCATAAACTTTCACTATTCCTGCAAAATAAATAACATCGTTCGGAGTTCCGTGCAACCGGCTCGTTACTATTAAGGCTCATTTCTACCACTCAAACACATATCAACACTTATTTTCGTACATCTATTACCAATACTGTCATCATTACTGCCTTCATTCTTCACTATGTCAGGAAACTGTTACACTCTATCCTTATAGCATACTCAGCATTTAATTACGGTACATGCAAGGTTTAGCTCTTTTATCACATCATCTCTAATTCTGCTAATCACCAGACATACACCTTAATCACATTTACCAAACAGCAATTCAACACACAACACATTCATCGTGAAGCAATTTGGTTAACTTACCACTGGTCGCACAACGCAACAATTCCATCACTCACTCCAACTTTTCCACACATACATCATATCACATATCACCCTAATCATAGATACACACAACAATCTTTACTAAGCAATCAACGACTCTCACTAACTGCCCCTTTTCCCGTGTCTGGCTTAAGTCCGATGGGGCCATGATTTTGAAATGAGGGCGCCTACTCACCCAAAATCTAGCATCGGCTGGGGCTCCCAACGTATATACATCAGGTTCATTTTAATTGACACCCTATATTCGTTAGATTCATTGGTTCAGGTTCCAAAATCGTCGGCTCTGATACCACTTTGTAACACCCCCGTACACCAGAACGCCTTACCAAGGACCATCCCAGTGTATGACGGTGTCACCATCTCGGTTTCCCGAGGAGGTAGATCAAATTAGACAATAAAAGAACAATTGTAAATATTAATATATCTCATACAATACAACTCCTTACAATGTCTTTATAATATAGGTACAACAACTACACTCATGACACTACATCTCTAGACTGGTATCGTGAAGACTCGATCCCTCCAATCCTAGCAGCCACAATCAAGAGTACCTGCTAAGTCAACTGCTCAACATCCCTGAATGGACCACCGCAGATACCACAAAACAACACGGGGTCAGTACCGACTAAGCAAAAGTAAGACATGTCAACAAAGTAAGCAGCTGATCATCTTCTATCCCAATCTTTCCACCTCGTACAGTAACCGACTACACACCAAGGTGTGTAGCCCTGCCAGATTACCCATCGCAACAGGTATTCCTCGCCGCCAGTGAGTGACCGCAGCCAATCCCACCTAGTCCAGCTCCTCAATGAGCGACAAACAATCCATGTCCCTTAATGTGCACATCCCCTTCCGTGGCGGGTTCCACAGAGGGCGAACTAGGGTGTGAAGCCACTCCCGCAAGTGACTCCACCAAAATCACACACACCGCATCACGGCTGTCACAACACCACAACCGTCACAACACAACCACACCAGCACCGTCACTACGTTACCCAATCTCCGATGATCAGCAGATAACAACAATTATAAAATATAAGCAATCTCAATCAATAAACAGTACTGAGTAGGAGATACCCTACCTCGTCGCAAAGCAAGTAAGACCTCCATACACAGCCACTCACGACTCCAATAAGCATCCTAACAATGGTAACCGTCTCCTATTACCCAACTATACTCAAAGAATCACTCAAAAGAACATAAGGCAGAGACTTACCTAACATTACACATCGGCGGTGACATAGACGACCACCACACACATCATCCTTCCCCAGCGAATCTCGTCCTTCCCATGGTGGGGGTGTAGGCTCAATACATTAGAGTGTGAAGGTATGGGGTGATTGGAGAGGGAGATAAGCTAGGGTTAGAGAAAGAGAAACTGTCGAGGAAATGAGAAATGAAATGAATCTCGCGAACTTGCGTTTATATTAACGTGTCGACAAGCTGACCATACTCGGTCGAGTATGCGGGAGTACTCGGCCGAGTAGGCTCTACTCGGTCGAGTATAGGTGATACTCGACCGAGTAGCCTCAGCTAGGTCGAGTAAACATTCCTATAAAACTCATGTTACAAGTCTGATCCCTCACCCATCCATCCCTAAGGTCTGTTTGGTCAACCAGATCGGTCAACAACGTTCTTAAATATCCTGGGTATTACAGAAATCGAACAGGTTGATTCCTGAAATCGAACAGGTTGATTCCTGAAATAAGCTCGGACGCGTAATTGAAAAACAAAGAGAAAAAGAAACAGTTCGTACGACATTCGAACTACATTTGAAATTGAAGTGTATAATACACGGTTTTGAGATTCAGGGTCCCGGAATAAAATTCTCGGAAATCACATAGAAAGTTCATCGGGTCGAGATAAAGCGGCCACGCAAAGTTTGAGCACCAACGGAAGACATTTGGGGGTGCCGGTGTGCCACAAACCAGCATTCGCCGAAACTCGGATTATAGTGAAAAATGTGTTAAAGCTCGTTATTTGAGGCTGAAATCGAACAGGTTGATTCCTGAAATCGAACAGGTTGATTCCTGCAATGAGCTCGGACACGTGATTGAAGAACAAGGAGAAAAAGAAACAGGTTCCGGTACGACCTTCCGAACGGCTGAATTTGAAGGGTATAAATACACGGTTTTTCGGGATTCCGGGGTCCCGGAATAAAATTCTCCGGAAATCACATAGAAAGTTACTTGGGTCAGATAAAGCGGCCACTCAACGTTTAAGCACCAACGGAAGACATTTGGGGGTGCCGGTGTGCCACAAACCAGCATTCGCCGAAACTCGGATTATCGTGAAAAATGTGTTAAAGCTCGTTATTTGAGGCTGAAATCGAACAGGTTGATTCCGAAATCGAACAAAGGTTGATTCTGAAATCGAACAGGTTGATTCTGAAATGAGCTCGGACGCGTGATTGAAAAATAGGGAGAAAAAGAAACAGGTTCGATACGACCATCCGAACAATTTGAAATTGAAGTGTATAAATACACGGTTTTTCGGGATTCCGGGGTCCCGGAATAAAATTCTCCGGAAATCACATAGAAAGTTCCTCGGGTCAGATAAAGCGGCAACGCAAAGTTTGAGCACCAACGGAAGACATTTGGGGTGCCGGTGTGCCACAAACCAGCATTCGCCGAAACTCGGATTATCGTGAAAAATGTGTTAAAGCTCGTTATTTGAGGCTGAAATCGAACACGTTGATTCCTGAAATCGAACAGGTTGATTCCTGAAATAAGCTCGGACGCGTAATTGAAAAAAAGGAGAAAAAGAAACGGGTTCGTACGACCTTCCGAACGGTGAAATTGAAGTGTATAATACACGGTTTTCGAGATTCGGGGTCCCGGAATAAAATTCTCGGAAATCACATAGAAAGTTCCTCGGGTCGAGATAAAGAGGCCACGCAAAGTTTGAGCACCAACGGAAGCCAGTTGGGGGTGCCGGTGTGCCACAAACCAAAGATTCGCCGAAACTCGGATTATAGTGAAAAATGTGTTAAAGCTCGTTATTTGAGGTTGAAATCGAACAGGTTGATTCTGAAATCGAACAGGTTGATTCTGAAATAAGTTCGGACACGTGATTAAAAAACGAGGATAAAAGAAACGGGTTCAGACGACCTTCCGAAGTGAAAATGAAGTGTATAATACACGGTTTTGAAATTCAGGGTCCCGGAATAAAATTCTCCGGAAATCACATAGAAAGTTCCTCGGGTCAGATAAAGCGGCCACGCAAAGTTTGAGCACCAACGGAAGACATTTAGGGGTGCCGGTGTGCCCAAACCAAAGATTCGCCGAAACTCGATTATAGTGAAAAATGTGTTAAACCTCGTTATTTGAGGCTGAAATCGAACAGGTTGATTTCCGAAATGAGCTCGGACGCGTGATTGAAGAACAAGGAGAAAAAGAAACAGGTTCCTGTACGACCTTCCGAACGGCTGAAATTGAAGTGTATAAATACACGGTTTTCGGGATTCCGGGTCCCGGAATAAAATTCTCCGGAAATCACATAGAAAGTTCCTCGGGTCAGATAAAGCGGCCACGCAAAGTTTGAGCACCAACGGAAGACATTTGGGGGTGCCGGTGTGCCCAAACAGAAGTCGCGAAACTCGGATTATCGTGAAAAATGTGTTAAAGCTCGTTATTTGAGGTGAAATCGAACAGGTTGATTCCTGAAATCGAACAGGTTGATTCCTGAAATGAGCTCGGATGCGTGATTGAAAAACAGGAGAAAAAAAGAAGGTTAAGCACGACCTTCCGAACGATCGAAATTGAAGTGTCGGTTTTTGAAATTAGGGGTTCAAATAAAATTCTCCGGAAATCACATAGAAAGTTCCTCGGGTCGATAAAGCGGCCACGCAAAGTTTGAGCACCAACGGAAGATATTTGGGGGTGCGGTGTGTGCGAAACCAAAGCATTCGCGAAACTCGGATTATCGTGAAAAATGTGTTAAAGCTCGTTATTTGAGGTGAAATCGAACAGGTTGATTCCTGAAATCGAACAGGTTGGTTCTGAAATGAGCTCGGACGCGTGATTGAAAAACAGGGAGAAAAAGAAACATGTTCCGTACAACCTTCCGAACTAAGTGAAATTGAGGTGTATAATACACGGTTTTTCGAGATTCCGGGGTCCCGGAATAAAATTCTCCGTAAATCACATAGAAAGATCCTCGGGTCAGATAAAGAGGTCACACAAATTTTGAGCACCAACGGAAGACATTTGGGGGTGCCGGTGTGCCACAAACCAGCATTCGCCGAAGCTCGGATTATAGTGAAAAATGTGTTAAAGCTCGTTATTTGAGGCTGAAATCGAACAAGTTGATTCCTGAAATCGAACAGGTTGATTCCTGAAATAAGCTCGGACACGTGATTAAAAAACAGGGAGAAAAAGAAACAGGTTCCGGTACGACCTTCCGAACGGCTGAAATTGAAGTGTATAATACACGGTTTTTGAAATTCTGGGGTCCCGGAATAAAATTCTCCGGAAATCACATAGAAAGTTCCTCGGGTCAGATAAAGCGGCCACGCAATGTTTGCGCACCAACGGAAGACATTTGGGGGTGCCGGTGTGCCACAAACCAGCATTCGCCGAAACTCAGATTATAGTGAAAAATGTGTTAAACCTCGTTATTTGAGGCTGAAATCGAACAGGTTGATTCTGAAATCGAACAGGTTTATTCCTGCAATGAGCTCGGACGCGTGGTTGAAGAACAAGGAGAAAAAGAAACAGGTTCATGTACGACCTTCCGAACGGCTGAAATTGAAGTGTATAAATACACGGTTTTTCGAGATTCCGGGGTCCCGGAATAAAATTCTCCGTAAATCACATAGAAAGTTCCTCGGGTTAGATAAAACGGCCACGCAAAGTTTGAGCACCAACGAAAGACATTTGGGGGTGCCGGTGTGCCACAAACCAGAATTCGCCGAAACTCGGATTATCGTGAAAAATGTGTTAAAGCTCGTTATTTGAGGCTGAAATCGAACAGGTTGATTCCTGAAATGAGCTCGGATGCGTGATTGAAAAACAGGGAGAAAAAAAACAGTTCCCGACGACCTTCCGAACGGCCAAATTTGAAATTGAAGTGTCGGTTTTTGAAATTCCGGCGTCCCGAAATAAAATTCTCCGGAAATCACATAGAAAGTTTCTCGGGTCAGATAAAGCGGCCACGCAAAGTTTGAGCACCAACGGAAGATATTTGGGGGTGCCGGTGTGCCAAACCAAAGATTCGCCGAAACTCGGATTATCGTAAAAAATGTGTTAAAGCTCGTTATTTGAGGCTGAAATCGAACAGGTTGATTCCTGAAATCGAACAGGTTGATTCCTGAAATAAGCTCGGACGCGTAATTGAAAAACAGGGAGAAAAAGAAACAGGTTCCGGTACGACATTCCGAACGGCTGAAATTGAAGTGTATAATACATGGTTTTTCGAGATTCAGGGGTCCCGGAATAAAATTCTCCGGAAATCACATAGAAAGTTCATCGGGTCAGATAAAGCGGCCACGCAAAGTTTGAGCACCAACGGAAGACATTTGGGGGTGCCGGTGTGCCACAAACCAGCATTCGCCGAAACTCGGATTATAGTGAAAAATGTGTTAAAGCTCGTTATTTGAGGCTGAAATCGAACAGGTTGATTTCTGAAATCGAACAGGTTGATTTCTGAAATCGAACAGGTTGATTCCTGCAATGAGCTCGGACACGTGATTGAAGAACAAGGAGAAAAAGAAACAGGTTCCGGTACGACCTTCCGAACTATTTGAATTTGAAGGGTATAAATACACGGTTTTCGGGATTAGGGGTCCGGAATAAAATTCTCCGGAAATCACATAGAAAGTTACTTGGGTCAGATAAAGCGGCCACTCAAAGTTTAAGCACCAACGGAAGACATTTGGGGGTGCCGGTGTGCCACAAACCAGATTCGCGAAACTCGGATTATCGTGAAAAATGTGTTAAAGCTCGTTATTTGAGGTGAAATCGAAAAAGGTTGATTCGAAATCGAACAGGTTGATTCCTGAAATCGAACAGGTTGATTCCTGAAATGAGCTCGGATGCGTGATTGAAAAACAGGGAGAAAAAGAAACAGGTTCCGGTACGACCATCCGAACGGCTGAAATTGAAGTATATATATAATACACGGTTTTTCAAATTCCGGGGTCCCGGAAAAAAATTCTCCGGAAATCACATAGAAAGTTCCTCGGGTCAGATAAAGCGGCCACGCAAAGTTTGAGCACCAACGGAAGACATTTGGGGGTGCCGGTGTGCCACAAACCAAAGATTCGCGAAACTCGGATTATCGTGAAAAATGTGTTAAAGCTCGTTATTTGAGGCTGAAATCGAACAGGTTGATTCCTGAAATCGAACAGGTTGATTCCTGAAATAAGCTCGGACGCGTAATTGAAAAACAGGGAGAAAAAGAAACAGGTTCCGGTACGACCTTCCGAACTATTTGAAATTGAAGTGTATAATACACGGTTTTTCGAGATTCCGGGGTCCCGGAATAAAATTCTCCGGAAATCACATAGAAAGTTCCTCGGGTCAGATAAAGAGGCCACGCAAAGTTTGAGCACCAACGGAAGCCATTTGGGGGTGCCGGTGTGCCACAAACCAGCATTCGCCGAAACTCGGATTATAGTGAAAAATGTGTTAAAGCTCGTTATTTGAGGCTGAAATCGAACGGGTTGATTCCTGAAATCGAATAGGTTGATTCCGGAAATAAGCTCGGACGCGTGATTGAAAAACAGGTAGAAAAAGAAACCGGTTCCGGTACGACCTTCCGAACGGCTGAAATTGAAGTGTATAATACACGGTTTTAAAATTCGGGGTCCCGGAATAAAATTCTCGGAAATCACATAGAAAGTTCCTCGGGTCAGATAAAGCGGCCACGCAAAGTTTGAGCACCAACGGAAGACATTTGGGGGTGCCGGTGTGCCACAAACCAGCATTCGCCGAAACTCGGATTATCGTGAAAAATGTGTTAAAGCTCGTTATTTGAGGCTGAAATCGAACAGGTTGATTCCTGAAATCGAACAGGTTGATTCCTGAAATCGAACAGGTTGATTCCTGAAATAAGCTCGGACGCGTAATCGAAAAACAGGGAGAAAAAGAAACATGTTCCGGTTCGACTTTCCGAACGGCTGAAATTGAGGTGTATAATACACGGTTTTTCGAGATTCCGGGGTCCCGGAATAAAATTCTCCGGAAATCACATAGAAAGTTCCTCGGGTCAGATAAAGAGGCCACACAAAGTTTGAGCACCAACGGAAGACATTTGGGGGTGCGGTGTGCCCAAACCAAAGATTCGCCAAAGCTCGGATTATAGTGAAAAATGTGTTAAAGCTCGTTATTTGAGGCTGAAATCGAACAGGTTGATTCCTGAAATCGAACAGGTTGATTCCTGAAATAAGTTCGGACACGTGATTAAAAAACAGGGATAAAAAGAAACAGGTTCCGGTACGACCTTCCGAACGGCTGAAAATGAAGTGTATAATACACGGTTTTTGATATTCTGGGGTCCCGGAATAAAATTCTCCGGAAATCACATAGAAAGTTCCTCGGGTCAGATAAAGCGGCCACGCAAAGTTTGAGCACCAACGGAAGACATTTGGGGGTGCCGGTGTGCCACAAACCAGCATTCGCCGAAACTCAGATTATAGTGAAAAATGTGTTAAACCTCGTTATTTGAGGCTGAAATCGAACAGGTTGATTCCTGCAATGAGCTCGGACGCGTGATTGAAGAACAAGGAGAAAAAGAAACAGTTCTGTACGACCTTCCGAACGGCTGAAATTGAAGTGTATAAATACACGGTTTTTCGGGATTCCGGGGTCCCGGAATAAAATTCTCCGGAAATCACATAGAAAGTTCCTCGGGTTAGATAAAGCGGCCACGCAAAGTTTGAGCACCAATGGAAGACATTTGGGGGTGCCGGTGTGCCACAAACCAGAATTCGCCGAAACTCGGATTATCGTGAAAAATGTGTTAAAGCTCGTTATTTGAGGCTGAAATCGAACAGGTTGATTCCTGAAATCGAACAGGTTGATTCCTGAAATGAGCTCGGATGCGTGATTGAAAAACAGGGAGAAAAAGAAACAGGTTCCGGTACGACCTTCCGAACGACTGAAATTGAAGTGTCGGTTTTTGAAATTTCGGGGTTCCGAAATAAAATTCTCCGGAAATCACATAGAAAGTTCCTCGGGTCAGATAAAGCGGCCACGCAAAGTTTGAGCACCAACGGAAGATATTTGGGGGTGCCGGTGTGCCAGAAACCAGCATTCGCCGAAACTCGGATTATCGTGAAAAATGTGTTAAAGCTCGTTATTTGAGGCTGAAATCGAACAGGTTGATTCCTGAAATCGAACATGTTGGTTCCTGAAATAAGCTCGGACGCGTAATCGAAAAACAGGGAGAAAAAGAAACATGTTCCGGTACAACCTTCCGAACGGCTGAAATTGAGGTGTATAATACACGGTTTTTCGAGATTCCGGGGTCCCGGAATAAAATTCTCCGGAAATCACATAGAAAGATCCTCGGGTCAGATAAAGAGGTCACACAAATTTTGAGCACCAACGGAAGACATTTGGGGGTGCCGGTGTGCCACAAACCAGCATTCGCCGAAGCTCGGATTATAGTGAAAAATGTGTTAAAGCTCGTTATTTAAGGCTGAAATCGAACAAGTTGATTTCTGAAATCGAACAGGTTGATTCCTGAAATAAGCTCGGACACGTGATTAAAAAATAGGGAGAAAAAGAAACAGGTTCAGCACGACCTTCCGAACAATTTGAAATTGAAGTGTATAATACACGGTTTTGAAATTCGGGGTCCCGGAATAAAATTCTCCGGAAATCACATAGAAAGTTCCTCGGGTGAGATAAAGCGGCCACGCAATGTTTGAGCACCAACGGAAGACATTTGGGGGTGCGGTGTGCTACAAACCAAAGATTCGCCGAAACTCGATTATAGTGAAAATGTGTTAAACCTCGTTATTTGAGGTGAAATCGAACAGGTTTATTCCGCAATGAGCTCGGACGCGTGGTTGAAGAACAAGGAGAAAAAGAAACAGGTTCATGTACGACCTTCCGAACTATTTGAAATTGAAGTGTATAAATACACGGTTTTCGAGATTCCGGGGTCCCGGAATAAAATTCTCCGTAAATCACATAGAAAGTTCCTCGGGTTAGATAAAGCGGCCACGCAAAGTTTGAGCACCAACGAAAGACATTTGGGGGTGCTTGGGGTGTGCCACAAACGAGTCGCGAAACTCGGATTATCGTGAAAAATGTGTTAAAGCTCGTTATTTGAGGTGAAATCGAACAGGTTGATTCCTGAAATGAGCTCGGACGCGTGATTGAAAAACGGGAGAAAAAGAAACAGTTCCGTACGACCTTCCGAACTTTGAAATTGAAGTGTCGGTTTTGAAATTAGGGGTCCCGAAATAAAATTCTCGGAAATCACATAGAAAGTTTCTCGGGTCAGATAAAGCGGCCACGCAAAGTTTGAGCACCAACGGAAGATATTTGGGGGTGCGGTGTGCCCAAACCAAAGATTCGCCGAAACTCGGATTATCGTAAAAAATGTGTTAAAGCTCGTTATTTGAGGTTGAAATCGAACAGGTTGATTCCGAAATCGAACAAGGTTGATTCTGAAATAAGCTCGGACGCGTAATTGAAAAACAGGGAGAAAAAGAAACAGGTTCGATTTACGACCTTCCGAACGGTGAAATTGAAGTGTATAATACACGGTTTTTGAGATTCCGGGGTCCCGGAATAAAATTCTCCGGAAATCACATAGAAAGTTCCTCGGGTCAGATAAAGAGGCCACGCAAAGTTTGAGCACCAACGGAAGACATTTGGAGGTGCCGGTGTGCCACATACCAGCATTCGCCGAAACTCGGATTATAGTGAAAAATGTGTTAAAGCTCGTTATTTGAGGCTGAAATCGAACGGGTTGATTCCTGAAATCGAATAGGTTGATTCCGGAAATAAGCTCGGACGCGTGATTGAAAAACAGGTAGAAAAAGAAACCGGTTCCGGTACGACCTTCTGAACGGCTGAAATTGAAGTGTATATAATACACGGTTTTTAAAATTCCGGGGTCCCGGAATAAAATTCTCCGGAAATCACATAGAAAGTTCCTCGGGTCAGATAAAGCGGCCACGCAAAGTTTGAGCACCAACGGAAGACATTTGGGGGTGCCGGTGTGCCACAAACCAGCATTCGCCGAAACTCGGATTATCGTGAAAATGTGTTAAAGCTCGTTATTTGAGGCTGAAATCGAACAGGTTGATTACTGAAATAAACTCGGACGCGTAATCGAAAAAGAGGGAGAAAAAGAAACATGTTCCGGTACGACCTTTCGAACGGCAGAAATTGAGGTGTATAATACACGTTTTTTCGAGATTCCGGGGTCCCGGAATAAAATTCCTCGGAAATCACATAGAAAGTTCCTCGGGTCAGATAAAGAGGCCACGCAAAGTTAGAGCACCAACGGAAGACATTTGGAGGTGCCGGTGTGCCACAAACCAGCATTCGCCGAAGCTCGGATTATAGTGAAAAATGTGTTAAAGCTCGTTATTTGAGACTGAAATCGAACAGGTTGATTCCTGAAATCGAACAGGTTGATTCCTGAAATAAGCTCGGACGCGTAATTGAAAAACAGGGAGAAAAAGAAACAGGTTCCGGTACGACCTTCCGAACGGCTGAAATTGAAGTGTATAATACACGGTTTTTCGAGATTCCGGGGTCCCGGAATAAAATTCTCCGGAAATCACATAGAAAGTTCCTCGGGTCAGATAAAGAGGCCACGCAAAGTTTGAGCACCAACGGAAGACATTTGGGGGTGCCGGTGTGCCACAAACCAGCATTCGCCGAAACTCGGATTATAGTGAAAAATGTGTTAAAGCTCGTTATTTGAGGCTGAAATCGAACGGGTTGATTCCTGAAATCGAATAGGTTGATTCCGGAAATAAGCTCGGACGCGTGATTGAAAAACAGGTAGAAAAAGAAACAGGTTCCAGTACGACCTTCCGAACGGCTGAAATTGAAGTGTATAATACACGGTTTTTAAAATTCCGGGGTCCCGGAATAAAATTCTCCGGAAATCACATAGAAAGTTCCTCGGGTCAGATAAAGCGGCCACGCAAAGTTTGAGCACCAACGGAAGACATTTGGGGGTGCCGGTGTGCCACAAACCAGCATTCGCCGAAACTCAGATTATAGTGAAAAATGTGTTAAACCTCGTTATTTGAGGCTGAAATCGAACAGGTTGATTCCTGAAATCGAACAGGTTGATTCCTGCAATGAGCTCGGATGCGTGATTGAAGAACAAGGAGAAAAAGAAACAGGTTCCTGTACGACCTTCCGGACGGCTGAAATTGAAGTGTATAAATACACGGTTTTTCGGGATTCCGGGGTCCCGGAATAAAATTCTCCGGAAATCACATAGAAAGTTCCTCGGGTTAGATAAAGCGGCCACGCAAAGTTTGAGCACCAACGGAAGACATTTGGGTGTGCCGGTGTGCCACAAACTGAAGTCGCGAAACTCGGATTATCGTGAAAAATGTGTTAAAGCTCGTTATTTGAGGCTGAAATCGAACAGGTTGATTCCTGAAATTGAACAGGTTGATTCCTGAAATAAGATCGGACGCGTAATTGAAAAACAGGGAGAAAAAGTAACAGGTTCCGGTACGACCTTCCGAACGGCTGAAATTGAAGTGTATATAATACACAGTTTTTCGAGATTCCGGAGTCCCGGAATAAAATTCTCCGGAAATCACATAGAAAGTTCCTCGGGTCAGATAAAGCGTCCACACAAAGTTTGAGCACCAACGGAAGATATTTGGGGGTGCCGGTGTGCCACAAACCAGAATTCGCCGAAACTCAGATTATCGTGAAAAATGTGTTAAAGCTCGTTATTTGAGGCTGAAATCGAACAGGTTGATTCCTGAAATCGAACAGGTTGATTTCTGAAATGAGTTCGGATGCGTGATTGAAAACAGGAGAAAAAGAAACAGGTTCCAGTGACGACCTTCCGAAACGGTGAAATTGAAGTGTATATACACGATTTTTCGGGATTTCGGGGTCCTGGAACAAAATCTCCGGAAATCACATAGAAAGTTCCTCGGGTCAGATAAAGCGGCCACGCAAAGTTTGAGCACCAAAGGAAGACATTTGGGGGTGCCGATGTGCCACAAACCAAAGATTCGCGAAACTCGGATTATCGTGAAAAATGTGTTAAATCTCGTTATTTTAAGCTGAAATCGAACAAAGGTTGATTCTGAAATCTAACAGGTTGATTTCTGAAATGAGCTCGGATGCGTGATTGAAAAACAGGAGAAAAAGTTCGTTCACGACCTTCCGAACGGCTGAAATTGAAGTGTCGGTTTTTGAAATTCCGGGGTCCCGAAATAAAATTCTCCGGAAATCACATAGAAAGTTTCTCGGGTCAGATAAAACGGTCACGCAAAGTTTGAGCACCAACGGAAGACATTTGGGGGTGCCGGTGTGCCACAAACCAGCATTCGCCGAAACTCAGATTATAGTGAAAAATGTGTTAAACCTCGTTATTTGAGGCTGAAATCGAACAGGTTGATTCCTGAAATCGAACAGGTTTATTCCTGCAATGAGCTCGGACGCGTGGTTGAAGAACAAGGAGAAAAAGAAACAGGTTCCTGTACGACCTTCCGAACGGCTGAAATTGAAGTGTATAAATACACGGTTTTTCGAGATTCCGGGGTCCTGGAATAAAATTCTCCGGAAATCACATAGAAAGTTCCTCGGGTTAGATAAAGCGGCCACGCAAAGTTAGAGCACCAACGAAAGACATTTGGGGGTGCCGGTGTGCCACAAACCAGAATTCGCCGAAACTCGGATTATCGTGAAAAATGTGTTAAAGCTCGTTATTTGAGGCTGAAATCGAACAGGTTGATTCCTGAAATGAGCTCGGACGCGTGATTGAAAAACAGGAGAAAAAGAAACAAGTTCCGATCACGACCTTCCGAACAGTTTGAAATTGAAGTGACGGTTTTTGAAATTCCGGGGTCCCGAAATAAAATTCTCCGGAAATCACATAGAAAGTTTCTCGGGTCAGATAAAGCGGCCACGCAAAGTTTGAGCACCAACGGAAGATATTTGGGGGTGCCGGTGTGCCACAAACCAGCATTCGCCGAAACTCGGATTATCGTGAAAAATGTGTTAAAGCTCGTTATTTGAGTGAAATCGAACAGTTGATTCTGAAATCGAACAGGTTGATTCTGAAATAAGCTCGGACGCGTAATTGATAAACAGGAGAAAAAGAAACAGTTCCGTACGACCTTCCGAACGGTGAAATTGAAGTGTATAATACACGGTTTTGAGATTCGGGGTCCCGAATAAAATTCTCCGGAAATCACATAGAAAGTTCCTCGGGTCAGATAAAGAGGCCACGCAAAGTTTGAGCACCAACGGAAGACATTTGGGGGTGCCGGTGTGCCACATACCAGCATTCGCCGAAACTCGGATTATAGTGAAAAATGTGTTAAAGCTCGTTATTTGAGGCTGAAATCGAACGGGTTGATTCCTGAAATCGAATAGGTTGATTCCGGAAATAAGCTCGGACGCGTGATTGAAAAACAGGTAGAAAAAGAAACCGGTTCCGGTACGACCTTCCGAACGGCTGAAATTGAAGTGTATATAATACACGCTTTTTAAAATTCAGGGGTCCCGGAATAAAATTCTCCGGAAATCACATAGAAAGTTTCTCGGGTCAGATAAAGCGGCCACGCAAAGTTTGAGCACCAACGGAAGACATTTGGGGGTGCGTGTGTGCCACAAACCAAAGATTCCGAAACTCGGATTATCGTGAAAAATGTGTTAAAGCTCGTTATTTGAGGTGAAATCGAACAGGTTGATTACTTGAAATAAACTCGGACGCGTAATCGAAAAAGAGGGAGAAAAAGAAACATGTTTAAGCACGACCTTCCGAACGGCGAGTAAATTGAGGTGTATAATACACGGTTTTTCGAGATTCCGGGGTCCCGGAATAAAATTCCTCGGAAATCACATAGAAAGTTCCTCGGGTCAGATAAAGAGGCCACGCAAAGTTTGAGCACCAACGGAAGACATTTGGGGGTGCCGGTGTGCCACAAACCAGCATTCGCCGAAGCTCGGATTATAGTGAAAAATGTGTTAAACCTCGTTATTTGAGACTGAAATCGAACAGGTTGATTCCTGAAATAAGCTCGGACGCGTAATTGAAAAACAGGGAGAAAAAGAAACAGGTTCCGGTACGACCTTCCGAACGGCTGAAATTGAAGTGTATAATACACGGTTTTTCGAGATTCCGGGGTCCCGGAATAAAATTCTCCGGAAATCACATAGAAAGTTCCTCGGGTCAGATAAAGAGGCCACGCAAAGTTTGAGCACCAACGGAAGACATTTGGGGGTGTCGGTGTGCCACAAACCAGCATTCGCCGAAACTCGGATTATAGTGAAAAATGTGTTAAAGCTCGTTATTTGAGGCTGAAATCGAACGGGTTGATTCCTGAAATCGAATAGGTTGATTCCGGAAATAAGCTCGGACGCGTGATTGAAAAACAGGTAGAAAAAGAAACCGGTTCCGGAACGACCTTCCGAACGGCTGAAATTGAAGTGTATAATACACGGTTTTTAAAATTCCGGGGTCCCGGAATAAAATTCTCCGGAAATCACATAGAAAGTTCCTCGGGTCAGATAAAGCGGCCACGCAAAGTTTGAGCACCAACGGAAGACATTTGGGGGTGCCGGTGTGCCACAAACCAGCATTCGCCGAAACTCGGATTATAGTGAAAAATGTGTTAAACCTCGTTATTTGAGGCTGAAATCGAACAGGTTGATTCCTGAAATCGAACAGGTTGATTCCTGCAATGAGCTCGGACGCGTGATTGAAGAACAAGGAGAAAAAGAAACAGGTTCCTGTACGACTTTCCGGCAAGTGAAATTGAAGTGTATAAATACACGGTTTTTCGGGATTCCGGGGTCCCGGAATAAAATTCTCCGGAAATCACATAGAAAGTTCCTCGGGTTAGATAAAGCGGCCACGCAAAGTTTGATCACCAACGGAAGACATTTGGGGGTGCCGGTGTGCCACAAACTTCAGTCGCGAAACTCGGATTATCGTGAAAAATGTGTTAAAGCTCGTTATTTGAGGTGAAATCGAACAGGTTGATTCCTGAAATGAGCTCGGACGCGTGATTGAAAAACAGGAGAAAAAGAAACAGGTTCAGACGACCTTCCGAACGGGTGAAATTGAAGTGTCGGTTTTGAAATTCGGTCCCGAAATAAAATTCTCGGAAATCACATAGAAAGTTTCTCGGGTCAGATAAAGCGGCCACGCAAAGTTTGAGCACCAACGGAAGATATTTGGGGGTGCCGGTGTGCCACAAACCAGCATTCGCCGAAACTCGGATTATCGTAAAAAATGTGTTAAAGCTCGTTATTTGAGGCTGAAATCGAACAGGTTGATTCCTGAAATCGAACAGGTTGATTCCTGAAATCGAACAGGTTGATTCTGAAATGAGCTCGGACGCGTAATTGAAAAAAAACAGGAGAAAAAGAAACAGTTCCAGACGACCTTCCGAACGGTGAAATTGAAGTGTATAATACACGGTTTTTCGGGATTCGGGGTCCCGGAATAAAATTCTCCGGAAATCACATAGAAAGTTCCTCGGGTCGGATAAAGAGGCCACGCAAAGTTTGAGCACCAACGGAAGACATTTGGGGTGCTTAGGTGTGCCACATACCAAAGATTCGCCGAAACTCGGATTATAGTGAAAAATGTGTTAAAGCTCGTTATTTGAGGTTGAAATCGAACGGGTTGATTCCTGAAATCGAATAGGTTGATTCCGGAAATAAGCTCGGACGCGTGATTGAAAAACAGGTAGAAAAAGAAACGGGTTCGATTGACGACCTTCCGAACAATTTGAAATTGAAGTGTATATAATACACGCTTTTTAAAATTCAGGGGTCCCGGAATAAAATTCTCCGGAAATCACATAGAAAGTTCCTCAGGTCAGATAAAGCGGCCACGCAAAGTTTGAGCACCAACGGAAGACATTTGGGGGTGCCGGTGTGTACAAACCAAAGATTCGCGAAACTCGGATTATCGTGAAAAATGTGTTAAAGCTCGTTATTTGAGGTGAAATCGAACAGGTTGATTATGAAATAAACTCGGACGCGTAATCGAAAAAGAGGGAGAAAAAGAAACATGTTCCGCACGACCTTCCGAACGGCGAAATTGAGGTGTATAATACACGGTTTTCGAGATTCCGGGGTCCCGGAATAAAATTCCTCGGAAATCACATAGAAAGTTCCTCGGGTCAGATAAAGAGGCCACGCAAAGTTTGAGCACCAACGGAAGACATTTGGGGGTGCCGGTGTGCCACAAACCAGCATTCGCCGAAACTCAGATTATAGTGAAAAATGTGTTAAACCTCGTTATTTGAGGCTGAAATCGAACAGGTTGATTCCTGAAATAAGCTCGGACGCGTAATTGAAAAACAGGGAGAAAAAGAAACAGTTCCGCACGACCTTCCGAACGGTGAAATTGAAGTGTATAATACACGGTTTTCGAGATTCCGGGGTCCCGGAACAAAATTCTCGGAAATCACATAGAAAGTTCCTCGGGTCAGATAAAGAGGCCACGCAAAGTTTGAGCACCAACGGAAGACATTTGGGGGTGTCGGTGTGCCACAAACCAGCATTCGCCGAAACTCGGATTATAGTGAAAAATGTGTTAAAGCTCGTTATTTGAGGCTGAAATCGAACGGGTTGATTCCTGAAATCGAATAGGTTGATTCCGGAAATAAGCTCGGACGCGTGATTGAAAAACAGGTAGAAAAAGAAACCGGTTCCGGAACGACCTTCCGAACTATTTGAAATTGAAGTATATAATACACGGTTTTTAAAATTCCGGGGTCCCGGAATAAAATTCTCCGGAAATCACATAGAAAGTTCCTCGAGTCAGATAAAGCGGCCACGCAAAGTTTGAGCACCAACGGAAGACATTTGGGGGTGCCGGTGTGCCACAAACCAGCATTCGCCGAAACTCAGATTATAGTGAAAAATGTGTTAAACCTCGTTATTTGAGGCTGAAATCGAACAGGTTGATTCCTGAAATCGAACAGGTTGATTCCTGCAATGAGCTCGGACGCGTGATTGAAGAACAAGGAGAAAAAGAAACAGGTTCCTGTACGACTTTCCGAACGACTGAAATTGAAGTGTATAAATACACGGTTTTTCGGGATTCCGGGGTCCCGGAATAAAATTCTCCGGAAATCACATAGAAAGTTCCTCGGGTTAGATAAAGCGGCCACGCAAAGTTTGATCACCAACGGAAGACATTTGGGGGTGCCGGTGTGCCACAAACCAGCATTCGCCGAAACTCGGATTATCGTGAAAAATGTGTTAAAGCTCGTTATTTGAGGCTGAAATCGAACAGGTTGATTCCTGAAATGAGCTCGGATGCGTGATTGAAAAACAGGGAGAAAAAGAAACAGGTTCCGGTACGACCTTCCGAACGGCTGAAATTGAAGTGTCGGTTTTTGAAATTCCGGGGTCCCGAAATAAAATTCTCCGGAAATCACATAGAAAGTTTCTCGGGTCAGATAAAGCGGCCACGCAAAGTTTGAGCACCAACGGAAGATATTTGGGGGTGCCGGTGTGCCACAAACCAGCATTCGCCGAAACTCGGATTATCGTAAAAAATGTGTTAAAGCTCGTTATTTGAGGCTGAAATCGAACAGGTTGATTCCTGAAATCGAACAGGTTGATTCCTGAAATCGAACAGGTTGATTCCTGAAATAAGCTCGGACGCGTAATTGAAAAACAGGGAGAAAAAGAAACAGGTTCCGGTACGACCTTCCGAACGGCTGAAATTGAAGTGTATAATACACGGTTTTTCGAGATTCCGGGGTCCCGGAATAAAATTCTCCGGAAATCACATAGAAAGTTCCTCGGGTCAGATAAAGAGGCCACGCAAAGTTTGAGCACCAACGGAAGACATTTGGGGGTGCCGGTGTGCCACATACCAGCATTCGCCGAAACTCGGATTATAGTGAAAAATGTGTTAAAGCTCGTTATTTGAGGCTGAAATCGAACGGGTTGATTCCTGAAATCGAATAGGTTGATTCCGGAAATAAGCTCGGACGCGTGATTGAAAAACAGGTAGAAAAAGAAACCGGTTCCGGTACGACCTTCCGAACGTCTGAAATTGAAGTGTATATAATACACGCTTTTTAAAATTCAGGGGTCCCGGAATAAAATTCTCCGGAAATCACATAGAAAGTTCCTCGGGTCAGATAAAGCGGCCACGCAAAGTTTGAGCACCAACGGAAGACATTTGGGGGTGCCGGTGTGCCACAAACCAGCATTCGCCGAAACTCGGATTATCGTGAAAAATGTGTTAAAGCTCGTTATTTGAGGCTGAAATCGAACAGGTTGATTACTGAAATAAACTCGGACGCGTAATCGAAAAAGAGGGAGAAAAAGAAACATGTTCCGGTACGACCTTCCGAACGGCAGAAATTGAGGTGTATAATACACGGTTTTTCGAGATTCCGGGGTCCCGGAATAAAATTCCTCGGAAATCACATAGAAAGTTCCTCGGGTCAGATAAAGAGGCCACGCAAAGTTTGAGCACCAACGGAAGACATTTGGGGGTGCCGGTGTGCCACAAACCAGCATTCGCCGAAGCTCGGATTATAGTGAAAAATGTGTTAAAGCTCGTTATTTGAGACTGAAATCGAACAGGTTGATTCCTGAAATAAGCTCGGACGCGTAATTGAAAAACAGGGAGAAAAAGAAACAGTTCCTGACGACCTTCCGAGCAATTTGAAATTGAAGTGTATAATACACGGTTTTTCGAGATTCCGGGGTCCCGGAATAAAATTCTCCGGAAATCACATAGAAAGTTCCTCGGGTCAGATAAAGAGGCCACGCAAAGTTTGAGCACCAACGGAAGACATTTGGGGGTGTCGGTGTGCCACAAACCAGCATTCGCCGAAACTCGGATTATAGTGAAAAATGTGTTAAAGCTCGTTATTTGAGGCTGAAATCGAACGGGTTGATTCCTGAAATCGAATAGGTTGATTCCGGAAATAAGCTCGGGCGCGTGATTGAAAAACAGGTAGAAAAAGAAACCGGTTCCGGAACGACCTTCCGAACGGCTGAAATTGAAGTGTATAATACACGGTTTTTAAAATTCCGGGGTCCCGGAATAAAATTCTCCGGAAATCACATAGAAAGTTCCTCGAGTCAGATAAAGCGGCCACGCAAAGTTTGAGCACCAACGGAAGACATTTGGGGGTCTTAGGTGTACAAACCAAAGATTCGCCGAAACTCAGATTATAGTGAAAAATGTGTTAAACCTCGTTATTTGAGGCTGAAATCGAACAGGTTGATTCCTGCAATGAGCTCGGACGCGTGATTGAAGAACAAGGAGAAAAAGAAACAGGTTCCTGTACGACCTTCCGAACGGCTGAAATTGAAGTGTATAAATACACGGTTTTTCGGGATTCCGGGGTCCCGGAATAAAATTCTCCGGAAATCACATAGAAAGTTCCTCGGGTTAGATAAAGCGGCCACGCAAAGTTTGATCACCAACGGAAGACATTTGGGTGTGCCGGTGTGCCACAAACCAGAATTCGCCGAAACTCGGATTATCGTGAAAAATGTGTTAAAGCTCGTTATTTGAGGCTGAAATCGAACAGGTTGATTCCTGAAATCGAACAGGTTGATTCCTGAAATAAGATCGGACGCGTAATTGAAAAACAGGGAGAAAAAGTAATGGTTTGCACGACCTTCCGAATTTGAAATTGAAGTGTATATAATACACGAGCTTTTTCGAGATTCCGGAGTCCCGGAATAAAATTCTCCGGAAATCACATAGAAAGTTCCTCGGGTCAGATAAAGCGGCCACACAAAGTTTGAGCACCAACGGAAGATATTTGGGGGTGCTTAGGTGTACAAACCAGTCTACGAAACTCGATTATCGTGAAAAATGTGTTAAAGCTCGTTATTTGAGGTGAAATCGAACAGGTTGATTCCTGAAATCGAACAGGTTGATTCCTGAAATGAGCTCGGATGCGTGATTGAAAAACAGGAGAAAAAAAACAGGTTCAGTCACGACCTTCCGAACTATTTGAAATTGAAGTGTATATACACGATTTTTCGGGATTTCGGGGTCCGGAACAAAATCTCCGGAAATCACATAGAAAGTTCCTCGGGTCGATAAAGCGGCCACGCAAAGTTTGAGCACCAACGGAAGACATTTGGGGGTGCCGATGTGCCACAAACCAAAGATTCGCGAAACTCGGATTATCGTGAAAAATGTGTTAAATCTCGTTATTTGAGGTGAAATCGAACAAAGTTGATTCTGAAATCTAACAGGTTGATTTCGAAATGAGCTCGGATGCGTGATTGAAAAACAGGAGAAAAAGAAACAGGTTCGTGACGACCTTCCGAACTACATTTGAAATTGAAGTGTCGGTTTTTGAAATTCCGGGGTCCCGAAATAAAATTCTCCGGAAATCACATAGAAAGTTTCTCGGGTCAGATAAAGCGGTCACGCAAAGTTTGAGCACCAACGGAAGATATTTGGGGGTGCCGGTGTGCCACAAACCAGCATTCGCCGAAACTCGGATTATCGTGAAAAATGTGTTAAAGCTCGTTATTTGAGGTGAAATCGAACAAAGTTGATTCCGAAATCGAACAGTTGATTTCGAAATAAGATCGGACGCGTAATTGAAAAACAGGGAGAAAAAGAAACAGGTTCAGGTACGACCTTCCGAACGGCTGAAATTGAAGTGTATAATACACGGTTTTTCGAGATTCCGGGGTCCCGGAATAAAATTCTCCGGAAATCACATAGAAAGTTTCTCGGGTCAGATAAAGAGGTCACGCAAAGTTTGAGTAACAACGGAAGAGATTTGGGGGTGCCGGTATGCCACAAACCAGCATTCGCCGAAACTCGGATTATAGTGAAAAATGTGTTAAAGCTCGTTATTTGAGGCTGAAATCGAACAGGTTGATTCCTGAAATCGAACAGGTTGATTCCTGAAATGAGCTCGGACGCGTGATTGAAAAACAGGGAGAAAAAGAAACAGGTTCCGGTACGACCTTCCGAACGGCTGAAATTGAAGTGTATATAATACACGGTTTTTGAAATTCAGGGGTCCCGGAATAAAATTCTCCGGAAATCACATAAAAAGTTCCTCGGGTCAGATAAAGCGGCCACGCAAAGTTTGAGCACCAACGGAAGACATTTGGGGGTGCGGTGTACCCAAACCAAAGATTCGCCGAAACTCAGATTATAGTGAAAAATGTGTTAAAGCTCGTTATTTGAGGCTGAAATCGAACAGATTGATTCCTGAAATCGAACAGGTTGATTCCTGCAATGAGCTCGGATGCGTGATTGAAAAACAGGGAGAAAAAGAAACAGGTTCCGGTACGACCTTCCGAACAGCTGATATTGAAGTGTCGGTTTTTGAAATTCCGGGGTCCCGAAATAAAATTCTCCGGAAATCGCATAGAAAGTTCCTCGGGTCAGATAAAGCGGCCACGCAAAGTTTGAGCACCAACGGAAGATATTAGGGGGTGCCGGTGTGCCACAAACCAGCATTCGCCGAAGCTCGGATTATAGTGAAAAATGTGTTAAAGCTCGTTATTTGAGGCTGAAATCGAACAGGTTGATTCCTGAAATCGAACAGGTTGATTCCTGAAATAAGCTCGGACGCGTAATTGAAAAACAGGGAGAAAAAGAAACAGGTTCCGGTACGACCTTCCGAACTATTTGAAATTGAAGTGTATAATACACGGTTTTGAGATTAGGGGTCCCGGAATAAAATTCTCGGAAATCACATAGAAAGTTCCTCGGGTCGATAAAGAGGCCACGCAAAGTTTGAGCACCAACGGAAGACATTTGGGGGTGCGGTGTGCCACAAACCAAAGATTCGCCGAAGCTCGGATTATAGTGAAAAATGTGTTAAAGCTCGTTATTTGAGGCTGAAATCGAACAGGTTGATTCCTGAAATCGAACAGGTTGATTCCTGAAATAAGCTCGGACGCGTAATTGAAAAACAGGGAGAAAAAGAAACAGGTTCCGGTACGACCTTCCGAACGGCTGAAATTGAAGTGTATAATACACGGTTTTTCGAGATTCCGGGGTCCCGGAATAAAATTCTCCGGAAATCACATAGAAAGTTCCCGGGGTCAGATAAAGCGGCCACACAAAGTTTGAGCACCAACGGAAGACATTTGGGGGTGCCGGTGTGCCACAAATCAGCATTCGCCGAAATTCGGATTATAGTGAAAAATGTGTTAAACCTCGTTATTTGAGGCTGAAATCGAACAGGTTGATTCCTGCAATGAGCTCGGACGCGTGATTGAAAAACAAGGAGAAAAAGAAACAGGTTCCTGTACGACCTTCCGAACGGCTGAAATTGAAGTGTATAAATACACGGTTTTTCGAGATTCCGGGGTCCCGGAATAAAATTCTCCGGAAATCACATAGAAAGTTCCTCGGGTCAGATAAAGCGGCCACGCAAAGTTTGAGCACCAACGGAAGACATTTGGGGGTGCCGGGGTGCCACAAACCAGAATTCGCCGAAACTCGGATTATCGTGAAAAATGTGTTAAAGCTCGTTATTTGAGACTGAAATCGAACAGGTTGATTCCTGAAATCGAACAGGTTGATTCCTGAAATGAGCTCGGATGCGTGATTGAAAAACAGGGAGAAAAAGAAACAGGTTCCGGTACGACCTTCCGAACGGCTGAAATTGAAGTGTCCGGTTTTGAAATTCCGGGGTCCCGAAATAAAATTCTCCGGAAATCACATAGAAAGTTTCTCGGGTCAAATAAAGCAGCCACGCAAACTTTGAGCACCAACGGAAAATATTTGGGGGTGCCGGTGTGCCACAAACCAGCATTCGCCGAAACTCGGATTATCGTGAAAAATGTGTTAAAGCTCGTTATTTGAGGCTGAAATCGAACAGGTTGATTCCTGAAATCGAACAGGTTGATTCCTGAAATAATCTCGGACACGTAATTGAAAAACAGGGAGAAAAAGAAACAGGTTCCGGTACGACCTTCCGAGCGCCTGAAATTGAAGTGTGTACACAGTTTTTCGAGATTCCGGGGTCCCGGAATAAAATTCTCCGGAAATCACATAGAAAGTTCCTCGGGTCAGATAAAGCGGCCACACAAAGTTTGAGCACCAACGGAAGACATTTGGGGGTGCCGGTGTGCCACAAACCAGCATTCGCCGAAACTCGGATTATAGTGAAAAATGTGTTAAAGCTCATTATTTGAGGCTGAAATCGAACAGGTTGATTCCTGAAATCGAACAGGTTGATTCCTGAAATAAGCTCGGACACGTGATTGAAAAACAGGAGAAAAAGAAACAGGTTCCGACGACCTTCCGAACTACCGATATTGAAGTGTCGGTTTTGAAATTCGGGGTCCCGAAATAAAATTCTCCGGAAATCACATAGAAAGTTCCTCGGAGTCGATAAAGCGGCCACGCAAAGTTTGAGCACCAACGGAAGATATTTGGGGGTGCCGGTGTGCCACAAACCAGCATTCGCCGAAACTCGGATTATCGTGAAAAATGTGTTAAAGCTCGTTATTTGAGGCTGAAATCGAACAGGTTGATTCCTGAAATCGAACAGGTTGATTCCTGAAATAATCTCGGACACGTAATTGAAAAACAGGGAGAAAAAGAAACAGTTCCGAGACGACCTTCCGAGCGCCGAAATTGAAGTGTGTACACGAGTTTTTGAGATTCGGGGTCCCGGAATAAAATTCTCCGGAAATCACATAGAAAGTTCCTCGGGTCGGATAAAGCGGCCACACAAAGTTTGAGCACCAACGGAAGACATTTGGGGGTGCGGTGTACCCAAACCAAAGATTCGCGAAACTCGGATTATAGTGAAAAATGTGTTAAAGCTCATTATTTGAGGCTGAAATCGAACAGGTTGATTCCTGAAATCGAACAGGTTGATTCCTGAAATAAGCTCGGACACGTGATTGAAAAACAGGGAGAAAAAGAAACAGGTTCCGGTACGACCTTCCGAACGGCTGATATTGAAGTGTCGGTTTTTGAAATTCCGGGGTCCCGAAATAAAATTCTCCGGAAATCACATAGAAAGTTCCTCAGGTCAGATAAAGCGGCCACGCAAAGTTTGAGCACCAACGGAAGATATTTGGGGGTGCCGGTGTGCCACAAACCAGCATTCGCCGAAATTCGGATTATAGTGAAAAATGTGTTAAACCTCGTTATTTGAGGCTGAAATCGAACAGGTTGATTCCTGAAATCGAACAGGTTGATTCCTGCAATGAGCTCGGACGCGTGATTGAAAAACAAGGAGAAAAAGAAACAGGTTTCTGTACGACCTTCCGAACGGCTGAAATTGAAGTGTATAAATACACGGTTTTTCGAGATTCCGGGGTCCCGGAATAAAATTCTCCGGAAATCACATAGAAAGTTCCTCGGGTCAGATAAAGCGGCCACGCAAAGTTTGAGCACCAACGGAAGACATTTGGGGGTGTCGGGGTGCCACAAACTGAGTCGCGAAACTCGGATTATCGTGAAAAATGTGTTAAAGCTCGTTATTTGAGACTGAAATCGAACAGGTTGATTCCTGAAATCGAACAGGTTGATTCCTGAAGTGAGCTCGGATGCGTGATTGAAAAACAGGGAGAAAAAGAAACAGGTTCCGGTACGACCTTCCGAACGGCTGAAATTGAAGTGTCCGGTTTTGAAATTCCGGGGTCCCGAAATAAAATTCTCCGGAAATCACATAGAAAGTTTCTCGGGTCAGATAAAGCAGCCACGCAAACTTTGAGCACCAACGGAAAATATTTGGGGGTGCCGGTGTGCCACAAACCAGCATTCGCCGAAACTCGGATTATCGTGAAAAATGTGTTAAAGCTCGTTATTTGAGGTGAAATCGAACAAGTTGATTCCTGAAATCGAACAGGTTGATTCTGAAATGAGCTCGGACGCGTGATTGAAAAACAGGGAGAAAAAGAAACGGGTTCAGTACGACCTTCCGAGCGCTGAAATTGAAGTGTGTATATACACAGTTTTTCGAGATTCCGGGGTCCCGGAATAAAATTCTCCGGAAATCACATAGAAAGTTCCTCGGGTCAGATAAAGCGGCCACACAAAGTTTGAGCACCAACGGAAGACATTTGGGGGTGCCGGTATGCCACAAACCAGCATTCGCCGAAACTCGGATTATAGTGAAAAATGTGTTAAAGCTCGTTATTTGAGGCTGAAATCGAACAGGTTGATTCCTGAAATCGAACAGGTTGATTCCTCAAATAAGCTCGGACACGTGATTGAAAAACAGGGAGAAAAAGAAACAGGTTCCGGTACGACCTTCCGAACGGCTGAAATTGAAGTGTATAATACACGTTTTTTTGAGATTCTGGGGTCCCGGAATAAAATTCTCCGGAAATCACATAGAAAGTTACTCGGGTCAGATAAAGCGGCCACACAAAGTTTGAGCACCAACGGAAGACATTTGGGGTGCCGGTGTGCCACAAATCAAAGCATTCGTAGAAATTCGGATTATAGTGAAAAATGTGTTAAACCTCGTTATTTGAGGCTGAAATCGAAAAGTTGATTCGCAATGAGCTCGGACGCGTGATTGAAAAACAAGGAGAAAAAGAAACAGTTCTGTACGACCTTCCGAACGGTGAAATTGAAGTGTATAAATACACGGTTTTTGAGATTCAGGGTCCGGAATAAAATTCTCCGGAAATCACATAGAAAGTTCCTCGGGTCGATAAAGCGGCCACGCAAAGTTTGAGCACCAACGGAAGACATTTGGGGGTGCTTAGGGGTGCCACAAACGAGTCGCGAAACTCGGATTATCGTGAAAAATGTGTTAAAGCTCGTTATTTGAGACCGAAATCGAACAAAGGTTGATTCTGAAATCGAACAAGTTGATTCCTGAAATGAGCTCGGATGCGTGATTGAAAAACAGGGAGAAAAAGAAACAGGTTCCGGTACGACCTTCCGAACGGCTGAAATTGAAGTGTCCGGTTTTGAAATTCCGGGGTCCCGAAATAAAATTCTCCGGAAATCACATAGAAAGTTTCTCGGGTCAAATAAAGCAGCCACGCAAACTTTGAGCACCAACGGAAAATATTTGGGGGTGCCGGTGTGCCACAAACCAGCATTCGCCGAAACTCGGATTATCGTGAAAAATGTGTTAAAGCTCGTTATTTGAGGCTGAAATCGAACAGGTTGATTCCTGAAATCGAACAGGTTGATTCCTGAAATGAGCTCGGACGCGTAATTGAAAAACAGGGAGAAAAAGAAACAGGGTTCGGTACGACCTTCCGAACGGCTGAAATTGAAGTGTATAATACACGGTTTTCGGGATTCCGGGTCCCGGAATAAAATTCTCCGGAAATCACATAGAAAGTTCCTCGGGTCAGATAAAGAGGCCACGCAAAGTTTGAGCACCAACGGAAGACATTTGGGGGTGCCGGTGTAAAGCAACAAACCAAAGATTCGCCGAAACTCGGATTATAGTGAAAAATGTGTTAAAGCTCGTTATTTGAGGTTGAAATCGAACAGTTTGATTCCTGAAATCGAACAAAGTTGATTCTGAAATAAGCTCGGACGCGTAATTGAAAAACAGGAGAAAAAGATACGGGTTCGATCACGACCTTCGAACGGTGAAATTGAAGTGTATAATACACGGTTTTCGAGATTCCGGGGTCCCGGAACAAAATTCTCTGGAAATCACATAGAAAGTTCCGTGGGTCAGATAAAGCGGCCACACAAAGTTTGAGCACCAACGGAAGACATTTGGGGGTGCTGGTGTGCCACAAATCAAAGATACGCCGAAATTCGGATTATAGTGAAAAATGTGTTAAACCTCGTTATTTGAGGCTGAAATCGAACAGGTTGATTCCTGCAATGAGCTCGGACGCGTGATTGAAAAACAAGGAGAAAAAGAAACAGGTTCCTGTACGACCTTCCGAACGGCTGAAATTGAAGTGTATAATACACGGTTTTCGAGATTCCGGGGTCCCGGAACAAAATTCTCCGGAAATCACATAGAAAGTTCCTCGGGTCAGATAAAGCGGCCACGCAAAGTTTGAGCACCAACGGAAGACATTTGGGGGTGCCGGGGTGCCACAAACCAGAATTCGCCGAAACTCGGATTATCGTGAAAAATGTGTTAAAGCTTGTTATTTGAGACTGAAATCGAACAGGTTGATTCCTGAAATCGAACAAGTTGATTCCTGAAATGAGCTCGGATGCGTGATTGAAAAACAGGGAGAAAAAGAAACAGGTTCCGGTACGACCTTCCGAACGGCTGAAATTGAAGTGTCCGGTTTTGAAATTCCGGGGTCCCGAAATAAAATTCTCCGGAAATCACATAGAAAGTTTCTCGGGTCAAATAAAGCAGCCACGCAAACTTTGAGCACCAACGGAAAATATTTGGGGGTGCCGGTGTGCCACAAACCAGCATTCGCCGAAACTCGGATTATCGTGAAAAATGTGTTAAAGCTCGTTATTTGAGGTGAAATCGAAACAAAGTTGATTCTGAAATCGAACAGGTTGATTCTGAAATAATCTCGGACACGTAATTGAAAAACAGGAGAAAAAGAAACAGGTTCCGGTACGACCTTCCGAGCGCCTGAAATTGAAGTGTGTACACAGTTTTTCGAGATTCCGGGGTCCCGGAATAAAATTCTCCGGAAATCACATAGAAAGTTCCTCGGGTCAGATAAAGCGGCCACACAAAGTTTGAGCACCAACGGAAGACATTTGGGGGTGCCGGTGTGCCACAAACCAGCATTCGCCGAAACTCGGATTATAGTGAAAAATGTGTTAAAGCTCATTATTTGAGGCTGAAATCGAACAGGTTGATTCCTGAAATAAGCTCGGACACGTGATTGAAAAACAGGGAGAAAAAGAAACGGGTTAGACGACCTTCCGAACGGCTGATATTGAAGTGTCGGTTTTTGAAATTCCGGGGTCCCGAAATAAAATTCTCCGGAAATCACATAGAAAGTTCCTCAGGTCAGATAAAGCGGCCACGCAAAGTTTGAGCACCAACGGAAGATTTTGGGGTGCGGTGTGCCACAAACCAAAGATTCGCCGAAACTCGGATTATCGTGAAAAATGTGTTAAAGCTCGTTATTTGAGGTGAAATCGAACAAGTTGATTCTGAAAAAAAGGTCGACGCGTAATTGAAAAACAGGGAGAAAAAGAAACGGGTTCCGCACGACCTTCCGAATTTGAAATTGAAGTGTATAATACACGGTTTTCGTGATTCCGGGTCCCGGAATAAAATTCTCCGGAAATCACATAGAAAGTTCCTCGGGTCAGATAAAGCGGCCACACAAAGTTTGAGCACCAACGGAAGACATTTGGGGGTGCCGGTGTGCCACAAACCAAAGATTCGCCGAAATTCGGATTATAGTGAAAAATGTGTTAAACCTCGTTATTTGAGGCTGAAATCGAACAAAGTTGATTCTGAAATCGAACAGGTTGATTCTGAAATGAGCTCGGACGCGTGATTGAAAAACAAAGAGAAAAAGAAACAGGTTTTGTACGACCTTCCGAACATTTGAAATTGAAGTGTATAAATACACGGTTTTTGAGATTCGGGGTCCCGGAATAAAATTCTCGGAAATCACATAGAAAGTTCCTCGGGTCGATAAAGCGGCCACGCAAAGTTTGAGCACCAACGGAAGACATTTGGGGGTGTCGGGGTGCCACAAACTGAGTCGCGAAACTCGGATTATCGTGAAAAATGTGTTAAAGCTCGTTATTTGAGACCGAAATCGAACAGGTTGATTCCTGAAATCGAACAGGTTGATTCCTGAAATGAGCTCGGATGCGTGATTGAAAAACGGGGAGAAAAAGAAACAGTTCCGTGACGACCTTCCGAACTTTGAAATTGAAGTGTCCGGTTTTGAAATTAGGGGTCCCGAAATAAAATTCTCCGGAAATCACATAGAAAGTTTCTCGGGTCAGATAAAGCAGCCACGCAAACTTTGAGCACCAACGGAAAATATTTGGGGGTGCCGGTGTGCCACAAACCAGCATTCGCCGAAACTCGGATTATCGTGAAAAATGTGTTAAAGCTCGTTATTTGAGGCTGAAATCGAACAGGTTGATTCCTGAAATCGAACAGGTTGATTCCTGAAATAAGCTCGGACACGTAATTGAAAAACAGGGAGAAAAAGAAACAGGTTCCGGTACGACCTTCCGAGCGCCTGAAATTGAAGTGTGTATATACACAGTTTTTCGAGATTCCGGGGTCCCGGAATAAAATTCTCCGGAAATCACATAGAAAGTTCCTCGGGTCAGATAAAGCGGCCACACAAAGTTTGAGCACCAACGGAAGACATTTGGGGGTGCCGGTATGCCACAAACCAGCATTCGCCGAAACTCGGATTATAGTGAAAAATGTGTTAAAGCTCGTTATTTGAGGCTGAAATCGAACAGGTTGATTCCTGAAATCGAACAGGTTGATTCCTCAAATAAGCTCGGACACGTGATTGAAAAACAGGGAGAAAAAGAAACAGGTTCCGGTACGACTTTCCGAACGGCTGAAATTGAAGTTTAATACACGGTTTTTGAAATTCCGGGGTCCCGGAATAAAATTCTCCGGAAATCACATAGAAAGTTCGTCGGGTCAGATAAAGCGGCCACGCAAAGTTTGAGCACCAACGGAAGACATTTGGGGGTGCCGGTGTGCCACAAACCAACATTCGCCGAAACTCAGATTATAGTGAAAAATGTGTTAAAGCTCGTTATTTGAGGCGGAAATCGAACAGGTTGATTCCTGAACTCGAACAGGTTGATTCCTGCAATGAGCTCGGACGCGTGATTGGAGAACAAGGAGAAAAAAAAACAAGTTCCTGTACGACCTTCCGAACGGCTGAAATTGAAGTGTATAAATACACGGTTTTTCGGGATTCCGGGTTCCCGGAATAAAATTCTCCGGAAATCACATAGAAAGTTCCTCGGGTCAGATAAAGCGGCCACACAAAGTTTGAGCACCAACGGAAGACATTTGGGGGTGCCGGTGTGCCACAAACCAGCATTCGCCGAAACTCGGATTATCGTGAAAAATGTGTTAAAACTCGTTATTTGAGGCTGAAATCGAACAGGTTGATTCCTGAAATCGATCAGGTTGATTTCTGAAATGAGCTCGGATGTGTGATTGAAAAACAGGGAGAAAAAGAAACAGGTTCCGGTACAACCTTTCGAACGGCTGAAATTGAAGTGTCAGTTTTTGAAATTCCGGGGTCCCGGAATATAATTCTCCGGAAATCACATAGAAAGTACCTCGGGTCAGATAAAGCGACCACGCAAAGTTCGAGCACCAACGGAAGACAATTGGGGGTGCCGGTGTGCCACAAACCAGCATTCGCCGAAACTCGGATTATCGTGAAAAATGTGTTAAAGCACGTTATTTGAGGGTGAAATCGAACAGGTTGATTCCTGAAATCGAACAGGTTGATTCTTGCAATGAGCTTGGACGCGTGATTGAAGAACAAGGAGAAAAAGAAACAGGTTCCGGTACGACCTTCCGAACGGCTGAAATTGAAGTTTAATACACGGTTTTTGAAATTCCGGGGTCCCGGAATAAAATTCTCCGGAAATAACATAGAAAGTTCGTCGGGTCAGATAAAGCGGCCACGCAAAGTTTGAGCACCAACGGAAGACATTTGGGGGTGCCGGTGTGCCACAAACCAACATTCGCCGAAACTAAGATTATAGTGAAAAATGTGTTAAAACTCGTTATTTGAGGCGGAAATCGAACAGGTTGATTCCTGAACTCGAACAGGTTGATTCCTGCAATGAGCTCGGACGCGTGATTGGAGAACAAGGAGAAAAAAAAACAAGTTCCTGTACGACCTTCCGAACGGCTGAAATTGAAGTGTATAAATACACGGTTTTTCGGGATTCCGGGGTCCCGGAATAAAATTCTCCGGAAATCACATAGAAAGTTCCTCGGGTCAGATAAAGTGGCCACGCAAAGTTTGAGCACCAACGGAAGACATTTGGGGGTGCCGGTGTGCCACAAACCAGCATTCGCCGAAACTCGGATTATCGTGAAAAATGTGTTAAAGCTCGTTATTTGAGGCTGAAATCGAACAGGTTGATTCCTGAAATGAGCTCGGACGCGAGATTGAAAAACAGGGAGAAAAAGAAACAGGTTCCGGTACGACCTTCCGAACGGCTGAAATTGAAGTTTAATACACGGTTTTTGAAATTCCGGGGTCCCGGAATAAAATTCTCCGGAAATCACATAGAAAGTTCGTCGGGTCAGATAAAGCGGCCACGCAAAGTTTGAGCACCAACGGAAGACATTTGGGGGTGCCGGTGTGCCACAAACCAACATTCGCCGAAACTCAGATTATAGTGAAAAATGTGTTAAAGCTCGTTATTTGAGGCGGAAATCGAACAGGTTGATTCCTGAAATCGAACAGGTTGATTCTTGCAATGAGCTCGGACGCGTGATTGAAGAACAAGGAGAAAAAGAAACAGGTTCCGGTACGACCTTCCGAACGGCTGAAATTGAAGTGTATAAATACACGGTTTTTCGGGATTCCGGGTTCATGGAATAAAATTCTCCGTAAATCACATAGAAAGTTCCTCAGGTCAGATAAAGCAGCCACGCAAAGTTTGAGCACCAACAGAAGACATTTGGGGGTGCCGATGTGCCACAAACAAGCATTCGCCGAAACTCGGATTATCGTGAAAAATGTGTTAAAGCTCGTTATTTGAGGCTGAAATCGAACAGGTTGATTCCATAAATCGAACGGGTTGATTCCTGAAATGAGCTCGGATGCGTGATTGAAAAACAGGGAGAAAAAAAAAACAGGTTCCGGTACGACCTTCCGAACGGCTGAAATTGATGTTTATAATAATACACGGTTTTTGAAATTCCGGGGTCCCGGAATAAAATTCTCCGGAAATCACATAAAAGTTCCTCGAGTTAGATAAAGCGGCAACGCAAAGTTTGAGCACCAACGGAAGAAATTTGGGGGTGCCGGTGTGCCACAAACCAGCATTCGCCGAAACTTGGATTATCGTGAAAAATGTGTTAAAGCTCGTTATTTGAGGCTGAAATCGAACAGGTTGATTCCTGAAATCGAACAGGTTGATTCCTGAAATGAGATCGGACGCGTGATTGAAAATCGGGGAGAAAAAGAAATAGGTTCCGGTACGACCTTTCGAACGGCTGAAATTGAAGTGTATAATACACGGTTTTTGGGATTTCGGGGTCCCGGAAAAAATTCTCCGGAAATCACATAGAAAGTTCCTCGGGTCGATAAAGCGGCCACGCAAAGTTTGAGCACCAACGAAAGACATTTGGTGGTGCCGGTGTGCCACAAACCAAAGATTCGCCGAAACCTCGGATTATCGTGAAAAATGTGTTAAAGCTCGTTATTTGAGGTGAAATCGAGCGAGTTGATTCTGAAATCGAACAGGTTGATTCTGAAATGAGCTCGGACGCGTGATTGAAAAACAGGGAGAAAAAAAACAGATTCCGGTACGACCTTCCGAACGGCTGAAATTGAAGTGTATAATACACGGTTTCGGGATTAGGGGCCGGAATAAAATTCTACGGAAATCGATAGAAAGTTGCTCGGGTCGATAAAGCGGCCACGTAAAGTTTGAGCACCAACGGAAGACATTTGGTGGTGCTTGGTGTGTGCCCACAAACCAAGATTCGCCGAAACTCGGATTATCGTGAAAAATGTGTTAAAGCTCGTTATTTGAGGTGAAATCGAGCGAGTTGATTCCGAAATCGAACAAGGTTGATTCTGAAATGAGCTCGGACGCGTGATTGAAAAACAGGGAGAAAAAGAAACAGATTCGACGACCTTCCGAACGGTGAAATTGAAGTGTATAATACACGGTTTTTCGGGATTAGGGGCCCGGAATAAAATTCTCCGGAAATCACATAGAAAGTTCCTCGGGTCAGATAAAGCGGCCACGCAAAGTTTGAGCACCAACGGAAGACATTTGGGGGTGCCGGTGTGCCACAAACCATCATACGCCGAAACTCAGATTATCGTGAAAAATGTGTTAAAGCTCGTTATTTGAGGCTGAAATCGAACAGGTTGATTTCTGAAATCGAACAGGTTGATTCCCGAAAGAACTCGGACGCGTGATTGAAAAACAGGTAGAAAAAGAAACAGGTTCCGGTACGACCTTCCGAACGGCTGAAATTGAAGTGTATATATACGATTTTTCGGGATTTCGGGGTCCTGGAAAAAAATCTCCGGAAATCACATAGAAAGTTCCTCGGGTCAGATAAAGCGGCCACGCAAAGTTTGAGCACCAAAGGAAGACATTTGGGGGTGCCGGTGTGCCACAAACCAGCATTCGCCGAAACTCGGATTATCGTGAAAAATGTGTTAAAGCTCGTTATTTGAGGATGAAATCAAACAGGTTGATTCCTGAATCGAACAGGTTGATTCCTGAAATGAGCTCGGATGCGTGATTGAAAAATAGGGAGAAAAAGAAACAGGTTCCGGTACGACCTTCCGAACGGCTGAAATTGAAGTGTATATATATAATACACGGTTTTTGAAATTCCGGGGTCTCGGAATAAAATTCTCCGGAAATCACATAGAAAGTTCCTCGGGTCAGATAAAGCGGCCACGCAAAGTTTGAGCACCAACGGAAGACATTTGGGGGTGCCGGTGTGCCCAAACCAAGATTCGCGAAACTCGGATTATCGTGAAAAATGTGTTAAAGCTCGTTATTTGAGGCTGAAATCGAGCAGGTTGATTCCTGAAATCGAACAGGTTGATTCCTGAAATGAGCTCGGATGCGTGATTGAAAAACAGGGAGAAAAAGAAACAGGTTACGGTACAACCTTTCGAACGGCTGAAATTGAAGTGTCGGTTTTTGAAATTCCGGGGTCCCGGAATAAAATTCTCCGGATATCACATAGAAAGTACCTCGGGTCAGATAAAGCGGCCACGCAAAGTTTGAGCACCAACGGAAGACATTTGGGGTGCGGGTGCCACAATCCAAAGATTCGCCGAAACTCGGATTATCGTGAAAAATGTGTTAAAGCTCGTTATTTGAGGCTGAAATCGAACAGGTTGATTCCTGAAATCGAACAGGTTGATTCCTGAAATGAGCTCGGACGGGTGATTGAAAATCAGGGAGAAAAAGATACAGGTTCCGGTACGACCTTTCGAACGGCTGAAATTGAAGTGTATAATACACGGTTTTTCGGGATTTCATGGTCCCGGAATAAAATTCTACGGAAATCACATAGAAAGTTCCTCGGGTCAGATAAAGCGGCCACGTAAAGTTTGAGCACCAACGGAAGACATTTGGTTGTGCCGGTGTGCCACAAACCAGTATTCGCCGAAACTCGGATTATCGCGAAAAATGTGTTAAAGCTCATTATTTGAGGTGAAATCGAGCGGAGTTGATTCCTAAAATCGAACAGGTTGATTCTGAATTGAGCTCGGACGCGTGATTGAAAAACAGGAGAAAAAGAAATAGGTTAGACGACCTTCCGAACTATTTGAAATTGAAGTGTAAATACACGGTTTTTGAAATTTCGGGGTCCCGGAATAAAATTCTCCGGAAATCACATAGAAAGTTCCTCGGGTCAGATAAAGAGGCCACGCAAAGTTTGAGCACCAACGGAAGACATTTGGGGTGGCGGTGTGCCACAAACCAGCATTCGCCGAAACTCGGATTATAATGAAACATGTGTTAAAGCTCGTTATTTGAGGCTGAAATCGAACAGGTTGATTCCTGAAATCGAACAGGTTGATTTTTGCAATGAGCTCGGACGCGTGATTGAAGAACAAGGAGAAAAAGAAACAGGTTCCGGTACGACCTTCCGAACGGCTGAAATTGAAGTGTATAAATACACGGTGTTTCGGGATTCCGGGGTCCCGGGGTCCCGGAATAAAATTCTCCGTAAATCACATAGAAAGTTCCTCGGGTCAGATAAAGCGGCCACTCAAAGTTTGAGCACCAACGGAAGACATTTGGGGGTGCCGGTGTGCCACAAACCAGCATTCGCCGAAACTCGGATTATCGTGAAAAATGTGTTAAAGCTCGTTATTTGAGGCTGAAATCGAACAGGTTGATTCCATAAATCGAACGGGTTGATTCCTGAAATGAGCTCGGATGCGTGATTGAAAAACAGGGAGAAAAAAAACGGGTTAGCACGACCTTCCGAACTACAGTGAAATTGAAGTTTATAATAATACACGGTTTTGAAATTCCGGGGTCCCGGAATAAAATTCTCGGAAATCACATAGAAAGTTCTTGAGTCGAGATAAAGCGGCCAGGCAAAGTTTGAGCACCAACGGAAGATATTTGGGGGTGCCGGTGTGCCACAAACCAGCATTCGCCGAAACTCGGATTATCGTGAAAAATGTGTTAAAGCTCGTTATTTGAGGCTGAAATCGAACAGGTTGATTCCTGAAATCGAACAGGTTGATTCCTGAAATGAGCTCGGACGCGTGATTGAAAATCAGGGAGAAAAAGATACAGGTTCCGGTACGACCTTTCGAACGGCTGAAATTGAAGTGTATAATACACGGTTTTTCGGGATTTCATGGTCCCGGAATAAAATTCTACGGAAATCACATAGAAAGTTCCTCGGGTCAGATAAAGCGGCCACGTAAAGTTTGAGCACCAACGGAAGACATTTGGTGGTGCCGGTGTGCCACAAACCAGTATTCGCCGAAACTCGGATTATCGCGAAAAATGTGTTAAAGCTCATTATTTGAGGCTGAAATCGAGCAGGTTGATTCCTGAAATCGAACAGGTTGATTCTGAATTGAGCTCGGACGCGTGATTGAAAAACGAGGGAGAAAAAGAAACAGATTCCGAGTACGACCTTCCGAACGGTGAAATTGAAGTGTATATAATACACGGTTTTGAAATTCGGGGCCCGGAATAAAATTCTACGGAAATCACATAGAAAGTTTCTCGGGTCAGATAAAGCGGCCACGTAAAGTTTGAGCACCAACGGAAGACATTTGGTGGTGACGGTGTGCCACAAACCAGTATTCGCCGAAACTCGGATTATCGTGAAAAATGTGTTAAAGCTCGTTATTTGAGGCTGAAATCGAGCAGGTTGACTCCTGAAATCGAACAGGTTGATTCCTGAAATGAGCTCGGACGCGTGATTGAAAAACAGGGAGAAAAAGAAACAGATTCCGGTACGACCTTCCGAACGGCTGAAATTGAAGTGTATAATACACGGTTTTTCGGGATTCCGGGGCCCCGGAATAAAATTCTCCGGAAATCACATAGAAAGTTCCTCGGGTCAGATAAAGCGGCCACGCAAAGTTTGAGCACCAAAGGAAGACATTTGGGGGTGCCGGTGTGCCACAAACCAAAGATTCATTCCGAAACTCGGATTATCGTGAAAAATGTGTTAAAGCTCGTTATTTGAGGATGAAATCGAACAGGTTGATTCCCGAATCGAACAGGTTTATTCCTGAAATGAGCTCGGATGCGTGATTGAAAAATAGGGAGAAAAAGAAACAGGTTCGTGACGACCTTCCGAACGGCTGAAATTGAAGTGTATATAATACACGGTTTTTGAAATTCCGGGGTCCCGGAATAAAATTCTCCGGAAATCACATAGAAAGTTCCTCGGGTCAGATAAAGCGGCCACGCAAAGTTTGAGCACCAACGGAAGATATTTGGGGGTGCCGGTGTGCCACAAACCAGTATTCGCCGAAACTCGGATTATCGCGAAAAATGTGTTAAAGCTCATTATTTGAGGCTGAAATCGAGCAGGTTGATTCCTGAAATCGAACAGGTTGATTCCTGAATTGAGCTCGGACGCGTGATTGAAAAACAGGGAGAAAAAGAAACAGATTCCGGTACGACCTTCCGAACGGCTGAAATTGAAGTGTATATAATACACGGTTTTTGAAATTCCGGGGCCCCGGAATAAAATTCTACAGAAATCACATAGAAAGTTTCTCGGGTCAGATAAAGCGGCCACGTAAAGTTTGAGCACCAACGGAAGACATTTGGTGGTGACGGTGTGCCACAAACCAGTATTCGCCGAAACTCGGATTATCGTGAAAAATGTGTTAAAGCTCGTTATTTGAGGCTGAAATCGAGCAGGTTGACTCCTGAAATCGAACAGGTTGATTCCTGAAATGAGCTCGGACGCGTGATTGAAAAACAGGGAGAAAAAGAAACAGATTCCGGTACGACCTTCCGAACGGCTGAAATTGAAGTGTATAATACACGGTTTTTCGGGATTCCGGGGTCCCGGAATAAAATTCTCCGGAAATCACATAGAAAGTTCCTCGGGTCAGATAAAGCGGCCACGCAAAGTTTGAGCACCAAAGGAAGACATTTGGGGGTGCCGGTGTGCCACAAACCAGCATTCGCCGAAACTCGGATTATCGTGAAAAATGTGTTAAAGCTCGTTATTTGAGGATGAAATCGAACAGGTTGATTCCCGAATCGAACAGGTTTATTCCTGAAATGAGCTCGGATGCGTGATTGAAAAATAGGGAGAAAAAGAAACAGGTTCCGGTACGACCTTCCGAACGGCTGAAATTGAAGTGTATATAATACACGGTTTTTGAAATTCCGGGGTCCCGGAATAAAATTCTCCGGAAATCACATAGAAAGTTCCTCGGGTCAGATAAAGCGGCCACGCAAAGTTTGAGCACCAACGGAAGACATTTGGGGGTGCCGGTGTGCCACAAACCAAGATTCGAAACTCGGATTATCGTGAAAAATGTGTTAAAGCTCGTTATTTGAGGCTGAAATCGAGCAGGTTGATTCTGAAATCGAACAGGTTGATTCCTGAAATGAGCTCGGATGCGTGATTGAAAAACAGGGAGAAAAAGAAACAGGTTACGGTACAACCTTTCGAACGGCTGAAATTGAAGTGTCGGTTTTTGAAATTCCGGGGTCCCGGAATAAAATTCTCCGGATATCACATAGAAAGTACCTCGGGTCAGATAAAGCGGCCACGCAAAGTTTGAGCACCAACGGAAGACATTTGGGGGTGCCGGTGTGCCACAAACCAGCATTCGCCGAAACTCGGATTATCGTGAAAAATGTGTTAAAGCTCGTTATTTGAGGCTGAAATCGAACAGGTTGATTCCTGAAATCGAACAGGTTGATTCCTGAAATGAGCTCGGACGCGTGATTGAAAATCGGGAGAAAAAGATACGAGTTCCGCACGACCTTTCGAACTAATTTGAAATTGAAGTGTATAATACACGGTTTTCGGGATTTCATGGTCCCGGAATAAAATTCTACGGAAATCACATAGAAAGTTCCTCGGGTCAGATAAAGCGGCCACGTAAAGTTTGAGCACCAACGGAAGACATTTGGTGGTGCCGGTGTGCCACAAACCAGTATTCGCCGAAACTCGGATTATCGCGAAAAATGTGTTAAAGCTCATTATTTGAGGCTGAAATCGAGCAGGTTGATTCCTGAAATCGAACAGGTTGATTCCTGAATTGAGCTCGGACGCGTGATTGAAAAACAGGGAGAAAAAGAAATAGGTTCGACGACCTTCCGAACAGTGAAATTGAAGTGTAAATACACGTTTTTGAAATTTCGGGGTCCCGGAATAAAATTCTCCGGAAATCACATAGAAAGTTCCTCGGGTCAGATAAAGAGGCCACGCAAAGTTTGAGCACCAACGGAAGACATTTGGGGGTGGCGGTGTGCCACAAACCAGCATTCGCCGAAACTCGGATTATAATGAAACATGTGTTAAAGCTCGTTATTTGAGGTTGAAATCGAACAAGGTTGATTCCGAAATCGAACAGGTTGATTTTTGCAATGAGCTCGGACGCGTGATTGAAGAACAAGGAGAAAAAGAAACGATTTCCGGTAGGACCTTCCGAACGGTGAAATTGAAGTGTATAAATACACGGTTTTTCGGGATTCCAGGGGTCCGGGGTCCGGAATAAAATTCTCCGTAAATCACATAGAAAGTTCCTCGGGTCAGATAAAGCGGCCACTCAAAGTTTGAGCACCAACGGAAGACATTTGGGGGTGCTGGTGTGCCACAAACAAGCATTCGCCGAAACTCGGATTATCGTGAAAAATGTGTTAAAGCTCGTTATTTGAGGTTAAATCGAACAGGTTGATTCCATAAATCGAACGGGTTGATTCCTGAAATGAGCTCGGATGCGTGATTGAAAAACAGGAGAAAAAAAAACGAGGTTCTGCACGACCTTCCGAACGGTGAAATTGAAGTTTATAATAATACACGGTTTTGAAATTCGGGGTCCCGGAATAAAATTCTCCGGAAATCACATAGAAAGTTCTTGGTCAGATAAAGTGGCCAGGCAAAGTTTGAGCACCAACGGAAGATATTTGGGGGTGCCGGTGTGCCACAAACCAAAGATTCGCGAAACTCGGATTATCGTGAAAAATGTGTTAAAGCTCGTTATTTGAGGCTGAAATCGAACAGGTTGATTCCTGAAATCGAACAGGTTGATTCCTGAAATGAGCTCGGACGCGTGATTGAAAATCAGGGAGAAAAAGATACAGGTTCCGGTACGACCTTTCGAACGGCTGAAATTGAAGTGTATAATACACGGTTTTTCGGGATTTCATGGTCCCGGAATAAAATTCTACGGAAATCACATAGAAAGTTCCTCGGGTCAGATAAAGCGGCCACGTAAAGTTTGAGCACCAACGGAAGACATTTGGTGGTGCCGGTGTGCCACAAACCAGTATTCGCCGAAACTCGGATTATCGCGAAAAATGTGTTAAAGCTCATTATTTGAGGCTGAAATCGAGCAGGTTGATTCCTGAAATCGAACAGGTTGATTCCTGAATTGAGCTCGGACGCGTGATTGAAAAACAGGGAGAAAAAGAAACAGATTCCGGTACGACCTTCCGAACGGCTGAAAGTGAAGTGTATAATACACGGTTTTTCGGGATTCCGGGGCCCCGGAATAAAATTCTACGGAAATCACATAGAAAGTTTCTCGGGTCAGATAAAGCGGCCACGTAAAGTTTGAGCACCAACGGAAGACATTTGGTGGTGACGGTGTGCCACAAACCAGTATTCGCCGAAACTCGGATTATCGTGAAAAATGTGTTAAAGCTCGTTATTTGAGGCTGAAATCGAGCAGGTTGATTCCTGAAATCGAACAGGTTGATTCCTGAAATGAGCTCGGACGCGTGATTGAAAAACATGGAGAAAAAAAACAGATTCGCACGACCTTCCGAACTAGTGAAATTGAAGTGTATAATACACGGTTTTTCGGGATTCCGGGGTCCCGGAATAAAATTCTCGGGAAATCACATAGAAAGTTCTCGGGTCAGATAAAGCGGCCACGCAAAGTTTGAGCACCAAAGGAAGACATTTGGGGGTGCCGGTGTGCCACAAACCAGCATTCGCCGAAACTCGGATTATCGTGAAAAATGTGTTAAAGCTCGTTATTTGAGGATGAAATCGAACAGGTTGATTCCCGAATCGAACAGGTTTATTCCTGAAATGAGCTCGGATGCGTGATTGAAAAATAGGGAGAAAAAAAACAGGTTCCAGACGACCTTCCGAACGGTGAAATTGAAGTGTATATAATACACGGTTTTTCGGGGTCCCGGAATAAAATTCTCAGGAAATCACATAGAAAGTTCCTCGGGTCAGATAAAGCGGCCACGCAAAGTTTGAGCACCAACGGAAGATATTTGGGGGTGCCGGTGTGCCACAAACCAGCATTCGCCGAAACTCGGATTATCGCGAAAAATGTGTTAAAGCTCATTATTTGAGGTGAAATCGAGCGAGTTGATTCTGAAATCGAACAGGTTGATTCCTGAATTGAGCTCGGACGCGTGATTGAAAAACAGGGAGAAAAAGAAACAGATTCCGGTACGACCTTCCGAACGGCTGAAATTGAAGTGTATATAATACACGGTTTTTGAAATTCCGGGGCCCCGGAATAAAATTCTACGGAAATCACATAGAAAGTTTCTCGGGTCAGATAAAGCGGCCACGTAAAGTTTGAGCACCAACGGAAGACATTTGGTGGTGACGGTGTGCCACAAACCAGTATTCGCCGAAACTCGGATTATCGTGAAAAATGTGTTAAAGCTCGTTATTTGAGGCTGAAATCGAGCAGGTTGACTCTGAAATCGAACGGGTTGATTCTGAAATGAGCTCGGACGCGTGATTGAAAAACAGGGAGAAAAAGAAACAGATTCGCACGACCTTCCGAGCAATTTGAAATTGAAGTGTATAAATACACGGTTTTTCGGGATTCCGGGGCCCCGGAATAAAATTCTCCGGAAATCACATAGAAAGTTCCTCGGGTCAGATAAAGCGGCCACGCAAAGTTTGAGCACCAAAGGAAGACATTTGGGGGTGCCGGTGTGCCACAAACCAGCATTCGCCGAAACTCGGATTATCGTGAAAAATGTGTTAAAGCTCGTTATTTGAGGATGAAATCGAACAGGTTGATTCCGAATCGAACAGGTTTATTCTGAAATGAGCTCGGATGCGTGATTGAAAAATAGGGAGAAAAAGAAACAGGTTCCAGTACGACCTTCCGAACAGCTGAAATTGAAGTGTATAAATACACGGTTTTTCGGGGTCCCGGAATAAAATTCTCCGGAAATCACATAGAAAGTTCCTCGGGTCAGATAAAGCGGCCACGCAAAGTTTGAGCACCAACGGAAGACATTTGGGGGTGCCGGTGTGCCACAAACCAGCATTCGCCGAAACTCGGATTATCGTGAAAAATGTGTTAAAGCTCGTTATTTGAGGCTGAAATCGAACAGGTTGATTCCTGAAATCGAACAGGTTGATTCCTGAAATGAGCTCGGATGCGTGATTGAAAAACAGGGAGAAAAAGAAACAGGTTACAGACAACCTTTCGAACTATTTGAAATTGAAGTGTCGGTTTTGAAATTCGGGGTCCCGGAATAAAATTCTCCGGATATCACATAGAAAGTACCTCGGGTCAGATAAAGCGGCCACGCAAAGTTTGAGCACCAACGGAAGACATTTGGGGGTGCGGTGTGCCCAAACCAAAGATTCGCGAAACTCGGATTATCGTGAAAAATGTGTTAAAGCTCGTTATTTGAGGCTGAAATCGAACAGGTTGATTCCTGAAATCGAACAGGTTGATTCCTGAAATGAGCTCGGACGCGTGATTGAAAATCAGGGAGAAAAAGATACAGGTTCCGGTACGACCTTTCGAACTATTTGAAATTGAAGTGTATAATACACGGTTTTTCGGGATTTCATGGTCCCGGAATAAAATTCTACGGAAATCACATAGAAAGTTCCTCGGGTCAGATAAAGCGGCCACGTAAAGTTTGAGCACCAACGGAAGACATTTGGTGGTGCCGGTGTGCCACAAACCAAGATTCGCGAAACTCGGATTATCGCGAAAAATGTGTTAAAGCTCATTATTTGAGGTGAAATCGAGCGAGTTGATTCTGAAATCGAACAGGTTGATTCCTGAATTGAGCTCGGACGCGTGATTGAAAAACAGGGAGAAAAAGAAATAGGTTCCGGTACGACCTTCCGAACGGCTGAAATTGAAGTGTAAATACACGTTTTTTGAAATTTCGGGGTCCCGGAATAAAATTCTCCGGAAATCACATAGAAAGTTCCTCGGGTCAGATAAAGAGGCCACGCAAAGTTTGAGCACCAACGGAAGACATTTGGGGGTGGCGGTGTGCCACAAACCAGCATTCGCCGAAACTCGGATTATAATGAAACATGTGTTAAAGCTCGTTATTTGAGGCTGAAATCGAACAGGTTGATTCCTGAAATCGAACAGGTTGATTTTTGCAATGAGCTCGGACGCGTGATTGAAGAACAAGGAGAAAAAGAAACAGTTTCCGGTAGGACCTTCCGAACGGCTGAAATTGAAGTGTATAAATACACGGTGTTTCGGGATTCCGGGGTCCCGGGGTCCCGGAATAAAATTCTCCGTAAATCACATAGAAAGTTCCTCGGGTCAGATAAAGCGGCCACTCAAAGTTTGAGCACCAACGGAAGACATTTGGGGGTGCCGGTGTGCCACAAACAAGCATTCGCCGAAACTCGGATTATCGTGAAAAATGTGTTAAAGCTCGTTATTTGAGGCTGAAATCGAACAGGTTGATTCCATAAATCGAACGGGTTGATTCCTGAAATGAGCTCGGATGCGTGATTGAAAAACAGGGAGAAAAAAAAACAGGTTCCGGTACGACCTTCCGAACGGCTGAAATTGAAGTTTATAATAATACACGGTTTTTGAAATTCCGGGGTCCCGGAATAAAATTCTCCGGAAATCACATAGAAAGTTCGTCGGGTCAGATAAAGTGGCCAGGCAAAGTTTGAGCACCAACGGAAGATATTTGGGGGTGCCGGTGTGCCACAAACCAGCATTCGCCGAAACTCGGATTATCGTGAAAAATGTGTTAAAGCTCGTTATTTGAGGCTGAAATCGAACAGGTTGATTCCTGAAATCGAACAGGTTGATTCCTGAAATGAGCTCGGACGCGTGATTGAAAATCGGGAGAAAAAGATACGAGGTTCCATGACGACCTTTCGAACTTTGAAATTGAAGTGTATAATACACGGTTTTCGGGATTTCATGGTCCCGGAATAAAATTCTACGGAAATCACATAGAAAGTTCCTCGGGTCAGATAAAGCGGCCACGTAAAGTTTGAGCACCAACGGAAGACATTTGGTGGTGCCGGTGTGCCACAAACCAAGATTCGCGAAACTCGGATTATCGCGAAAAATGTGTTAAAGCTCATTATTTGAGGTGAAATCGAGCGAGTTGATTTCTGAAATCGAACAGGTTGATTCTGAATTGAGCTCGGACGCGTGATTGAAAAACAGGAGAAAAAAAACAGATTCCAGCACGACCTTCCGAACAGTGAAAGTGAAGTGTATAATACACGGTTTTTCGGGATTCCGGGGCCCGGAATAAAATTCTCCGGAAATCACATAGAAAGTTTCTCGGGTCAGATAAAGCGGCCACGTAAAGTTTGAGCACCAACGGAAGACATTTGGTGGTGACGGTGTGCCACAAACCGATTCGCGAAACTCGGATTATCGTGAAAAATGTGTTAAAGCTCGTTATTTGAGGTGAAATCGAGCGAGGTTGATTCTGAAATCGAACAGGTTGATTCTGAAATGAGCTCGGACGCGTGATTGAAAAACATGGAGAAAAAGAAACAGATTCCGGTACGACCTTCCGAACGGCTGAAATTGAAGTGTATAATACACGGTTTTTCGGGATTCCGGGGCCCCGGAATAAAATTCTCCGGAAATCACATAGAAAGTTCCTCGGGTCAGATAAAGTGGCCACGCAAAGTTTGAGCACCAACGGAAGACATTTGGGGGTGCCGGTGTGCCCAAACCAAAGATTCGCCGAAACTCGGATTATCGTGAAAAATGTGTTAAAGCTCGTTATTTGAGGTGAAATCGAAAGCGGGTTGATTCCTGAAATCGAACAGGTTGATTCATGAAATGAGCTCGGATGCGTGATTCAAAAACAGGGAGAAAAAGAAACAGGTTACGGTGCAACCTTTCGAACGGCTGAAATTGAAGTGTCGGTTTTTGAAATTCCGGGGTCCCGGAATAAAATTCTCCGGATATCACATAGAAAGTACCTCGGGTCAGATAAAGCGGCCACGCAAAGTTTGAGCACCAACGGAAGACATTTGGGGGTGCCGGTGTGCCACAAACCAGCATTCGCCGAAACTCGGATTATCGTGAAAAATGTGTTAAAGCTCGTTATTTGAGGCTGAAATCGAACAGGTTGATTCCTGAAATCGAACAGGTTGATTCCTGAAATGAGCTCGGACGCGTGATTGAAAATCAGGGAGAAAAAGATACAGGTAACGGTACGACCTTTCGAACGGCTGAAATTGAAGTGTATAATACACGGTTTTTCGGGATTTCATGGTCCCGGAATAAAATTCTACGGAAATCACATAGAAAGTTCCTCGGGTCAGATAAAGCGGCCACGTAAAGTTTGAGCACCAACGGAAGACATTTGGTGGTGCCGGTGTGCCACAAACCAAGATTCGCGAAACTCGGATTATCGCGAAAAATGTGTTAAAGCTCATTATTTGAGGCTGAAATCGAGCAGGTTGATTCCTGAAATCGAACAGGTTGATTCCTGAATTGAGCTCGGACGCGTGATTGAAAAACAGGGAGAAAAAGAAATAGGTTCCGGTACGACCTTCCGAACGGCTGAAATTGAAGTGTAAATACACGGTTTTTGAAATTTCGGGGTCCCGGAATAAAATTCTCCGGAAATCACATAGAAAGTTCCTCGGGTCAGATAAAGAGGCCACACAAAGTTTGAGCACCAACGGAAGACATTTGGGGGTGGCGGTGTGCCACAAACCAGCATTCGCCGAAACTCGGATTATAATGAAACATGTGTTAAAGCTCGTTATTTGAGGCTGAAATCGAACAGGTTGATTCCTGAAATCGAACAGGTTGATTTTTGCAATGAGCTCGGACGCGTGATTGAAGAACAAGGAGAAAAAGAAACAGGTTCCGGTACGACCTTCCGAACGGCTGAAATTGAAGTGTATAAATACACGGTGTTTCGGGATTCCGGGGTCCCGGGGTCCCGGAATAAAATTCTCCGTAAATCACATAGAAAGTTCCTCGGGTCAGATAAAGCGGCCACTCAAAGTTTGAGCACCAACGGAAGACATTTGGGGGTGCCGGTGTGCCACAAACAAGCATTCGCCGAAACTCGGATTATCGTGAAAAATGTGTTAAAGCTCGTTATTTGAGGCTGAAATCGAACAGCTTGATTCCATAAATCGAACGGGTTGATTCCTGAAATGAGCTCGGATGCGTGATTGAAAAACAGGGAGAAAAAAAAAACGAGGTTCGTGACGACCTTCCGAACAATTTGAAATTGAAGTTTATAATAATACACGGTTTTGAAATTCGGGGTCCCGGAATAAAATTCTCCGGAAATCACATAGAAAGTTCTTCGGGTCAGATAAAGCGGCCAGGCAAACTTTGAGCACCAACGGAAGATATTTGGGGGTGCCGGTGTGCCCAAACCAAAGATTCGCAGAAACTCGGATTATCGTGAAAAATGTGTTAAAGCTCGTTATTTGAGGTGAAATCGAACAGGTTGATTCCTGAAATGAGCTCGGACGCGTGATTGAAAATCGGGAGAAAAAGATACGAGGTTCGTACGACCTTTCGAACAATTTGAAATTGAAGTGTATAATACACGGTTTTTCGGGATTTCATGGTCCCGGAATAAAATTCTACGGAAATCACATAGAAAGTTCCTCGGGTCAGATAAAGCGGCCACGTAAAGTTTGAGCACCAACGGAAGACATTTGGTGGTGCCGGTGTGCCACAAACCAGTATTCGCCGAAACTCGGATTATCGCGAAAAATGTGTTAAAGCTCATTATTTGAGGCTGAAATCGAGCAGGTTGATTCCGAAATCGAACAGGTTGATTCTGAATTGAGCTCGGACGCGTGATTGAAAAACAGGAGAAAAAGAAACAGATTCCGGCACGACCTTCCGAACTATTTGAAATTGAAGTGTATAATACACGGTTTTTCGGGATTCAAGGGCCCCGGAACAAAATTCTACGGAAATCACATAGAAAGTTTCTCGGGTCAGATAAAGCGGCCACGTAAAGTTTGAGCACCAACGGAAGACATTTGGTGGTGACGGTGTGCCACAAACCAGTATTCGCCGAAACTCGGATTATCGTGAAAAATGTGTTAAAGCTCGTTATTTGAGGTGAAATCGAGCGAGTTGATTCTGAAATCGAACAGGTTGATTCTGAAATGAGCTCGGACGCGTGATTGAAAAACAGGGAGAAAAAGAAAAGATTCCGGTACGACCTTCCGAACGGCTGAAATTGAAGTGTATAATACACGGTTTTTCGGGATTCCGGGACCCCGAAATAAAATTCTCCGGAAATCATATAGAAAGTTACTCGGGTCAGATAAAGCGGCCACGCAAAGTTTGAGCACCAACGGAAGATTTTTGGGGGTGCCGGTGTGCCACAAACCATCATTCGCCGAAGCTCAGATTATCGTGAAAAATGTGTTAAAGCTCGTTATTTGAGGCTGAAATCGAACAGGTTGATTCCTCAAATCGAACAGGTTGATTTCCGAAAGAGCTCGTACGCGTGATTGAAAAACAGGTAGAAAAAGAAACAGGTTCCGGTACGACCATCCGAACGCAATTTGAAATTGAAGTGTATATACACGATTTTTCGGGATTTTGGTCCGGAACAAAATCTCCGGAAATCACATAGAAAGTTCCTCGGGTCAGATAAAGCGGCCACGCAAAGTTTGAGCACCAAAGGAAGACAATTGGGGGTGCCGGTGTGCCACAAACCAGCATTCGCCGAAACTCGGATTATCGTGAAAAATGTGTTAAAGCTCGTTATTTGAGGCTGAAATCGAACAGGTTGATTCCTGAAATCGAACAGGTTGATTCCTGAAATGAGCTCGGATGCGTGATTGAAAAACAGAGAGAAAAAGAAACAGGTTCCGGTACGACCTTCCGAACGGCTGAAATTGAAGTGTATATAATACACGGTTTTTGAAATTCCGGGGTCCCGGAATAAAATTCTCCGGAAATCACATAGAAAGTTCCTCGGGTCAGATAAAGCGGCCACGCAAAGTTTGAGCACCAACGGTTGACATTTGGTGGTGCCGGTGTGCCACAAACCAGCATTCACCGAAACTCGGATTATCGTGAAAAATGTGTTAAAGCTCGTTATTTGAGGCTGAAATCGAACAGGTTGATTCCTTAAATCGAACAGGTTGATTCCGGAAATAAGCTCGGACGTGTAATTTAAAAGCAGGGAGAAGAAGAAACAGGTTTCGGTACGACCTTCCGAACGGCTGAAATTGAAGTGTATATATATAATACACGGTTTTTGAAATTCCGGGGTCCCGGAATAAAATTCTCCGGAAATCACATAGAAATTTCCTCGGGTCAGATTAAGAGGCCACGCAAAGTTTGAGCACCAACGGAAGACATTTGGGGGTGGCGGTGTGCCACAAACCAGCATTCGCCGAAACTCGGATTATAGTGAAACATGTGTTAAAGCTCGTTATTTGAGGCTGAAATCGAACAGGTTGATTCCTGCAATGAGCTCGGACGCGTGATTGAAGAACAAGGAGAAAAAGAAACAGGTTCGTCACGACCTTCCGAAACAATTTGAAATTGAAGTGTATAAATACACGGTTTTCGGGATTCCGGGGTCCCGGAATAAAATTCTCCGTAAATCACATAGAAAGTTCCTCGGGTCAGATAAAGCGGCCACTCAAAGTTTGAGCACCAACGGAAGACATTTGGGGGTGCCGGTGTGCCACAAACAAGCATTCGCCGAAACTCGGATTATCGTGAAAAATGTGTTACAGCTCGTTATTTGAGGCTGAAATCGAACAGGTTGATTCCATAAATCGAACGGGTTGATTCCTGAAATGAGCTCGGATGCGTGATTGAAAAACATGGAGAAAAAGAAACAGATTCCGGTACGACCTTCCGAACGGCTGAAATTGAAGTGTATAATACACGGTTTTTCGGGATTCCGGGGCCCCGGAATAAAATTCTCGGAAATCACATAGAAAGTTCCTCGGGTCGATAAAGCGGCCACGCAAAGTTTGAGCACCAACGGAAGACATTTGGGGTGCCGGTGTGCCACAAACCAGCATTCGCCGAAACTCGGATTATCGTGAAAAATGTGTTAAAGCTCGTTATTTGAGGATGAAATCGAACAGGTTGATTCCCGAATCGAACAGGTTTATTCCTGAAATGAGCTCGGATGCGTGATTGAAAAATAGGGAGAAAAAGAAACAGGTTAAGTACGACCTTCCGAACGGTGAAATTGAAGTGTATATAATACACGGTTTTTCGGGGTCCCGGAATAAAATTCTCAGGAAATCACATAGAAAGTTCCTCGGGTCAGATAAAGCGGCCACGCAAAGTTTGAGCACCAACGGAAGACATTTGGGGGTGCCGGTGTGCCACAAACCAAAGATTCGAAACTCGGATTATCGTGAAAAATGTGTTAAAGCTCGTTATTTGAGGTGAAATCGAGCAGTTGATTCTGAAATCGAACAGGTTGATTCCTGAAATGAGCTCGGATGCGTGATTGAAAAACAGGGAGAAAAAGAAACAGGTTACGGTACAACCTTTCGAACTATTTGAAATTGAAGTGTCGGTTTTGAAATTCGGGGTCCGGAATAAAATTCTCCGGATATCACATAGAAAGTACCTCGGGTCAGATAAAGCGGCCACGCAAAGTTTGAGCACCAACGGAAGACATTTGGGGGTGCCGGGTGCCACAAACCAAAGATTCGCCGAAACTCGGATTATCGTGAAAAATGTGTTAAAGCTCGTTATTTGAGGTGAAATCGAACAAGTTGATTCCTGAAATCGAACAGGTTGATTCTGAAATGAGCTCGGACGCGTGATTGAAAATCGGGAGAAAAAGATACTGAGTTCAGACGACCTTTCGAACGGCTGAAATTGAAGTGTATAATACACGGTTTTTCGGGATTTCATGGTCCCGGAATAAAATTCTACGGAAATCACATAGAAAGTTCCTCGGGTCAGATAAAGCGGCCACGTAAAGTTTGAGCACCAACGGAAGACATTTGGTGGTGCCGGTGTGCCACAAACCAGTATTCGCCGAAACTCGGATTATCGCGAAAAATGTGTTAAAGCTCATTATTTGAGGCTGAAATCGAGCAGGTTGATTCCTGAAATCGAACAGGTTGATTCCTGAATTGAGCTCGGACGCGTGATTGAAAAACAGGGAGAAAAAGAAATAGGTTCCGGTACGACCTTCCGAACGGCTGAAATTGAAGTGTAAATACACGTTTTTGAAATTTCGGGGTCCCGGAATAAAATTCTCCGGAAATCACATAGAAAGTTCCTCGGGTCAGATAAAGAGGCCACGCAAAGTTTGAGCACCAACGGAAGACATTTGGGGGTGGCGGTGTGCCACAAACCAGCATTCGCCGAAACTCGGATTATAGTGAAAAATATGTTAATGCTCGTTATTTGATTTGAAATCGAACAGGTTGATTCCTGAAATCGAACAGGTTGATTTTTGCAATGAGCTCGGACGCGTGATTGAAGAACAAGGAGAAAAAGAAACAGGTTCCGGTAGGACCTTCCGAACGGCTGAAATTGAAGTGTATAAATACACGGTGTTTCGGGATTCCGGGGTCCCGGGGTCCCGGAATAAAATTCTCCGTAAATCACATAGAAAGTTCCTCGGGTCAGATAAAGCGGCCACTCAAAGTTTGAGCACCAACGGAAGACATTTGGGGGTGCCGGTGTGCCACAAACAAGCATTCGCCGAAACTCGGATTATCGTGAAAAATGTGTTAAAGCTCGTTATTTGAGGCTGAAATCGAACAGGTTGATTCCATAAATCGAACGGGTTGATTCCTGAAATGAGCTCGGATGCGTGATTGAAAAACAGGGAGAAAAAAAAACAGGTTCGATACGACCTTCCGAAGCATTTGAAATTGAAGTTTATAATAATACACGGTTTTGAAATTCGGGGTCCCGGAATAAAATTCTCCGGAAATCACATAGAAAGTTCTTCGGGTCAGATAAAGTGGCCAGGCAAAGTTTGAGCACCAACGGAAGATATTTGGGGGTGCCGGTGTGCCACAAACCAGCATTCGCCGAAACTCGGATTATCGTGAAAAATGTGTTAAAGCTCGTTATTTGAGGCTGAAATCGAACAGGTTGATTCCTGAAATCGAACAGGTTGATTCCTGAAATGAGCTCGGACGCGTGATTGAAAATCAGGGAGAAAAAGATACAGGTTCGGTCGACCTTTCGAACTATTTGAAATTGAAGTGTATAATACACGGTTTTTCGGGATTTCATGGTCCCGGAATAAAATTCTACGGAAATCACATAGAAAGTTCCTCGGGTCAGATAAAGCGGCCACGTAAAGTTTGAGCACCAACGGAAGACATTTGGTGGTGCCGGTGTGCCACAAACCAGTATTCGCCGAAACTCGGATTATCGCGAAAAATGTGTTAAAGCTCATTATTTGAGGCTGAAATCGAGCGAGTTGATTCTGAAATCGAACAGGTTGATTCTGAATTGAGCTCGGACGCGTGATTGAAAAACGGGAGAAAAAGAAACAGATTCAGCACGACCTTCCGAGCAGTGAAAGTGAAGTGTATAATACACGGTTTTCGGGATTAGGGGCCCCGGAATAAAATTCTACGGAAATCACATAGAAAGTTTCTCGGGTCAGATAAAGCGGCCACGTAAAGTTTGAGCACCAACGGAAGACATTTGGTGGTGACGGTGTGCCACAAACCGATATTCGCCGAAACCTCGGATTATCGTGAAAAATGTGTTAAAGCTCGTTATTTGAGGTGAAATCGAGCAGTTGATTCCTAAAATCGAACAGGTTGATTCTGAAATGAGCTCGGACGCGTGATTGAAAAACAGGGAGAAAAAAAAAGATTCAGCACGACCTTCCGAAGGGCAGTGAAATTGAAGTGTATAATACACGGTTTTTCGGGATTCCGGGGTCCCGGAATAAAATTCTCCGTAAATCACATAGAAAGTTCCTCGGGTCAGATAAAGTGGCCACGCAAAGTTTGAGCACCAACGGAAGACATTTGGGGGTGCCGGTGTGCCACAAACCAGCATTCGCCGAAACTCGGATTATCGTGAAAAATGTGTTAAAGCTCGTTATTTGAGGCTGAAATCGAGCAGGTTGATTCCTGAAATCGAACAGGTTGATTCATGAAATGAGCTCGGATGCGTGATTCAAAAACAGGGAGAAAAAGAAACAGGTTACGGTGCAACCTTTCGAACGGCTGAAATTGAAGTGTCGGTTTTTGAAATTCCGGGGTCCCGGAATAAAATTCTCCGGATATCACATAGAAAGTACCTCGGGTCAGATAAAGCGGCCACGCAAAGTTTGAGCACCAACGGAAGACATTTGGGGGTGCCGGTGTGCCACAAACCAGCATTCGCCGAAACTCGGATTATCGTGAAAAATGTGTTAAAGCTCGTTATTTGAGGCTGAAATCGAACAGGTTGATTCCTGAAATCGAACAGGTTGATTCCTGAAATGAGCTCGGACGCGTGATTGAAAATCAGGGAGAAAAAGATACAGGTAACGGTACGACCTTTCGAACTATTTGAAATTGAAGTGTATAATACACGGTTTTTCGGGATTTCATGGTCCCGGAATAAAATTCTACGGAAATCACATAGAAAGTTCCTCGGGTCAGATAAAGCGGCCACGTAAAGTTTGAGCACCAACGGAAGACATTTGGTGGTGCCGGTGTGCCACAAACCAAAAGATTCGCGAAACTCGGATTATCGCGAAAAATGTGTTAAAGCTCATTATTTGAGGTGAAATCGAGCGAGGTTGATTCTGAAATCGAACAGGTTGATTCCTGAATTGAGCTCGGACGCGTGATTGAAAAACAGGGAGAAAAAGAAATAGGTTCCGGTACGACCTTCCGAACGGCTGAAATTGAAGTGTAAATACACGGTTTTTGAAATTTCGGGGTCCCGGAATAAAATTCTCCGGAAATCACATAGAAAGTTCCTCGGGTCAGATAAAGAGGCCACGCAAAGTTTGAGCACCAACGGAAGACATTTGGGGGTGGCGGTGTGCCACAAACCAGCATTCGCCGAAACTCGGATTATAGTGAAAAATGTGTTAAAGCTCGTTATTTGAGGTTGAAATCGAACAAGGTTGATTCTGAAATCGAACAGGTTGATTTTTGCAATGAGCTCGGACGCGTGATTGAAGAACAAGGAGAAAAAGAAACAGGTTCGTGACGACCTTCCGAACGGCTGAAATTGAAGTGTATAAATACACGGTTTTTCGGGATTCCGGGGTCCCGGAATAAAATTCTCCGTAAATCACATAGAAAGTTCCTCGGGTCAGATAAAGCGGCCACTCAAAGTTTGAGCACCAACGGAAGACATTTGGGGGTGCCGGTGTGCCACAAACAAGCATTCGCCGAAACTCGGATTATCGTGAAAAATGTGTTAAAGCTCGTTATTTGAGGCTGAAATCGAACAGCTTGAATTCCATAAATCGAACGGGTTGATTCCTGAAATGAGCTCGGATGCGTGATTGAAAAACAGGGAGAAAAAAAACAGGTTCCGGTACGACCTTCCGAACGGCTGAAATTGAAGTTTATAATAATACACGGTTTTTGAAATTCCGGGGTCCCGGAATAAAATTCTCCGGAAATCACATAGAAAGTTCTTCGGGTCAGATAAAGCGGCCAGGCAAACTTTGAGCACCAACGGAAGATATTTGGGGGTGCCGGTGTGCCACAAACCAGCATTCGCCGAAACTCGGATTATCGTGAAAAATGTGTTAAAGCTCGTTATTTGAGGCTGAAATCGAACAGGTTGATTCCTGAAATGAGCTCGGACGCGTGATTGAAAATCAGGGAGAAAAAGATACAGGTTCCGGTACGACCTTTCGAACGGCTGAAATTGAAGTGTATAATACACGGTTTTTCGGGATTTCATGGTCCCGGAATAAAATTCTACGGAAATCACATAGAAAGTTCCTCGGGTCAGATAAAGCGGCCACGTAAAGTTTGAGCACCAACGGAAGAAATTTGGTGGTGCCGGTGTGCCACAAACCAGTATTCGCCGAAACTCGGATTATCGCGAAAAATGTGTTAAAGCTCATTATTTGAGGCTGAAATCGAGCAGGTTGATTCCTGAAATCGAACAGGTTGATTCCTGAATTGAGCTCGGACGCGTGATTGAAAAACAGGGAGAAAAAGAAACAGATTCCGGTACGACCTTCCGAACGGCTGAAATTGAAGTGTATAATACACGGTTTTTCGGGATTCCGGGGCCCCGGAATAAAATTCTACGGAAATCACATAGAAAGTTTCTCGGGTCAGATAAAGCGGCCACGTAAAGTTTGAGCACCAACGGAAGACATTTGGTGGTGACGGTGTGCCACAAACCAGTATTCGCCGAAACTCGGATTATCGTGAAAAATGTGTTAAAGCTCGTTATTTGAGGCTGAAATCGAGCAGGTTGATTCCTGAAATCGAACAGGTTGATTCCTGAAATGAGCTCGGACGCGTGATTGAAAAACATGGAGAAAAAGAAACAGATTCCGGTACGACCTTCCGAACGGCTGAAATTGAAGTGTATAATACACGGTTTTTCGGGATTCCGGGACCCCGAAATAAAATTCTCCGGAAATCATATAGAAAGTTACTCGGGTCAGATAAAGCGGCCACGCAAAGTTTGAGCACCAACGGAAGATTTTTGGGGGTGCCGGTGTGCCACAAACCATCATTCGCCGAAGCTCAGATTATCGTGAAAAATGTGTTAAAGCTCGTTATTTGAGGCTGAAATCGAACAGGTTGATTCCTCAAATCGAACAGGTTGATTTCCGAAAGAGCTCGTACGCGTGATTGAAAAACAGGTAGAAAAAGAAACAGGTTCCGCACGACCATCCGAACGGTGAAATTGAAGTGTATATACACGATTTTTCGGGATTTCGGGGTCCTGGAACAAAATCTCCGGAAATCACATAGAAAGTTCCTCGGGTCAGATAAAGCGGCCACGCAAAGTTTGAGCACCAAAGGAAGACAATTGGGGGTGCCGGTGTGCCACAAACCAGCATTCGCCGAAACTCGGATTATCGTGAAAAATGTGTTAAAGCTCGTTATTTGGTGAAATCGAACAAAGGTTGATTCTGAAATCGAACAGGTTGATTCTGAAATGAGCTCGGATGCGTGATTGAAAAACAGGGAGAAAAAAAACAGGTTCCGCACGACCTTCCGAACAATTTGAAATTGAAGTGTATATAATACACGGTTTTTGAAATTCCGGGGTCCCGGAATAAAATTCTCCGGAAATCACATAGAAAGTTCCTCGGGTCAGATAAAGCGGCCACGCAAAGTTTGAGCACCAACGGTTGACATTTGGTGGTGCCGGTGTGCCACAAACCAGCATTCACCGAAACTCGGATTATCGTGAAAAATGTGTTAAAGCTCGTTATTTGAGGCTGAAATCGAACAGGTTGATTCCTTAAATCGAACAGGTTGATTCCGGAAATAAGCTCGGACGTGTAATTTAAAAGCAGGGAGAAGAAGAAACAGGTTTCGGTACGACCTTCCGAACGGCTGAAATTGAAGTGTATATATATAATACACGGTTTTTGAAATTCCGGGGTCCGGAATAAAATTCTCGGAAATCACATAGAAATTTCCTCGGGTCAGATTAAGAGGCCACGCAAAGTTTGAGCACCAACGGAAGACATTTGGGGGTGGCGGTGTGCCAAACCAAAGATTCGCCGAAACTCGGATTATAGTGAAACATGTGTTAAAGCTCGTTATTTGAGGCTGAAATCGAACAGGTTGATTCCTGCAATGAGCTCGGACGCGTGATTGAAGAACAAGGAGAAAAAGAAACAGGTTCCGGTACGACCTTCCGAACGGCTGAAATTGAAGTGTATAAATACACGGTTTTTCGGGATTCCGGGGTCCCGGAATAAAATTCTCCGTAAATCACATAGAAAGTTCCTCGGGTCAGATAAAGCGGCCACTCAAAGTTTGAGCACCAACGGAAGACATTTGGGGGTGCCGGTGTGCCACAAACAAGCATTCGCCGAAACTCGGATTATCGTGAAAAATGTGTTACACTCGTTATTTGAGGTGAAATCGAACGGAGTTGATTCCATAAATCGAACGGGTTGATTCTGAAATGAGCTCGGATGCGTGATTGAAAAACAGGGAGAAAAAAAACAGGTTCCGGTACGACCTTCCGAACGGCTGAAATTGAAGTTTATAATAATACACGGTTTTTGAAATTCCGAGGTCCCGGAATAAAATTCTCCGGAAATCACATAGAAAGTTCCTCGGGTCAGATAAAGCGGCCACGCAAAGTTTGAGCACCAACGGAAGATATTTGGGGGTGCTAGGTGTGCCCAAACCAAAGATTCGCCGAAACTCGGATTATCGTGAAAAATGTGTTAAAGCTCGTTATTTGAGGCTGAAATCGAACTGGTTGATTCCTGAAATGAGCTCGGACGCGTGATTGAAAAACGGGTAGAAAAAGAAACAGGTTCCGGTACGACCATCCGAACGGCTGAAATTGAAGTGTATATACACGATTTTTCGGGATTTCGGGGTCCTGGAACAAAATCTCCGGAAATCACATCGAAAGTTCCTCGGGTCAGATAAAGCGGCCACGCAAAGTTTGAGCACCAAAGGAAGACAATTGGGGGGGCCGGTGTGCCACAAACCAGCATTCGCCGAAACTCGGATTATCGTGAAAAATGTGTTAAAGCTCGTTATTTGAGGCTGAAATCGAGCAGGTTGATTCCTGAAATCGAACAGGTTGATTCCTGAAATGAGCTCGGACGCGTGATTGAAAAACATGGAGAAAAAGAAACAGGTTCCGGTACGACCTTCCGAACGGCTGAAATTGAAGTGTATATAATACACGGTTTTTGAAATTCCGGAGTCCCGGAATAAAATTCTCCGGAAATCACATAGAAAGTTCCTCGGGTCAGATAAAGCGGCCACACAAAGTTTGAGCACCAACGGAAGACATTTGGGGGTGCCGGTGTGCCACAAACAAGCATTCGCCGAAACTCGGATTATCGTGAAAAATGTGTTAAAGCTCGTTATTTGAGGCTGAAATCGAACAGCTTGATTCCATAAATCGAACGGGTTGATTCCTGAAATGAGCTCGGATGCGTGATTGAAAAACAGGGAGAAAAAAAAACAGGTTCCGGTACGACCTTCCGAACGGCTGAAATTGAAGTTTATAATAATACACGGTTTTTGAAATTCCGGGGTCCCGGAATAAAATTCTCCGGAAATCACATAGAAAGTTCTTCGGGTCAGATAAAGCGGCCAGGCAAAGTTTGAGCACCAACGGAAGATATTTGGGGGTGCCGGTGTGCCACAAACCAGCATTCGCCGAAACTCGGATTATCGTGAAAAATGTGTTAAAGCTCGTTATTTGAGGCTGAAATCGAACAGGTTGATTCCTGAAATGAGCTCGGACGCGTGATTGAAAATCGGGGAGAAAAAGATACTGGTTCGACGACCTTTCGAACGGCTGAAATTGAAGTGTATAATACACGGTTTTTCGGGATTTCATGGTCCCGGAATAAAATTCTACGGAAATCACATAGAAAGTTCCTCGGGTCAGATAAAGCGGCCACGTAAAGTTTGAGCACCAACGGAAGACATTTGGTGGTGCCGGTGTGCCACAAACCAGTATTCGCCGAAACTCGGATTATCGCGAAAAATGTGTTAAAGCTCATTATTTGAGGCTGAAATCGAGCAGGTTGATTCCTGAAATCGAACAGGTTGATTCCTGAATTGAGCTCGGACGCGTGATTGAAAACAGGAGAAAAAGAAACAGATTCGGTGACGACCTTCCGAACAGTGAAATGAAGTGTATAATACACGGTTTTCGGGATTCCGGGGCCCCGGAATAAAATTCTACGGAAATCACATAGAAAGTTTCTCGGGTCAGATAAAGCGGCCACGTAAAGTTTGAGCACCAACGGAAGACATTTGGTGGTGACGGTGTGCCACAAACCAGTATTCGCCGAAACTCGGATTATCGTGAAAAATGTGTTAAAGCTCGTTATTTGAGGCTGAAATCGAGCAGGTTGATTCCTGAAATCGAACAGGTTGATTCCTGAAATGAGCTCGGACGCGTGATTGAAAAACATGGAGAAAAAGAAACAGATTCCGGTACGACCTTCCGAAATGCTGAAATTGAAGTGTATAATACACGGTTTTTCGGGATTCCGGGACCCCGAAATAAAATTCTCCGGAAATCATATAGAAAGTTACTCGGGTCAGATAAAGCGGCCACGCAAAGTTTGAGCACCAACGGAAGATTTTTGGGGGTGCCGGTGTGCCACAAACCATCATTCGCCGAAGCTCAGATTATCGTGAAAAATGTGTTAAAGCTCGTTATTTGAGGCTGAAATCGAACAGGTTGATTCCTCAAATCGAACAGGTTGATTTCCGAAAGAGCTCGTACGCGTGATTGAAAAACAGGTAGAAAAAGAAACAGGTTCCGGTACGACCATCCGAACGGCTGAAATTGAAGTGTATATACACGATTTTTCGGGATTTCGGGGTCCTGGAACAAAATCTCCGGAAATCACATAGAAAGTTCCTCGGGTCAGATAAAGCGGCCACGCAAAGTTTGAGCACCAAAGGAAGACAATTGGGGGTGCGGTGTGCCCAAACCAAAGATTCGCGAAACTCGGATTATCGTGAAAAATGTGTTAAAGCTCGTTATTTGAGGTCGAAATCGAACAGTTGATTCTGAAATCGAACAGGTTGATTCTGAAATGAGCTCGGATGCGTGATTGAAAAACAGGGAGAAAAAGAAACAGGTTCCGGTACGACCTTCCGAACGGCTGAAATTGAAGTGTATATAATACACGGTTTTTCGGAATTTCGGGGTCCCGGAATAAAATTCTCCGGAAATCACATAGAAAGTTCCTCGGGTCAGATAAAGCGGCCACGCAAAGTTTGAGCACCAACGGTTGACATTTGGTGGTGCCGGTGTGCCACAAACCAGCATTCACCAAAACTCGGATTATCGTGAAAAATGTGTTAAAGCTCGTTATTTGAGGCTGAAATCGAACAGGTTGATTCCTTAAATCGAACAGGTTGATTCCGGAAATAAGCTCGGACGTGTAATTTAAAAGCAGGGAGAAGAAGAAACAGGTTTCGGTACGACCTTCCGAACGGCTGAAATTGAAGTGTATATATATAATACACGGTTTTTGAAATTCCGGGGTCCCGGAATAAAATTCTCCGGAAATCACATAGAAATTTCCTCGGGTCAGATTAAGAGGCCACGCAAAGTTTGAGCACCAACGGAAGACATTTGGGGGTGGCGGTGTGCCACAAACCAGCATTCGCCGAAACTCGGATTATAGTGAAACATGTGTTAAAGCTCGTTATTTGAGGCTGAAATCGAACAGGTTGATTCCTGCAATGAGCTCGGACGCGTGATTGAAGAACAAGGAGAAAAAGAAACAGGTTCCGGTACGACCTTCCGAACGGCTGAAATTGAAGTGTATAAATACACGGTTTTTCGGGATTCCGGGGTCCCGGAATAAAATTCTCCGGAAATCACATAGAAAGTTCCTCGGGTCAGATAAAGCGGCCACTCAAAGTTTGAGCACCAACGGAAGACATTTGGGGGTGCCGGTGTGCCACAAACAAGCATTCGCCGAAACTCGGATTATCGTGAAAAATGTGTTACAGCTCGTTATTTGAGGCTGAAATCGAACAGGTTGATTCCATAAATCGAACGGGTTGATTCCTGAAATGAGCTCGGATGCGTGATTGAAAAACAGGGAGAAAAAAAACAGGTTCCGGTACGACCTTCCGAACGGCTGAAATTGAAGTTTATAATAATACACGGTTTTTGAAATTCCGGGGTCCCGGAATAAAATTCTCCGGAAATCACATAGAAAGTTCCTCGGGTCAGATAAAGCGGCCACGCAAAGTTTGAGCACCAACGGAAGATATTTGGGGGTGCCGGTGTGCCACAAACCAGCATTCGCCGAAACTCGGATTATCGTGAAAAATGTGTTAAAGCTCGTTATTTGAGGTGAAATCGAATCTGGTTGATTCTGAAATGAGCTCGGACGCGTGATTGAAAAACAGGGAGAAAAAGAAACAGGTTCGCACGACCATCCGAACGGTGAAATTGAAGTGTATATACACGATTTTTCGGGATTTCGGGGTCCTGGAACAAAATCTCCGGAAATCACATCGAAAGTTCCTCGGGTCAGATAAAGCGGCCACGCAAAGTTTGAGCACCAAAGGAAGACAATTGGGGGGGCCGGTGTGCCACAAACCAGCATTCGCCGAAACTCGGATTATCGTGAAAAATGTGTTAAAGCTCGTTATTTGAGGTGAAATCGAGCGAGTTGATTCTGAAATCGAACAGGTTGATTCTGAAATGAGCTCGGACGCGTGATTGAAAAACATGGAGAAAAAGAAACAGGTTCCGGTACGACCTTCCGAACGGCTGAAATTGAAGTGTATATAATACACGGTTTTTGAAATTCCGGGGTCCCGGAATAAAATTCTCCGGAAATCACATAGAAAGTTCCTCGGGTCAGATAAAGCGGCCACACAAAGTTTGAGCACCAACGGAAGACATTTGGTGGTGCCGGTGTGCCACAAACCAGCATTCACCGAAACTCGGATTATCGTGAAAAATGTGTTAAAGCTCGTTATGTAACGCCCCGTAATTTCGGACCGTTAATATATTTCGGAAGTAATTTATTAATCAAGTAAAATTTGATATTAATGTATTTAAAGTAAAAATAATTCAAAGAAATATAATTTTATTATATTTTGAAGAAAAGTATTTATTTTGATAGTTTCGAAATGTTTAAAAATAGTTTAAACCGTGTAAAAACTTTCATTTCGAAATAAGGGCATATCGGGAGGAAAATGACAATTCTATTGAAAATTGGGTAAACGATTTTGGAAATGGGTCGTATGAATACTCAATTTTCTTGTAATCTCGTGTTTAAGAACTTTGGTCTTGTCGGAATTTGCATTTGACCAACGGTTTTAATTATTATCGAAACGAGCCAAAACCGACTCGTAAAATCCCGACTAAACCCGCACCTTTCCTTTCCTTTCTTCCTTTCCCGCGGACACCCCCCTTCCCCCTTTCTTTTTTCTGATTTTCTCACCTAACATCACCTTCTTTATTGTTCTAAAACATTCCATCACCCATAAACACCATTTTTCACATAAAATCCAAGCTAAATTTACCATAACTTTCTCGTTTCTTGACGGATTTTTACAAAATTTATATTTCCGGAATCCTCTCGTCGAGATCTACAACCTAGTATGTTTTAATTTCAGTTTTTTTGAAGTTGTTTTAAGACGAATTTTGGCAAATTTCGGTATTTATACTTATTTATTGTGTTTTTATTGTTTATTTAGGTGAAGAATTGGAAGACGAGTTTGGGGACTCGTATATTGTCGAAGATAGCGGATAGTTGCTTGTTAGGGTTTGGTTTTTAAGGTGCTAATTGCTCATTTTCTAGCTTAAGGTAACATATTTCGAGTTACTCGACGAATAATCGTCACATTCTTTGCTTTTTGTATGTTTTTTGTGATTTTTGGTTGAGTAGTAAGTTTTCACATGTTTAAATGGGTTGCATGCATGTCTAATGCTTGTCTTTTGTTAGTTAAGTTAACATATTTGTATTGGGAACGATTAGTTAATGTTCAGACGATGTTAAAATGAACAAAAACGGAAAAAAAAAGGAGGAGTAGGGGTGGCGGCAGCAGGCCCGGCAGGCCCACGGCAGGCCCACGACTGGCCCGGGTTTGTCCGTTGCTTGTTTCGTGGTTTTCCATGCAATATTTGTCATTTCAGGTTTATTAATGTCATAGTTAGTATGAGTTAATATGAGTACACTTTTGAATTAAATCATATTAGTAGTAAAAATTATGTTAAAGGTAAAAATTATGTTTATATTGGTAGTTGCACATGTTAGGATAGATTTTAAATTGAAATTGTAATGAATAGGCTCAAAATGAATTTTATAGCGATAATTGTAATGTCTTGATGATTGTGCCGAAACTGAGCCTTGGTCCCTTTGACTGATTCGATGTCAGTCAATTGTGTGATTGGTCAGCCGCAATTTAACCCGTACCTGTCGCAGGACTGGGGTTGCGGGTAAAAATTCGGTTGGATAAAATTTTGAATGAATTAGATAATTGGCCTTTTTCTTGTTTTAGGCCATTTATTATATTTTTATTTCACATATGTAGTTAGTTGGTTTAAGTAGCTTCTTATATTGTAGAAACGGCCCTAGATTCCCTGAAGCCTTTAATATTGTTAATATTGCTAGAAATGGTATTGGTATTAAATACTTTCTTGCAGGTTGTTGTGTTTGTCATAGATAGGTCTTTATAGTCTCTGACGAGTATATGTTCACTGCTTAATAGCCTTTGTGTTCCTGACTAGTGGATTTATATCCAAGTTGGGGCATGACCTCGTTACTTATTTTGATAGTAAGTGGTCAGCTTAAGTACTAGCCAACCCTTTGGTGGACTCCTTAGGGTACTCACTTTGTTTTAGAAAAATTATGGGTCTTGGGTGCGGTGGTGTGTATCCGCATGTCTAGGTCCATGATTTTAGGCTAGGGTTGTGTTGTGTCTTGGCCATGTTTTATTAATATTAACCGCTGAGCCAAGATACCGGTTCGATTACCTTCCCTACCTCGTGGTATAGACTCGAGTTACAGAGTGACTATTGACCGTACTAAGAACTTATGCCTGTCTTTGATATATTGCCCTTTCTTGTATGGTGATTTTATGAATTGTAATAGGTGAGATGTCAGCCGGTTACAGTTGATAAAGTTTGGATTACTACTTGTTATATGTTTCACATGATAGTTTAAATTGGTCAGTTTAGTATTCGTATGTTAGAATACTTGATAATTGAATTATTTATCATGTTGTTTACATGTTTCATTACATGTTACATTAAATATGACGATTCGTGGCTGGGAGGACTCGAAGTTACTCCCCACTGAATTGTGGCTTTCATGTTTGTATAAAATGTGATTGACAGGTTGATGAATGCTTAGTTGGGGTTCACAGACGAGCTAGTGAGCATAAGGAACCTTGGACCTTGTTTGGCTATTCTTATAGTAAACCTTTTAACTTTCGGTTTTGTACATAATTTGAAGGGACATATGTCTCCCTTTTCTATTTTGGTTTGTATCATTATATTCCCGTGTCTTTAGCGTGGTTATGTAAATTAGTTTATTAGCTTTTGCAGGTATTGGCACTCTTAAATTTGGAGATGTTTGTGAATGGTTTAGGAAAAGTTTTAAAAATTACAGGTTTTGTCTAGTTGAACCAATTACAAACATATCCTACCAGTTTTTCTGTAGATTTTACGTGTTTAATTATCGCGTTATTTAAGGGTGTCACAGTTGGTATCAGAGCTTGTTGCTCCCGACGCACGTTTGTGCACCCACTTAAAAATCACTTGACCTTTAAATAATAAACTTGAGAGAAGGGTAGGATGGGTAGAATTAGGATTTTATGTGGTAGTCTGTTTGAGATTGCTAATTATTAGGTACTAATTAATTTTCTCTTTTTTTAAGATGGCTCCGCCAAGAAGAGACATTGATGATGCTATTTTATTAGTTCTTACTCAAATTCTCCAAAACCAACAAAATCAGCAGAATCAACAAGCTCCTCCTCCTCCGCCTGCTGAGGGTACTCCAGGCACCTATACTTGGGTGGCTAACCAATTAACCCGAATCAACACTCCCACTTATGGTGGAGAGATTGATCCAGCTGCTCTTACAGGGTGGTTTCGGGAGTTGGAGAAAAGCTTTACGTTGTATGATTTTAAGGAGGAACATAAAGTGAAGCTGGCATCTCACTTCTTAGTACGAGAAGCAGATCGATGGTGGTCCATGACTGGGCCTACCGTTTCATCTGAACCAGGATTTAACTGGGAACGTTTCAAGGAGTTAGTGGAGGCCCGATTCTATCAGCAAGAACTTAAGCAGCAGAAGTTGAAAGGATTCATGGAGTTAAAGCAAGGAAGCCTTCCAGTTCAGACCTTCACCGATAAATTCAATGAGTTGGCTCATTATACAACTAGATTGGTGAAGGATGACAATGAAAAAGCCTTCTTTTATCTTGAAAAGCTCTCTCCTAAAATCAAAAGTATGGTCCGACGGGATTCCACTAGCTTTGTTTCAATTTATAATGATGCTTTATGGGCTGAGAATTCATTGAAAGAGATTGAAAATGAAGCTCGTGCAACTAGTTCTAATCTTGGCAAGAGGCCTCTATATCCATCTTCTAGGCCCTTTACTCCTTCACCTAGGTTCATCTCTTCTCCCTCTGACTCAAACAAGAGGAGATTTGTTTATAATGTGCAAGCTAACCGGGGTGGTCAATCTTCAGCTTTTAATGACAATAAAGGTACTAAAGACCGAGTGTGCTATAACTGCAAGAAACCAGCACACCCTGGTAAATGCTTCGTCGATCCTATTATATGCTTTTCTTGTAACAAACCGGGCCACAAGGCCAATGTTTGCCCGGAGAGGAAGGTGATGGCTCCTACTACTCCTGCCGCCCCAGTGAGGCCAGTGAGGCCGAAGGGTCGGATCTTTGTCATGAGCCGAGCAGAAGCTGAGGCACACCCTGATATCATTACTGGTACATTTTCTATTTTTGATGTTCCCTGTTTGATACTATTTGATACGGGTGCATCTTTATCTTTTATTTCAATGAAACTTTCCGATAAATTATCACTTGAATCATCACAAGAAGAAAGCACATCTATATCCTTACCCTCTGGGGATGTCTTTTCCTGTTCTAAAATTTATCCGGAAATCCCTATTTCTATTATGGGATCTATATTTCCAGCAAATCTTTTCCAATTTCCGCTTGAAGAATTTGATGTCATTTTGGGCATGGATTGGTTACATACTTATCATGCTCGATTTGAATGTCGAGATCAGAAAATAATTCTTACAAGCCCTTCAGGTCACCGTGTGTCTTATCAAATGGTTAAAAGACAAACCGGTACTAAATTAATTTCTGCTATGAAGTTTGTCAATGCGATGAAAAAGGGTCATCAAGCCTTTTTGTGTATGGTGACTACTTCAAATTCTTCCTCTCTGCCTCCTAAAGAGAACATTCCTGTAGTATGTGAATTTCCCGAAGTTTTTCCTGATGAGCTACCGGGAATTCCTCCTGAAAGGGAAGTTGAATTTGCTATTGATCTTATTCCTGGTACCGGCCCTATTGCTAAAGCTCCTTATAGGCTGGCACCGTCTGAAATGAAAGAGCTGAAGACTCAGCTGGATGATTTAATTGCCAAAGGTTTTATCCGACCTAGCTCTTCACCTTGGGGTGCTCCTGTTCTCTTTGTAAGGAAGAAGGATGGATCTATGCGATTATGCATAGATTATCGTGAACTTAACCGGGTTACTATCAAGAATAAATATCCTCTTCCTAGAATTGATGATCTTTTCGACCAACTCCGAGGTGCTTCTACTTTTTCTAAAATTGATCTTCGTTCGGGCTATCATCAAATTCCAGTCCGAGAAGCTGATATTCTAAAAACCGCCTTCAGTACGAGATATGGTCATTTCGAGTTTACGGTGATTCCATTCGGATTGACCAATGCTCCAGCAGTGTTCATGGATCAGATGAACCGTACTTTCAGAGAACACCTCGACAAATGCGTTGTAGTGTTCATTGATGACATCCTGATCTATTCTAAATCTGAAGAAGAACATGCCAAACACCTTCGTGCTATTTTGGAGATTTTGCTCCGTGAAAAATGGTATGCTAAATTCTCTAAATGTGAGTTCTGGTTACCTAGAGTGACCTTCCTTGGGCATGTCATTTCAAAAGAGGGCGTTATAGTAGATCCTGCCAAAATTGAAGCCGTTGTTGATTGGAAAAGTCCAACCAATGTTTCTGAAATCCGTAGTTTCCTTGGCTTGGCGGGTTACTATCGGCGATTTGTGAAGGATTTTTCAAAGATTGCTAGGCCGATGACTCGATTCTTTGAAGAAAGAGTCTAAATTTGTGTGGTCTGAGGAGTGTGAGAATGCCTTCCAGGAATTGAAAAAGAGGTTGACTACCGCTCCGGTGTTGACCTTACCTGAAGAAGGAGTGGACTTTGATGTTTACTGTGATGCTTCTAAGAATGGTATAGGTTGTGTCTTGATGCAAAAGAGGAAAGGCATTGCTTATGCCTCTCGACAGCTTAGAGTTCATGAAGTTAACTACCCGACTCATGATCTTGAATTAGCTGCGGTGGTGCATGCTTTAAAGATTTGGAGACACTACCTCATTGGAGTCCATTGCAACATCTACACCTACCACAAGAGCCTGAAATATCTCTTTACCCAAAAAGAGCTGAACATGAGACAAAGAAGATGGTTAGAATTGGTGAATGACTATGATGCCGATCTAATTTATCACGAAGGAAAAGCTAATGTGGTGGCCGATGCTCTTAGCAGAAAATCCTGTCATTCTTTGAATTCTTTTCGGGAATTACCTCCTGAACTTGCTTTAGAACTTCAAAAATTAGGAGTAAGCCTTGTAAAAAGGGGATCTCATCATCTTGATGCCATGTCAGCCGAACCTGACTTCCACCGTGAGATCCGTGCTTGCCTTCCTGATGATCTTACTTTCAAATCCATTCGAGCTAAAATTCAACTTGGGCAAGCTAAGGATTGTAAGATTGATGATGATGGGTATCTTCGTTATCATGGTAGAATCTATGTTCCGAGTGCAGCCGATTTGAGAAAAAGAATTCTTGATGAAGCACACCTCTCTCCTTACTCCATTCATCCGGGAGCTACCAAAATGTACAAAGATTTGAGATTGCAATTCTGGTGGCCTAGGATGAAGATTGAAGTTATGGAGTATGTCAGTAAATGCCTCACCTGCCAGAAAGTAAAGATAGAACATCAAAAGCCCGGGGGTTTGCTTCAACCCTTGGATGTTCCTCTTTGGAAATGGGAGTCTATTTCCATGGATTTTGTGATGGCTTTACCCGGGACTTCCTTTGGGAAGAATCTTTGTTTGGGTGGTTGTGGACCGATTGACTAAGTGTGCTCGGTTTATTCCCATCAAAGAGACCTGGAGATTAGAAGTTCTAGCTGGTGCCTATGTGAATGAAGTAGTGCGCTATCATGGGGTTCCTAAAGATATAGTTTCAGATCGAGACCCTCGATTTTGTTCTCGTTTCTGGACTGCATTACAAGAGGCCTTGGGTAGTAAACTATTGATGAGCGCTGCTTTTCACGCCGCCACTGATGGTCAAATGAGAGAACAATTCAAACTTTAGAGGATCTTCTTCGTGCTTGTGCTTTAGATTTCCAAACTTCTTGGGAGAAATGTTTACCTCTGGTTGAGTTTTCTTACAACAACAGCTATCAAGCCTCCATTAAAATGGCACCGTATGAAGCTCTGTACGGTAGAAAATGCCGTACTCCAGTCTGTTGGGATCAAACCCAAAATGTTCCAATGTTAGGACCTGATTTGGTGACCGAGTCCATTGAACAAGTTAAGCTCATTCGGGAGCGGATGAAGGCCGCTCAGGATCGTCAAAAATCATATGCTGATGTCCGTCGTCGACCACTTTCCTTTGAGGTTGATGATCAAGTATTCCTTAAAGTGTCACCTATGAAAGGGGTAAAACGGTTTGGCGTTAAAGGGAAGCTGAGCCCTAAATATATTGGACCTTTTCGGGTGATTGAAAAGATTGGTCCTGCTGCTTATCGTTTAGAATTGCCCCCAAATCTGAGCAAGGTTCATAATGTCTTCCATGTTTCTCAGTTGAGGAAGTACATTAGTGACCCTAGCCATATCATCCAAGAAGAGATTCTTGAATTGGAGCCTAACTTGGTGGTTGAAGAAAGGCCAATTCGGATTCTTGAAAAAGCCAACAAGCAACTTAGGAGCAAAGTTGTACCTCTAGTCCGTGTTCTTTGGCGTTGTGGAAATGTCGAAGAAGAGACTTGGGAGACTGAAGCTTCTATGTTAGCTAAATATCCTGAACTATTCTCGTAAGGTATTCCTTTTCTTACTCTTTTTCCGAGTTACTAAGCCGTATTTAATCATAATTAGTAAAGATATTATTCTTATTATAGAACTTTAAACTAAAAGTTTGAAAATGCTTTTATGATTTTCAATGGTTTTAACATTAGTGAATGTTAAATCTCGTTGTTGGTGACGTCCCAATAATGGGTTTTCTCATTTATTGGTGTAGAAATATTTTTATGTCTTGATATGAATGTGGATGTTCTTGTCTGATCAACGAGAATATCACCGTTTCATTGAAAAGATACCTGTATTTTCTTATAACTATATTATTAAGATGTTGTATACTATGATTTCTCCTTCAGAGTTTCGAGGACGAAACTTTTTAAAAGGAGGGGTGATTGTAACGCCCCGTAATTTCGGACCGTTAATATATTTCGGAAGTAATTTATTAATCAAGTAAAATTTGATATTAATGTATTTAAAGTAAAAATAATTCAAAGAAATATAATTTTATTATATTTTGAAGAAAAGTATTTATTTTGATAGTTTCGAAATGTTTAAAAATAGTTTAAACCGTGTAAAAACTTTCATTTCGAAATAAGGGCATATCGGGAGGAAAATGACAATTCTATTGAAAATTGGGTAAACGATTTTGGAAATGGGTCGTATGAATACTCAATTTTCTTGTAATCTCGTGTTTAAGAACTTTGGTCTTGTCGGAATTTGCATTTGACCAACGGTTTTAATTATTATCGAAACGAGCCAAAACCGACTCGTAAAATCCCGACTAAACCCGCACCTTTCCTTTCCTTTCTTCCTTTCCCGCGGACACCCCCCTTCCCCCTTTCTTTTTTCTGATTTTCTCACCTAACATCACCTTCTTTATTGTTCTAAAACATTCCATCACCCATAAACACCATTTTTCACATAAAATCCAAGCTAAATTTACCATAACTTTCTCGTTTCTTGACGGTTTTTTACAAAATTTATATTTCCGGAATCCTCTCGACGAGATCTACAACCTAGTATGTTTTAATTTCAGTTTTCTTGAAGTTGTTTTAAGACGAATTTTGGCAAATTTCGGTATTTATACTTATTTATTGTGTTTTTATTGTTTATTTAGGTGAAGAATTGGAAGACGAGTTTGGGGACTCGTATATTGTCGAAGATAGCGGATAGTTGCTTGTTAGGGTTTGGTTTTTAAGGTGCTAATTGCTCATTTTCTAGCTTAAGGTAACATATTTCGAGTTACTCGACGAATAATCGTCACATTCTTTGCTTTTTGTATGTTTTTTGTGATTTTTGGTTAAGTAGTAAGTTTTCACATGTTTAAATGGGTTGCATGCATGTCTAATGCTTGTCTTTTGTTAGTTAAGTTAACATATTTGTATTGGGAACGATTAATTAATGTTCAGACGATGTTAAAATGAACAAAAACGGAAAAAAAGGAGGAGTAGGGGTGGCGGCAGCAGGCCCGGCAGGCCCACGGCAGGCCCACGGCTGGCCCGGGTTTGTCCGTTGCTTGTTTCGCAGTTTTCCATGCAATATTTGTCATTTCGGGTTTATTAATGTCATAGTTAGTATGAGTTAATATGAGTACACTTTTGAATTAAATCATATTAGTAGTAAAAATTATGTTAAAGGTAAAAATTATGTTTATATTGGTAGTTGCACATGTTAGGATAGATTTTAAATTGAAATTGTAATGAATAGGCTCAAAATGAATTTTATAGCGATAATTGTAATGTCTTGATGATTGTGCCGAAACTGAGCCTTGGTCCCTTTGACTGATTCGATGTCAGTCAATTGTGTGATTGGTCAGCCGCAATTTAACCCGTACCTGTCGCAAGACTGGGGTTGCGGGTAAAAATTCGGTTGGATGAAATTTTGAATGAATTAGATAATTGGCCTTTTTCTTGTTTTAGGCCATTTATTATATTTTTATTTCACATATGTAGTTAGTTGGTTTAAGTAGCTTCTTATATTGTAGAAACGGCCCTAGATTCCCTGAAGCCTTTAATATTGTTAATATTGCTAGAAATGGTATTGGTATTAAATACTTTCTTGCAGGTTGTTGTGTTTGTCATAGATAGGTCTTTATAGTCTCTGACGAGTATATGTTCACTGCTTAATAGCCTTTGTGTTCCTGACTAGTGGATTTATATCCAAGTTGGGGCATGACCTCGTTACTTATTTTGATAGTAAGTGGTCAGCTTAAGTACTAGCCAACCCTTTGGTGGACTCCTTAGGGTACTCACTTTGTTTTAGAAAAATTGTGGGTCTTGGGTGCGGTGGTGTGTATCCGCATGTCTAGGTCTGCGCAGATTTTAGGCTAGAGTTGTGTTGTGTCTTGGCCATGTTTTATTAATATTAACCGCTGAGCCAAGATACCGGTTCGATTACCTTCCCTACCTCGTGGTATAGACTCGAGTTACAGAGTGACTATTGACCGTACTAAGAACTTATGCCTGTCTTTGATATATTGCCCTTTCTTGTATGGTGATTTTATGAATTATAATAGGTGAGATGTAAGCCGGTTACAGTTGATAAAGTTTGGATTACTACTTGTTATATGTTTCACATGATAGTTTAAATTGGTCAGTTTAGTATTCGTATGTTAGAATACTTGATAATTGAATTATTTATCATGTTGTTTACATGTTTCATTACATGTTACATTAAATATGACGATTCGTGCCTGGGAGGACTCGAAGTTACTCCCCACTGAATTGTGGCTTTCGTATTTGTATAAAATGCGATTGACAGGTTGATGAATGCTTAGTTGGGGTTCACAGACGAGCTAGTGAGCATAAGGAACCTTGGACCTTGTTTGGCTATTCTTATAGTAAACCTTTTAACTTTTGGTTTTGTACATAATTTGAAGGGACATATGTCTCCCTTTTCTATTTTGGTTTGTATCATTATATTCCCGTGTCTTTAGCGTGGTTATGTAAATTAGTTTATTAGCTTTTGCAGGTATTGGCACTCTTAAATTTGGAGATGTTTGTGAATGGTTTAGGAAAAGTTTTTAAAATTACAGGTTTTGTCTAGTTGAACCAATTACAAACATATCCTACCAGTTTTTCTGTAGATTTTACGTGTTTAATTATCGCGTTATTTAAGGATGTCACACGTTATTTGAGGCTGAAATCGAACAGGTTGATTCCTTAAATCGAACAGGTTGATTCCTGAAATAAGCTCGGACGTGTAATTGAAAAGCAGGGAGAAGAAGAAACGAGGTTAGACGACCTTCCGAGAACGGTCAAATTGAATTGTATATAATACACGGTTTTGAAATTCGGGGTCCTGGAATAAAATTCTCCGGAAATCACATAGAAAGTTCCTCGGGTCAGATAAAGCGGCCACGCAAAGTTTGAGCACCAACGGAAGACATTTGGGGTGCGGTGTGCCACAAACCAAGATTCGCCGAAACTCGGATTATCGTGAAAAATGTGTTAAAGCTCGTTATTTGATTTGAAATCCAACAGGTTGATTTTCAAACCGAACACAGTTGATTCTGCAATGAGCTCGGAAGCGTGATTGAAGAACAAGGAGAAAAAGAAACAGGTTCCGGTACGACCTTCCGAACGGCTGAAATTGAAGTGTATACATACACGGTTTTTCGGGATTCCGGGGTCCCGGAATAAAATTCTCCGGAAATCACATAGAAAGTTCCTCGGGTCAGATAAAGCGGCCACGCAAAGTTTGAGCACCAACGGAAGACATTTGGGGGTGACGGTGTGCCACAAACAAGCATTCGCCGAAACTCGGATTATGTGATTTCCGTGTTAAAGCTCGTTATTTGAGGCTGAAATCGAACAGGTTGATTCCATAAATCGAACGGGTTGATTCCTGAAATGAGCTCGGATGCGTGATTGAAAAACAGGGAGAAAAAAAACAGGTTCCGGTACGACCTTCCGAACGGCTGAAATTGAAGTTTATAATAATACACGGTTTTGAAATTAGGGGTCCCGGAATAAAATTCTCCGGAAATCACATAGAAAGTTCCTCGGGTCGATAAAGCGGCCACGCAAAGTTTGAGCACCAACGGAAGATATTTGGGGTGCCGGTGTGCCACAAACCAGCATTCGCGAAACTCGGATTATCGTGAAAAATGTGTTAAAGCTCGTTATTTGAGGTGAAATCGAACAGGTTGATTCCTGAAATCGAACAGGTTGATTCTGAAATGAGCTCGGACGCGTGATTGAAAAATAGGGAGAAAAAGAAACATGTTCAAAGACGACCTTTCGAACGGTTGAAATTGAAGTGTATAATACACGGTTTTCGGGATTTGTGGTCCGGAATAAAATTCTCCGGAAATCACATAGAAAGTTCCTCGGGTCGATAAAGCGGCCACGCAAAGTTTGAGCACCAACGGAAAATATTTGGTGGTGCCGGTGTGCCACAAACCAAAAGATTATTTGAAACTCGATTATCGTGAAAAATATGTTAAAGCTCGTTATTTGAGGTGAAATCGAGCGAGGTTGATTTCGAAATCGAACGGGTTGATTCTGAAATGAGCTCGGACGCGTGATTGAAAACAGGGAGAAAAAGAAACAGATTCGATACGACCTTCCGAACTATTTGAAATTGAAGTGTATAATACACGGTTTTTCGGGATTCCGGGGCCCCGGAATAAAATTCTCCGGAAATCACATTGAAAGTTGCTCGGGTCAGATAAAGCGGCCACGCAAAAGTTTGAGCACCAACGGAAGACATTTGGGGGTGCCGGTGTGCCACAAACCATCATTCGCCGAAACTTAGATTATCGTGAAAAATGTGTTAAAGCTCGTTATTTGAGGCTGAAATCGAACAGGTTAATTCCTGAAATCGAACAGGTTAATTCCCGAAAGAGCTCGGACGCGTGATTGAAAAACAGGTAGAAAAAGAAACAGGTTCCGGTACGACCTTCCGAACGGCTGAAATTGAAGTGTATATACACGATTTTTCTGGTTTCGGGGTCCTGGAACAAAATCTCCGGAAATCACATAGAAAGTTCCTCGGGTCAGATAAAGCGGCCACGCAAAGTTTGAGCACCAACGGAAGACATTTGGGGGTGCCGGTGTGCCACAAACCAGTATTCGCCGAAACTCGGATTATCGTGAAAAATGTGTTAAAGCTCGTTATTTGAGGCTGAAATCGAACAGGTTGATTCCTGAAATCGAACAGGTTGATTCCTGAAATGAGCTCGGATGCGTGATTGAAAAACAGGGAGAAAAAAAACAGGTTCCGAGACGACCTTCCGAAATTTGAAATTGAAGTGTTTATAATACACGGTTTTTGAAATTCCGGGGTCCCGGAATAAAATTCTCCGGAAATCACATAGAAAGTTCCTCGGGTCAGATAAAGCGGCCACGCAAAGTTTGAGCACCAACGGAAGACATTTGGGGGTGCCGGCGTGCCACAAATCAGCATTCACCGAAACTCGGATTATCGTGAAAAATGTGTTAAAGCTCGTTATTTGAGGCTGAAATCGAACAGGTTGATTCCTTAAATAGAACAGGTTGATTCCTGAAATAAGCTCGGACGCGTAATTGAAAAGCAGGGAGAAGAAGAAACAGCTTCCGGTACGACCTTCCGAACGGCTGAAATTGAAGTGTATATAATACACAGTTTTTGAAATTCCGGGGTCCCAGAATAAAATTCTCCGGAAATCACATATAAAGTTCCTCGGGCCAGATAAAGCGGCCACGCAAAGTTTGAGCACCAACGGAAGACATTTGGGGGTGCCGGTGTGCCACAAACAAGCATTCGCCGAAACTCGGATTATCGTGAAAAATGTGTTAAAGCTCGTTATTTGAGGCTGAAATCGAACAGGTTGATTCCTGAAACCGAACAGGTTGATTCCTGAAACCAAACAGGTTGATTCCTGCAATGAGCTCGGACGCGTGATTGAAGAACAAGGAGAATAAGAAACAGGTTCCGGTACGACCTTCCGAACGGCTGAAATTGAAGTGTATACATACACGGTTTTTCGGGATTCCGGGGTCCCGGAATAAAATTCTCCGGAAATCACATAGAAAGTTCCTCGGGTCAGATAAAGCGGCCACACAAAGTTTGAGCACCAACAGAAGACATTTGCGGGTACCGGTTTGCCACAAACCAGCATTCGCCGAAACTCGGATTATCGTGAAAAATGTGTTAAAGCTCGTTATTTGAGGCTGAAATCGTACAGGTTGATTCCTGAAATTAGCTCGGATGCGTGATTGAAAAACAGGGAGAAAAAGAAACAGGTTCCGATACAACCTTCCGAACGGCTGAAATTGAAGTGTTTATAATACACGGTTTTTGATATTCCGTGGTCCCGGAATAAAATTCTCCGGAAATCACATAGAAAGTTCATCGGGTCAGATAAAGCGGCCACGCAAAGTTTGAGCACCAACGGAAGACATTTGGGGGTGCCGGTGTGCCACAAACCAGCATTCGCCGAAACTCGGATTATCGTGAAAAATGTGTTAAAGCTCGTTATTTGAGGCTGAAATCGAACAGGTTGATTTCTGAAATCGAAACAGTTGATTCTGAAATAAGCTCGGACGCGTAATTGAAAAACAGGAGAAAAAGAAACAGGTTCGATGACGACCTTCCGAACAATTTGAAATTGAAGTGTATAATACACGGTTTTGAGATTCCGGGGTCCGGAATAAAATTCTCGGAAATCACATAGAATGTTCCTCGGGTCGATAAAGCGGCCACGCAAAGTTTGAGCACCAACGGAAGACATTTGGGGGTGTCGGTGTTCCACAAACCAACATTCTCCAAAACTCGATTATCGTGAAAAATGTGTTAAAGCTCGTTATTTGAGGTGAAATCGAACAGTTGATTTCTGAAATCGAACAGTTGATTCTGAAATGAGGTCGACGCGTGATTGAAAAACAGGAGAAAAAAAAAGGTTTGGCACGACCTTCCGAACGGCCTGAAATTGAAGTGTATAATACACGGTTTATCGGGAGATTAGGGGTCCCGGAATTAAATTCTCCGGAAATCACATAGAAAGTTCTCGGGTCGATAAAGCAGCCACGCAAAGTTTGAGCACCAACGGAAGACATTTGGGGGTGCCGGTGGGCCACAAACCAGGATTCGCCGAAACTCGGATTATCGTGAAAAATGTTTTAAAGCTCGTTATTTGAGGTCGAAATCGAACAAAGGTTGATTCCGAAATAGAACAGTTTGATTCTCGCAATGAGCTCGGACGCGTGATTGAAAAACGGGGAGAAAAAGAAAAAGGTTCCGAGTACGACCTTTCGAAGCAGTGAAATTGAAGTGTATATAATACACGGTTTTTCGGGATTCCGGGGTCCCGGAACAAAATTCTCCGGAAATCACATAGAAAGTTCCTCGGGTCAGATAAAGCGGCCACGCAAAGTTTGAGCACCAACGGAAGACATTTGCGGGTACCGGTGTGCCACAAACCAGCATTCGCCGAAACTCGGATTATTGTAAAAAATGTGTTAAAGCTCGTTATTTGAGGCTGAAATCGTACTGAGGTTGATTCTGAAATGAGCTCGGATGCGTGATTGAAAAACAGGGAGAAAAAGAAACGGGTTCCGATACAACCTTCCGAACATCTGAAATTGAAGTGTTTATAATACACGGTTTTTGATATTCCGTGGTCCCGGAATAAAATTCTCCGGAAATCACATAGAAAGTTCATCGGGTCAGATAAAGCGGCCACGCAAAGTTTGAGCACCAACGGAAGACATTTGGGGGTGCCGGTGTGCCACAAACCAGCATTCGCCGAAACTCGGATTATCGTGAAAAATGTGTTAAAGCTCGTTATTTGAGGCTGAAATCGAACAGGTTGATTTCTGAAATCGAACAAAGTTGATTCTGAAATAAGCTCGGACGCGTAATTGAAAAACAGGGAGAAAAAGAAACAGGTTCCGGTACGACCTTCCGAACGGCTGAAATTGAAGTGTATAATACACGGTTTTTCGAGATTCCGGGGTCCCGGAATAAAATTCTCCGGAAATCACATAGAATGTTCCTCGGGTCAGATAAAGCGGCCACGCAAAGTTTGAGCACCAACGGAAGACATTTAGGGGTGTCGGTGTTCCACAAACCAGCATTCTCCAAAACTCGGATTATCGTGAAAAATGTGTTAAAGCTCGTTATTTGAGGCTGAAATCGAACAGGTTGATTTCTGAAATCGAACAGGTTGATTCCTTAAATGAGGTCAGACGCGTGATTGAAAAACAGGGAGAAAAAGAAACAGGTTTCGGTACGACCTTCCGAACGGCTGAAATTGAAGTGTATAATACACGGTTTATCGGGATTCCGGGGTCCCGGAATTAAATTCTCCGGAAATCACATAGAAAGTTACTCGGGTCAGATAAAGCAGCCACGCAAAGTTTGAGCACCAACGGAAGACATTTGGGGGTGCCGGTGGGCCACAAACCAGCATTCGCCGAAACTCGGATTATCGTGAAAAATCTGTTAAAGCTCGTTATTTGAGGCTGAAATCGAACAGGTTGATTCCTGAAATAGAACAGGTTGATTCCTGCAATGAGCTCGGACGCGTGATTGAAAAACAGGGAGAAAAAGAAAAAGGTTCCGGTACGACCTTTCGAACGGCTGAAATTGAAGTGTATATAATACACGGTTTTTCGGGATTCCGGGGTCCCGGAATAAAATTCTCCGGAAATCACATAGAAAGTTCCTCGGGTCAGATAAAGCGGCCACACAAAGTTTGAGCACCAACAGAAGACATTTGCGGGTGCCGGTGTGCCACAAACCAAAGATTCGCGAAACTCGGATTATCGTGAAAAATGTGTTAAAGCTCGTTATTTGAGGTGAAATCGTACAGTTAATTCCTGAAATGAGCTCGGATGCGTGATTGAAAACAGGAGAAAAAGAAACAGGTTCCGATACGACCTTCCGAACTATTTGAAATTGAAGTGTTTATAATACACGGTTTTTGAAATTCCGTGGTCCCGGAATAAAATTCTCCGGAAATCACATAGAAAGTTCATCGGGTCAGATAAAGCAGCCACGCAAAGTTTGAGCACCAACGGAAGACATTTGGGGGTGCCGGTGAGCCATAAACCAGCATTCGCCGAAACTCGGATTATCGTGAAAAATGTGTTAAAGCTCGTTATTTGAGGCTGAAATCGAACAAGTTGATTCCTGAAATCGAACAGGTTGATTCCTGAAATGAGCTCGGATGCGTGATTGAAAAACAGGGAGAAAAAGAAACAGGTTCCGGTACGACCTTCCGAACGGCTGAAATTGAAGTGTTTATAATACACGGTTTTTGAAATTCCGGGGTCCCGGAATAAAATTCTCCGGAAATCACATAGAAAGTTCCTTGGGTCAGATAAAGCGGCCACGCAAAATTTGAGCACCAACGGAAGACATTTAGGGGTGCCGGTGTGCCACAAACCAGCATTCTCCAAAACTCGGATTATCGTGAAAAATGTGTTAAAGATCGTTATTTGAGGCTGAAATCGAACAGGTTGATTTCTGAAATCGAACAGGTTGATTCCTGAAATGAGGTCAGACGCGTGATTGAAAAACAGGGAGAAAAAGAAACAGGTTTCGGTACGACCTTCCGAACGGCTGAAATTGAAGTGTATAATACCCGGTTTATCGGGATTCCGGAGTCCCGGAATAAAATTCTCCGGAAATCACATAGAAAGTTCATCGGGTCAGATAAAGCGGCCACACAAAGTTTGAGCACCAACGAAAGACATTTGGGGGTGCCGGTGTGCCACAAACCAGCATTCGCCGAAACTCGGATTATCGTGAAAAATGTGTTAAAGCTCGTTATTTGAGGCTGAAATCGTACAGGTTGATTCCTGAAATGAGCTCGGATGCGTGATTGAAAAACAGGGAGAAAAAGAAACAGGTTCCGATACGACCTTCAGAACGGCTGAAATTGAAGTGTTTTATAATACACGGTTTTTGAAATTCCGTGGTCCCGGAATAAAATTCTCCGGAAATCACATAGAAAGTTCATCGGGTCAGATAAAGCGGCCACGCAAAGTTTGAGCACCAACGGAAGACATTTGGGGGTGCCGGTGTGCCACAAACCAGCATTCGCCGAAACTCGGATTATCGTGAAAAATGTGTTAAAGCTCGTTATTTGAGGCTGAAATCGAACAGGTTGATTCCTGAAATCGAACAGGTTGATTCCTCAAATGAGCTCGGACGCGTGATTGAAAAACAGGGAGAAAAAGAAAATGGTTCTGGTACGACCTTTCGAACGGCAGAAATTGAAGTGTATAATACACGGTTTTTCGGGATTTCAGGGTCCCGGAAAAAAATTCTCCGGAAATCACATAGAAAGTTCCTCGGGTCAGATAAAGCGGCCACGTAAAGTTTTAGCACCAACGGAAAACATTTGGTGGTGCCGGTGTGCCACAAACCAGTATTCGCCGAAACTCGGATTATCGTGAAAAATGTGTTAAAGGTCGTTATTGGAGGCTGAAATCGAGCAGGTTGATTCCTGAAATCGAACAGGTTGATTCCTGAAATGAGCTCGGACGCGTGATTGAAAAACAGGGACAAAAAGAAACAGATTCCGGTACGACCTTTTGAACGGCTGAAATTGAAGTGGTATAATACACGGTTTTTCAGGATTCCAGGGCCCCGGAATAAAATTCTCCGGAAATCACATAGAAATTTCCTCGGGTCAGATAAAGCGGCCACGCCAAGTTTGAGCACCAACGGAAGACATTTGGGGGTGTCGGTGTGCCACAAACCAGCATTCTCCAAAACTCGGATTATCGTGAAAAATGTGTTAAAGCTCGTTATTTGAGGCTGAAATCGAACAGGTTAAATCCTGAAATGAGGTCAGACGCGTGATTGAAAAACAGGGAGAAAAAGGAACAGGTTTCGGTACGACCTTCCGAACGGCTGGAATTGAAGTGTATAATACCCGGTTTATCGGGATTCCGGGGTCTCGGAATAAAATTCTCCGGAAATCACATAGAAAGTTCCTCGGGTCAGATAAAGCAGCCACGCAAAGTTTGAGCACCAACGGAAGACATTTGGGGTTGCCGGTGTGCCAAACCAAAGATTCGCCGAAACTCGGATTATCGTGAAAAATATGTTAAAGCTCGTTATTTGAGGCTGAAATCGAACAGGTTGATTCCTGAAATCGAACAGGTTGATTCCTCAAATTAGCCCGGACGCGTGATTGAAAAACAGGGAGAAAAAGAAAAAGGTTCCTGTACGACCTTTCGAACGGCTGAAATTGAAGTGTATAATACACGGTTTTTCGGGATTTCAGGGTCCCGGAATAAAATTCTCCGGAAATCACATAGAAAGTTCCTCGGGTCAGATAAAGCGGTCACGCAAAGTTTTAGCACCAACGGAAGACATTTGGGGGTGTCGGTGTGCCACATACCATCATTCGCCGAAACTCGGATTATCGTGAAAAATGTGTTAAAGCTCGTTATTTGAGGCTGAAATCGAACAAGTTGATTCCTGAAATCGAACAGGTTGATTCCCGAAAGAGCTCGGGCGCGTGATTGAAAAACAGGTAGAAAAAGAAACAGGTTCCGGTACGACCTTCCGAACGGCTGAAATTGAAGTGTATATACACGATTTTTCGGGATTTCGGGGTCCCGTAACAAAATTCTCCGGAAATCACATAGAAAGTTCCTCGGGTCAAATAAAGCAGCCACGCAATGTTTGAGCACCAACGGAAAACATTTGGGGGTGCCGGTGTGCCACAAACCATCATTCGCCGAAACTCGGATTATCGTGAAAAATGTGTTAATGCTCGTTATTTGAGGCTGAAATCGAACAAGTTGATTTCTGAAATCGAACAGGTTGATTCCTGAAATGAGGTCAGACGCGTGATTGAAAAACAGGGAGAAAAAGAAACAGGTTTCGGTACGACCTTCCGAACGGCTTAAATTGAAGTGTATAATACACGATTTTTCGGGATTCCGGGGTCCTGGAATAAAATTCTCTGGAAATCACATAGAAAGTTTCTCGGGTCAGATAAAGTAGCCTTGAAAAGTTTGAGCACCAAAAGAAGACATTTGGGGGTGCCGGTGTGCCACAAACCATCATTCGCCGAAACTCGGATTATCGTGAAAAATGTGTTAATGCTCGTTATTTGAGGCTGAAATCGAACAAATTGATTTCTGAAATCGAACAGGTTGATTCCTGAAATGAGCTCAGACGTGTGATTGAAAAACAGGGAGAAAAAAAACAGGTTTCGGTACGACCTTCCGAACGGCTGAAATTGAAGTGTATAATACACGGTTTTTCGGGATTCCGGGGTCCTGGAATAAAATTCTCCGGAAATCACATAGAAAGTTCCTCGGGTCAGATAAAGCAGCCTTGCAAAGTTTGAGCACCAATAGAAGACATTTGGGGGTGCCAGTGTGCCACAAACCAGCATTCGCCGAAACTCGGATTATCGTGAAAAATGTGTTAAAGCTCGTTATTTGAGGCTGAAATCGAACAGGTTGATTCCTGAAATCGAACAGGTTGATTCCTGAAATAAGCTCGGACGCGTGATTGAAAAACAGGGAGAAAAAGAAACAGGTTCCGGAACGACCTTCCGAACGGCTGAAATTGAAGTGTATAATACACGTTTTTTCAAAATTCCGGGGTTCCGGAATAAAATTCTCCGGAAATCACATAGAAAGTTCCTCGGGTCAGATAAAGCGCCACTCAAATTTTGAGCACCAACGGAAGACATTTGGGGGTGCCGGTGTGCCACAAACCAGGATTCGCCAAAACTCGGATTATCGTGAAAAATCTGTTAAAGCTCGTTATTTGAGGTGAAATCGAGCGAGTTGATTCTCGAAATCGAACAGGTTATTCTGAAATGAGCTCGGACGCGTGATTAAAAAACGGGAGAAAAAAAAACAAGTTAAATTTACGACCTTTCGAATTTACTGAAATTGAAGTGTATAATACACGGTTTTTCGAGATTTCAAGGTCCCGGAATAAAATTCTCCGGAAATCACATAGAAAGTTCCTCGGGTAAGATAAAGCGGCCACGCAAAGTTTGAGCACCAACGGAAGACATTTGGGGGTGCCGGTGTGCCACAAACTTGTATTCGCCGAAACTCGGATTATCGTGAAAAATGTGTTAAAGCTCGTTATTTGAGGCTGAAATCGAGCAGGTTGATTCCTGAAATCGAACAGGTTATTCATGAAATGAGCTCGGACGCGTGATTGAAAAAGAGGGAGAAAAAGAAACAGGTTCCGGTGCGACCTTCCGAACGGCTGAAATTGAAGTGTATAATACACGGTTTTTCGGGATTCCGGGGCCCCGGAATTAAATTCTCCGGACATCACATAAAAAGTTCTCGGGTCAGATAAAGCGGCTACGCAAAGTTTGAGCACCAACGGAAGACATTTGGGGGTGCCGGTGTGACACAATCCATCATTCTCCGAAACTCGGATTATCGTGAAAAATGTGTTAAAGCTCGTTATTTGAGGCTGAAATCGAACAGGTTGATTCCTGAAATGAGCTCGGACGCGTGATTGAAAAACAGGGAGAAAAAGAAACTGGTTCTGGTACGACCTTCCGAACGGCTGAAATTGAAGTGTATAAATACACGATTTTTCGGGATTCCGGGGTACCGGAATAAAATTCTCCGGAAATCATATAGAAAGTTCCTCGGGTCAGATAAAGCGCCACGCAAATTTTGAGCACCAACGGAAGACATTTGGGGGTGCTGGTGTGCCACAAACCAGGATTCGCCAAAACTCGGATTATCGTGAAAAATCTGTTAAAGCTCGTTATTTGAGGCTGAAATCGAGTAGGTTGATTCCTGAAATCGAACAGGGTTATTCCTGAAATGAGCTCGGACGCGTGATTGAGAAACAGGGAGAAAAAGAAACAAGTTCCGGTACGACCTTTCGAACGGCTGAAATTGAAGTGTATAATACACGGTTTTTCGAGATTTCAAGGTCCCGGAATAAAATTCTCCTGAAATCACATAGAAAGTTCCTCGGGTAAGATAAAGCGGCCACGCAAAGTTTGAGCACCAACGGAAGACATTTGGGGGGTGCCGGTGTGCCACAAACCAGTATTCGCCGAAACTCGGATTATCGTGAAAAATGTGTTAAAGCTCGTTATTTGAGGCTGAAATCGAGCAGGTTGATTCCTGAAATCGAACAGGTTATTCATGAAATGAGCTGGGACGCGTGATTTAAAAAGAGGGAGAAAAAGAAATAGGTTCCGGTGCGACCTTCCGAACGGCGGAATACACGGTTTTTCGGGATTCCGGGGCCCCGGAATAAAATTCTCCGGACATCACATAAAAAGTTCTCGGGTCAGATAAAGCGGCTACGCAAAGTTTGAGCACCAACGGAAGACATTTGGGGGTGCCGGTGTGACACAAACCATCATTCGCCGAAACTCGGATTATTGTGAAAAATGTGTTAAAGCTCGTTATTTGAGGCTGAAATCGAACAGGTTGATTCCTGAAATGAGCTCGGACGCGTGATTTAAAAACAGGGAGAAAAAGAAATGGGTTCTGGTACGACCTTCCGAACGGCTGAAATTGAAGTGTATAAATACACGGTTTTTCGGGATTCCGGGGTACCGGAATAAAATTCTCCGGAAATCATATAGAAAGTTCCTCGGGTCAGATAAAGCGGCCACGCAAAGTTTTAGCACCAACAGAAGACATTTGGGGGTGCCGGTGTGCCAAAACCAGCATTCGCCGAAATTCGGATTATCAAGAAAAATGAGTTAAAGCTCGTTATTTGAGGCTGAATTCGAACAGGTTGATTCCTTAAATCGAACAGGTTGATTCCTGAAATGAGCTCGGACGCGTGATTGAAAAACAGGGAGAAAAAGAAATAGGTTCCGGTATGACCTTCCAAACGGCTGAAATTGAAGTGTATATAATACACGGTTTTTGAAATTCCGGGGTCCTGGAATAAAATTCTCCGGAAATTACATAGAAAGTTCCTCGGGTCAGATAAAGCGGCCACGCAAAGTTTGAGCACCAAAGGAAGACATTTGGGGGTGTCGGTGTGCCACAAACCAGCATTCGCCGAAACTCGGATTATCGTGAAAAATGTGTTAAAGCTCGTTATTTGAGGCTGAAATCGAACAGGTTGATTCCTGAAATCGAACAGGTTGATTCCTGAAATGAGCTCGGATGCGTGATTGAAAAACAGAGAGAAAAAGAAACAGGTTCCGATACGACCTTCCGAACGGCTGAAATTGAAGTGTATATAATACACGGTTTTTGAAATTCCGGGGTCCCGGAATAAAATTCTCCGGAAATCACATAGAAAGTTCCTCGGGTCAGATAAAGCGGCCACGCAAAGTTTGAGCACCAACGGAAGACATTTGGTGGTGCCGGTGTGCCACAAACCAGCATTCACCGAAACTCGGATTATCGTGAAAAATGTGTTAAAGCTTGTTATTTGAGGCTGAAATCGAACAGGTTGATTCCTTAAATCGAACAGGTTGATTCCTGAAATAAGCTCGGACGTGTAATTGAAAAGCAGGGAGAAGAAGAAACAGGTTCCGGTACGACCTTCCGAACGGCTGAAATTGAATTGTATATAATACACGGTTTTTGAAATTCCGGGGTCCTGGAATAAAATTCTCCGGAAATCACATAGAAAGTTTCTCGGGTCAGATAAAGCTGCCACGCAAAGATTGAGCACCAACGGAAGACATTTGGGGGTGCCGGTGTGCCACAAACCAGCATTCGCCGAAACTCGGATTATCGTGAAAAATGTGTCAAAGCTCGTTATTTGAGGCTGAAATCCAACAGGTTGATTCCTGAAACCGAACAGGTTGATTCCTGCAATGAGCTCAGAAGCATGATTGAAGAACAAGGAGAAAAAGAAACAGGTTCCGGTACGACCTTCCGAACGGCTGAAATTGAAGTGTATACATACACGGTTTTTCGGGATTCCGGGGTCCCGGAATAAAATTCTCCGGAAATCACATAAAAAGTTCCTCGGGTCAGATAAAGCGGCCACGCAAAGTTTGAGCACCAACGGAAGACTTTTGGGGGTGCCGGTGTGCCACAAACAAACATTCGCCGAAACTCGGATTATCGTGAAAAATGTGTTAAAGCTCGTTATTTGAGGTGAAATCGAACAAAGTTGATTCCATAAATCGAACGGGTTGATTCCTGAAATGAGCTCGGATGCGTGATTGAAAAACAGGGAGAAAAAAAAACAGGTTCCGGTACGACCTTCCGAACGGCTGAAATTGAAGTTTATAATAATACACGGTTTTTGAAATTCCGGGGTCCCGGAATAAAATTCTCCGGAAATCACATAGAAAGTTCCTCGGGTCAGATAAAGCGGCCACGCAAAGTTTGAGCACCAACGGAAGATATTTGGGGGTGCCGGTGTGCCACAAACCAACATTCGCCGAAACTCGGATTATCGTGAAAAATGTGTTAAAGCTCGTTATTTGAGGCTGAAATCGAACAGGTTGATTCCTGAAATCGAACAGGTTGATTCCTGAAATGAGCTCGGACGCGTGATTGAAAATCAGGGAGAAAAAGAAACAGGTTCCGGTAGGACCTTTCGAACGGTTGAAATTGAAGTGTATAATACACGGTTTTTCGGGATTTCAGGGTCCCGGAATAAAATTCTCCGGAAATCACATAGAAAGTTCCTCGGGTCAGATAAAGCGGCCACGTAAAGTTTGAGCACCAACGGAAAACATTTGGTCGTGCCGGTGTGCCACAAACCAGTATTCGCCGAAACTCTGATTATCGTGAAAAATATGTTAAAGCTCGTTATTTGAGGTGAAATCGAAAGCAGTTGATTTCTGAAATCGAACAGGTTGATTCTGAAATGAGCTCGGACGCGTGATTGAAAAACAGGGAGAAAAAACAGATTCCGCACGACCTTCCGAACTGAAATTGAAGTGTATAATACACGATTTTTCGGGATTCCGGGGCCCCGGAATAAAATTCTCCGGAAATCACATAGAAAGTTGCTTGGGTCAGATAAAGCGGCCACGCAAAAGTTTGAGCACCAACGGAAGACATTTGGGGGTGCCGGTGTGCCACAAACCATCATTCGCCGAAACTCAGATTATCGTGAAAAATGTGTTAAAGCTCGTTATTTGAGGCTGAAATCGAACAGGTTGATTCCTGAAATCGAACAGGTTGATTCCCGAAAGAGCTCGGACGCGTGATTGAAAAACAGGTAGAAAAAGAAACAGGTTCCGGTACGACCTTCCGAACGGCTGAAATTTAAGTGTATATACACGATTTTTCGGGATTTCGGGGTCCTGGAACAAAATCTCCGGAAATCACATAGAAAGTTCCTCGGGTCAGATAAAGCGGCCACGCAAAGTTTGAGCACCAACAGAAGACATTTGGGGGTGCCGGTGTGCCACAAACCAGCATTCGCCGAAACTCGGATTATCGTGAAAAATGTGTTAAAGCTCGTTATTTGAGGTGAAATCGAACAGTTGATTCCGAAATCGAACAGGTTGATTCTGAAACGAGCTCGGATGCGTGATTGAAAAACAGGAGAAAAAGAAACAGTTCCGGTTCGACCTTCCGAACTATTTGAAATTGAAGTGTTTATAATACACGGTTTTTGAAATTCCGGGGTCCCGGAATAAAATTCTCCGGAAATCACATAGAAAGTTCCTCGGGTCAGATAAAGCGGCCACGCAAAGTTTGAGCACCAAAGGAAGACATTTTGGGGTGCCGGTGTGCCACAAACCAAAGATTCGCGAAACTCGATTATCGTGAAAAATGTGTTAAAGCTCGTTATTTGAGGTGAAATCGAACAGTTGATTCGAAATAGAACAGGTTGATTCTGAAATGAGCTCGGATGCGTGATTGAAAAACAGGGAGAAAAAGAAACAGGTTCGGATACGACCTTCCGAATTTGAAATTGAAGTGTATATAATACACGGTTTTTGAAATTCCGGGGTCCCGGAATAAAATTCTCCGGAAATCACATAGAAAGTTCCTCGGGTCAGATAAAGCGGCCATGCAAAGTTTGAGCACCAACGGAAGACATTTGGTGGTGCCGGTGTGCCACAAACCAGCATTCACCGAAACTCGGATTATCGTGAAAAATGTGTTAAAGCTCGTTATTTGAGGCTGAAATCGAACAGGTTGATTCCTTAAATCGAACAGGTTGATTCTTGAAATAAGCTCGGACGTGTAATTGAAAAGCAGGGAGAAGAAGAAACAGGTCCGGTACGACCTTCCGAACGGCTGAAATTGAATTGTATATAATACACGGTTTTTGAAATTCCGGGGTCCTGGAATAAAATTCTCCGGAAATCACATAGAAAGTTCCTCGGGTCAGATAAAGCGGCCACGCAAAGTTTGAACACCAACGGAAGACATTTGGGGGTGCCGGTGTGCCACAAACCAAAGATTCACGAAACTCGGATTATCGTGAAAAATGTGTTAAAGCTCGTTATTTGAGGCTGAAATCCAACAGGTTGATTCCTGAAACCGAACAGGTTGATTCCTGCAATGAGCTCGGAAGCGTGATTGAAGAACAAGGAGAAAAAGAAACAGGTTCCGGTACGACCTTCCGAACGGCTGAAATTGAAGTGTATACATACACGGTTTTTCGGGATTCCGGGGTCCCGGAATAAAATTCTCCGGAAATCACATAAAAAGTTCCTCGGGTCAGATAAAGCGGCCACGCAAAGTTTGAGCACCAACGGAAGACTTTTGGGGGTGCCGGTGTGCCACAAACAAACATTCGCCGAAACTCGGATTATCGTGAAAAATGTGTTAAAGCTCGTTATTTGAGGCTGAAATCGAACAGGTTGATTCCATAAATCGAACGGGTTGATTCCTGAAATGAGCTCGGATGCGTGATTGAAAAACAGGGAGAAAAAAAACGGGTTAAGACGACCTTCCGAACAGTGAAATTGAAGTTTATAATAATACACGGTTTTGAAATTAGGGGTCCCGGAATAAAATTCTCCGGAAATCACATAGAAAGTTCCTCGGGTCGATAAAGCGGCCACGCAAAGTTTGAGCACCAACGGAAGATATTTGGGGGTGCCGGTGTGCCACAAACCAACATTCGCCGAAACTCGGATTATCGTGAAAAATGTGTTAAAGCTCGTTATTTGAGGCTGAAATCGAACAGGTTGATTCCTGAAATCGAACAAGTTGATTCCTCAAATGAGCTCGGACGCGTGATTGAAAATCAGGGAGAAAAAGAAACAGGTTCCGGTAGGACCTTTCGAACGGTTGAAATTGAAGTGTATAATACACGGTTTTTCGGGATTTCAGGGTCCCGGAATAAAATTCTCCGGAAATCACATAGAAAGTTCCTCGGGTCAGATAAAGCGGCCACGTAAAGTTTGAGCACCAACGGAAAACATTTGGTCGTGCCGGTGTGCCACAAACCAGTATTCGCCGAAACTCTGATTATCGTGAAAAATATGTTAAAGCTCGTTATTTGAGGCTGAAATCGAGCAGGTTGATTTCTGAAATCGAACAGGTTGATTCCTGAAATGAGCTCGGACGCGTGATTGAAAAACAGGGAGAAAAAAAACAGATTCCGGTACGACCTTCCGAACGGCTGAAATTGAAGTGTATAATACACGATTTTTCGGGATTCCGGGGCCCCGGAATAAAATTCTCCGGAAATCACATAGAAAGTTGCTTGGGTCAGATAAAGCGGCCACGCAAAAGTTTGAGCACCAACGGAAGACATTTGGGGGGTGCGGTGTGCTACAAACCAGCATTCGCCGAAACTCGATTATCGTGAAAAATGTGTTAAAGCTCGTTATTTGAGGCTGAAATCGAACAGGTTGATTCCTGAAATCGAACAGGTTGATTCCCGAAAGAGCTCGGACGCGTGATTGAAAAACAGGTAGAAAAAGAAACAGGTTCCGGTACGACCTTCCGAACGGCTGAAATTTAAGTGTATATACACGATTTTTCGGGATTTCGGGGTCCTGGAACAAAATCTCCGGAAATCACATAGAAAGTTCCTCGGGTCAGATAATGCGGCCACGCAAAGTTTGAGCACCAACAGAAGACATTTGGGGGTGCCGGTGTGCCACAAACCAGCATTCGCCGAAACTCGGATTATCGTGAAAAATGTGTTAAACCTCGTTATTTGAGGCTGAAATCGAACAGGTTGATTCCAGAAATCGAACAGGTTGATTCCTGAAACGAGCTCGGATGCGTGATTGAAAAACAGGGAGAAAAAGAAACAGGTTCCGGTTCGACCTTCCGAACGGCTGAAATTGAAGTGTTTATAATACACGGTTTTTGAAATTCCGGGGTCCCGGAATAAAATTCTCCGGAAATCACATAGAAAGTTCCTCGGGTCAGATAAAGCGGCCACGCAAAGTTTGAGCACCAAAGGAAGACATTTGGGGGTGCCGGTGTGCCACAAACCAGCATTCGCCGAAACTCAGATTATCGTGAAAAATGTGTTAAAGCTCGTTATTTGAGGCTGAAATCGAACAGGTTGATTCCTGAAATAGAACAGGTTGATTCCTGAAATGAGCTCGGATGCGTGATTGAAAAACAGAGAGAAAAAGAAACAGTTCGAGACGACCTTCCGAACGGTGAAATTGAAGTGTATATAATACACGGTTTTTCGGGGTCCCGGAATAAAATTCTCCGGAAATCACATAGAAAGTTCCTCGGGTCAGATAAAGCGGCCATGCAAAGTTTGAGCACCAACGGAAGACATTTGGTGGTGCCGGTGTGCCACAAACCAGCATTCACCGAAACTCGGATTATCGTGAAAAATGTGTTAAAGCTCGTTATTTGAGGCTGAAATCGAACAGGTTGATTCCTTAAATCGAACAGGTTGATTCTTGAAATAAGCTCGGACGTGTAATTGAAAAGCAGGGAGAAGAAGAAACAGGTCCGGTACGACCTTCCGAACGGCTGAAATTGAATTGTATATAATACACGGTTTTGAAATTCGGGGTCCTGGAATAAAATTCTCCGGAAATCACATAGAAAGTTCCTCGGGTCAGATAAAGCGGCCACGCAAAGTTTGAACACCAACGGAAGACATTTGGGGGTGCCGGTGTGCCACAAACCAGCATTCGCCGAAACTCGGATTATCGTGAAAAATGTGTTAAAGCTCGTTATTTGAGGCTGAAATCCAACAGGTTGATTCCTGAAACCGAACAGGTTGATTCCTGCAATGAGCTCGGAAGCGTGATTGAAGAACAAGGAGAAAAAAAAAGGTTCGATGACGACCTTCCGAACAATTTGAAATTGAAGTGTATACATACACGGTTTTTCGGGATTCCGGGGTCCCGGAATAAAATTCTCCGGAAATCACATAGAAAGTTCCTCGGGTCAGATAAAGCGGCCACGCAAAGTTTGAGCACCAACGGAAGACATTTGGGGTGCCGGTGCGCCACAAACCAGCATTCGCCGAAACTCGGATTATCGTGAAAAATGTGTTAAAGCTCGTTATTTGAGGCTGAAATCGAACAGGTTGATTCCATAAATCGAACGGGTTGATTCCTGAAATGAGCTCGGATGCGTGATTGAAAAACAGGGAGAAAAAAAACAGGTTCCGGTACGACCTTCCGAACGGCTGAAATTGAAGTTTATAATAATACACGGTTTTTGAAATTCCGGGGTCCCGGAATAAAATTCTCCGGAAATCACATAGAAAGTTCCTCGGGTCAGATAAAGCGGCCAAGCAAAGTTTGAGCACCAACGGAAGATATTTGGGGGTGCCGGTGTGCCACAAACCAACATTCGCCGAAACTCGGATTATCGTGAAAAATGTGTTAAACCTCGTTATTTGAGGCTGAAATCGAACAGGTTGATTCCTGAAATCGAACAAGTTGATTCCTGAAATGAGCTCGGACGCGTGATTGAAAATCAGGGAGAAAAAGAAACAGGTTCCGGTACGACCTTTCGAACGGTTGAAATTGAAGTGTATAATACACGGTTTTTAGGGATTTCAGGGTCCCGGAATAAAATTCTCCGGAAATCACATAGAAAGTTCCTCGGGTCAGATAAAGCGGCCACGTAAAGTTTGAGCACCAACGGAAAACATTTGGTGGTGCCGGTGTACCACAAACCAGTATTCGCCGAAACTCTGATTATCGTGAAAAATATGTTAAAGCTCGTTATTTGAGGCTGAAATCGAGCAGGTTGATTTCTGAAATCGAACAGGTTGATTCCTGAAATGAGCTCGGACGCGTGATTGAAAAACAGGGAGAACAAAAACAGATTCCGGTACGACCTTCCGAACGGCTGAAATTGAAGTGTATAATACACGATTTTTCGGGATTCCGGGGCCCCGGAATAAAATTCTCCGGAAATCACATAGAAAGTTGCTTGGGTCAGATAAAGCGGCCACGCAAAAGTTTGAGCACCAACGGAAGACATTTGGGGGTGCCGGTGTGCCACAAACCATCATTCGCCGAAACTCAGATTATCGTGAAAAATGTGTTAAAGCTCGTTATTTGAGGCTGAAATCGAACAGGTTGATTCCTGAAATCGAACAGGTTGATTCCCGAAAGAGCTCGGACGCGTGATTGAAAAACAGGTAGAAAAAGAAACAGGTTCCGGTACGACCTTCCGAACGGCTGAAATTTAAGTGTATATACACGATTTTTCGGGATTTCGGGGTCCTGGAACAAAATCTCCGGAAATCACATAGAAAGTTCCTCGGGTCAGATAAAGCGGCCACGCAAAGTTTGAGCACCAACAGAAGACATTTGGGGGTGCCGGTGTGCCACAAACCAAAGATTCGCGAAACTCGGATTATCGTGAAAAATGTGTTAAACCTCGTTATTTGAGGTGAAATCGAACAGTTGATTCCGAAATCGAACAGGTTGATTCTGAAACGAGCTCGGATGCGTGATTGAAAAACAGGAGAAAAAAAACGGTTCGGTTCGACCTTCCGAACATTTGAAATTGAAGTGTTTATAATACACGGTTTTGAAATTCGGGGTCCGGAATAAAATTCTCCGGAAATCACATAGAAAGTTCCTCGGGTCAATAAAGCGGCCACGCAAAGTTTGAGCACCAAAGGAAGACATTTGGGGGTGCCGGTGTGCCACAAACCAGCATTCGCCGAAACTCAGATTATCGTGAAAAATGTGTTAAAGCTCGTTATTTGAGGCTGAAATCGAACAGGTTGATTCCTGAAATCGAACAGGTTGATTCCTGAAATGAGCTCGGATGCGTGATTGAAAAACAGGGAGAAAAAGAAACAGGTTCCGGTACGACCTTCCGAACGGCTGAATTGAAGTGTATATAATACACGGTTTTTTGGAAATTCGGGGTCCCGGAATAAAATTCTCCGGAAATCACATAGAAAGTTCCTCGGGTCAGATAAAGCGGCCATGCAAAGTTTGAGCACCAACGGAAGACATTTGGTGGTGCCGGTGTGCCACAAACCAGCATTCACCGAAACTCGGATTATCGTGAAAAATGTGTTAAAGCTCGTTATTTGAGGCTGAAATCGAACAGGTTGATTCCTTAAATCGAACAGGTTGATTCTTGAAATAAGCTCGGACGTGTAATTGAAAAGCAGGGAGAAGAAGAAACAGGTCCGGTACGACCTTCCGAACGGCTGAAATTGAATTGTATATAATACACGGTTTTTGAAATTCCGGGGTCCTGGAATAAAATTCTCCGGAAATCACATAGAAAGTTCCTCGGGTCAGATAAAGCGGCCACGCAAAGTTTGAACACCAACGGAAGACATTTGGGGGTGCCGGTGTGCCACAAACCAGCATTCGCCGAAACTCGGATTATCGTGAAAAATGTGTTAAAGCTCGTTATTTGAGGCTGAAATCCAACAAGTTGATTCCTGAAACCGAACAGGTTGATTCCTGCAATGAGCTCGGAAGCGTGATTGAAGAACAAGGAGAAAAAGAAACAGGTTCCGGTACGACCTTCCGAACGGCTGAAATTGAAGTGTATACATACACGGTTTTTCGGGATTCCGGGGTCCCGGAATAAAATTCTCCGGAAATCACATAGAAAGTTCCTCGGGTCAGATAAAGCGGCCACGCAAAGTTTGAGCACCAACGGAAGACATTTGGGGGTGCCGGTCTGCCACAAACAAGCATTCGCCGAAACTCGGATTATCGTGAAAAATGTGTTAAAGCTCGTTATTTGAGGCTGAAATCGAACAGGTTGATTCCATAAATCGAACGGGTTGATTCCTGAAATGAGCTCGGATGCGTGATTGAAAAACAGGGAGAAAAAACAGGTTCCGATTACGACCTTCCGAACTACAATTTGAAATTGAAGTTTATAATAATACACGGTTTTGAAATTCGGGGTCCCGGAATAAAATTCTCCGGAAATCACATAGAAAGTTCCTCGGGTCAGATAAAGCGGCCAAGCAAAGTTTGAGCACCAACGGAAGATATTTGGGGGTGCCGGTGTGCCACAAACCAACATTCGCCGAAACTCGGATTATCGTGAAAAATGTGTTAAACCTCGTTATTTGAGGCTGAAATCGAACAGGTTGATTACTGAAATCGAACAAGTTGATTCCTGAAATGAGCTCGGACGCGTGATTGAAAATCAGGGAGAAAAAGAAACAGGTTCCGGTACGACCTTTCGAACGGTTGAAATTGAAGTGTATAATACACGGTTTTTAGGGATTTCAGGGTCCCGGAATAAAATTCTCCGGAAATCACATAGAAAGTTCCTCGGGTCAGATAAAGCGGCCACGTAAAGTTTGAGCACCAACGGAAAACATTTGGTGGTGCCGGTGTGCCACAAACCAGTATTCGTCGAAACTCGGATTATCGTGAAAAATGTGTTAAAGCTCGTTATTTGAGGCTGAAATCGAACAAGTTGATTCCTGAAATCGAACAGGTTGATTCCGGAAATGAGCTCGGATGCGTGATTGAAAAACAGGGAGAAAAAGAAACAAGTTCCGGTACGACCTTCCGAGCGGCTGAAATTGAAGTGTTTATAATACACGGTTTTTGAAATTCCGGGGTCCCGGAATAAAATTCTCCGGAAATCACATAGAAAGTTCCTCGGGTCAGATAAAGCGGCCACGCAAAGTTTGAGCACCAACGGAAGACATTTAGGGGTGCCGGTGTGCCACAAACCAGCATTCTCCAAAACTCGGATTATCGTGAAAAATGTGTTAAAGCTCGTTATTTGAGGCTGAAATCGACCAGGTTGATTTCTGAAATCGAACAGGTTGATTCCTGAAATGAGGTCAGACGCGTGATTGAAAAACAGGGAGAAAAAGAAACATGTTTCGGTACGACCTTCCGAACGGCTGAAATTGAAGTGTATAATACACGGTTTATCGGGATTCCGGGGTCCCGGAATTTAATTCTCCGGAAATCACATAGAAAGTTCCTCGGGTCAGATAAAGCAGCCACGCAAAGTTTGAGCACCAACGGAAGACATTTGGGGGTGCCGGTGGGCCACAAACCAGCATTCGCCGAAACTCGGATTATCGTGAAAAATCTGTTAAAGCTCTTTATTTGAGGCTGAAATCAAACAGGTTGATTCCTAAAATCGAACAGGTTGATTCCTGAAATCGAACAGGTTGATTCCTGCAATGAGCTCGGACGCGTGATTGAAAAACAGGGAGAAAAAGAAAAAGGTTCCGGTACGACCTTTCGAACGGCTGAAATTGAAGTGTATATAATACACGGTTTTTCGGGATTCCGGGGTCCCGGAATAAAATTCTCCGGAAATCACATAGAAAGTTCCTCGGGTCAGATAAAGCGGCCACACAAAGTTTGAGCACCAACAGAAGACATTTGCGGGTGCCGGTGTGCCACAAACTAGCATTCGCCGAAACTCGGATTATCGTGAAAAATGTGTTAAAGCTCGTTATTTGAGGCTGAAATCGTACAGGTTGATTCCTGAAATGAGCTCGGATGCGTGATTGAAAAACAGGGAGAAAAAGAAACAGGTTCCGATACGACCTTCCGAACGGCTGAAATTGAAGTGTTTATAATACACGGTTTTTGAAATTCCGTGGTCCCGGAATAAAATTCTCCGGAAATCACATAGAAAGTTCATCGGGTCAGATAAAGCGGCCACGCAAAGTTTGAGCACCAACGGAAGACATTTGGGGGTGCCGGTGAGCCACAAAATAGCATTCGCCGAAACTCGGATTATCGTGAAAAATGTGCTAAAGCTCGTTATTTGAGGCTGAAATCGAACAAGTTGATTCCTGAAATCGAACAGGTTGATTCCGGAAATGAGCTCGGATGCGTGATTGAAAAACAGGGAGAAAAAGAAACAGGTTCCGGTACGACCTTCCGAACGACTGAAATTGAAGTGTATAATACACGGTTTTTCGGGATTTCAGGGTCCCGGAATAAAATTCTCTGGAAATCACATAGAAAGTTCCTCGGGTCAGATAAAGCGGCCACGCAAAGTTTGAGCACCAACGGAAGACATTTAGGGGTGCCGGTGTGCCACAAACCAGCATTCTCCAAAACTCGGATTATCGTGAAAAATGTGTTAAAGCTCGTTATTTGAGGCTGAAATCGAACAGGTTGATTTTTGAAATTGAACAGGTTGATTCCTGAAATGAGGTCAGACGCGTGATTGAAAAACAGGGAGAAAAAGAAATAGGTTTCGGTACGACCTTCCGAACGGCGGAAATTGAAGTGTATAATACCCGGTTTATCGGGATTCCGGGGTCCCGGAATAAAATTCTCCGGAAATCACATAGAAAGTTTCTCGGGTCAAATAAAGCGGCCACACAAAGTTTGAGCACCAACAGAAGACATTTGTGGGTGCCGGTGTGCCACAAACCAGCATTCGCCGAAACTCGGATTATCGTGAAAAATGTGTTAAAGCTCGTTATTTGAGGCTGAAATCGTACAGGTTGATTCCTGAAATGAGCTCGGATGCGTGATTGAAAAACAGAGAGAAAAAGAAAAAGGTTCCGATACGACCTTCAAAACGGCTGAAATTGAAGTGTTTATAATACACGGTTTTTGAAATTCCGTGGTCCCGGAATAAAATTCTCCGGAAATCACATAGAAAGTTCATCGGGTCAGATAAAGCGGCCACGCAAAGTTTGAGCACCAACGGAAGACATTTGGGGATGCCGGTGTGCCACAAACAAGCATTCGCCGAAACTCGGATTATCGTGAAAAATCTGTTAAAGCTCGTTATTTGAGGCTGAAATCGAACAGGTTGATTTCTGAAATCGAACAGGTTGATTCCTCAAATGAGCTCGGACGCGTGATTGAAAAACAGGGAGAAAAAGAAAAAGGTTCCGGTACGACCTTTCGAACTAATTTGAAATTGAAGTGTATAATACACGGTTTTTCGGGATTCTGTGGTCCCGGAATAAAATTCTCCGGAAATCACATAGAAAGTTCCTCGGGTCAGATAAAGCGGCCACGTAAAGTTTGAGTACCAACGGAAGAAATTTAGTGGTGCCGGTGTGCCACAAACCAGTATTCGCCGAAACTCGGATTATCGTGAAAAATGTGTTAAAGGTCATTATTGGAGGCTGAAATCGAGCAGGTTGATTCCTGAAATCGAACAGGTTGATTCCTGAAATGAGCTCGGACGCGTGATTGAAAAACAGGGAGAAAAAGAAACAGATTCCGGTACGACCTTTTGAACGGCTGAAATTGAAGTGTATAATACACGGGTTTTCAGGATTCCGGGGCCCAGGAATAAAATTCTCCGGAAATCACATAGAAATTTCCTCGGGTCAGATAAAGCGGCCACGCAAAGTTTGATCACCAACGGAAGACATTTCGGGGTGCCGGTGTGCCACAAACCAGCATTCTCCAAAACTCGGATTATCGTGAAAAATGTGTTAAAGCTCGTTATTTGAGGCTGAAATCGAACAGGTTGATTTCTGAAATCGAACAGGTTGATTCCTGAAATGAGCTCGAACGCGTGATTGAAAAACAGGGAGAAAAAGAAACAGGTTTCGGTACGACCTTCCGAACGGCTGAAATTGAAGTGTATAATACCCGGTTTATCGGGATTCCGGGGTCTCGGAATAAAATTCTCCGGAAATCACATAGAAAGTTCCTCGGGTCAGATAAAGCAGCCACGCAAAGTTTGAGCACCAACGGAAGACATTTGGGGGTGCCGGTGTGCCACAAACCAGCATTCGCCGAAACTCGAATTATCTTGAAAAATCTGTTAAAGCTCGTTATTTGAGGCTGAAATCGAACAAGTTGATTCCTGAAATCGAACAGGTTGATTCCGGAAATGAGCTCGGATGCGTGATTGAAAAACAGGGAGAAAAAGAAACAGGTTCCGGTACGACCTTCCGAACGATCGAAATTGAAGTGTATAATACACGGTTTTTCGGGATTTCAGGGTCCCGGAATAAAATTCTCTGGAAATCACATAGAAAGTTCCTCGGGTCAGATAAAGCGGCCACGCAAAGTTTGAGCACCAACGGAAGACATTTAGGGGTGCCGGTGTGCCACAAACCAGCATTCTCCAAAACTCGGATTATCGTGAAAAATGTGTTAAAGCTCGTTATTTGAGGCTGAAATCGAACAGGTTGATTTTTGAAATTGAACAGGTTGATTCCTGAAATGAGGTCAGACGCGTGATTGAAAAACAGGGAGAAAAAGAAATAGGTTTCGGTACGACCTTCCGAACGGCGGAAATTGAAGTGTATAATACCCGGTTTATCGGGATTCCGGGGTCCCGGAATAAAATTCTCCGGAAATCACATAGAAAGTTTCTCGGGTCAAATAAAGCGGCCACACAAAGTTTGAGCACCAACAGAAGACATTTGTGGGTGCCGGTGTGCCACAAACCAAAGATTCGCCGAAACTCGGATTATCGTGAAAAATGTGTTAAAGCTCGTTATTTGAGGTGAAATCGTACGGGTTGATTCTGAAATGAGCTCGGATGCGTGATTGAAAAACAGAGAGAAAAAGAAAAAGGTTCCGATACGACCTTCAAAACGGCTGAAATTGAAGTGTTTATAATACACGGTTTTTGAAATTCCGTGGTCCCGGAATAAAATTCTCCGGAAATCACATAGAAAGTTCATCGGATCAGATAAAGCGGCCACGCAAAGTTTGAGCACCAACGGAAGACATTTGGGGATGCCGGTGTGCCACAAACAAGCATTCGCCGAAACTCGGATTATCGTGAAAAATCTGTTAAAGCTCGTTATTTGAGGCTGAAATCGAACAGGTTGATTTCTGAAATCGAACAGGTTGATTCCTCAAATGAGCTCGGACGCGTGATTGAAAAACAGGGAGAAAAAGAAAAAGGTTCCGGTACGACCTTTCGAACGGCTGAAATTGAAGTGTATAATACACGGTTTTTCGGGATTTCAGGGTCCCGGAATAAAATTCTCCGGAAATCACATAGAAAGTTCCTCGGGTCAGATAAAGCGGCCACGTAAAGTTTGAGTACCAACGGAAGAAATTTAGTGGTGCCGGTGTGCCACAAACCAGTATTCGCCGAAACTCGGATTATCGTGAAAAATGTGTTAAAGGTCATTATTGGAGGCTGAAATCGAGCAGGTTGATTCCTGAAATCGAACAGGTTGATTCCTGAAATGAGCTCGGACGCGTGATTGAAAAACAGGGAGAAAAAGAAACAGATTTAAGTCGACCTTTTGAACGGCTGAAATTGAAGTGTATAATACACGGGTTTTCAGGATTCCGGGGCCCAGGAATAAAATTCTCCGGAAATCACATAGAAATTTCCTCGGGTCAGATAAAGCGGCCACGCAAAGTTTGATCACCAACGGAAGACATTTCGGGGTGCCGGTGTGCCACAAACCAGCATTCTCCAAAACTCGGATTATCGTGAAAAATGTGTTAAAGCTCGTTATTTGAGGCTGAAATCGAACAGGTTGATTTCTGAAATCGAACAGGTTGATTCCTGAAATGAGGTCAGACGCGTGATTGAAAAACAGGGAGAAAAAGAAACAGGTTTCGGTACGACCTTCCGAACGGCTGAAATTGAAATGTATAATACCCGGTTTATCGGGATTCCGGGGTCTCGGAATAAAATTCTCCGGAAATCACATAGAAAGTTCCTCGGGTCAGATAAAGCAGCCACGCAAAGTTTGAGCACCAACGGAAGACATTTGGGGGTGCCGGTGTGCCACAAACCAGCATTCGCCGAAACTCGGATTATCGTGAAAAATCTGTTAAAGCTCGTTATTTGAGGCTGAAATCGAACAGGTTGATTCCTGAAATCGAACAGGTTGATTCCTCAAATGAGCTCGGACGCGTGATTGAAAAACAGGGAGAAAAAGAAAAAGGTTCCGTTACGACCTTTCGAACGGCTGAAATTGAAGTGTATAATACACGGTTTTTCGGGATTTCAGGGTCCCGGAATAAAATTCTCCGGAAATCACATAGAAAGTTCCTCGGGTCAGATAAAGCGGCCACGTAAAGTTTGAGCACCAACGGGAGACATTTGGTGGTGGCGGTGTGCCACAAACCAGTATTCGCCGAAACTCGGATTATCGTGAAAAATGTGTTAAAGGTCGTTATTTGAGGCTGAAATCGAGAGAGTTGATTCTGAAATCGAACAGGTTGATTCTGAAATGAGCTCGGACGCGTGATTGAAAAACAGGGAGAAAAAGAAACAGATTCCGCACGACCTTTTGAACTACGAAATTGAAATGTATAATACACGGTTTTTCGGGATTCCGGGGCCCCGGAATAAAATTCTCCGGAAATCACATAGAAAGTTCCTCGGGTCAGATAAAGCAGCCACGCAATGTTTGAGCACCAACGGAAAACATTTGGGGGTGCCGGTGTGCCACAAACCATCATTCGCCGAAACTCGGATTATCGTGAAAAATGTGTTAATGCTCGTTATTTGAGGCTGAAATCGAACAAGTTGATTTCTGAAATCGAACAGGTTAATTTTTGAAATGAGCTCAGACGCGTGATTGAAAAACAGGGAGAAAAAGAAACAGGTTTCGGTACGACCTTCCGAACGGCTGAAATTGAAGTGTATAATACACGATTTTTCGGGATTCCGGGGTCCTGGAATAAAATTCTCTGGAAATCACATAGAAAGTTCCTCGGGTCAGATAAAGCAGCCTTGAAAAGTTTGAGCACCAAAAGAAGACATTTGGGGGTGCCGGTGTGCCACAAACCATCATTCGCCGAAACTCGGATTATCGTGAAAAATGTGTTAATGCTCGTTATTTGAGGCTGAAATCGAACAAAATGATTTCTGAAATCGAACAGGTTGATTCCTGAAATGAGCTCAGACGCGTGATTGAAAAACAGGGAGAAAAAAAAACAGGTTTCGGTACGACCTTCCGAACGGCTGAAATTGAAGTGTATAATACACGGTTTTTCGGGATTCCGGGGTCCTGGAATAAAATTCTCCGGAAATCACATAGAAAGTTCCTCGGGTCAGATAAAGCAGCCTTGCAAAGTTTGAGCACCAACAGAAGACATTTGGGGGTGCCAGTGTGCCACAAACCAGCATTCGCCGAAACTCGGATTATCGTGAAAAATGTGTTAAAGCTCGTTATTTGAGGCTGAAATCGAACAGGTTGATTCCTGAAATCGAACAGGTTGATTCCTGAAATAAGCTCGGACGCGTGATTGAAAAACAGGGAGAAAAAGAAACAGGTTCCGGAACGACCTTCCGAACGGCTGAAATTGAAGTGTATAATACACGTTTTTTCGAAATTCCGGGGTTCCGGAATAAAATTCTCCGGAAATCACATAGAAATTTCCTCGGGTCAGATAAAGCGCCACGCAAATTTTGAGCACCAACGGAAGACATTTGGGGGTGCCGGTGTGCCACAAACCAGGATTCGCCAAAACTCGGATTATCGTGAAAAATCTGTTAAAGCTCGTTATTTCAGTGAAATCGAAAGCGAGTTGATTCCTGAAATCGAACAGGGTTATTTCTGAAATGAGCTCGGACGCGTGATTGAAAAACAGGGAGAAAAAGAAACAAGTTCCGGTACGACCTTTCGAACGGCTGAAATTGAAGTGTATAATACACGGTTTTTCGAGATTTCAAGGTCCCGGAATAAAATTCTCCGGAAATCACATAGAAAGTTCCTCGGGTAAGATAAAGCGGCCACGCAAAGTTTGAGCACCAACGGAAGACATTTGGGGGTGCCGGTGTGCCACAAACCAGTATTCGCCGAAACTCGGATTATCGTGAAAAATGTGTTAAAGCTCGTTATTTGAGGTGAAATCGAGCGGAGTTGATTCCGATATCGAACAGGTTATTCATGAAATGAGCTCGGACGCGTGATTGAAAAAGAGGGAGAAAAAGAAACAGGTTCCGGTGCGACCTTCCGAACGGCTGAAATTGAAGTGTATAATACACGGTTTTTCGGGATTCCGGGGCCCCGGAATAAAATTCTCCGGACATCACATAAAAAGTTCTCGGGTCAGATAAAGCGGCTACGCAAAGTTTGAGCACCAACGGAAGACATTTGGGGGTGCCGGTGTGACACAAACCATCATTCGCCGAAACTCGGATTATCGTGAAAAATGTGTTAAAGCTCGTTATTTGAGGCTGAAATCGAACAGGTTGATTCCCGAAATGAGCTCGGACGCGTGATTGAAAAACAGGGAGAAAAAGAAACGGGTTCTGGTACGACCTTCCGAACGGCTGAAATTGAAGTGTATAAATACACGGTTTTTCGGGATTCCGGGGTACCGGAATAAAATTCTCCGGAAATCATATAGAAAGTTCCTCGGGTAAGATAAAGCGCCACACAAATTTTGAGCATCAACGGAAGACATTTGGGGGTGCCGGTGTGCCACAAACCAGGATTCGCCAAAACTCGGATTATCGTGAAAAATCTGTTAAAGCTCGTTATTTGAGGCTGAAATCGAGCAGGTTGATTCCTGAAATCGAACAGGTTATTCATGAAATGAGCTCGGATGCGTGATTGAAAAAGAGGGAGAAAAAGAAACAGGTTCCGGTGCGACCTTCCTAACGGCTGAAATTAAAGTGTATAATACACGGTTTTTCGGGATTCCGGGGCCCCGGAATAAAATACTCCGGACATCACATAAAAAGTTCTCGGGTCAGATAAAGCGGCTACACAATGTTTGAGCACCAACGGAAGACATTTGGGGGTGCCCGTGTGACACAAACCATCATTCGCCGAAACTCGGATTATCGAGAAAAATGTGTTAAAGCTCGTTATTTGAGGCTGAAATCGAACAGGTTGATTCCTGAAATGAGCTCGGACGCGTGATTGAAAAACAGGGAGAAAAAGAAACGGGTTACGAGTACGACCTTCCGAACATTTGAAATTGAAGTGTATAAATACACGGTTTTTCGGGATTCCGGGGTACCGGAATAAAATTCTCCGGAAATCATATAGAAAGTTCCTCGGGTCAGATAAAGCGGCCACGCAAAGTTTTAGCACCAACAGAAGACATTTGGGGGTGCCGGTGTGCCAAAACCAGCATTCGCCGAAATTCGGATTATCAAGAAAAATGTGTTAAAGCTCGTTATTTGAGGTTGAACTCGAACAGGTTGATTCCTTAAATCGAACAGGTTGATTCCTGAAATGAGCTCGGACGCGTGATTGAAAAACAGGGAGAAAAAGAAATAGGTTCCGGTATGACCTTCCGAACGGCTGAAATTGAAGTGTATAATACACGGTTTTTCGGGATTCCGAGGTCCCGGAATAAAATTCTCCGGAAATCACATAGAAAGTTCCTCGGGTCAGATAAAGCGGCCACACAAAGTTTGAGCACCAACGGAAGACATTTTGGGGTGCCGGTGTGCCACAAACAAGCATTCGCCGAAACTCGGATTATCGTGAAAAATGTGTTAATGCTCGTTATTTGAGGCTGAAATCGAACAGGTTGATTCCTGAAATCGAACAGGTTGATTCCTGAAATGAGCTCGGACGCATGATTGAAAAACAGGGAGAAAAAGAAACAGGTTCCGGTACGACCTTCCGAACGGCTGAAATTGAAGTGTATAAATACACGGTTTTTCAGGATTCCGGGGTCTCGGAATAAAAATCTCCGGAAAACACATAGAAAGTTCCTCGAGTCAGATAAAGAGGCCACGTAAAGTTTGAGCACCAACGGAAGACATTTGGGGGTGCCGGTGTGCCACAAACCAGAATTCGCCGAAATTCGGATTATCGTGAAAAATGTGATAAAGCTCGTTATTTGAGGCTGAAATCGAACAGGTTGATTCCTGAAATTGAACAGGTTGATTCCTCAAATGAGCTCGGACGCGTGATTGAAAAACAGGGAGAAAAAGAAAAAGGTTCCGTTACGACCTTTCGAACGGCTGAAATTGAAGTGTATAATACACGGTTTTTCGGGATTTCAGCGTCCCGGAATAAAATTCTCCGGAAATCACATAGAAAGTTCCTCGGGTCAGATAAAGCGGCCACGTAAAGTTTGAGCACCAACGGAAGACATTTGGTGGTGCCGGTGTGCCACAAACCAGTATTCGCCGAAACTCGGATTATCGTGAAAAATGTGTTAAAGCTCGTTATTTGAGGCTGAAATCGAGCAGGTTGATTCCTGAAATCGAACAGGTTGATTCCTGAAATGAGCTCGGACGCGTGATTGAAAAACAGGGAGAAAAAGAAACAGATTCCGGTACGACCTTTTGAACGGCTGAAATTGAAATGTATAATACACGGTTTTTCGGGATTCCGGGGCCCCGGAATAAAATTCTCCGGAAATCACATAGAAAGTTCCTCGGGTCAGATAAAGCAGCCACGCAATGTTTGAGCACCAACGGAAAACATTTGGGGGTGCCAGTGTGCCACAAACCATCATTCGCCGAAACTCGGATTATCGTGAAAAATGTGTTAATGCTCGTTATTTGAGGCTGAAATCGAACAAGTTGATTTCTGAAATCGAACAGGTTAATTTTTGAAATGAGCTCAGACGCGTGATTGAAAAACAGGGAGAAAAAGAAACAGGTTTCGGTACGACCTTCCGAACGGCTGAAATTGAAGGGTTTAATACACGATTGAAGTGTATAATACACGATTTTTCGGGATTCCGGGGTCCTGGAATAAAATTCTCTGGAAATCACATAGAAAGTTCCTCGGGTCAGATAAAGCAGCCTTGAAAAGTTTGAGCACCAAAAGAAGACATTTGGGGTGCTTGCAGGTGTGCCACAAACCATCATTCATTCGAAACTCGGATTATCGTGAAAAATGTGTTAATGCTCGTTATTTGAGGCTGAAATCGAACAAAATGATTTCTGAAATCGAACAGGTTGATTCCTGAAATGAGCTCAGACGCGTGATTGAAAAACAGGGAGAAAAAAAAACAGGTTTCGGTACGACCTTCCGAACGGCTGAAATTGAAATGTATAATACACGTTTTTTCGAAATTCCGGGGTTCCGGAATAAAATTCTCCGGAAATCACATAGAAATTTCCTCGGGTCAGATAAAGCGCCACGCAAATTTTGAGCACCAACGGAAGACATTTGGGGGTGCCGGTGTGCCACAAACCAGGATTCGCCAAAACTCGGATTATCGTGAAAAATCTGTTAAAGCTCGTTATTTCAGGCTGAAATCGAGCAGGTTGATTCCTGAAATCGAACAGGGTTATTTCTGAAATGAGCTCGGACGCGTGATTGAAAAACAGGGAGAAAAAGAAACAAGTTCCGGTACGACCTTTCGAACGGCTGAAATTGAAGTGTATAATACACGGTTTTTCGAGATTTCAAGGTCCCGGCATAAAATTCTCTGGAAATCACATAGAAAGTTCCTCGGGTAAGATAAAGCGGCCACGCAAAGTTTGAGCACCAACGGAAGACATTTGGGGGTGCGGTGTGCCACAAACCAGTATTCGCCGAAACTCGGATTATCGTGAAAAATGTGTTAAAGCTCGTTATTTGAGGCTGAAATCGAAAGGAGTTGATTCTGAAATCGAACAAAGTTATTCATGAAATGAGCTCGGACGCGTGATTGAAAAAGAGGGAGAAAAAGAAACAGTTCGGCGCGACCTTCCGAACTAGTGAAATTGAAGTGTATAATACACGGTTTTTCGGGATTCAGGGGCCCCGGAACAAAATTCTCCGGACATCACATAAAAAGTTCTCGGGTCAGATAAAGCGGCTACGCAAAGTTTGAGCACCAACGGAAGACATTTGGGGGTGCCGGTGTGACACAAACCATCATTCGCCGAAACTCGGATTATCGTGAAAAATGTGTTAAAGCTCGTTATTTGAGGTGAAATCGAACAAAGTTGATTCTGAAATGAGCTCGGACGCGTGATTGAAAAACAGGGAGAAAAAGAAACGGGTTCTGGTACGACCTTCCGAACGGCTGAAATTGAAGTGTATAAATACACGGTTTTTCGGGATTCCGGGGTACCGGAATAAAATTCTCCGGAAATCATATAGAAAGTTCCTCGGGTAAGATAAAGCGCCACGCAAATTTTGAGCACCAACGGAAGACATTTGGGGGTGCCGGTGTGCCACAAACCAGGATTCGCCAAAACTCGGATTATCGTGAAAAATCTGTTAAAGCTCGTTATTTGAGGCTGAAATCGAGCAGGTTGATTCCTGAAATCGAACAGGGTTATTCCTGAAATGAGCTCGGACGCGTGATTGAAAAACAGGGAGAAAAAGAAACAAGTTCCGGTACGACCTTTCGAACGGCTGAAATTGAAGTGTATAATACACGGTTTTTCGAGATTTCAAGGTCCCGGAAATCACATAGAAAGTTCCTCGGGTAAGATAAAGCGGCCACGCAAAGTTTGAGCACCAACGGAAGACATTTGGGGGTGCCGGTGTGCCACAAACCAGTATTCGCCGAAACTCGGATTATCGTGAAAAATGTGTTAAAGCTCGTTATTTGAGGCTGAAATCGAGCAGGTTGATTCCTGAAATCGAACAGGTTATTCATGAAATGAGCTCGGATGCGTGATTGAAAAAGAGGGAGAAAAAGAAACAGGTTCCGGTGCGACCTTCCGAACGACTGAAATTAAAGTGTATAATACACGGTTTTTCGGGATTCCGGGGCCCCGGAATAAAATTCTCCGGACATCACATAAAAAGTTCTCGGGTCAGATAAAGCGGCTACACAAATTTTGAGCACCAACGGAAGACATTTGGGGGTGCCCGTGTGACACAAACCATCATTCGCCGAAACTCGGATTATCGACAAAAATGTGTTAAAGCTCGTTATTTGAGGCTGAAATCGAACAGGTTGATTCCTGAAATGAGCTCGGACGCGTGATTGAAAACCAGGGAGAAAAAGAAACGGGTTCTGGTACGACCTTCCGAACGGCTGAAATTGAAGTGTATAAATACACGGTTTTTCGGGATTCCGGGGTACCGGAATAAAATTCTCCGGAAATCATATAGAAAGTTCCTCGGGTCAGATAAAGCGGCCACGCAAAGTTTTAGCACCAACAGAAGACATTTGGGCGTGCCGGTGTGCCAAAACCAGCATTCGCCGAAATTCGGATTATCAAGAAAAATGTGTTAAAGCTCGTTATTTGAGGTTGAACTCGAACAGGTTGATTCCTTAAATCGAACAGGTTGATTCCTGAAATGAGCTCGGACGCGTGATTGAAAAACAGGGAGAAAAAGAAATAGGTTCCGGTATGACCTTCCGAACGGCTGAAATTGAAGTGTATAATACACGGTTTTTCGGGATTCCGAGGTCCCGGAATAAAATTCTCCGGAAATCACATAGAAAGTTCCTCGGGTCAGATAAAGCGGCCACGCAAAGTTTGAGCACCAACGGAAGACATTTGGGGGTGCCGGTGTGCCACAAACAAGCATTCGCCGAAACTCGGATTATCGTGAAAAATGTGTTAATGCTCGTTATTTGAGGCTGAAATCGAACAGGTTGATTCCTGAAATCGAACAGGTTGATTCCTGAAATGATCTCGGACGCTTGATTGAAAAACAGGGAGAAAAAGAAACAGGTTCCGGTACGACCTTCCGAACGGCTGAAATTGAAGTGTATAAATACACGGTTTTTCGGGATTCCGGGGTCTCGGAATAAAATTCTCCGGAAAACACATAGAAAGTTCCTCGAGTCAGATAAAGCGGCCACGTAAAGTTTGAGCACCAACGGAAGACATTTGGGGGTGCCGGTGTGCCACAAACCAGAATTCGCCGAAATTCGGATTATCGTGAAAAATGTGTTAAAGCTCGTTATTTGAGGCTGAAATCGAACAGGTAGATTCCTGAAATCGAACAGTTGATTCTTGAAATGAGCTCAGACTCGTGATTGAAAAAAAGGGAGAAAAAGAAACAGGTTCCGCTACGACCTTCCGAACGGCTGAAATTGAAGTGTATATAATACACGGTTTTTCGGGATTCCGGGGTCCCGGAATAAAATTCTCCGGAAATCACATAGAAAGTTCCTCGGGTCAGATAAAGCGGCCACGCAAAGTTTGAGCACCAACGGAAGACATTTGGGGAATAAACTTTTGGGCAAAGTTTGAGCACCAACGAAAGAAATTCGGGTCAGATAAAGCGGCCAACGTTGGTTTCCCACGTTTGGACCACGGCAAACGTTGGTTTCCAACGTTTGGTCCATGGCTGAACGTTAGATCTCAAAGTTTGGTCCTTGGTTCAACCTTGGGGTACAAATATCAGATTTACGCAGAAAAATTGCAATGTTTGTTATTACTAAGTCAATACGTGACGTAAATCAATTATCGAATAGATTTAACGGTGCACAAAAAAAAAATTAACCAAATAATGAAGCGATTAAGTTGTTTAAGTACCGATGATTCGAAATCCGTCGTGTTGTTAATTGTTTTTTTTTTTTTAATTTAGTTGAAGTTGAGAGGAAATTTTTTAGAGAGAGAAAGTGTTGGATGAGTGGAATGGCGGTTATCGTCTTTTTTTTAAAAACGTCGTCGATATTTACTAAAACGTCGTCGATATAAATCAGCCCTCAAATTAATTTAGAGTTATGCGTTTAATTACATAAATGTGATAAAGTAAACAAGCAGCCATCTTAGCTCAGCTGGTAGAGCGCACGACTTTTAACCGTGTGGTCGTTGGTTCGATTCCCACACACGGCGTTATAAAATTATTTTCACTTTTTTTTGTGAAGCCTCTTGTTTAACGTATTTAGTAATTAGATTAAGGAACCCCAATCTTGTTACAATGTCTGCCATACCAAATTACAGGTTCCGGTACGACCTTCCGAACGGCTGAAATTGAAGTGTTATAATACACGGTTTTTCGGGATTTCAGGGTCCCGGAATAAAATTCTTCGGAAATCACATAGAAAGTTCCTCGGGTCAGATAAAGCGGCCACGCAAAGTTTGAGCACCAACGGAAGACATTTGGTGGTGCCGGTGTGCCACAAACCAGCATTCGCCGAAACTCGGATTATCGTGAAAAATGTGTTAAAGCTCGTTATTTGAGGCTGAAATCGAGCAGGTTGATTCCCGAAATCGAACAGGTTGATTCCTGAAATGAGCTAGGACGCGTGATTGAAAAACAGGGAGAAAAAGAAACAGGTTCTGGTACGACCTTCCGAACGGCTGAAATTGAAGTGTATAAATACACGGTTTTTCGTGATTCCGGGGCCCTGGAATAAAATTGTCCGGAAATCACATAGAAAGTTCCTCGGGTCAGATAAAGCGGCCACACAAAGTTTGAGCACCAACGGAAGACATTTGGGGGTGCCGGAGTGCCACAAACCATAATTCGCCGAAACTCGGATTATCGTGAAAAATGTGTTAAAGCTCGTTATTTGAGGCTGGAATCGAACAGGTTGATTCCTGAAATCGAACAGGTTGATTCCTGAAAGAGCACGGACGCGTGATTGATATACACGGTTTTTCGGGATTCCGGGGTACCGGAATAAAATTCTCCGGAAATCACATAGAAAGTTCCTCGGGTCAGATAAAGCGGCCACGCAAAGTTTTAGCACCAACGGAAGACATTTGGGGGTGCCGATGTGCCAAAAACCAGCATTCGCCGAAATTCAGATTATCAAAAAAAATGTGTTAAAGCTCGTTATTTGAGGCTGAAATCGAACAGGTTGATTCCTGAAATCGAACAGGTTGATTCCTGAAATGAGCTCAGACGCGTGATTGAAAAACAGGGAGAAAAAGAAACAGGTTTCGGTACGACCTTCCGAACGGCTAAAATTGAAGTGTATAAATACACGGTTTTTCGGGATTCCGGGGTACCGGAATAAAATTCTCCGGAAATCATATAGAAAGTTCCTCGGGTCAGATAAAGCGGCCACGCAAAGTTTGAGCACCAACGGAAGACATTTGGGGGTGCCGGTGTGCCAAAAACCAGCATTCGCCGAAATTCGGATTATCAAGAAAAATGTGTTAAAGCTCGTTATTTGAGGTTGAAATCGAACAGGTTGATTCCTGAAATGAGCTCAGACGCGTGATTGGAAAATAGGGAAAAAAAGAAACAGGTTTCGGTACGACCTTCCGAACGGCTGAAATTGAAGTGTATAAATACACGGTTTTTCGGGATTCCGGGGTACCGGAATAAAATTCTCCGGAAATCACATAGAAAGTTCCTCGGGTCAGATAAAGCGGCCACACAAAGTTTTAGCACCAACGGAAGACATTTGGGGAATCAACTTTTGGGCAAAGTTTGAGCACCAACGAAAGAAATTCGGGTCAGATAAAGCGGCCAACGTTGGTTTCCCACGTTTGGACCACGGCAAACGTTGGTTTCCAACGTTTGGTCCATGGCTGAACGTTAGATCTCAAAGTTTGGTCCATGGTTCAACCTTGGGGGTACAAATTTCAGATTTACGCAGAAAAATTGCAATGTTTGTTATTACTAAGTCAATACGTGACGTAAATCAATTATCGAATAGATTTAACGGTGCACAAAAAAAAAATTAACCAAATAATGAAGCGATTAAGTTGTTTAAGTACCGGTGATTCGAAATCCGTCGTGTTGTTAATTGTTGTTTTTTTTTTTTAATTTAGTTGAAGTTGAGGGAAATTTTTTAGAGAGAGAAAGTGTTGGATTAGTGAAATGGCGGTTATCGTCTTTTTTTGAAAAACGTCGTCGATATTTACTAAAACGTCGTCGATATAAATCAGCCCTCAAATTAATTTAGAGTTATGAGTTTAATTACATAAATGTGATAAAGTAAACAAGAAGCCGTCTTAGCTCAGCTAGGAGAGCGCACGACTTTTAACCGTGTGGTCGTGGGTTCGATTCCCACAGACGGCGTTATAAATTATTTTCACTTTTTTTTTGTGAAGCCTCTTGTTTAAAGTATTTAGTAATTAGATTAAGGAACCCCAATCTTGTTACAATGTCTGCCATACCAAATTACAGGTTCCAGTACGACGTTCCGAACGGCTGAAATTGAAGTGTATAATACACGGTTTTTCGGGATTCTGGGGCCCCGGAATAAAATTCTCCGGAAATCACATAGAAAGTTCCTCGGGTCAGATAAAGCGGCCACCCAAAGTTTGAGCACCAACGGAAGACATGTGGGGGTGCCGGTGTGCCACAAACCAGCATTCGCCGAAACTCGGATTATCGTGAAAAATGTGTTAAAGCTCGTTATTTGAGGCTGAAATCGAACAGGTTGATTCCTGAAATGAGCTCGGACGCATGATTGAAAAACAGAGAGAAAAATAAACAGGTTCCGGTACGACCTTCCGAATGGCTGAAATTGAAGTGTATAATAAATACACGGTTTTTCGGGATTCCGGGGTCCCGGAATAAAATTCTCTGGAAATCACATAGAAAGTTCCTCGGGTCAGATAAAGCGGCCACGCAAAGTTTGAGCACCAACGGAAGACATTTGGGGGTGCCGGTGTGCCACAAACCAGCATTCGCCGAAACTCAGATTATCGTGAAAAATGTGTTAAAGCTCGTTATTTGAGGCTGAAATCGAACAGGTTGATTCCTGAAATGAGCTCGGACGCGTGATTGAAAAACAGGGAGAAAAAGAAACAGGTTCCGGTACGACCTTCCGAACGGCTGAAATTGAAGTGTATAAATACACGGTTTTTCGGGATTTCGGGGTCCCGGAATAAAATTCTCTGGAAATCACATAGAAAGTTCCTCGGGTCAGATAAAGCAGCCACGCAAAGTTTGAGCACCAACGGAAGACATTTGGGGGTGCCGGTGTGCCACAAACCAGCATTCGCCGAAACTCGGATTATCGTGAAAAATCTGTTAAAGCTCGTTATTTGAGGCTGAAATCGAACAGGTTGATTCCTGAAATCGAACAGGTTGATTCCTGAAATGAGCTCGGACGCGTGATTGAAAAACAGGGAGAAAAAGAAAAAGGTTCCGGTACGACCTTTCGAACGGCTGAAATTGAAGTGTATAATACACGGTTTTTCGAAATTTCATGGTCCTGGAATAAAATTCTCCGGAAATCACATAGAAAGTTCCTCGGGTCAGGTAAAGCGGCCACGTAAAGTTTGAGCACCAACGGAAGACATTTGGGGGTGACGGTGTGCCACAAACCAGCATTCGCCGAAACTCGGATTATCGTGAAAAATGTGTTAAAGCTCGTTATTTGAGGTCGGAATCGAACAAGGTTGATTCTCGAAATGAGCTCGGACACGTGATTGAAAAACCGGGAGAAAAAGAAACAGGTTCCAGTACGACCTTCCGAACGGCTGAAATTGAAGTGTATAAATACACGGTTTTTCGGGATTCCGGGGTCCCGGAATAAAATTCTCCGGAAATCACTTAGAAAGTTCCTCGGGTCAGATAAAGCGCCACGCAAATTTTGAGCACCAACGGAAGGCATTTGGGGGTGCCGTTGTACAAAACCTGGCATTCATTCCGAAACTCGGATTATCGTGAAAATCTGTTAAAGCTCGTTATTTGAGGCTGAAATCGAAAAGGTTGATTCCGGAAATCGAACAGGTTGATTCCTAAAATGAGCTCGGACGCGTGATTGAAAAACAGGAGAAAAAAAACAGTTCGGTGCACGACCTTCCGAACTATTTGAAATTGAAGTGTATAATACACGGTTTTTCGGGATTCCAGGGCCCCGGAATAAAATTCTACGGATATCACATAGAACGTTCCCCGGGCCAGATAAAGCGGCCCCGCAAAGTTTTAGCACCAACGGAAGACATTTGGGGGTGCTGGTGTGCCACAAACCATCATTCGCCGAAACTCGGATTATCGTGAAAAATGTGATAAAGCTCATTATTTGAGGCTGAAATCGAACAGGTTGATTCCCGAAAGAGCTCGGACGCGTGATTGAAAAATAGGTAGAAAAAGAAACAGGTTTCGGTACGACCTTCCAAACGGCTGAAATTGAAGTGTATAAATACACGGTTTTTCGGGATTCCGGGGTCCCGGAACAAAATTCTCCGGAAATCACATAGAAAGTTCCTCGGGTCAGATAAAGCGGCCACGCAAAGTTTGAGCACCAACGGAAGACATTTGGGGGTGCCGGTGTGCCACAAACCAGCATTCGTCGAAACTCGGATTATCGTGAAAAATGTGTTAATGCTCGTTATTTGAGGCTGTAATCGAACAGGTTGATTTCTGAAATCGAACAGGTTGATTCCTGAAATGAGTTCAGACGCGTGATTGAAAAACAGGGAGAAAAAGAAACAGGTTTCGGTACGACCTTCCGAATGGCTGAAATTGAAGTGTATAAATACACGGTTTTTCTGGATTCCGGGGTCTTGAAATAAAATTCTCCGGAAATCACATAGAAAGTTCCTCGGGTCAGATAAAGCAGCCTTGCAAAGTTTGAGCACCAACAGAAGACATTTGGGGGTGCTTGGTGTGCCAAACCAAAGATTCGCCGAAACTCGGATTATCGTGAAAAATGTGTTAAAACTCGTTATTTGAGGCTGAAATCGAACAGGTTGATTCCTGAAATAAGCTCGGACGCGTGATTGAAAAACAGGGAGAAAAAGAAACAGGTTCCGGAACGACCTTCCGAACGGCTGAAATTGAATTGTATAATACACGGTTTTTCGAAATTCTGGGGTCCCGGAATAAAATTCTCCGGAAATCACATAGAAAGTTCCTCGGGTTAGATAAAGCGCCACACAAATTTTGAGCACCAACGGAAGACATTTGGGGTTGCCGGTGTGCCACATACCAGCATTCGCCGAAACTCGGATTATCGTGAAAAATGTGTTAAAGCTCATTATTTGAGGCTGAAATCGAACAGGTTGATTTCTGAAATGAGCTCGGATGCGTGATTGAAAAACAGGAAGAAAAAGAAACAGGTTATGGTACGACCTTCCGAACGGCTGAAATTGAAGTTTATAATACACGGTTTTTCGGGATTCCGGAATTCCGGAATAAAATTCTCCGGAAATCACATAGAAAGTTTCTCAGGTCAGATAAAGCGGCCACGCAAAGTTTGAGCACCAACGGAAGACATTTGGGGGTGCCGGTGTGCCACAAACCAGCATTCGCCGAAACTCGGATTATCGTGAAAAATGTGTTAATGCTCGTTATTTGAGACTGAAATCGAACAGGTTGATTTCTGAAATGAGTTCGGACGCGTGATTGAAAAACAGGGAGAAAAAGAAACATGTTCCGGTACGACTTTCCGAACGGCTGAAATTGAAGTGTATAATACACGGTTTTCGGGATTAGGGGTTCCGAATAAAATTCTCCGGAAATCACATAGAAAGTTTCTCGGAGTCGATAAAGCGGCCACGCAAAGTTTGAGCACCAACGGAAGACATTTGGGGGTGCGGTGTGTGCCACAAACCAAAGATTCGCCGAAACTCGGATTATCGTGAAAATGTGTTAATGCTCGTTATTTGAGACGGAAATCGAACAGGTTGATTTCTGAAATGAGCTCGGACGCGTGATTGAAAAACAGGAAGAAAAAGAAACAGTTCCGATTCGACGACCTTCCGAACTATTTGAAATTGAAGTGTATAATACACGGTTTTTCGGGATTCCGGGGTTCCGGAATAAAATTCTCCGGAAATCACATAGAAAGTTCCTCAGGTCAGATAAAGCGGCCACGCAAAGTTTGAGCACCAACGGAAGACATTTGGGGTTGCCGGTGTGCCACAAACCAGCATTCGCCGAAACTAAGATTATCGTGAAAAATGTGTTAAAGCTCGTTATTTGAGGCTGAAATCGAACAGGTTGATTCCTGAAATCGAACAGTTGATTCTTGAAATGAGCTCAGACGCGTGATTGAAAAATAGGGAGAAAAAGAAACAGGTTTCGCTACGACCTTCCGAACGGCTGAAATTGAAGTGTATATAATACACGGTTTTTTGGGATTCTAAAATTCTCCGGAAATCACATAGAAAGTTCCTCGGGTGAGATAAAGCGGCCACGCAAAGTTTGAGCACCAACGGAAGATATTTTGGGAATCAACTTTTGGGCAAAGTTTGAGCACCAACGAAAGAAATTCGGGTCAGATAAAGCGGCCAACGTTGGTTTCCCACGTTTGGACCACGGCAAACGTTGGTTTCCAATGTTTGGTCCATGGCTGAACGTTAGATCTCAAAGTTTTGTCCATGGTTCAACCTTAGGGTACAAATTTCAGATTTACGCAGAAAAATTGCAATGTTTGTTATTACTAAGTCAATACGTGACGTAAATCAATTATCGATTAGATTTAACGGTGCACAAAAAAAAATTAACCAAATAATGAAGTGATTAAGTTGTTTAAGTACCGGTGATTCTATATCCGTCGTGTTGTTAATTGTTGTTTTTTTTTTTAATTTAGTTGAAGTTGAGAGGAAATTTTTTAGAGAGAGAAAGTGTTGGATGAGTGAAATGGCGGTTATCGTCTTTTTTTGAAAAACGTCGTCGATATTTACTAAAACGTCGTCGATATAAATCAGCCCTCAAATTAATTTAGAGTTATGCGTTTAATTACATAAATGTGGTAAAGTAAACAAGCAGCCGTCTTAGCTCAGCTGGTAGAGCGCACGGCTTTTAACCGTGTGGTCGTGGGTTCGATTCCCAGAGACGGCGTTAAAATTATTTTCACTTTTTTTTTGTGAAGCCTCTTGTTTAACGTATTTAGTAATTAGATTAAGGAACCCCAATCTTGTTACAATGTCTGCCATACCAAATTACAGGTTCCGGTACGACCTTCCGAACGGCTGAAATTGAAGTGTATAATACACGGTTTTTCGGGATTTCAGGGTCCCGGAATAAAATTTTCCGGAAATCACATAGAAAGGTCCTCGGGTCAGATAAAGCGGCCACGCAAAGTTTGAGCACCAACGGAAAACATTTGGTGGTGCCGGTGTGCCACAAACTAGCATTCGCCGAAACTCGGATTATCGTGAAAAATGTGTTAAAGCTCGTTATTTGAGGCTGAAATCGAGCAGGTTGATTCCTGAAATCGAACAGGTTGATTCCTGAAATGAGCTCGGACACGTGATTGAAAAACATGGAGAAAAAGAAACAGGTTTCGGTACGACCTTCCGAACGGCTGAAATTGAAGTGTATAATACACGGTTTTTCGGGATTTCAGGGTCTCAGAATAAAATTTTCCGGAAATCACATAGAAAGTTCCTCGGGTCAGATAAAGCGGCCACGCAAAGTTTGAGCACCAACGGAAGACATTTGGGGGTGCCGGTGTGCCACAAACCAGCATTCGTCGAAACTCAGATTATCGTGAAAAATGTGTTAAAGCTCGTTATTTGAGGCTGAAATCGAACAGGTTGATTCCTGAAATCGAACAGTTGATTCTTGAAATGAGCTCAGACGCGTGATTGAAAAATAGGGAGAAAAAGAAACAGGTTCCGCTACGACCTTCCGAACGGCTGAAATTGAAGTGTATATAATACACGATTTTTTGGGATTCCGGGGTCCCGGAATAAAATTCTCCGAAAAACACATAGAAAGCTCCTCGGGTCAGATAAAGCGGCCACGCAAAGTTTGAGCACCAACGGAAGACATTTGGGGGTGCCGGTGTGCCACAAACCAGCATTCGCCGAAACTCGATTATCGTGAAAAATGTGTTAAAGCTCGTTATTTGAGGCTGAAACCGAACAGGTTGATTCCTGAAATCGAACAGTTGATTCTTGAAATGAGCTCAGACGCGTGATTGAAAAATAGGGAGAAAAAGAAACAGGTTCAGCTACGACCTTCCGAACGGCTGAAATTGAAGTGTATATAATACACGGTTTTTTGGGATTCCGGGGTCCCGGAATAAAATTCTCCGAAAAACACATAGAAAGTTCCTCGGGTCAGATAAAGCGGCCACGCAAAGTTTGAGCACCAACGGAAGACATTTGGGGAATCAACTTTTGGGCAAAGTTTGAGCACCAACGAAAGAAATTCGGGTCAGATAAAGCGGCCAACGTTGGTTTCCCACGTTTGGACCACGGCAAACATTGGTTTCCAACGTTTGGTCCATGCCTGAACGTTAGATCTCAAAGTTTGGTCCATGGTTCAACCTTGGGGTACAAATTTTTGATTTACGCAGAAAAATTGCAATGTTTGTTATTACTAAGTCAATACGTGACGTAAATCAATTATCGATTAGATTTAACGGTACACAAAAAAAAAATAACCAAAAAATGAAGCGATTAAGTTGTTTAAGTACCGGTGATTCGAAATCCGTCGTGTTGTTAATTGCTGTTGTTTTTTTTTTTTAATTTAGTTGAAGTTGAGAGGAAATTTTTTATAGAGAGAAAGTGTTGGATGAGTGAAACGGCGGTTATAGTCTTTTTTTGAAAAACGTCGTCGATATTTACTAAAACGTCGTCGATATAAATCAGCCCTCAAATTAATTTAGAGTTATGCGTTTAATTACATAAATGTGATAAAGTAAACAAGCAGCCGTCTTAGCTCAGCTGGTAGAGCGCACGGCTTTTAACCGTGTGGTCGTGGGTTCGATTCCCACAGACGGCGTTATAAAATTATTTTCACTTTTTTTGTGTGAAGCCTCTTGTTTAACGTATTTAGTAATTAGATTAAGGAACCCCAATCTTGTTACAATGTCTGCCATACAAAATTACAAGTTCCGGTACGACCTTCCGAACGGCTGAAATTGAAGTGTATAATACACGGTTTTTCGGGATTTCAGGATCCCTAAATAAAATTCTCCGAAAATCACGTAGAATGTTTCTCGGGTCAGATAAAGCGGCCACGCAAAGTTTGAGCACCAACGGAAGACATTTGGTGGTGCCGGTGTGCCACAAACTAGCATTCGCCGAAAATCGGATTATCGTGAAAAATGTGTTAAAGCTCGTTATTTGAGGTGAAATCGAGCGAGTTGATTCTGAAATCGAACAGGTTGATTCTGAAATGAGCTCGGACGCGTGATTGAAAAACAGGGAGAAAAAAAACAGGTTTGATCGACGACCTTCCGAACGGTCAAATTGAAGTGTATAAATACACGGTTTTTTGAATTCGGGGTCTCGGAATAAAATTCTCGGAAAACACATAGAAAGTTCCTCGAGTCAGATAAAGTGGCCACGCAAAGTTTGAGCACCAACGGAAGACATTTGTGGGTCTTTGGTGTGCCACAAACCAAAGATTCGCCGAAATTCGGATTATCGTGAAAAATGTGTTAAAGCTCGTTATTTGAGGTTGAAATCGAACAGGTTGATTCTGAAATGAGCTCGGACGCGTGATTGAAAAACAGGGAGAAAAAAAAAGGTTAGATCACGACCTTCCGAATTTGAAATTGAAGTGTATAATACACGGTTTTCGGGATTAGGGGTTCCGGAATAAAATTCTCGGAAATCACATAGAAAGTTCCTCAGGTCAGATAAAGCGGCCACGCAAAGTTTGAGCACCAACGGAAGACATTTGGTGGTGCCGGTGTGCCACAAACTAGCATTCGCCGAAACTCGGATTATCGTGAAAAATGTGTTAAAGCTCGTTATTTGAGGCTGAAATCGAGAAGGTTGATTCCTGAAATCGAACAGGTTGATTCCTGAAATGAGCTCGGACGCGTGATTGAAAAACATGGAGAAAAAGAAACAGGTTTCGGTACGACCTTCCGAACGGCTGAAATTGAAGTGTATAAATACACGGTTTTTCGGAATTCCGGGGTCTCGGAATAAAATTCTCCGGAAAACACATAGAAAGTTCCTCGAGTCAGATAAAGTGGCCACGCAAAGTTTGAGCACCAACGGAAGACATTTGTGGGTGCCGGTGTGCCACAAACCAGCATTCGCCGAAATTCGGATTATCGTGAAAAATGTGTTAAAACTCGTTATTTGAGGTTGAAATCGAACAGGTTGATTCCTGAAATCAAACAGATTGATTCCTGAAATGAGCTCGGACGCTTGATTGAAAAACAGGGAGAAAAAGAAACAGGTTCCGGTACGACCTTCCGAACGGTTGAAATTGAAGTGTATAATACACGGTTTTTCTGGATTCCGGGGTTCCAGAATAAAATTCTCCGGAAATCACATAGAAAGTTCCTCAGGTCAGATAAAGCGGCCACTCAAAGTTTGAGCACCAACGGAAGACATTTGGGGGTGCCGGTGTGCCAAACCAAAGATTCGCCGAAACTCGATTATCGTGAAAAATGTGTTAAAGCTCGTTATTTGAGGCTGAAATCGAACAGGTTGATTCCTGAAATCGAACAGTTGATTCCTGAAATGAGCTCGGACGCGTGATTGAAAAATAGGGAGAAAAAGAAACAGGTTCTGCTACGACCTTCCGAACGGCTGAAATTGAAGTGTATATAATACACGGTTTTTTGGGATTCCGGGGTCCCGGAATAAAATTCTCCGGAAAACACATAGAAAGTTCCTCGGGTCAGATAAAGCGGCCACGCAAAGTTTGAGCACCAACGGAAGACATTTGGGGAATCAACTTTTGGGCAAAGTTTGAGCACCAACGAAAGAAATTCGGGTCAGATAAAGCGGCCAACGTTGGTTTCCCACGTTTGGACCACGGCAAACGTTGGTTTCCAACGTTTGGTCCATGCCTGAACGTTATATCTCAAAGTTTGGTCCATGGTTCAACCTTGGGGGTACAAATTTCTGATTTACGCAGAAATATTGCGATGTTTGTTATTACTAAGTCAATACGTGACGTAAATCAATTAACGATTAGATTTAACGGTGCACAAAAAAAAATAACCAAATAATGAAGCGATTAAGTTGTTTAAGTACCGGTGATACGAAATCCGTCGTGTTGTTAATTGCTGTTGTTTTTTTTTTTTTTAATTCAGTTGAAGTTGAGAGGAAATTTTTTATAGAGAGAAAGTGTTGGATGAGTGAAATGGCGGTTATCGTCTTTTTTTGAAAAACGTCGTCGATATTTATTAAAACGTCGTCGATATAAATCAGCCCTCAAATTAATTTAGAGTTATGCGTTTAATTACATAAATGTGATAAAGTAAACAAGCAGCCGTCTTAGCTCAGCTGGTAGAGCGCACGGCTTTTAACCGTGTGGTCATGGGTTCGATTCCACAGACGGCGTTATAAAATTATTTTCACTTTTTTTGTGTGAAGCCTCTTGTTTAGCGTATTTAGTAACTAGATTAAGGAACCCCAATCTTGTTAGAATGTCTGCCATACCAAATTACAGGTTCCGGTACGACCTTCCGAACGGCTGAAATTGAAGTGTATAATACACGGTTTTTCGGGATTTCGGGGTCTCGGAATAAAATTCTTCGGAAAACACATAGAAAGTTCCTCGGGTCAGATAAAGCGGCCACGCAAAGTTTGAGCACCAACGGAAGACATTTGGGGAATCAACTTTTGGGCAAAGTTTGAGCACCAACGAAAGAAATTCGGGTCAGATAAAGCGGCCAACGTTGGTTTCCCACGTTTGGACCACGGCAAACGTTGGTTTCCAACGTTTGGTCCATGCCTGAACGTTAGATCTCAAAGTTTGGTCCATGGTTCAACCTTGGGGGTACAAATTTCTGATTTACGCAGAAAAATTGCGATGTTTGTTATTACTAAGTCAATACGTGACGTAAATCAATTAACGATTAGATTTAACGGTGCACAAAAAAAAAATAACCAAATAATGAAGCGATTAAGTTGTTTAAGTACCGGTGATACGAAATCCGTCGTGTTGTTAATTGCTGTTATTTTTTTTTTTTTTAATTTAGTTGAAGTTGAGAGGAAATTTTTTATAGAGAGAAAGTGTTGGATGAGTGAAATGGCGGTTATCGTCTTATTTTGAAAAATGTCGTCGATATTTATTAAAACGTCGTCGATATAAATCAGCCCTCAAATTAATTTAGAGTTATGCGTTTAATTACATAAATGTGATAAAGTAAACAAGCAGCCGTCTTAGCTCAGCTGGTAGAGCGCACGGCTTTTAACCGTGTGGTCGTGGGTTCGATTCCACAGACGGCGTTATAAAATTATTTTCACTTTTTTTGTGTGAAGCCTCTTGTTTAACGTATTTAGTAATTAGATTAAGGAACCCCAATCTTGTTACAATGTCTGCCATACCAAATTACAGGTTCCGGTACGACCTTCCGAACGGCTGAAATTGAAGTGTATAATACACGGTTTTTCGGGATTTCAGGATCCCTGAATAAAATTCTCCGGAAATCACGTAGAAAGTTCCTCGGGTCAGATAAAGCGGCCACGCAAAGTTTGAGCACCAACGGAAGACATTTGGTGGTGCCGGTGTGCCACAAACTAGCATTCGCCGAAAATCGGATTATCGTGAAAAATGTGTTAAAGCTCGTTATTTGAGGCTGAAATCGAGCAGGTTGATTCCTGAAATCGAACAGGTTGATTTCTGAAATGAGCTCGGACGCGTGATTGAAAAACATGGAGAAAAAGAAACAGGTTCCGGTACGACCTTCCGAACGGCTGAAATTGAAGTGTATATATATAATACACGGTTTTTCGGGATTCCGGGGTCACAGAATAAAATTGTCCGGAAATCACATAGAAAGTTCCTCGGGTCAGATAAAGCGGCAACGCAAAGTTTGAGCACCAACGGAAGACATTTAGGGGTGCCGGTGTGCCACAAACCAGCATTCGCCAAAACTCGGATTATCGTGAAAAATGTGTTAAAGCTCGTTATTTGAGGCTGAAATCGAACAGGTTGATTCCTGAAATGAGCTCGGACGCGTGATTGAAAAACAGGGAGAAAAAGAAACAGGTTCCGGTACGACCTTCCGAACGGCTGAAATTGAAGTGTATAATAAATACACGGTTTTTCGGGATTCCGGGGTCCCGGAATTAAATTCTCCGGAAATCACATAGAAAGTTCCTCGGGTCAGATAAAGAGGCCACGCAAAGTTTGAGCACCAACGGAAGACATTTGGGGGTGCCGATGTGCCACAAACCAGCATTCGCCGAAACTCAAATTATCGTGAAAAATGTGTTAAAGCTCGTTATTTGAGGCTGAAATCGAACAGGTTGATTCTTGAAATGAGCTCGGACGCGTGATTCAAAAACAGGGAGAAAAAGAAACAGGTTCCGGTACGACTTTCCGAACGGCTGAAATTGAAGTGTATAAATACACGGTTTTTCGGGATTCCGGGGTCCCGGAATAAAATTCTTCGGAAATCACATAGAAAGTTTCTCGGGTCAGATAAAGCGGCCACGCAAATTTTGAGCACCAACGGATGACATTTGGGGGTGACGGTGTGCAACAAACCAGCATTCGTCGAAACTCGGATTACAGTGAAAAATGTGTTAATGCTCGTTATTTGAGGCTGAAATCGAACAGGTTGATTCCTGAAATCGATCAGGTTGATTCCTGAAATGAGCTCGGACGCGTGATTGAAAAACAGGGAGAAAAAGAAACAGGTTCCGGTACGACCTTCCGAACGGCTGAAATTGAAGTGTATAAATACACGGTTTTTCGGGATTTCGGGGTCTCGGAATAAAATTCTTCGGAAAACACATAGAAAGTTCCTCGGGTCAAATAAAGCGGCCACGCAAAGTTTGAGCACCAACGGAAGACATTTGGGGGTGCCGGTGTGCCACAAACCAGCATTCGCCGAAACTCGGATTATCGTAAAAAATGTGTTAAAGCTCGTTATTTGAGGCTGAAATCGAACAGGTTGATTCCTAAAATGAGCTCGGACGCGTGATTGAAAAACAGGGAGAAAAAGTAACAGGTTTCGGTACGACCTTCCGAACGGCTGAAATTGAAGTGTATAATAAATACACGGTTTTTCGGGATTCCGGGGTCCCGGAATAAAATTCTCCGGAAATCACATAGAAAGTTCCTCGGGTCAGATAAAGCGGCCACGCAAAGTTTGAGCACCAACGGAAGACATTTGGGGGTGACGGTGTGCCACAAGCCAGCATTCGCCGAAACTCAAATTATCGTGAAAAATGTGTTAAAGCTCGTTATTTGAGGCTGAAATCGAACAGGTTGATTCTGAAATAAGCTCGGACGCGTGATTGAAAAACAGGAGAAAAAGAAACAGTTCCGTGACGACCTTCCGAACAATTTGAAATTGAAGTGTATAAATACACGGTTTTTCGGGATTCCGGGGTCCCGAAATAAAATTCTCCGGAAATCACATAGAAAGTTCTTCGGGTCAGATAAAGCGGCCACGCAAATTTTGAGCACCAACGGAAGACATTTGGGGGTGACGGTGTGCAACAAACCAGCATTCGCCGAAACTCGGATTATCGTGAAAAATGTGTTAATGCTCGTTATTTGAGGCTGAAATCGAACAGGTTGATTCCTGAAATCGATCAGGTTGATTCCTGAAATGAGCTCGGACGCGTGATTGAAAAACAGGGAGAAAAGGAAACAGGTTCCGGTACGACCTTCCGAACGGCTGAAATTGAAGTGTATAAATACACGGTTTTTCGGGATTTCGGGGTCTCGGAATAAAATTCTTCGGAAAACACATAGAAAGTTTCTCGAGTCAGATAAAGCGGCCACGCAAAGTTTTAGCAGCAACGGAAGACATTTCAGGGTGCCGGTGTGCCACAAACCAGCATTCGCCGAAACTCAAATTATCGTGAAAAATGTGTTAAAGCTCGTTATTTGAGGCTGAAATCGAACAGGTTGATTCCTGAAATAAGCTCGGACGCGTGATTGAAAAACAGGGAGAAAAAGAAACAGGTTCCGGTACGACCTTCCGAACGGCTGAAATTGAAGTGTATAAATACACGGTTTTTCGGGATTCCGGAATAAAATTCTCCGGAAATCACATAGAAAGTTCCTCGGGTCAGATAAAGCGGCCACGCAAAGTTTGAGCACCAACGGAAGACATTTGGGGGTGCGGTGTGCGAAAGCTTGACGATTCGAAACTCAAATTATCGTGAAAAATGTGTTAAAGCTCGTTATTTGAGCTGAAATCGAACAGGTTGATTCTGAAATAAGCTCGGACGCGTGATTGAAAAACAGGGAGAAAAAGAAACAGGTTCGTGACGACCTTAACGGTTGAAATTGAAGTGTATAAATACACGGTTTTTCGGGATTAGGGGTCCGGAATAAAATTCTCGGAAATCACATAGAAAGTTCTTCGGGTCGAGATAAAGCGGCCACGCAAATTTTGAGCACCAACGGAAGACATTTGGGGGTGACGGTGTGCAACAAACCAAAGATTCGCGAAACTCGGATTATCGTGAAAAATGTGTTAATGCTCGTTATTTGAATTTGAAATCGAACAGGTTGATTCTGAAATCGATCGGTTGATTCTGAAATGAGCTCGGACGCGTGATTGAAAAACAGGGAGAAAAGGAAACAGGTTCCGGTACGACCTTCCGAACGGCTGAAATTGAAGTGTATAAATACACGGTTTTTCGGGATTTCGGGGTCTCGGAATAAAATTCTTCGGAAAACACATAGAAAGTTTCTCGAGTCAGATAAAGCGGCCACGCAAAGTTTTAGCAGCAACGGAAGACATTTCAGGTGCGGTGTGCACAAACCAAAGATTCGCCGAAACTCGGATTATCGTGAAAAATGTGTTAAAGCTCGTTATTTGAGGCTGAAATCGAACAGGTTGATTCCTGAAATGAGCTCGGACGCGTGATTGAAAAACAGGGAGAAAAAGAAACAGAATCCGGTACGACCTTCCGAACGGTTGAAATTGAAGTGTATAATAAATACACGGTTTTTCGGGATTCCGGGGTCCCGGAATAAAATTCTCCGGAAATCACATAGAAATTTCCTCGGGTCAGATAAAGCGGCCACGCAAAGTTTGAGCACCAACGGAAGATATTTTGGGGTGCCGATGTGCCACAAACCAAAGCATTCACTGAAACTCAAATTATCGTGAAAAATGTGTTAAAGCTCGTTATTTGAGGCTGAAATCGAACAGGTTGATTCCTAAAATGAGCTCGGACGCGTGATTGAAAAACAGGGAGAAAAAGAAACAGGTTCCGGTACGACCTTCCGAACGGCTGAAATTGAAGTGTATAAATACACGGTTTTTCGGGATTCCGGGGTCCCGGAATAAAATTCTCCGGAAATCACATAGAAAGTTCCTCGGGTCAGATAAAGCGGCCACGCAAATTTTGACCACCAACGGAAGACATTTGGTGGTGACGGTGTGCAACAAACCAGCATTCGCCGAAACTCGGATTATCGTGAAAAATGTGTTAATGCTCGTTATTTGAGGCTGAAATCGAACAGGTTGATTCCTGAAATCGAACAGGTTGATTCCTGAAATGAGCTCGGACGCGTGATTGAAAAATAGGGAGAAAAAGAAACAGGTTAAATGACAACCTTTCGAACGGTGAAATTGAAGTGTAAAATACACGGTTTTCGGGATTAGGGGTCCCGAATAAAATTCTCCGGAAATCACATAGAAAGTTCCTCGGGTCAGATAAAGCGGCCACGCAAAGTTAAAGCACCAACGGAAGACATTTGGGGGTGCCGGTGTCCCACAAACCAGCATTCGCTAAAACTCGGATTATCGTGAAAAATGTGTTAATGCTCGTTATTTGAGGCTGAAATCGAACATGTTGATTCCTGAAATCGAACAGGTTGATTCCAGCAATGAGCTCGGACGCGTGATTAAAAAACATGGAGAAAAAGAAACAGGTTCCGGTACGACCTGCCGAACAGCTGAAATTGAAGTGTATAATACACGGTTTTTCGGGATTCCGGGGTTCCGGAATAAAATTCTCCGGAAATCACATAGAAAGTTCCTCAGGTCAGATAAAGCGGCCACGCAAAGTTTGAGCACCAACGGAAGACATTTGGAGGTGCCGGTGTGCCACAAACCAGCATTCGCCGAAACTTAGATTATCGTGAAAAATGTGTTAAAGCTCGTTATTTGAGCCTGAAATCGAACGTGTTGATTCCTGAAATCGAACAGTCGATTCTTGAAATGAGTTCAGATGCGTGATTGAAAAATAGGGAGAAAAAGAAACAGGTTCCGCTACGACCTTCCGAACGGCTGAAATTGAAGTGTATATAATACACGGTTTTTCGGGATTCCGGGGTCCTGAAATAAAATTCTCCGGAAATCACATAGAAAGTTCCTCGGGTCAGATAAAGCGGCCACGCAATGTTTGAGCACCAACGGAAGACATTTGGGGAATCAACTTTTGGACAAAGTTTCAGCACCAACGAAAGAAATTCGGGTAAGATAAAGCGGCCAACGTTGGTTTCCCACGTTTGGACCACGGCAAACGTTGGTTTCCAACGTTTGGTCCATGGTTGAACGTTAGATCTCAAAGTTTGGTCCATGGTTCAACCTTGGGGGTACAAATTTCAGATTTACGCAGAAAAATTGCAATGTTTGTTATTACTAAGTCAATACGTGACGTAGATCAATTATCGAATAGATTTAACAGTGCACAAAAAAAAAAAATTAACCAAATAATGAAGCGATTAAGTTGTTTAAGTACCGGTGATTCGAAATTCGTCGTGTTGATAATTGTTGTTTTTTTTTTTAATTTAGTTGAAGTTGAGAGGAAATTTTTTAGAGAGAGAATGTGTCGGATGAGTGGAATGGCGGCTATCGTCTTTTTTTGAAAAACGTCATCGATATTTACTAAAACGTCGTCGATATAAATCAGCCCTCAAATTAATTTAGAGTTATGCGTTTAATTACATAAATGTGATAAAGTAAACAAGCAGCCGTCTTAGCTCAGCTGGTAGAGCGCACGGCTTTTAACCGTGTGGTCGTGGGTTTGATTCCCACAAACGGCATTATAAAATTATTTTCACGTTTTTTTTGTGAAGCCTCTTGTTTAACGTATTTAGTAATTAGATTAAGGAACCCCAATCTTGTTACAATGTCTGCCATACCAAATAACAGGTTCCGGTACAACCTTCCGAACGGCTGAAATTGAAGTGTATATATAATACACGGTTTTTCGGGATTTCAGGGTCCCGGAATAAAATTCTCCGGAAATCACATAGAAAGTTCCTCGGGTCAGATAAAGCGGCCACGGAAAGTTTGAGCACCAACGGAAGACGTTTGGTGGTGCCGGTGTGCCACAAACCAACATTCGCCGAAACTCGGATTATCGTGAAAAATGTGTTAAAGCTCGTTATTTGAGGCTGAAATCGAGCAGGTTGATTCCTGAAATGGAACAGGTTGATTCCTGAAATGAGATAGGACGCGTGATTGAAAAACAGGGAGAAAAAGAAACAGGTTCCGGTACGACCTTCCGAACGGCTGAAATTGAAGTGTATAATACACGGTTTTTCGGGATTCCGGGGCCCCGGAATAAAATTCTCCGGAAATCACATAGAAAGTTCCTCGGGTCAGATAAAGCGGCCACACAAAGTTTGAGCACCAACGGAAGACATTTGGGAGTCCCGGAGTGCCACAAACCACCATTCGCCGAAACTCGGATTATCGTGAAAAATGTGTTAAAGCTCGTTATTTGAGGCTGAAATCGAACAGGTTGATTCCTGAAATTGAACAGGTTGATTCCTGAAAGAGCTCGGACGCATGATTGAAAAACAGGTAGAAAAAGAAACAGGTTCCGGTACGACCTTCCGAACGGCTGAAATTGAAGTGTATATACACGATTTTTCGGGATTCCGGGGTCCCGGAACAAAATTCTCCGGAAATCACATAGAAAGTTCCTCGGGTCAGATAAAGCGGCCACGCAAAGTTTGAGCACCAACGGAAGACATTTGGGGGTGCCGGTGTGCCACAAACCATCATTCGCCGAAACACGGATTAAAGTGAAAAATGTGTTAATGCTCGTTATTTGAGGCTGAAATCGGACAGGTTGATTCCTGAAATCGAACAGGTTGATTACTGAAAGAGTTCGGACGCGTGATTGAAAAACAGGTAGAAAAAGAAACAGGTTCCGGTACAACCTTCCGAACGGCTGAAATTGAAGTGTATATACACGATTTTTCGGGATTCCGGGGTCCCGGAACAAAATTCTCCGGGAATCACATAGAAAGTTCCTCAGGTCAGATAAAGCGGCAACGCAAAGTTTGAGCACCAACGGAAGACATTTGAGGGTGCCGGTGTGCCACAAACCAAAGCATTCGCCGAAACTCGGATTATCGTGAAAAATGTGTTAAAGCTCGTTATTTGAGGCTGAAATCGAATAGGTTGATTCCTGAAATGAGCTCAGACGCGTGATTGAAAAACAGGGAGAAAAAGAAACAGGTTTCGGTACGACCTTCCGAACGGGTGAAATTGAAATGTATAATAAATACACGGTTTTTCGGGATTCCGGGGTCCCGGAATAAAATTCTCCGGAAATCACATAGAATGTTCCTCGGGTCAGATAAAGCGGCCACGCAAAGTTTGAGCAACAACGGAAGACATTTGGGGGTGCCGGTGTGCCACAAACCAGCAATCGCCGAAACTCAAATTATCGTGAAAAATGTGTTAAAGCTCGTCATTTGAGGCTGAAATCGAACAGGTAGATTCCTGAAATGAGCTCGGATGCGTGATTGAAAAACAGGGAGAAAAAGAAACAGGTTCCGGTACGACCTTCCGAACGGCTGAAATTGAAGTGTATAAATACACGGTTTTCGGGATTAGGGGTCCCGAAATAAAATTCTCCGGAAATCAGATAGAAAGTTCCTCGGGTCAGATTAAGCGGCCACGCAAAGTTTGAACACCAACGGAAGACATTTGGGGGTGACGGTGTGCAACAAACCAGCATTCGCCGAAACTCGGATTATCGTGAAAAATGTGTTAATGCTCGTTATTTGAGGCTGAAATCGAACAAGGTTGATTTTGAAATCGATCAGTTGATTCTGAAATGAGCTCGGACGCGTGATTGAAAAACAGGGAGAAAAAGAAACAGTTAGTGACGACCTTCCGAACTTTGAAATTGAAGTGTATAAATACACGGTTTTTCGGGATTCCGGGGTCCCGGAATAAAATTCTCCGGAAATCACATAGAAAGTTCCTCGGGTCAGATAAAGCGGCCACGCAAATTTTGACCACCAACGGAAGACATTTGGGGTGACGGTGTGCAACAAACCAGCATTCGCCGAAACTCGGATTATCGTGAAAAATGTGTTAATGCTCGTTATTTGAGGCTGAAATCGAACAGGTTGATTCCTGAAATCGAACAGGTTGATTCCTGAAATGAGCTCGGACGCGTGATTGAAAAACAGGGAGAAAAAGAAACAGGTTCCGGTACAACCTTTCGAACGGCTGAAATTGAAGTGTATAATAAATACACGGTTTTTCGGGATTCCGGGGTCCCGGAATAAAATTCTCCGGAAATCACATAGAAAGTTCCTCGGGTCAGATAAAGCGGCCACGCAAAGTTAAAGCACCAACGGAAGACATTTGGGGGTGCCGGTGTCCCACAAACCAGCATTCGCCGAAACTCGGATTATCGTGAAAAATGTGTTAATGCTCGTTATTTGAGGCTGAAATCGATTATGTTGATTCCTGAAATCGAACAGGTTGATTCCTGCAATGAGCTCAGACGCGTGATTAAAAAACATGGAGAAAAAGAAACAGGATCCGGTACAACCTTCCGAACAGCTGAAATTGAGCTGTATAATACACGGTTTTTCGGGATTCCGGGGTTCCGGAATAAAATTCTCCGGAAATCACATAGAAAGTTCCTCAGGTCAGATAAAGCGGCCAAGCAAAGTTTGAGCACCAACGGAAGACATTTGGAGGTGCCGGTGTGCCACAAACCAGCATTCGCCGAAACTTAGATTATCGTGAAAAATGTGTTAAAGCTCGTTATTTGAGCCTGAAATCGAACGTGTTGATTCCTGAAACCGAACAGTTTATTCTTGAAATGAGTTCAGATGCGTGATTGAAAAATAGGGAGAAAAAGAAACAGGTTCCGCTACGACCTTCCGAACGGCTGAAATTGAAGTGTATATAATACACGGTTTTTCGGGATTCCGGGGTCCTGAAATAAAATTCTCCGGAAATCACATAGAAAGTTCCTCGGGTCAGATAAAGCGGCCACGCAATGTTTGAGCACCAACGGAAGACATTTGGGGAATCAACTTTTGGACAAAGTTTCAGCACCAACGAAAGAAATTCGGGTAAGATAAAGCGGCCAACGTTGGTTTCCCACGTTTGGACCACGGCAAACGTTGGTTTCCAACGTTTGGTCCATGGTTGAACGTTAGATCTCAAAGTTTGGTCCATGGTTCAACCTTGGGGGTACAAATTTCAGATTTACGCAGAAAAATTGCAATGTTTGTTATTACTAAGTCAATACGTGACGTAGATCAATTATCGAATAGATTTAACAGTGCACAAAAAAAAAAAATTAACCAAATAATGAAGCGATTAAGTTGTTTAAGTACCGGTGATTCGAAATTCGTCGTGTTGATAATTGTTGTTTTTTTTTTAATTTAGTTGAAGTTGAGAGGAAATTTTTTAGAGAGAGAATGTGTCGGATGAGTGGAATGGCGGCTATCGTCTTTTTTTGAAAAACGTCATCGATATTTACTAAAACGTCGTCGATATAAATCAGCCCTCAAATTAATTTAGAGTTATGCGTTTAATTACATAAATGTGATAAAGTAAACAAGCAGCCGTCTTAGCTCAGCTGGTAGAGCGCACGGCTTTTAACCGTGTGGTCGTGGGTTTGATTCCCACAAACGGCATTATAAAATTATTTTCACGTTTTTTTTGTGAAGCCTCTTGTTTAACGTATTTAGTAATTAGATTAAGGAACCCCAATCTTGTTACAATGTCTGCCATACCAAATAACAGGTTCCGGTAAAACCTTTCGAACGGCTGAAATTGAAGTGTATATATAATACACGGTTTTTCGGGATTTCAGGGTCCCGGAATAAAATTCTCCGGAAATCACATAGAAAGTTCCTCGGGTCAGATAAAGCGGCCACGGAAAGTTTGAGCACCAACGGAAGACGTTTGGTGGTGCCGGTGTGCCACAAACCAGCATTCGCCGAAACTCGGATTATCGTGAAAAATGTGTTAAAGCTCGTTATTTGAGGCTGAAATCGAGCAGGTTGATTCCTGAAATGGAACAGGTTGATTCTTGAAATGAGATAGGACGCGTGATTGAAAAACAGGGAGAAAAAGAAACAGGTTCCGGTACGACCTTCCGAACGGCTGAAATTGAAGTGTATAATACACGGTTTTTCGGGATTCCGGGGCCCCGGAATAAAATTCTCCGGAAATCACATAGAAAGTTCCTCGGGTCAGATAAAGCGGCCACACAAAGTTTGAGCACCAACGGAAGACATTTGGGGGTGCCGGAGTGCCACAAACCATCATTCGCCGAAACTCGGATTATCGTGAAAAATGTGTTAAAACTCGTTATTTGAGGCTGAAATCGAACAGGTTGATTCCTGAAATTGAACAGGTTGATTCCTGAAAGAGCTCGGACGCGTAATTGAAAAACAGGTAGAAAAAGAAACAGGTTCCGGTACGACCTTCCTAACGGCTGAAATTGAAGTGTATATACACGATTTTTCGGGATTCCGGGGTCCCGGAACAAAATTCTCCGGAAATCACATAGAAAGTTCCTCGGGTCAGATAAAGCGGCCACGCAAAGTTTGAGCACCAACGGAAGACATTTGGGGGTGCCGGTGTGCCACAAACCATCATTCGCCGAAACCCGGATTATCGTGAAAAATGTGTTAAAGCTCGTTATTTGAGGCTGAAATCGAGCAGGTTGATTCCTGAAATCGAACAGGTTGATTACTGAAAGAGCTCGGACGCGTGATTGAAAAACAGGTAGAAAAAGAAACAGGTTCCGGTACGACCTTCCGAACGGCTGAAATTGAAGTGTATATACACGATTTTTCGGGATTCGGGGTCCCGGAACAAAATTCTCCGAGAATCACATAGAAAGTTCCTCGGGTCAGATAAAGCGGCAACGCAAAGTTTGAGCACCAACGGAAGACATTTGGGGGTGCCGGTGTGCCACAAACCAAAGATTTCGAAACTCGGATTATCGTGAAAAATGTGTTAAAGCTCGTTATTTGAGGCTGAAATCGAACAGGTTGATTCCTGAAATGAGCTCAGACGCGTGATTGAAAAACAGGGAGAAAAAGAAACAGGTTTCGGTACGACCTTCCGAACGGGTGAAATTGAAATGTATATAATAAATACACGGTTTTTCGGGATTCCGGGGTCCCGGAATAAAATTCTCCGGAAATCACATAGAATGTTCCTCGGGTCAGATAAAGCGGCCACGCAAAGTTTGAGCAACAACGGAAGACATTTGGGGGTGCCGGTGTGCCAGAAACCAGCATTCGCCGAAACTCAAATTATCGTGAAAAATGTGTTAAAGCTCGTCATTTGAGGCTGAAATCGAACAGGTAGATTCCTGAAATGAGCTCGGATGCGTGATTGAAAAACAGGGAGAAAAAGAAACAGGTTCCGGTACGACCTTCCGAACGGCTGAAATTGAAGTGTATAAATACACGGTTTTTCGGGATTCCGGGGTCCCGAAATAAAATTCTCCGGAAATCACATAGAAAGTTCCTCGGGTCAGATTAAGCGGCCACGCAAAGTTTGAACACCAACGGAAGAAATTTGGGGGTGACGGTGTGCAACAAACCAGCATTCGCCGAAACTCGGATTATCGTGAAAAATGTGTTAATGCTCGTTATTTGAGGCTGAAATCGAACAGGTTGATTCCTGAAATCGATCAGGTTGATTCCTGAGATGAGCTCGGACGCGTGATTGAAAAACAGGGAGAAAAAGAAACAGGTTCCGCTACGACCTTCCGATCGGCTGAAATTGAAGTGCATAAATACACGGTTTTTCGGGATTTCGGGGTCTCGGAATAAAATTCTTCGGAAAACACATAGAAAGTTCCTCGGGTCAGATAAAGCGGCCACGCAAAGTTTGAGCACCAACGGAAGACATTTGGGGGTGACGGTGTGCAACAAACTAGCATTCGCCGAAACTCGGATTATCGTGAAAAATATGTTAATGCTCGTTATTTGAGACTGAAATCGAACAGGTTGATTCCTGAAATCGATCAGGTTGATTTCTGAAATGAGCTCGGACGTGTGATTGAAAAACAGGGAGAAAAAGAAATAGGTTCCGCTACGACCTTCCGAACGGCTGAAATTGAAGTGTATAAATACACGGTTTTTCGGGATTTCGGGGTCTCGGAATAAAATTCTTCGGAAAACACATAGAAAGTTCCCCGGGTCAGATAAAGCGGCACGCAAAGTTTGAGCACCAACGGAAGACATCTGGGGGTGCCGGTGTGCCACAAACCAGCATTCGCCGAAACTCGGATTATCGTGAAAAATGTGTTAAAGCTCGTTATTTGAGGCTGAAATCGAACAGGTTGATTCCTGAAATCGAACAGGTTGATTCCTGAAATGAGCTCGGACGCGTGATTGAAAAACAGGTAGAAAAAGAAACAGGTTCCGGTACGACCTTCCGAACGGCTGAAATTGAAGTGTATAATACACGGTTTTTCGGGATTCCGGGGTTCCGGAATAAAATTCTCCGGAAATCACATAGAAAGTTCCTCAGGTCAGATAAAGCGGCCACGCAAAGTTTGAGCACCAACGGAAGACATTTGGGGGTGCCAGTGTGCCAAAAACCAGCATTCGCCAAAATTCGGATTATCAAGAAAAATGTGTTAAAGCTCGTTCTTTGAGGCTGAAATCGAACAGGTTGATTCCTTAAATCGAATAGGTTGATTCCTGAAATGAGATCGGACACGTGATTGAAAAAGAGGGAGAAAAAGAAACAGGTTCCGGTACGACCTTCCAAACGGCTGAAATTGAAGTGTATATAATACACGGTTTTTCGGGATTCCGGGGTCCCGGAATAAAATTCTCCGGAAATCACATAGAAAGTTCATCGGGTCAGATAAAGCGGCCACGCAAAGTTTGAGCACCAACGGAAGACATTTGGGGTTGCCGGTGTGCCACAAACCAGCATTCGCCGAAACTCGGATTATCGTGAAAAATGTGTTAATGCTCGTTATTTGAGGCTGAAATCGAACAGGTTGATTCCTGAAATCGAACAGGTTGATTCCTAAAAGAGCTCGGACGCGTGATTGAAAAACAGGTAGAAAAAGAAACAGGTTCCGGTACGACCTTCCGAACGGCTGAAATTGAAGTGTATAATAAATACACGGTTTTTCGGGATTCCGGGGTTCCGGAATAAAATTCTCCGGAAATCACATAGAAAGTTCCTCAGGTCAGATAAAGCGGCCATGCAAAGTTTGAGCACCAACGGAAGACATTTGGGGGTGCCAGTGTGCCAAAAACCAGCATTCGCCGAAATTCGGATTATCAAGAAAAATGTGTTAAAGTTCGTTCTTTGAGGCTGAAATCGAACAGATTGATTCCTTAAATCGAATAGGTTGATTCCTGAAATGAGATCGGACGCGTGATTGAAAAACAGGGAGAAAAATAAACAGGTTCCGGTACGACCTTCCAAACGGCTGAAATTGAAGTGTATAATACACGGTTTTTCGGGATTCCGGGGTCCCGGAATAAAATTCTCCGGAAAACACATAGAAAGTTCCTCGAGTCATATAAAGTGGCCACGCAAAGTTTGAGCACCAACGGAAGACATTTGCGGGTGCCGGTGTGCCACAAACCAGCATTCGCCGAAATTCGGATTATCGTGAAAAATGTGTTAAAGCTCGTTATTTGAGGTTGAAATCGAACAGGTTGATTACTGAAATCAAACAGTTGATTCTTGAAATGAGCTCAGACGCGTGATTGAAAAATTGGGAGAAAAAGAAACAGGTTCCGCTACGACCTTCCGAACGGCTGAAATTGAAGTGTATAATAAATACACGGTTTTTCGGGATTCCGGGGTTCCGGAATAAAATTCTCCGGAAATCACATAGAAAGTTCCTCAGGTCAAATAAAGCGGCCACGCAAAGTTTGAGCACCAACGGAAGACATTTGGGGGTGCCGGTGTGCCACAAACCAGCATTCGCCGAAACTCAGATTATCGTGAAAAATGTGTTAAAGCTCGTTATTTGAGGCTGAAATCGAACAGGTTGATTCCTGAAATCGAACAGTTGATTCTTGAAATGAGCTTAGACGCGTGATTGAAAAATAGGGAGAAAAAGAAACAGGTTCCGCTACGACCTTCCGAACGGTTGAAATTGAAGTGTATATAATACACGGTTTTTCGGGATTCCGGGGTCCCGGAATAAAATTCTCAGGAAATCACATAGAAATTTCCTCGGGTCAGATAAAGCGGCCACGCAAAGTTTGAGCACCAACGAAAGACATTTGGGTAATCAACTTTTGGGCAAAGTTTGAGCACCAACGAAAGAAATTCGGGTCAGATAAAGCGGCCAACGTTGGTTTCCCACGTTTGGACCACGACAAACGTTGGTTTCCAACGTTTGGTCCATGGCTGAACGTTAGATCTCAAAGTTTGGTCCATGGTTCAACCTTGGGGGTACAAATTTCAGATTTACGCAGAAAAATTGCAATGTTTGTTATTACTAAGTCAATATGTGACGTAAATCAATTATCGAATAGATTTAACGGTACACAAAAAAAAATTAACCAAATAATGAAGCGATTAAGTTGTTTAAGTACCGGTGATTCGAAATCCGTCGTGTTGTTAATTGTTGTTTTTTTTTTTAATTTAGTTGAAGTTGAGAGGAAACTTTTTAGAGAGAGAAAGTGTTGGATGAGTGGAATGGCGGTTATCGTCTTTTTTTGAAAAACGTCGTCGATATTTACTAAAACGTCGTCGATATAAATCAGCCCTCAAATTAATTTAGAGTTATGCGTTTAATTACGTAAATGTGATAAAGTAAACAAGCAGTCGTCTTAGCTCAGCTGGTAGAGCGCACGGCTTTTAGCCGTGTGGTCGTGGGTTCGATTCCTACAGACGGCGTTATATAATTATTTTCACTTTTTTTTTGTGAAGCCTCTTGTTTAACGTATTTAGTAATTAGATTAAGGAACCCCAATCTTGTTACAATGTCTGCCATACCAAATTACAGGTTCCGGTACGACCCTCCGAACGGCTGAAATTGAAGTGTATAATACACGGTTTTTCGGGATTTCAGGGTCCCGGAATAAAATTCTCCGGAAATCACATAGAAAGTTCCTCGGGTCAGATAAAGCGGCCACGCAAAGTTTGAGCACCAACGGAAGACATTTGGGGGTGCCGGTGTGCCACAATCCATCATTCGCCGAAACACAGATTATCGTGAAAAATGTGTTAAAGCTCGTTATTTGAGGCTGAATTCGAACAGGTTGATTCCTGAAATAGAACAGGTTGATTCCTGAAAGAGCTCGGACGCGTGATTGAAAAACAGGTAGAAAAAGAAACAAAGTTACTGACGACCTTCCGAACTAATTTGAAATTGAAGTGTATATACACGATTTTTCGGGATTCCGGGGTCCCGGAAAAAAATTCTCCGGAAATCATATAGAAAGTTCCTCGGGTAAGATAAAGCGGCAACGCAAATTTTGAGCACCAACGGAAGACATTTGGGGGTGCCGGTGTGCCACAAACCAGCATTCGCCGAAACTCGGATTATCGTGAAAAATGTGTTAAAGCTCGTTATTTGAGGCTGAAATCGAACAGGTTGATTCCTGAAATGAGCTCGGATGCGTGATTGAAAAACATGGAGAAAAAGAAACAGGTTCCGGTACGACCTTCCGAACGGCTGAAATTGAAGTGTATATATATAATACACGGTTTTTCGGGATTCCGGGGTCCCAGAATAAAATTCTCCGGAAATCACATAGAAAGTTCCTCGGGTCAGATAAATCGGCCACGCAAAGTTTGAGCACCAACGGAAGACATTTGGGGGTCGGTTTGCCAAACCAAAGATTCGCCGAAACTCAGATTATCGTGAAAAATGTGTTAAAGCTCGTTATTTGAGGCTGAAATCGAACAGGTTGATTCCTGAAATGAGCTCGGACGCGTGAGTGAAAAACAGGGAGAAAAAGAAACAGGTTCCGGTACGACCTTCCGAACGGCTCAAATTGAAGTGTATAAATACACGGTTTATTGGGATTCCGGGGTCCCAGAATAAAATTCTCCGGAAATCACATAGAAAATTCCTTGGGTCAGATAAATCGGCCACGCAAAGTTTGAGCACCAACGGAAGACATTTGGGGGTGCCGGTGTGCCACAAACCAGCATTCGCCGAAACTCGGATTATCGTGAAAAATGTGTTAATGCTCGTTATTTGAGGCTGAAATCGAACACGTTGATTCCTGAAATCGAACGGGTTGATTCTTGAAATGAGCTCGGACGCGTGATTGAGAAACAGGGAGAAAAAGAAACAGGTTCCGGTACGACCTTCCGAACGGCTGAAATTGAAGTGTATAAATACACGGTTTTTCGGGATTCTGGGGTCTCGGAATAAAATTCTCCGGAAAACACACAAAAAGTTCCTCGAGTCAGATAAAGCGGCCACGCAAAGTTTGAGCACCAACGGAAGACATTTGGGGGGTGCCGGTGTGCCACAAACCAGCATTCGCCGAAATTCGGATTATCGTGAAAAAAGTGTTAAAGCGCGTTATTTGAGGTTGAAATCGAACAGGTTGATTCCTGAAATCAAATAGGTTGATTCCTGAAATGAGCTCGGACGCTTGATTGAAAAACAGGGAGAAAAAGAAACTGGTTCCAGTACGACCTTTCGAACGGCTGAAATTGAAGTGTATAATACACAGTTTTTCGGGATTCCGGGGTTCCGGAATAAAATTCTCCGGAAATCACATAGAAAGTTCCTCAGGTCAGATAAAGCGGCCACGCAAAGTTTGAGCACCAACGGAAGACATTTGGGGGTGCCGGTGTGCCACAAACCAGCATTCGCCGAAACTCAGATTATCGTGAAAAATGTGTTAAAGCTCGTTATTTGAGGCTGAAATCGAACAGGTTGATTCCCTAAATCGAACAGTTGATTCTTGAAATGAGCTCAGACGCGTGATTGAAAATTAGGGAGAAAAAGAAACAGGTTCCGCTACGACCTTCCGAACGGCTGAAATTAAAGTGTATATAATACACGGTTTTTCGGGATTCCGGGGTCTTGGAATAAAATTCTCCGAAAATCACATAGAAAGTTCCTCGGGTCAGATAACGCGGCCACGCAAAGTTTGAGCACCAACGGAAGACATTTGGGGAATCAACTTTTGGGCAAAGTTTGAGCACCAACGAAAGAAATTCGGGTCAGATTAAGCGGCCAACGTTGGTTTCCCACGTTTGGACCACGACAAACGTTGGTTTCCAACGTTTGGTCCATAGCTGAACGTTAGATCTCAAAGTTTGGTCCATGGTACAACCTTGGGGGGTACAAATTTCAGATTTACGCAGAAAAATTGCAATGTTTGTTATTACTAAGTCAATACGTGTGACGTAAATCAATTATCGAATAGATTTAACTGTGCACAAAAAAAAAAATTAACCAAATAATGAAGCGATTAAGTTGTTTAAGTACTGGTGATTCGAAATCCGTCGTGTTGTTAATTGTTGTTTTTTTTTTTTTTAATTTAGTTGAAGTTGAGAGGAAATTTTTTATAGAGAGAAAGTGTTGGATGAGTGGAATGACGGTTATCGTCTTTTTTTGAAAAACGTCGTCGATATTTACTAAAACGTCGTCGATATAAATCAGCCCTCAAATTAATTTAGAGTTATGCGTTTAATTACATAAATGTGATAAAGTAAACAAGCAGCCGTCTTAGCTCAGTGTTTGGGCTAAAAATAGCACAATGAAGAAGGCCCACTTAATAAAGCAAAGGCTATGGATAGAGTGGTAAGGAGGAAGGGAGCCCGCGGTCAGGGAAATAGGGAAACGGGCTTAAGAAAGATCAGGAGCCCATCATAGAAGGCGCCCGCATTAAGGAAAGAAGTGTCAGAGAGAAGTTAGGGAGAAGTTAGGGAGATCAGAGAGAATTGGAAAGGAAGTCCGGGTTTGGAAAGAGTCCTTATGGAAATTATATTCACTTTCCATATTCAAGGTAGGACATAACTAGGGTTCTTACCCTATAAATAGCCAAGGAAGCAAATCAAGAAGGACATTCAACACACTATATTCGAGACATTCGCACTTGTTCATCCACATTAACACCACGACATATTACCCTCAAAAGTACATTCACCTAAGATCTTGCAGGCCTGACATCTAGCGCCAGCGAGATTGGAATTACGTTACTATTGTAATCATCCTCCAATTCATATAGTGCAATACTTGGCAGGGTACCGTCCATCCCGCGGTTGTTCCCACATTGGGTTTTCCGCGTCACCAAAATCTAACGTGTCAATTTACATTACGCACGTTATTTTCCTATTTACTTATTGACAAACGAACGATCATACAATCAACCAACGAATAAAGACTACATTGACCCGAATTAATCGACTTGGGTAAAAATACCTAAACAGTTTGGCGCCCACCGTGGGGCATTTTGGTCGTCAATCGTTGATATTCTAGATATACAATGGAAAAGCAAGCATCTGAAGCCGTGTCAGGGAGCAGGAAACCATCGCCACCACTGCCGTCTACCGAAAATCCAACATCAACAGTGGCCACGCAGGCTCCCGGACACACCTCAAGAATCATACCGACAGCAAAAAACTCTTTACCTCCCAAGACTCCTGCTGTCACAGCTCAGACCAGATTAGACAAAGGAACATCAAGCTCAGGCGTCACTCCGCAACCTAGTCCCACGCAAATCTTGCTCACTGGCGTGGAGAATCTTCAGAAAGCTATGGAAAACATCAGAGAAGACCAAAGGAGAGCAGATACTGAAGCGAGAAGGAGAGACAGAGAGCTCTGGGCACAGATTGATCTCCTAAAGCAGCAGTCCGACACTCCAGCAAACAGGACAGGTGAAGGAAGATCTCCCTTGATAGATCTGACACAAAGAGCATCAGGCAGCAGGCAGATACCAGCTGAAATAATAACAAGATTGGATTTGGCTACGGTACCATCAGATGGAAGAATAACCCCACGAGGGTTAGGATACCTCACACTAGATACCTGGCAGCCGGCTAACTGCATAGGGACACAAACAGGTGGCCCCCCCGTCAGGAGTCCCACAACAATCGATCAGACACCTGTAGCAGGATCCGAGTCAAACCAACAAACGAACTGGCAGCAGGGGACAATCGTTACTACAACCCCCCTGGCTGCCGGAGCCTATCAGAACCTTCCAGAACCCGGATCAGGAGGAAATATGCAGACAGCTGACAGGCGGACCCCAGATTCAGCCAGTATAACTAATCAGCAGTACTTAGAGCTAAAGGAGATGTTGAGCAGGGTTCCAGGGCTACCGCCTCCACTCGAGAAAGCAACTCTAGACAGTTACGCCGACTCACCGTTCGTGGACACCATATCCATCACAGCCATGCCAAAGGGATTCACAAATCCGAATATGCCTCTCTTCGACGGCACAGCAAATCCCTTTGATCATGTTAGCCAGTATAAACAGAAAATGATGACGGTAACAGCTATAGGGCAAGTCAAGGAGGCTTGCATGTGCAAAGGGTTCGGGTCCACCCTAACAGGACCAGCACTCCGATGGTTTGTTAGCCTCCCCAACAGGTCGATATCTACATTTGCTGAATTGGTGAACGCATTCACTCAACATTCAAGCAAAGAGAAAACCACGAAGCATGCGAGGAGACACGTATGTAATCGTCCGGGGCAGGAGAGAGCATTGGAGAATACAATACCAGGTTCAACAATGAGAAGGTAGCAGTACGGGAGTGTGATGTTTCAACAACAGTAGAAGCCTTCAGAAGAGGCCTCCACCATGACTTCGACCTATACAAGCAGCTAACTATGCATCCCTGCCACACGATTTGCAAAGTGCGAGAAAAAGCAATTTGCCGCGATCAGATTGGAGGAAGATATCCTAGCCAGAGCTAGCTTACAGAGCACACCAAGTATTTCTAGTACCTCAGCCGTGGAGAAATCAGGAAGGAAGCAAACAACCAGCAAGAAGGACGAGAGATATAGACCATATGGGAGGGGAGTTAACAGTGTAGACACCTCATTTCTGCACCTCCCGCAAACCACCCGGTGATGATTGGGCCGCATGTTTGGTACGCGGAACGATTTGTGACAGTTCGTAAGTTTATCGTCAAGTGATCGCTCAAACACTTATGTCTACCTCATGGTCGTCATCTAGGTGTCATTACGGTCGTTTTGGCAATAATTAGAGTATATTTGGAGTCCGGGTCAAAAACCGTCTTCATTTCCTAAAACCGTTAAATCCCGAGTCAAAGCAATGTCCTTGTCTACCTAAGATTAGGATGTCATAAAATGTCGTGAGTATATCTCATTTTGAGTCCTATGTCACTTCTTTGGGCTAAACTAAAAGTTTGCATTACAAAATGTGCATTTCATTTGGCTAAAATGATAACCTGACCTTTAGGCCCGTTTTACGAGGTGAAAACGTCTTTGTTGGGTCAGGCCTATTTCACAGAAAGTTCTAGATCTCTTTCTTAGCTTTCCAACGCCACCGAAATCACCTTATTCCGAGTCTTGTAGAGAAAGTTATGCCTAAAATACGACAGGCTGTCAAACGCGTTTTCTACGCGCAGAGGAACCTATCCGGGAAAGGACGCAGCAAGTGCTGCGTCTCTTCCAAGGGACGCAGCACCTGCTGCGCCTTTTCCCAGGGCTTTCTTTTTGTCCAAGTTTCCGTGTTTTAACCTAAGTCGGTTATTTCCGGATCTTTCCTTCCGTATCCTAGTCTTACCATAATTCCTTCACGTGATTAGTATAAATAGGAGTCTTTGCTCCTCATATTTCTCACGCGAGTGTCCGCCCTTCTCTTCTCCCTTTGCATTCTAGACCTTTGTTCTTACTTTTTGGCGTCTACGTGCTTGAACATTCGACCACGTAAGCTCGGATCCTTCTGAGTACCAGCCTCGTTTGCATGACCGACCAATTTGACCAACTACACAATCAATCAACTTAATTAATCTGTTCGTTTTCCTCTTACGAGGGCACTTTCTTTACATTCGCGTCGAGCATCACTAATCGATATCTTAGTCCTTCTCGTTTCGTCAAACATGTAAGTCTGAGGGTGTATAATCTCTCTTTTATTTATTGTATTTTATCTTATTGTAATCATCAATTGTAAGGTTTATGTCGAAAATACCAATTAAAACCGATTTCTAAAACCCTTTGTTTAAAACCCTTTTTACGGATTTCCAGTAGATGACCGTCGAGAAAGGACGCAGCAACTGCTGCGCCTCTTCGAAGGAGCGCAGTACCTGCTGCGCCTCTTCGTGAGGCTGCCGCAGTTCCTGCTTCCTTTCTTCTTCCTTCGTCCTCTGTAATTCATCACTTTTATTTGTTTTTCGTTTGTTCGTTAATTCTTTGACACGATAGCATAATAATTCACATGTATATTATTTATCATCATTAGCACGTTTAATTTGTCATTAAATCCGACTTAAATCTCAAGTAATCAATATTTGCGGGTTTTTGTCATTAAATTCAATTCGGGTTGTAGAAATTCGATTTGTTCATATCAGGTTTCTGGAATTCGATCTTTGATATATTCTCATATTCATCATGTTCGTCATTAATTTGTTGTTAATTCATCATGCTTAGTCTTTTTCATTCACCCATGTCACTAATCCATCGTTCATTCATGTAAATAATTCGTAATATTCCGTCTCATTCGTGTTTTATTGTTTTATGACCCATCATTCATATGTAAATAACCTATTAATCACTTTCATCCGAATAAATAATTTAATCAATCATTAAATTCATCAATTAGTATTAACGACACGCAATTCCGGCTTCACAACCAGAATTCAGGTCAGGAACAGACGCAGCAACTGCTGCGCCTATTCCAAAGGACGCAGCTCTGCTACGCCTGTTCCGGGTTGAATTCTGTCTCTGAACTTCCGTTGTTGTTTGGCTTAGTTATTTAACTTACGTATAATTGACTATTATCCATATTATCACCTTCTGATTTGTTCGTTAATTTCTTTCTTTTATTCTTTTTCTCAAATTATCCGTTTTAAAGGTATTTTCGACATAAATCGCCTAATCCGTTGTAATTATTGTAATTTTCATTATTGTAATTTGTATTCATTGTATTTCATATCATTTGTATGTTTTCACATGTAATTGAACTTAAATATCCAACTTTGACATTAATTGTATGTTAAACTAATTGTTAACCGACTTAGTATTAATCTTCACATGCTAGGATTAAAACTTGGATGTTGCATTGCATGCATATAACCGACGATATATCAAGTACGAATAACTTCCCTAATCATTAGTAGAGGCCGCTATCGAGGCGGGCGGGATTAGGTGTTCGATCAAAAGAGCTTCCTAATACGTACCTTCACCCCTTATTCCAGATCTCCGTGAACACCCGTGTTCATTGACATCCACGAGAGTCATTATAGACATAGAATGATAAGGGTAACGATTGCTTAGTGTTCATGTCATTACTTTATGTCTTGACATGACATGAGGTATTCGAACGGTTCCAATTTCCCATAAAAATTGGTGGCGACTCCAACAAAATGCAAACGCTTGTTTCTCTTTCCTCCCAAGCGCCCCCGTGGGCCCCCGCTGTCCACAGTTTGGCGACTCCGCTGGGGAATATACACTTACGTGTAGCCAAAAGGGTGAAACTTGAACAAGGTTAGGGAATAGTTCGTACAAGACAATTGTCGGTTTTCATAACTCGGTCTTCCTAGATCGTCTTAATCGGCCTTCCTAGGCCCAACCCAACCCATTCGACCAATCGTCCCGTCTAAACGGTCCTAATTCTTATTTGGGCCTAAGGATGGATAGCGATTGACGTCATCCATACCATGATGCTTACTCTTGTTTGTATCAAGGACTTTCACTACTTGAAAAAATGGACTAGGAATCGGCCTTACTCTTGTTTGGTACGAGCCTCTCCACAGACTTCGGGTTTGATTGTTCGGTATGGCAACCCACCCTTCAAACCAAAACCCTTTTAAATGCACTCAGCATCCCGTTATAATGCCTGTATGAATGCTTGTATCATATGTGATCACCATTTTCTAAACAAAACTATGACAAGATTTTGTAAAATAAAATCCTTTTCAAAATGTAAACATTTTCAAAATAGCACAAAATAAGCCGAAACTCTGTCCAAATGTCGAGTCAAACTTCGGGCCTAATACCCATTTCAAAATCCGTGTAAAATAAAAAAGTCCAAAAAAAAAAAACGAAAAAAAAAAAGTCCAATAAAAGTCCGAAAAAAAAAATCAAAAAAAAAAAAACAAAAACGCTTTAATCAAAATATTTTTCAAAACATGTAAATGTAAATATGTAAATTCAATTGGGCTAAGTTAGAGTCAAAGTTCAAACGGACTATGTCCTAGTCCGAACTCCGTCGAGTCATGAACCCGTCTTCCTTTACATTTTGGGTCTTTTCAAATTCAAGTCAAGTCCTAAGGCGTCACGCCGTCATTTTGGACCCCCTACCCCAATTCAGTTAGGATTTAAACAATTCCACAGCTCGACTCACACACTCGAGGCTAACACATCGAGTCATTCCAATATCCGTTTCTTGAATTCTCCTAATGACACGTTCGGGATACACATACCCGAACCTCGAGTCAAGTCTGTCTTAAACACACAAGTTAGAATCAACATGTGTCATCAATTCCGTCAATAAGGTCAATCATATGAGGGTCACTCCGTCAAAGTCAACCCTCGAGTCTAAAATTAAAGTCAAGCACCGTGAATTCAAACACGAGAAGTCGCTCACGGCATTTCACGAGTTCACAAGTCAAGTCTAGATGTGTCATCTTGTCCCTTCCTTTGTTTGTTTCCTTAGTATGCGTGATCCCATGTCGAACCGAGTGTAATGCGCGTCATTTCTGTCGAGTAGGAATCCAGCAAGTTCTGTCAACCAGCAAGGTCACGAAGCAGATCAAGCCACAATCACCATGTCTCTCCAGGACGTTTATGCCATGGTCCTACGAGTTCAAGCTACAATGGAAAATTTGAGCATTCGCGTCCTCACCCTCGAGAATGGAATGGTGGAAAAGAACACACCACCTAGAGAAACCTCTAGTCTGGGTCATCCAAAGCTTACCTCTTGCAATAACCATCGTCCTAGAAAGCCGAAAACAACCGAAAGGAAACCTGGGAGGCATAAAAGGGTGCTTACCGATTTAGGCATGTCTTATGCCGATGCTTTGAAGAGACTTGCTGCCCAAGGCAAGCTACATCCTATAGGACCGACTCCGGATCCACCTTTAGAGAAGCAAGTAAACCTCTGGAAGGGCAACAAATACTGCTTATTTCACCAAGGTAGAGGCCATGATATTGAAGAGTGTTTTCTCTTGAAACACACCATCCAAGATATGATCGAAGAGGGCAAGCTTCCTAAGCCACCTTCTGTCAAGAAATCCGAGAAAATCAACCCTCTTGGGTCTAGTATCATTAAACATGACGAAGAATCATCCCTAGACTATTCTCACCTCCTCGCTCCTCATGGTAGTGAAGAAATCAATGTCCTCGAAGATGAAGATATCCAAAATGGGATGCTCATGCTTTCCATGGCCTTCAACAATAAATTCTCCAAAATAGAAGGAGCCATTGATATCCTAAACTCTCGACTTTCCAACATAGAGAACCAGTTTGCTGAAATGGGTAAGAAGCTTGATGCCCAACCTCTCAAGATGAAACGTTTCCAGACAAACCCTCAACCTAATAGTCCTAAAGCAAAAACTGAGCAATGTGTCTTTAGTTCTTTTAATCCAAGAATCAAAATCAACAAAGGCAACCTCATGGAGCCTTCGGGGTCATTTACTAATGCTTCCGAAAATAAGGGCACACCTCCTAGGAAATTTACCAACATTGGCATTAGATATGCCGATGCCTTTCAGAGACTCATGGAACAACGAATGTTGAAGCCTATAGGACCTACCCCCGAACCAGAAAGGAAATCCAAGTTCTGGGATGAGAATGCCTACTGCAAATACCATAGAGGCAAAGGGCATGATACAGAGAAATGTTACAAATTAAGAAACGTCATTCAGGATATGATCGAAAGCGGGAAGTTGTCCCTCTCAAATTTTAATCCACAAGGTAGCTCAGGCAATCCTCATGGATACACCACTTATCAAGAAACTCTTCTTGACTATTATCCTTCCAATATTCCCAATGATGAGGATGAGGTGCTCAAATGGGTGAATGCTCAAATTCAGATGCCAAAGCCGGTTGCTAGAAGAGTAAACGTTCAAGCGTGGGCCGATGATTACGAGCCTAGATCTGAAATCGAGTCAAAATCTGGGTCCGAGTCCGAGTCTTAGGCTTTCTTTCCCATAATTGTTCTAGTGTCTTTCTCCATTTCCATTTCTAGTGACAACCTGGGGGCTGTCCCACGAGTCACATGTCTTCTCGAGTCTATGTTAAATACATTCATCATCCATTTCAATAAAAGTACACTCTTCAATTCATATATTCTATCCTATTCTCTTCCTTTATCCTTTTCCTGTGACAACAAGAATTGATTTGAGACATTTTAAAACGAACGACAACAACATGTCCGTCGATGTGAGTGCACTTAGATGATGTTCCATTCCAAGTTGTAGAGGACCTGAAACTCCGCGTTCATTTTTCTTTACCTATTCCATGTCTGGCAATAGAAACCACAATATACCCTAGTTTAGGACGAGCCTATCTCTAGAGATTCTAGGACGAATCCAGACCGTCTCCCTTGTTAACGATCCATGACGGAAGGCAAGCCCATTCCCCACAATAAACAACCCGTGTTACTAAAAACTAACCCGTTTCACACTAAATGTGCTAGTCTAACTCAAATCCATGGTAACAAACAAATCCAAGACAATACGAGCCATGATCAAAGACAAAGGCTCAATCAAGAGAAATACCCGAGATCAATATCCAAGACAAAAGAGTCAAAATAAGAACAAGGCTCAATCAAGCAAGTCAATATTCAAAGTCAAAGTTATATTCAAAAACCTGATCAAAAATCTAAGCAAAAATCTGAGATATATTCTAGACCAAGAATCTAAGTCTGAATCAAGAACAATATTGAGCGGAATACTGCTGAAGTCTATATAGAATCAAGACATCGATGAAGATGGTCAGCTAGCACCCTCATTTAGCCTTTCATACATCACACACCCTAAGTCCTTCTCGAGACCGTTATGGGGAGATAGTTAGGAATTTTGAGAATCCTCTCAAGCTCGTCAAGTATACCCATCCTTTAGGGCCAAGACATGGAAACTTGATCCCACGTCAATTAACCTACCTTTATGTGCTCAGGCTACATCAAGCCAAGAGACTCCATTTCCAAGCCATATTACAAGCCATAACCCCATCAAGCCTTAACTCCACAAAATCAAAGCTCCAGAGATTTGTTCATCAAAGCCTCTTATTACCGAGCTCCACATTCCAAATATTCAATCCAGTTTCACCTTGACCCATACACGGAGTCTTCGAATACTTTGCTACCTAGGACGGGACATACCCATATTCATCCTTAGGGTCCACTTTTAGGTGTGCTCACATGATAAGGAAATTTTTACAAACTTAATTATACCTCTTTGGTCTATGATCAGGGGAGTTATCTCAAATCAATTCTTCGAGTCACCAAAGGAATATTACCCTTGTGACCCATCCACTTTAAGGTCCTAACAACATAGCTTAGGCACACACTTGAACTACGAGCATGGTTTGATTTCACCTTTTCAGGTGGATACGTAGGCAGTCTTTTCTTACACAAGAAGGATACAACCACAACATCCAAACAAAATTAACCAAACCTCAGAACTACGATCTGGTTTGATTTCACTTCACGTGAATACGTAGGCAGTCCTCAAGGACACAACCATCCCCACTTTTAACTTTCAATCTCAATTATCAACCATCTCAACCATCACAATTTTCAACCTTCCAACCTCAATTAACATCCCTTCCATAACCAACACCTTTATACTGGGGGCTCCTTATTGTCGCCCAACCTCTTTTTTACCAAAGTCCAGAGTCATCTTCTCATCCTGGGGGCTTCTCTTCCAAGATGCCACCCTTCCTTTATTCCTCTAAGTCTAGCTAGTACTCGGTCCGGACAATGACAAAGGTCTTAGATCGATTCTCCAAGTTATCGTTCCTCAAGAGGGGTCTCTTTTACAACAAACGATGTCAAAAGGTGTCCAAGTAGACAGATGATCCATGGCTCATGCCTTGCCTTTATATGCCTTCATCATTCTTGCAATTCTTATACCTTTGGAACTGATACGCATTGTCACCCACACTCGGCTAGGGGTTACGCATACTTAAGCGAAGTCTGTCAAGGTCATCCCTGTGTCACAGTTGGTGTCGCATCAGTCAAACCTAAGTCTACATTTCGCGTCACGTCCTAGTAGGTCTGTGTCATGACAAGTCATGTTTCTAGAGCCCATTTGAATCTGCATAACGCATTACAAACAACAAACTTCTTTGAGCGAGTTTTAAACAACTTTTATAAAGAAACAACTTTTGTGTTTCCTCATTCGAGGTCCATGTGAAAATTGCTTACGTGCATATATTAGATTGCATTCTTGTGTGGCTACTAGCCATGCAGGAAGGTATCAGAAGCAGTACTTTATCAAGACCTCGCTTGCCACAACGAGCGAATATTCTTTGACTGGTGTTTCGACACATCTCTATTATGTTTCCCAAACGAGAGCAAGCGGATGGACTTTCCCTCTCGAGACATGGAGATTAATTTCCGAGTTTGTTCCCCAACGAGAGTAAGCGGATAGACTTTCCCTCTCAAGACATGGAGATTAACATCTACCCAAGCAGATTTCTCCTCAGCAGTTCCCGCCTGTGTCCTGCCACTTCCAATGTTTCTTGAAGACGACCCAAGCAGATTTCTCCCGGCAGTTTCTACCGACATTTTTGTTTCCTCACAGAGTTCGGCAAAAGGTGTCGTTCTCCAGAAATACCCAAACCAGCGTCTCCTTCCTTAGGTTCATAAACCCAAAGTTAGGATTCTTACCCCCTAGATTCTTAGATCCCAAAATGGCTTCCTTTAGGTTCATAAACCTTTAAGCTCCCACACCAACATCCTTAGGTTCATAAACCCATAAATCCTTTTGGAGTTCTCATACCTCAGAAAGCTTAAACGCACGCGTTTAAAATAAGAATTAGTAACCCAATAGTTCCTAAACTTAACCCTAGAATCCCAAATCCTCTTAGGTTCACAAGCCTTTAAGTTCCCGTACCAGCTGTCCTTTATACTCAGGTTCACTCACCTTGCTTCTTTTAGGTTCCCAAACTCCCTAGAGTTTGTACACTTTTCCTTTTAGGATCATATTCCTTTAGGATCCTTTTTTCCCCTTAGGATCACATTCCTTTAGGATCACCTTTTCTTAGAGTTCCTACACCTAAACCTTGGTTACCCCTCAGGTTGAGATTATATTTGGCCTCCTTCCCGTCGATGCTTTCCTTTAGGGCCCCACACCCTAGCACAATCCTTACATAACTTTTAGGTCCTACCCATAGCTCTTATGCACCTCCGGAAGCATCTCGAGAAAGAAGTCTCAGGTATGGTCTCTTCTTATGGCTGGCGAGCTTCCTTACGTAGTCTAATGGACTTTAAACGACCCTCCCCGATAGTCGACAGACTCTAAAATGTTCCCGACGACAGGTCCTTGGCTCAGACCCCTTGAGCCGCCTCGCGTCGCCATAGTCGTCAGGTTGTAATCTTCGATTGACCTGATGGCTATACTTTGACTTTCGCCTTATCCAAGCCTCGGTCAAAGTGGGGCTCAGAGACACCTCATTTCGCACCTCCCGCAAACCACCCGGTGATGATTGGGCCGCATGTTTGGTACGCGGAACAATTTGTGACAGTTCGTAAGTTTATCGTCAAGTGATCGCTCAAACACTTATGTCTACCTCATGGTCGTCATCTAGGTGTCATTACGGTCGTTTTGGCAATAATTAGAGTATATTTGGAGTCCGGGTCAAAAACCGTCTTCATTTCCTAAAACCGTTAAATCCCGAGTCAAAGCAATGTCCTTGTCTACCTAAGGTTAGGATGTCATAAAATGTCGTGAGTATATCTCATTTTGAGTCCTATGTCACTTCTTTGGGCTAAACTAAAAGTTTGCATTACAAAATGTGCATTTCATTTAGCTAAAATGATAACCTGACCTTTAGGCCCATTTTACGAGGTGAAAACGTCTTTGTTGGGTCAGGCCTATTTCACAGAAAGTTCTAGATCTCTTTCTTAGCTTTCCAACGCCACCGAAATCACCTTATTCCGAGTCTTGTAGAGAAAGTTATGCCTAAAATACGACAGGCTGTCAAACGCGTTTTCTACGCGCGCAGGAACCTACCGGGAAAGGACGCAGCAAGTCTTTGCGTCTCTTCCAAGGGACGCGCAAACACTTCTTTGCGCCTTTTTCCAGGGCTTTCTTTTTGTCCAAGTTTCCGTGTTTTAACCTAAGTCGGTTATTTCCGGATCTTTCCTTCCGTATCCTAGTCTTACCATAATTCCTTCACGTGATTAGTATAAATAGGAGTCTTTGCTCCTCATATTTCTCACGCGAGTGTCCGCCCTTCTCTTCTCCCTTTGCATTCTAGACCTTTGTTCTTACTTTTTGGCGTCTACGTGCTTGAACATTTGACCACGTAAGCTCGGATCCTTCTGAGTACCAGCCTCGTTTGCATGACCGACCAATTTGACCAACTACACAATCAATCAACTTAATTAATGCATTCGTTTTTCCTCTTACGAGGGCACTTTCTTTACATTCGCGTCGAGCATCACTAATCGATATCTTAGTCCTTCTCGTTTCGTCAAACATGTAAGTCTGAGGGTGTATAATCTCTCTTTTATTTATTGTATTTTATCTTATTGTAATCATCAATTGTAAGGTTTATGTCGAAAATACCAATTAAAACCGATTTCTAAAACCCTTTGTTTAAAACCCTTTTTACGGATTTCCAGTAGATGACCGTCGAGAAAGGACGCAGCAACTGCTGCGCCTCTTCGAAGGAGCGCAGTACCTGCTGCGCCTCTTCGTGAGGTCGCGATTCTCGCTTCCTTTCTTCTTCCTTCGTCCTCTGTAATTCATCACTTTTATTTGTTTTTCGTTTGTTCGTTAATTCTTTGACACGATAGCATAATAATTCACATGTATATTATTTATCATCATTAGCACGTTTAATTTGTCATTAAATCCGACTTAAATCTCAAGTAATCAATATTTACGGGTTTTTGTCATTAAATTCAATTCGGGTTGTAGAAATTCGATTTGTTCATATCAGGTTTCTGGAATTCGATCTTTGATATATTCTCATATTCATCATGTTCGTCATTAATTTGTTGTTAATTCATCATGTTTAGTCTTTTTCATTCACCCATGTCACTAATCCATCGTTCATTCATGTAAATAATTCGTAATATTCCGTCTCATTCGTGTTTTATTGTTTTATGACCCATCATTCATATGTAAATAACCTATTAATCACTTTCATCCGAGTAAATAATTTAATCAATCATTAAATTCATCAATTAGTATTAACGACACGCAATTCCGGCTTCACAGCCAGAATTCAGGTCAGGAACAGACGCAGCAACTGCTGCGCCTATTCCAAAGGACGCAGCTCTGCTGCGCCTGTTCCGGGTTGAATTCTGTCTCTGAACTTCCGTTGTTGTTTGGCTTAGTTATTTAACTTACGTATAATTGACTATTATCCATATTATCACCTTCTGATTTGTTCGTTAATTTCTTTCTTTTATTCTTTTTCTCAAATTATCCGTTTTAAAGGTATTTTCGACATAAATCGCCTAATCCGTTGTAATTATTGTAATTTTCATTATTGTAATTTGTATTCATTGTATTTCATATCATTTGTATGTTTTCACATGTAATTGAACTTAAATCCAACTTTGACATTAATTGTATGTTAAACTAATTGTTAACCGACTTAGTATTAATCTTCACATGCTAGGATTAAAACTTGGATGTTGCATTGCATGCATATAACCGACGATATATCAAGTACGAATAACTTCCCTAATCATTAGTAGAGGCTGCTATCGAGGCGGGCGGGATTAGGTGTTCGATCAAAAGAGCTTCCTAATACGTACCCTCACCCCTTACTCCAGATCTCCGTGAACACCCGTGTTCATTGGCATCCACGAGAGTCATTCTAGACATAGAATGCTAAGGGTAACGATTGCTTAGTGTTCATGTCATTACTTTATGTCTTGACATGACATGAGGTATTCGAACGGTTCCAATTTCCCATAAAAATTGGTGGCGACTCCAACAAAATGCAAACGCTTGTTTCTCTTTCCTCCCAAGCGCCTCCGTGGGCCCCCGCTGTCCACAAACAGAATCGAGGAAAATCAGCTACTCCCCACTCTGGCAGAATATGGATTCACCACAGGTATCGCAGGAATCTTGAAGGCACTCAGAGAGATGGGAGATGGAGTCAAGTGGCCCAACCCACCAGTAGAAGAGCAAGCTTGGAGGAAGGATAGCAAGAAGAAGTGTGAGTTCCATCGTGATATCGGACACAACACTGAGGATTGCTACACATTAAGAAGAGAGATCAAGCGCCTCTACGAACAAGGAAAGTTGAGCCACCTATTACCACGTGGGGGCAAGCAGCAAGATAAGGTAGGCTCCGCCAAGCCGGCAGACCCACCCACATGCACCAAAATTATAAACGTGATAACAGGCGACTCAGACTTAAGCGGCCTGACATACTCAGCAGCTAAGAGACATGCCACCGAGATCAAAGGAGACATGCCAGCTAATTCTTGCAGAATTTCTCACAGTGATCTGCCAGCAGTAAGCTTTGATGAAGGAGATACATACGATGAACGAGAACATCATGACGCACTTATTATCACCTTATCAATGGCCAATTGCACGATCGAGAAAGGTCTTGGTAGATACAGAAGCTCGGTCAACCTAATCATGCCGAAAACCATAGAAAACATGGGATTCGGCGAGAAGGATTTCTGAAGAAGACTATTCCTCTAGTAGGCTTCGGTGGAGAAACAGCCAGCTCGCTAGGTGAGATAGTCATCCCCACCTATGTGGGAGGAGTCAACAAGCAAGTCAGGTACCTGGTTATAGATGGCCCCTCTACTTACAACGTCATCTTGGGAAGACCATGGTTGCACCAGATGAAAGCAGTCTCTTCAACATACCACCAGTGCATAAAGTTCCCCACACCATGGGGAGTAGAAACAATAAGAGGAGATCAGGAGGAAGCTAGAGGCTGCTATAAGAAGGCACTCAAGTGCACTCCCAGGCCCCTCGCATAGTAATTTGAAGCGACCTATCCAGACGAATACATCGAACCTCCAGCAGAAGAGCTGGATCAAATCAATCTGGATAAGCTGCACCCAGAACGAACCGTGCTCATTGGAGCAGGATGCACAGGAAGCTTAAGACAGCAGCTAGTCAAGTTCTTGCAGGATAACATGTATTGCTTTGCATGGTCACACGATGATATGATAGGAATAGATCCATCCATCATAACGCATAAGCTTAGCGTGGACCCAAAGTGTAAACCCATTCAACAGAGAAGAAGAAAGTTTGCAGCGGAGAGAAATAAGGTGATCAACCAGGAAGTAGATAGCCTGCTGGCAGCAAAGAAAATAAGAGAAGTAAAATATCCAGAATGGCTGTCTAATGTAGTGGTGGTGCCTAAAAAGAATGGAAAGTGGAGAGTATGTGTGGACTTCACCGATCTCAACAAAGCATGCCCTAAAAATCCATTCCCGTTGCCTCATATTGATGCAATGGTGGACGCAACAGCTGGACATGAGATGTTAACATTCCTGGACGCATGGAGTGGGTACAATCAGATCAAGAGAAGACATCATTTATATCCGAAAGAGGAATATATTGCTACAACGTCATGCCATTCGGCCTAAAAAACGCAGGCTCCACATATCAAAGGTTGGTTAACCGAATGTTCAAAGAATAAATAGGAAGAACAATGGAGGTGAATATTGATGACATGGTGGTGAAATCAGAAAAGGCCAAAGATCATATGCAGCATCTGGCAGAAACATTCAACACCCTCAGAGATTACAAAATGAAGCTAAATCCATCTAAGTGCACCTTCGGAGTATCTTCTAGCAAATTCTTAGGCTATATAGTAACCCAAAGAGGAATAGAGGCTAGCATCGAAGCGGATCAAAGCCATCTTTGTTTGGAGTCACCGAAAAGCCTAAAGATGTTCAAAGACTAGTCTGGGAAGGTAGCAGACCACGAACAGAGTTCTTTTCAAGATCTTGAGATAAATGCAGCTGTTTTTACGACGTACTAAGGAAAAGCCGAAGTTTGAATGGACCTCGGAACACGAGCAAGCCTTCGAGAGTCAAGCACAATCTCGTGCACCCCATTCTTTGTCAAAACCAAAGCCAGGAGAACCATTATTCCTATACCTAGTGTCACGAAGTGGCGGTGAGTCTTTGTCCTGGTCGAGAGCAAGAAAAGGAGCAGAAGCCAGTATACTACGTGAGCAAGTCTCTGCTGCCGGCAGAGACCAGGTACACATCTCTTGAAAAGTTAGTACTAGCATTGGTAGTAGCATCTCGCAAACTGCGCCCCTATTTTGAGTCACACATCATACATGTCGTGACCAACTACCCGCTAAAAGCTATCATGAGGAAGCCTGAACTGTCAGGAAGAATGTCTAAATGGTATGTACACCTCAGTGGATACGACATCCAATACGACCCTAGAACATCAATCAAATCACAAGCACTGGCCGATTTCGTGTCAGACTTCAGTCCTGCCATCCAGAATCTGGCAGATACAGAGATCCTCACTTTAGAAGAAAGCAAACAGACAGAAGTCTGGCAGATGCATATTGACGGAGCCTCCAACCAAAGAGGGGCAGGTGTAGGATTAATTCTGCGATCACCACAGGGAGACCTGATAGCGCAAGCTGTAATATGTGAATTCAAGGCAACCAACAATGAAACAGAATACGAGGCCTTGATATTGGGAATGAAGCTAGCTTTGGAGTCAGGGGTCAGGCACCTGCTCATATCCAACGACTCTCTGTTAATAGTCAACCACGTGAATGATGAGTTTATAGCCAGAGATTCGAAGATGATTGCATACCTAAAAGTAGCAAAGGAATTAAAACAAAAATTCGAAACTTGCAAGCTTAAACAGATCCCCAGAGATCAGAACGTGGAAGCAGATGCCCTAGCAACCCTGGGGGCAACATTCAAACCAACAGAGCTATCCAGCATTCCAATAGCACATATGCTGGAACGTTCTATCCAGAAGGCAGACGAAATAGACAGGGGTGAACTGGAGGATCCACAGAGCGAGAAGGAAATCCAAGCAGTTACAGAGTAAGGTGAGAGCTCCCGGCCAAACAGGCAGGCGCCTGACCAAATAGCCGATCCAGCGGACGACTGGCACACACCTTACCTAGACTGGTTGCGCCATACAAGCTACCAGACGATAAGAAGGAAGTGAGAGCTTTTAGAATAAAGGCCTCCAGATTCATACTTATTGATGATATATTATTCAGAAAATCGCTAGCAGGCCCCTACCTACGGTGCCTGGACAAGCAAGAAGCACAGACTGTGTTACATGCTCTCCACAGTGGCGAATGTGGAAACCATGCGGGGGGCAGGAGTCTGGCAAATAAAGCCTTCAGACAGGGATACTATTGGCCTACAATGAAGGCAGATGCAGCAGAGTATGCACGAAAATGTGACGCCTGCCAGCGCTCAATACCCATGATCCACCAGCCAGCAGCGCCCCTGCACCCTATCATTTCTCCCTGGCCGTTCATGGCATGGGGCATGGACATAGTAGGCCCTCTACCACGGGCCACAGGAAACAGAACCTGGATGTTAGCAATGACAGATTACTTCTCCAAGTGGATAGAGGCAGAAGCATTCACGGATGTAAAAGATAAACAAGTCATTTCGTTCATAAAACGAAACATCATTTGCAGATTTGGTATCCCATCAGAAATCATATGTGACAATGGCTCACAATTCATCTCCAACGATACCGAGGATCTTGTGCCAGGTGGAACATCACCTTAAAAAGTCAGCACCTAGGACTCCAAAGTCCAACGGACAATCTGAATCCAGCAACAAAATCATTATGGACAATCTGAGAAGGAGGTTACAGGAGTTAGGAGGAAAGTGGGCAGATGAATTGCCACTAGTGTTATGGTCAGACAGAACGACACCAAAAGTAGCAACAGGTCAAACACCCTTCAGCCTGGTGTTTGGCGCAGAAGTAGTCATTCCGTCAGAAGTTCTAGTTCTCACTCACAGGTATGAAAATATGACGAGGGAATTGAACAATGCAGAGATGACCAGAAGCCTGGACACAATTGACGAGCTGCGAGCAAGCGCAAAAATCCGTCTGGTCGCCTACAAACAATCAAGTGGCAGGAGTTATAATAAGAATGTAAAAATCGGGCTCCGGAGGTAGGAGACTGGTTCTCCGAGAGGTGTTTCAGAACACCAAGAATCAAAAAGCGGGCAAATTCGCCTACAAATGGGAAGGACCATACCAGGTAGAAGGAGTTGTTGGCCATGGCGCATACAGACTGATGACTATGGACGGTCAAATCATACAACGCCCATGGAACATACTTCACCTGAAGAGATATTACTTTTAATAATAAGTAGACTATAGCTTTCAGACTAATGTACTATGAGAAGCCAAATCATTTTTAAAGATAAAATAAAAATCCGGTAGTAGGCATACTGCCAATTTCACTTTTATTTCTGGTGTCTTTAGTTATTTTTAAGGCTTTAAACTACTATTGGATGGTGTGGTCTGGCAGCGTCCTGGGACCACAATTGCTCTGGTACCCCATGAGATGGCGACAAGTACTTCACATCATTCTAATGGCTTTTCTTATTTTCAGGCTTCTCTAAGTATATCACTTTAAATCCTAGTGTCTATGGTACTTTGAAAGGATGTCTAGCAGGACTGTCAACTGCCAACGCGGGGTGACAAGGCACATGGCACTCCAACATGCCTAACCTATTTTCTCCACAAGGAGCACCCTCACCAAAGGGACCGTGGAACATACGAAAGGGAGCCTGGTTGATACGGTGAATACGCTTATCCAGCTACCCCTGATACCACCCCCTGGACGTAGCTCGCACTAATCGCAATTAATCAGGGCCTCAGCATGCATGCACAAACGAACATGGAACGTAGGGATATCTGCGCTACCAGAATCCTGCAGCGTCTCCATTGGTCCTAGAATGACGATAAACTTGCCTCAATGACGCCCCTGCTGGCATAAAATGAGATGAACACACCTTGCGTCATGAACAAGGTTAAGTAGTCCAAAAATTGCGGCATACGCCTAAATCAGCCATCCTGACGACACGGACTAGCCTAGCTTAGTCCTGGATCGGCCTTTTCAGCCGACCAGCCGGTCTAAATCTAAATCAGCCTCCAAGGTTGACACGGCCACTCCTCCTTACATTGCGGCATACGCCTAAATCAGCCATCAGGCTGACACGGCAGCTAGCTTAGTCAGAACGTCAGCCTTTTCAGGGTGACAGGACTCGCCTAAATCAGTCAAGAAGGCTGACACGGCAAAAACTTCCTAAAAATAGGGAAGATAAACAACGAACACACGATGTGTAAGATAAAACCTTGGCAAAGTATGACAAGGGATATTTCAAAATATAGGCCAAAGTACGGCCCAAAAGTTTAATCGCCACCTTGGCGGGGCAACCACAAAAGGACAAGTTTAAAACTTACAAAGTCTGCCACCTCTGGGCCAGACTACCAAACGTTCACTGATAAAAAAAATCAATTGTCGGTCACATTGATGACCTCCACCTCTGGCATCTCTTCTCCGCCTCGCCGACTTCTCATTTCGTGCATCGCATCGGCTGAGCATCCTCGGCCGCCATAGCTCCCGAGCTCCACAAAAGACATCCTGGGACATTTAAGCATCACCCCCAGCAGCCTGCTCAGCCAATGCAGGAGAATTCAACTCACCAACCTCAGGCATCAGCACACTTAGATCAGGTTGGGTGGGGTAGAGCATCTCCAGCTGCTTCTCCTCTTCCTCTATGGCCTGCTGGGTGGGAGCTTCCTCGAGGGCAGCACGCATCCCGCTGATCTTTCCCCGCCAGGTGGCATAGGCGACAACGTTGGTGGCCAGGGAGATCAACTCACTGATCTTCTCGTCAGAATGCTTAAGAGAGTCAGGGAAAGTGCTGCACACCGCTTGAGTTCGAGCTAGCTGATCAGCCCCTTCCTTCAGCTTCTTCCTGGTGACAGCAAGCTCAGTCTTCAACTCCACCACACGCTCCTTCAGATCAACCCGTTGCTGTGCCAGATCTGCAACAGTCTCCTTCAGCTCCTGGTTCTTGGCACTGGTAGCACGGCTGGTAGTTTGCACTATGTTGATCATCTTCCTATTATAGAGTGTAGATCAAGAGTCCGGGGGGGAATAATCGAGGTCAAAGCAAAGAGTTAAGCGAGAGAATTTGAGCAAGAAGCGGGATTTAACAGACAGGTAGAAAATGAAGAGTATTTACCATGAAGGCATTATGCACGTCATTCTCAGCCATCTCCTCTGGGGAGAACTCCGAGAATGTCTCTTTAACAGGAGGAAAGAACAACTGGTCAATCTCCGGCCAGTACGGCACCTTGTCCACATTCCCGAAGCCCTCTGGGAAATGAGCAGTGATACCTCCGCTGGATGAAGCGCGAGGACTGGTAGGAGGAGTAGGTGGATGACGAGACAATGGGTTAACTTCCAAGGGTTCTGGAGCGGCTGAACTGGAAACTGTGGGAGGAGTCTGAAAAGAGGCAGCAGGAGCACTCCTCTTGGAGGCAGAGGCCACATCAGGACTGGCAGAAGGTCTCTTTCTTTTAGAACTTTGGAGGATGAGTTCCAATTGATCAACTTTTGAACCTGCAAGCATATATAGTCTCAGACAACAAGATGCTTAAAGCGTCAGCAGAAATAGCATGCAAGTTGAAACGGCTGTAGAAGTCTTACCAGAAGACATACTGTGAGCCGACTGGGGAGGATTGGAGGAGGAAGCAGGTGAAAAACCAGGAAGCAGGTCTGGGAACTTTCTCTCAGATTCAGAGATGCTAAACAATTTGTTGCGGGCAGGGATCTTGGCACCAATACGGGTAAGGTCACAGGGGCCTGCACGAAGACGATGAAGTAAGCTAGTAAGCAGCGAGATAAAATAAATCAGGCGACAGGGAGGCTACTTACTCGAAGTCAGAACCCACTTCTCGAAAATATAATCAGCATGAGGCTGGATGGAGTCCTTCCTCACATAGAAGAAGTCCCCAAACCATTTATCATCACGGGATTTTGACGCGTGTTTGAAGGGAGCCTCTTCATGACCCCGGAATGAGAACAGACCCCTGCCCAGGGATCTGATGCTGTACATGTGGGCCAGATCGCCCAAAGTAACATGTTTACCAGTACTCTGACCAGCGGCCAGAGAATAGAGAAGAACTCTCCAAATGGCAGCAGAAATTTGTGCCATGGCAAAGTTGTTGGTGAAGATGAAGTCTTGAAAAAGTTTAAGGAAAGGAAAACGGAGGCCATATCTAAACGGGTACAGGTAGAAACTAACCCACCCTGGACGGAGGGCGTCAGCTTTTTGCCCCGGTTCAGGGATGACGATATCCACCCCGTCACCAAGACCAAGCAGATTCTTGATCATCGGAATATCGGCCGGAGTTAGGGCGGAGTCACAGTCATGTGGGTGCTTAAAAAGTCCCCGAGAAGGGAAAGTGGGGTCAAGATTACGGTCGAAGGGTGTGGGGTTGACGAGGATTGTCGAGTTTTACCCATGGTGGAGAGAGAAAATGAAGATTAAAGAAGGAAGGAGGAAGGATTACCTGATGAAGAAAACGGAGGAAGAGGAACAGTGAAGCAGGCGAGGAATGAAGGAGAAGGAAGGTTGAGGGTTTAAGAGAGAATATTTTTTTTGAAATGATTTGGGATTAATGAGAGTGGAAGATGGACGTTGGAGTTATAAAGAGGATAGAGGGAGTTGAGCGCAAGAAAAGAGGAGAAGGGCGGCTGGAAATGATGGATTGCATGGGAAGGAGTAAAAAGACGGCGTAGGGTTTTCAGCATTTGGTTACGTAAAATTCCTTGCTCGATACTTGAAAGCGTACTTCACAAGAAATTTGGGGCAAACTGTTTGGGCTAAAAATAGCACAATGAAGAAGGCCCAATTAATAAAGCAAAGGCTATGGATAGAGTGGTAAGGAGGAAGGGAGCCCGCAGTCAGAGAAATAGGGAAACGGGCTTAAGAAAGATCAGGAGCCCATCATAGAAGGCGCCCGCATTAAGGAAAGAAGTGTCAGGGAGAAGTTACGGAGATCAGAGAGAATTGGCAATGAAGTCCGTGTTTGGAAAGAGTCCTTATGGAAATTATATTCCCTTTCCATATTCAAGGTAGGACATAACTAGGGTTCTTACCCTATAAATAACCAAGGAAGCAAATCAAGAAGGACATTCAACACACTATATTCGAGACATTCGCACTTGTTCATCCACATCAACACCACGACATATTACCCTCAAAAGTACATTCACCTAAGATCTTGCAGGCCTGACATCTAGCGCCAGCGAGATTGGCATTACGTTACTATTTTAATCATCCTCCAATTCATATAGTGCAATACTTGGCAGGGTACCGTCCCTCCCGCGGTTGTTCCCACATTGGGTTTTCCGCGTCACAACGTGTCAATTTACATTACGCACTTTATTTTCGTATTTACTTATTGACAAACGAACGATCATACAATCAACCAACGAATAAAGACTACATTGACCCTAATTAATCGACTTGGGTAAAAATACCTAAACACTCAGCTGGTAGAGCGCACGGCTTTTAACCGTGTGGTCGTGGGTTCGATTCCCACAGACGACGTTATAAAATTATTTTCACTTTTTTTTGTGAAGCCTCTTGTTTAACGTATTTTGTAATTAGATTAAGGAACCCCAATCTTGTTACAATGTCTGCCATACCAAATTACAGGTTCCGGTACGACCTTCCGAACGGCTGAAATTGAAGTGTATAATACACGGTTTTTCGGGATTTCAGGGTCCCGGAATAAAATTCTCCGGAAATCACATAGAAAGTTCCTCGGGTCAGATAAAGCGGCCACGCAAAGTTTAAGCACCAACGGAAGACATTTGGTGGTGCCGGTGTGCCACAAACCAGCATTCGCCGAAACTCGGATTATCGTGAAAAATGTGTTAAAGCTCGTTATTTGAGGCTGAAATCGAGCAGGTTGATTCCTGAAATCGAACAGGTTGATTCCTGAAATGAGCTAGGACGCGTGATTGAAAAACAGGGAGAAAAAGAAACAGTTCGATTTACGACCTTCCGAATGGTTGAAATTGAAGTGTATAATACACGGTTTTTCGGGATTCCGGGGCCCCGGAATAAAATTCTCCGGAAATCACATAGAAAGTTCCTCGGGTCAGATAAAGCGGCCACGCAAAGTTTGAGCACCAACGGAAGACATTTGGGGGTGCCGGTGTGCCACAAACCATCATTCGCCGAAACTCGGATTATCGTGAAAAATGTGTTAAAGCTCGTTATTTGAGGCTGAAATCGAACAGGTTGATTCCTGAAAGAGCTCGGACGCGTGATTGAAAAACAGGTAGAAAAAGAAACAAGTTCCGGTACGACCTTCCGAATGGCTGAAATTGAAGTGTATATACACGATTTTTCGGGATTCCGGGGTCCCGGAACAAAATTCTCCGGAAATCACATAGAAAGTTCCTCGGGTCAGATAAAGCGGCCACACAAATTTTGAGCACCAACGGAAGACATTTGGGGGTGCCGGTGTGCCACAAACCAAAGATTCGCGAAACTCGGATTATCGTGAAAAATGTGTTAAAGCTCGTTATTTGAGGTGAAATCGAACAGGTTGATTCCTGAAATGAGCTCGGACGCGTGATTGAAAAACAGGAGAAAAAGAAACAGTTCCGACGACCTTCCGAACTTTGAAATTGAAGTGTATAATAAATACACGGTTTTTCGGGATTCCGGGGTCCCGGAATAAAATTCTCTGGAAATCACATAGAAAGTTCCTCTGGTCAGATAAAGCAGCCACGCAAAGTTTGAGCACCAACGGAAGACATTTGGAGGTGCCGGTGTGCCACAAACCAGCATTCGCCGAAACTCAGATTATCGTGAAAAATGTGTTAAAGCTAGTTATTTGAGGCTGAAATCGAACAGATTGATTCCTAAAATGAGCTCGGACGCGTGATTGATAAACAGGGAGAAAAAGAAACATGTTCCGGTACGACCTTCCGAACGGCTGAAATTGAAGTGTATAAATACACGGTTTTTCGGGATTCCGGGGTCCCGGAATAAAATTCTCCCGAAATCACATAGAAAGTTCCTTGGGTCAGATAAAGTGGCCACACAAAGTTTGAGCACCAACGGAAGACATTTGGGGGTGCCGGTGTGCAACAAACCAGCATTCGCCGAAACTCGGATTATCGTGAAAAATGTGTTAATGCTCGTTATTTGAGGCTGGAATCGAACAGGTTGATTCCTGGAATCGATCAAGTTGATTCCTGAAATGAGCTCGGACGCGTGATTGAAAAGCAGGGAGAAAAAGAAACAGGTTCCGGTACGACCTTCCGAACGGCTGAAATTAAAGTGTATAAATACACGGTTTTTCGGGATGTCGGGGTCTCGGAATAAAATTCTTCGGAAAACACATATAAAGTTCCTCGGGTCAGATAAAGTGGCCACGCAAAGTTTGAGCACCAACGGAAGACATTTGGGGGTGCCGGTGTGCCACAAACCAGCATTCGCCGAAACTCGGATTATCGTGAAAAATGTGTTAAAGCTCGTTATTTGAGGCTGAAATCGAACAGGTTGATTCCTGAAATGAGCTCGGACGCGTGATTGAAAAACAGGGAGAAAAAGAAACAGGTTCCGGTACGACCTTCCGAACGGCTGAAATTGAAGTATATAAATACACGGTTTTTCGGGATTCCGGGGTCCCGGAATAAAATTCTCCGGAAATCACATAGAAAGTTTCTCGGGTCAGATAAAACGGCCACGCAAAGTTTGAGCACCAACGGAAGACATTTGGGGGTGCCGGTGTGCCACAAACCAGCATTCGCCGAAACTCGGATTATCATGAAAAATGTGTTAATGCTCGTTATTTGAGGCTGAAATCGAACAGGTTGATTCCTGAAATCGATCAGGTTGATTCCTGAAATGAGCTCGGACGCGTGATTGAAAAACAGGGAGAAAAAGAAACAGTTCCAGACGACCTTCCGAGTGAAATGAAGTGTATAAATACACGGTTTTTCGGGATTTCGGGGTCTCGGAATAAAATTCTCCGGAAAACACGTAGAAAGTTTCTCGGGTCAGATAAAGCGGCCACGCAAAGTTTGAGCACCAACGGAAGACATTTGGGGGTGCCGGTGTGCCACAAACCAGCATTCGCCGAAATTCGGATTATCGTGAAAAATGTGTTAAAGCTCGTTATTTGAGGCTGAAATCGAACAGGTGGATTCCTGAAATCGAACAGTTGATTCCTGAAATGAGCTCGGACGTGTGATTGAAAAACAGGGAGAAAAAAAAAACAGGTTCCGGACGACCTTCCGAACAATTTGAAATGAAGTGTATATAATACACGGTTTTTCGGGATTCCGGGGTCCCGGAATAAAATTCTCCGGAAATCACATAGAAAGTTTCTCGGGTCATATAAAGCGGCCACGAAAAGTTTGAGCACCAACGGAAGACATTTGGGGAATCAACTTTTGGGCAAAGTTTGAGCACCAACGAAAGACATTCGGGTCAGATAAAGCGGCCAACGTTGGTTTCCCACGTTTGGACCACGGCAAACGTTGGTTTCTAACGTTTGGTCCATGGCTGAACGTTAGATCTCAAAGTTTGGTCCATGGTTCAACCTTGGGATACAAATTTCAGATTTACGCAGAAAAATTGCAATGTTTATTATTACTAAGTCAATACGTGACGTAAATCAATTATCGAATAGATTTAACGGTGCACAAAAAAAAATTAACCAAATAATGAAGCGATTAAGTTGTTTAAGTACCGGTGATTCGAAATCCGTCGTGTTGTTAATTGTTGTTTTTTTTTTTTAATTTAGTTGAAGTTGAGAGGAAATTTTTTAGAAAGAGAAAGTGCTGGATGAGTGGAAGGGCGGTTATCGTCATTTTTTGAAAAACGTCGTCGATATTTACTAAAACGTCGTCGATATAAATCAGCCCTCAAATTAATTTAGAGTTATGCGTTTAATTACGTAAATGTGATAAAGTAAACAAGCAGCCGTCTTAGCTCAGCTGGTAGAGCGCACGGCTTTTAACCGTGTGGTCGTGGGTTCGATTCCCACAGAGGGCGTTATAAAATTATTTTCACTTTTTTTTTGAAAAATGTGTTAATGCTCTTTATTTGAGGCTGAAATCGAACAGGTTGATTTCTGAAATCGATCAGGCTGATTCCTGAAATGAGCTCGGACGCGTGATTGAAAAACAGAGAGAAAAAGAAACAGGTTCCGGTACGACCTTCCGAACGGCTGAAATTGAAGTGTATAAATACACGGTTTTTCGGGATTCCGGGGTCCCGGAATAAAATTCTCCGGAAATCACATAGAAAATTCCTCGGGTCAGATAAAGCGGCCACGCAAAGTTTGAGCACCAACGGAAGACATTTGGGGGTGCCGGTGTGCCACAAACCAGCATTCGCCGAAACTCGGATTATCGAGAAAAATGTGTTAAAGCTCGTTATTTGAGGCTGAAATCGAACAGGTTGATTCCTGAAATCGAACAGTTGATTCCTGAAATGAGCTCGGACGCGTGATTGAAAAACAAGGAGAAAAGGAAACAGGTTCCGCTACGATCTTCCGAACGGCTGAAATTGAAGTGTATAATACACGATTTTTCGTGATTCCGGGGTCCCAGAATAAAATTCTCCGGAAATCACATAGAAAGTTCCTCGGGTCAGATAAAGCGGCCGCGCAAAGTTTGAGCACCAACGGAAGACATTTGGGGAATCAACTTTTGGGCAAAGTTTGAGCACCAACGAAAGACATTCGGGTCATATAAAGCGGCCAATGTTGGTTTCCCACGTTTGGACCACGGCAAACGTTGGTTTCCAACGTTTGGTCCATGGCTGAACGTTTGATCTCAAAGTTTGGTCCATGGTTCAACCTAAGGGGTACAAATTTCAGATTTACGCAGAAAAATTGCAATGTTTGTTATTACTAAGTCAATACGTGACGTAAATCAATTATCGAATAGATTTAACGGCGCTCAAAAAAAAAAAATTAACCAAATAATGAAGCGATTAAGTTGTTTAAGTACCGGTGATTCGAAATCCGTCGTGTTGATAATTGTTGTTGTTGTTTTTTTTTTATTTAGTTGAAGTTGAGAGGAAATTTTTTAGAGAGAGAAAGTGTTGGATGAGTGGAAGGGCAGTTATCGTCTTTTTTTGAAAAACGTCGTCGATATAAATCAGCCCTCAAATTAATTTAGAGTTATGCGTTTAATTACGTAAATGTGATAAAGTAAACAAGCAGCCGTCTTAGCTCAGCTGGTAGAGCGCACGGCTTTTAACCGTGTGGTCGTGGGTTCGATTCCCACAGACGGCGTTATAAAATTATTTTCACGGTTTTTTTTGTGAAGCCTCTTGATTAACGTATTTAGTAATTAAATTAAGGAACCCCAATCTTGTTACAATGTCTGCCATACCAAATTACAGGTTCCGGTACGGCCTTCCGAACGACTGAAATTGAAGTGTATAATACACGGTTTTTCGGGATTTCAGGGTCTCGGAATAAAATTATCCGGAAAACACGTAGAAAGTTCTTCGGGTCAGATAAAGCGGCCACGCAAAGTTTGAGCACTAACGGAAGACATTTGGGGGTGCCGGTGTGCCACAAACCAGCATTCGCCGAAATTCGGATTATCGTGAAAAATGTGTTAAAGCTCGTTATTTGAGGCTGAAATCGAACAGGTGGATTCCTGAAATCGAACAGCTGATTCCTGATATGAGCTCGGACGTGTGATTGAAAAACAGGGAGAAAAAAAAAACAGGTTCCGGTACGACCTTCCGAACGGCTGAAATTGAAGTGTATATAATACACGGTTTTTCGGGATTCCGTGGTCCCGGAATAAAATTCTTCGGAAATCACATAGAAAGTTCCTCGGGTCATATAAAGCGGCCACGAAAAGTTTGAGCACCAACGGAAGACATTTGGGGAATCAACTTTAGGGCAAAGTTTGAGCACCAACGAAAGACATTCGGGTCAGATAAAGCGGCCAACGTTGGTTTCCCACGTTTGGACCACGGCAAACGTTGGTTTCTAACGTTTGGTCCATGGCTGAACGTTAGATCTCAAAGTTTGGTTCATGGTTCAACCTTGGGGTACAAATTTCAGATTTACGCAGAAAAATTGCAATGTTTATTATTACTAAGTCAATACGTGACGTAAATCAATTATCGAATAGATTTAACGGTGCACAAAAAAAAAATTAACCAAATAATGAAGCGATTAAGTTGTTTAAGTACCGGTGATTCGAAATCCGTCGTGTTGTTAATTGTTGTTGTTTTTTTTTTTTAATTTAGTTGAAGTTGAGAGGAAATTTTTTAGAGAGAGAAAGTGCTGGATGAGTGGAAGGGCGGTTATCGTCATTTTTTGAAAAACGTCGTCGATATTTACTAAAACGTCGTCGATATAAATCAGCCCACAAATTAATTTAGAGTTATGCGTTTAATTACGTAAATGTGATAAAGTAAACAAGCAGCCGTCTTAGCTCAGCTGGTAGAGCGCGCGGCTTTTAACCGTGTGGTCGTGGGTTCGATTCCCACAGACGGCGTTATAAAATTATTTTCACTTTTTTTTTTGAAAAATGTGTTAATGCTCGTTATTTGAGGCTGAAATCGAACAGGTTGATTCCTGAAATCGATCAGGCTGATTCCTGAAATGAGCTCGGACGCGTGATTGAAAAACAGAGAGAAAAAGAAACAGTTCCGTGACGACCTTCCGAACGGTGAAATTGAAGTGTATATATACACGCTTTTTTGGATTCGGGGTCCCGAATAAAATTCTCTGGAAATCACATAGAAAGTTCCTCAGGTCGGATAAAGCGGCCACGCAAAGTTTGAGCACCAACGGAAGACATTTGGGGGTGCGGTGTGGTGTACCCAAACCAAAGATTCGCCGAAACTCGATTATCGTGAAAAATGTGTTAAAGCTCGTTATTTGAGGCTGAAATCGAACAGGTTGATTCCTGAAATCGAACAGTTGATTCCTGAAATGAGCTCGGACGCGTGATTGAAAAACAAGGAGAAAAAGAAACAGGTTCCGCTACGATCTTCCGAACGGCTGAAATTGAAGTGTATAATACACGGTTTTTCGGGATTCCGGGGTCCCAGAATAAAATTCTCCGGAAATCACATAGGAAGTGCCTCGGGTCAGATAAAGCGGCCACGCAAAGTTTGAGCACCAACGGAAGACATTTGGGGAATCAACTTTTGGGCAAAGTTTGAGCACCAACGAAAGACATTCGGGTCAGATAAAGCGGCCAATGTTGGTTTCCCACGTTTGGACCACGGCAAACGTTGGTTTCCAACGTTTGCTCCATGGCTGAACGTTTGATCTCAAAGTTTGGTCCATGGTTCAACCTAAGGGGTACAAATTTTAGATTTCGCAGAAAAATTGCAATGTTTGTTATTACTAAGTCAATACGTGACGTAAATCAATTATCGAATAGATTTAACGGCGCGCAAAAAAAAAATTAACCAAATAATGAAGCGATTAAGTTGTTTAAGTACCGGTGATTCGAAATCCGTCGTGTTGATAATTGTTGTTGTTGTTGTTGTTTTTTTTATTTAGTTGAAGTTGAGAGGAAATTTTTTAGAGAGAGAAAGTGTTGGATGAGTGGAAGGGCAGTTATCGTCTTTTTTTGAAAAACGTCGTCGATATTTACTAAAACGTCGTCGATATAAATCAGCCCTCAAATTAATTTAGAGTTATGCGTTTAATTACGTAAATGTGATAAAGTAAACAAGCAGCCGTCTTAGCTCAGCTGGTAGAGAGCACGGCTTTTAACCGTGTGGTCGTGGGTTCGATTCCCACAGACGGCGTTATAAAATTATTTTCACGGTTTTTTTTGTGAAGCCTCTTGTTTAACGTATTTATTAATTAAATTAAGGAACCCCAATCTTGTTACAATGTCTGCCATACCAAATTACAGGTTCCGGTACGGCCTTCCGAACGACTGAAATTGAAGTGTATAATACACGGTTTTTCGGGATTTCAGGGTCTCGGAATAAAATTCTCCGGAAAACACGTAGAAAGTTCATCGGGTCAGATAAAGCGGCCACACAAAGTTTGAGCACCAACGGAAGACATTTGGGGGTGCCGGTGTGCCACAAACCAGCATTCGCCGAAATTCGGATTATCGTGAAAAATGTGTTAAAGCTCGTTATTTGAGGCTGAAATCGAACAGGTGGATTCCTGAAATCGAACAGTTGATTCCTGAAATGAGCTCGGACGTGTGATTGAAAAACAGGGAGAAAAAAAAACAGGTTCCGGTACGACCTTCCGAACGGCTTAAATTGAAGTGTATATAATACACGGTTTTTCGGGATTCCGGGGTCCCGGAATAAAATTCTCCGGAAATCACATAGAAAGTCCTTGAGTCATATAAAGCGGCCACGAAAAGTTTGAGCACCAACGGAAGACATTTGGGGAATCAACTTTTGGGCAAAGTTTGAGCACCAACGAAAGACATTCGGGTCAGATAAAGCGGCCAACGTTGGTTTCCCACGTTTGGACCACGGCAAACGTTGGTTTCTAACGTTTGGTCCATGGCTGAACGTTAGATCTCAAAGTTTGGTCCATGGTTCAACCTTGAGGGTACAAATTTCAGATTTACGCAGAAAAATTGCAATGTTTATTATTACTAAGTCAATACGTGACGTAAATCAATTATCGAATAGATTTAACGGTGCACAAAAAAAAATTAACCAAATATTGAAGCGATTAAGTTGTTTAAGTACCGGTGATTCGAAATCCGTCGTGTTGTTAATTGTTGTTTTTTTTTTTTTTTAATTTAGTTGAAGTTGAGAGGAAATTTTTTAGAGAGAGAAAGTGCTGGATGAGTGGAAGGGCGGTTATCGTCATTTTTTGAAAAACGTCGTCGATATTTACTAAAACGTCGTCGATATAAATCAGCCCTCAAATTAATTTAGAGTTATGCGTTTAATTACCTAAATGTGATAAAGTAAACAAGCAGCCGTCTTAGCTCAGCTGGTAGAGCGCACGGCTTTTAACCGTGTGGTCGTTGGGGGGTTCGATTCCCACAGACGGCGTTATAAAATTATTTTAACTTTTTTTTTGAAAAATGTGTTAATGCTCGTTATTTGAGGCTGAAATCGAACAGGTTGATTCCTGAAATCGATCAGGCTGATTCCTGAAATGAGCTCGGACGCGTGATTGAAAAACAGAGAGAAAAAGAAACAGGTTCCGGTACGACCTTCCGAACGGCTGAAATTGAAGTGTATAAATACACGGTTTATCGTGATTCCGGGGTCCCGGAATAAAATTCTCCGGAAATCACATAGAAAGTTCCTCAGGTCAAATAAAGCGGCCACGCAAAGTTTGAGCACCAACGGAAGACATTTGGGGGTGCCGGTGTGCCACAAACCAGCATTCGCCGAAACTCAGATTATCGTGAAAAATGTGTTAAAGCTCGTTATTTGAGGCTGAAATCGAACAGGTTGATTCCTGAAATCGAACAGTTGATTCCTGAAATGAGCTCGGACGAGTGATTGAAAAACAAGGAGAAAAAGAAACAGGTTCCGCTACGATCTTCCGAACGGCTGAAATTGAAGTGTATAATACACGGTTTTTCGGGATTCCGGGGTCCCAGAATAAAATTCTCCGGAAATCACATAGAAAGTTCCTCGGGTCAGATAAAGCGGCCACGCAAAGTTTGAGCACCAACGGAAGACATTTGGGGAATCAACTTTTGGGCAAAGTTTGAGCACCAACGAAAGACATTCGGGTCAGATAAAGCGGCCAATGTTGGTTTCCCAGGTTTGGACCACGGCAAACGTTGGTTTCAAACGTTTGGTCCATGGCTGAACTTTTGATCTCAAAGTTTGGTCCATGGTTCAACCTAAGGGGTACAAATTTCAGATTTACGCAGAAAAATTGCAATGTTTGTTATTACTAAGTCAATACGTGACGTAAATCAATTATCGAATAGATTTAACGGCGCGCAAAAGAAAAATTAACCAAATAATGAAGCGATTAAGTTGTTTAAGTACCGGTGATTCGAAATCCGTCGTGTTGATAATTGTTGTTGTTGTTTTTTTTTAATTTAGTTGAAGTTGAGAGGAAATTTTTTAGAGAGAGAAAGTGTTGGATGAGGGGAAGGGCAGTTATCGTCTTTTTTTGAAAAACGTCGTCGATATTTACTAAAACGTCGTCGATATAAATCAGCCCTCAAATTAATTTAGAGTTATGCGTTTATTTACGTAAATGGGATAAAGTAAACAAGCAGCCGTCTTAGCTCAGCTGGTAGAGCGCACGGCTTTTAACCGTGTGGTCGTGGGTTCGATTCCCACAGACGGCGTTATAAAATTATTTTCACGGTTTTTTTTGTGAAGCCTCTTGTTTAACGTATTTAGTAATTAAATTAAGGAACCCCAATCTTGTTACAATGTCTGCCATACCAAATTACAGGTTCCGGTACGGCCTTCCGAACGACTGAAATTGAAGTGTATAATACACGGTTTTTCGGGATTTCAGGGTCCCGGAATAAAATTCTCCGGAAATCACATAGAAAGTTCCTCGGGTCAGATAAACCGGCCACGCAAAGTTTGAGCACCAACGGAAGACATTTGGTGGTGCCGGTGTGCCACAAACCAGCATTCGCCGAAACTCGAATTATCGTGAAAAATGTGTTAAAGCTCGTTATTTGAGGCTGAAATCGAGCAGGTTGATTCCTGAAATCGAACAGGTTGATACCTGAAATGAGCTCGTACGCGTGATTGAAAAACAGGGAGAAAAAGAAACAGGTTCCGGTACGACCTTCCGAACGGCTGAAATTGAAGTGTATATATAATACACGGTTTTTCGGGATTTCGGGGCCCCGGAATAAAATTCTCCGGAAATCACATAGAAAGTTCCTCAGGTCAGATAAAGCGGCCACGCAAAGTTTGAGCACCAATAGAAGACATTTGGGGGTGCCGGTGTGCCACAAACCATCATTCGCCGAAACTCGGATTATCGTGAAAAATGTGATAAAGCTCGTTATTTGAGGCTGAAATCGTACAGGTTGATTCCTGAAATCGAACAGGTTGATTCCTGAAAGAGCTCGGACGCGTGATTGAAAAACAGGTAGAAAAAGAAACAGGTTCCGGTACGACCTTCCGAACGGCTGAAATTGAAGTGTATATACACGATTTTTCGGGATTCCGGGGTCCCGGAACAAAATTCTCCGGCAATTACATAGAAAGTTCCTCGGGTCGGATAAAGCGGCCACGCAAAGTTTGAGCACCAACGGAAGACATTTGGGGTGCGGTGTGCCCAAACCAAAGATTCGCCGAAACTCGGATTATCGTGAAAAATGTGTTAAAGCTCGTTATTTGAGGCTGAAATCGAACAGGTTGATTCCTGAAATGAGCTCGGACGCGTGATTGAAAAACAGCGAGAAAAAGAAACAGGTTCCGGTACGACCTTCCGAACGGCTGAAATTGAAGTGTATAAATACACGGTTTTTCGGGATTTCGGGGTCCCGTAATAAAATTCTCCGGAAATCACATAGAAAGTTCCTCGGGTCAGATAAAGCGGCCACGCAAAGTTTGATCACCAACGGAAGACATTTTGGGGTGCCGGTGTGCGACAAACCAGCATTCGCCGAAATTCGGATTATCGTGAAAAATGTGTTAAAGCTCGTTATTTGAGGCTGAAATCGAACAGGTTGATTCCTGAAATCGAACAGTTGATTCCTGAAATAAGCTCGGACGCGTGATTGAAAAACAGGGAGAAAAAGAAACAGGTTCCGGTACGACCTTCCGAACGGCTGAAATTGAAGTGTATATAATACACGGTATTTCGGGATTCCAGGGTCCCGGAATAAAATTCTCCGGAAATCACATAGAAAGTTCCTCGGGTCATATAAAGCGGCCACGCAAAGTTTGAGCACCAACGGAAGACATTTGGGGAATCAACTTTTGGGCAAAGTTTGAGCACCAACGAAAGACATTCGGGTCAGATAAAGCGGCCAACGTTGGTTTCCCACGTTTGGACCACGGCAAACGTTTGCTTCCAACGTTTGGTCCATGGCTGAACGTTAGATCTCAAAGCTTGGTCCATGGTTCAACCTTGGGGGTACAAATTTCAGATTTACGCAGAAAAATTGCAATGTTTGTTATTACTAAGTCAATATGTGACGTAAATGAATTATCGAATAAATTTAACGGTGCACAAAAAAAAAAATTTAACCAAATAATGAAGCGATTAAGTTGTTTAAGTACCGGTGATTCGAAATCCGTCGTGTTGTTAATTGTTTTTTTTTTTTTTAATTTAGTTGAAGTTGAGAGGAAATTTTTTAGAGAGAGAAAGTGTTGGATGAGTGGAAGGGCGGTTATCGTCTTTTTTTGAAAAACGTCGTCAATATTTACTAAAACGTCCTCGATATAAATCAGCCCTCAAATTAATTTAGAGTTATGCGTTTAATTACGTAAATGTGATAAAGTAAACAAGCAGCCGTCTTAGCTCAGCTGGTAGAGCGCACGGCTTTTAACCGTGTGGTCGTGGGTTCGATTCCCACAGACGGCGTTATAAAATTATTTTCACTTTTTTTTTTGTGAAGCCTCTTGTTTAACGCCCCAATCTTGTTACAATGTCTGCCTTTTTTTTTTGTGAAGCCTCTTGTTTAACGCCCCAATCTTGTTACAATGTCTGCCATTGTCGGGTTTTCCTGCAATCAGCAAACATACGCAGGAGCCATAACATTATAGGCGGACATCAGTGGCAAGACGGACTCGTGCATAGTCTAATGGGTACTGCCATAACATTATAGGCATAAATAAGAAAGGTAACGTTAACAGAGGCGATTCGTACATCTTGGTAACCATGTAGCTCCCATAAGGTAAATAGTAAATAGTAGAACACAAAGGGAAATGCCTGCAATAAGGAAAAGGGAAATGACGCCTTCATGTTAAAACACGACGAACCTGCCTAGATTACACAGAAGATAACTGTTGAACCAATGTAACTCTGGGGATGCAAAAGCATCAAAAGCATGTTGTTTCTTCTCCGCCATTTTGCATAAATCGTCTCACCTACAAGAATGTAAGTTGACATTATATAGCTATGATGCTTGAATAATAGGAAGTGAATTGATGTTCAAACAGTCCATTTTCAAATTAATAAACTGAAAAACAGGATCACATATACAATGGCGGAGCCAGGATTTGAACTTAGGGGGCGAAATTTTTTAGCGGGGACGAACGACTAATTTCATAAGATACACTCGAAATTTTTTTGAAAAAATTTAACTAAATATTTCAAAATTTTCATCCGCCACGGAGGGCGACGGCCTCTGCTTTTGTTTAAAAGAGTGATTTTGAAAGTGGGTGATACGACATTTGTATTTGAATGATGGGTTTTTAGACTTTTTCGAGTAGGTTAAGTTTAGAATTTTAAGCGACTTGGTACCTGTAGGCTGTAGTAGAAAAAAATTAATTAATATTTTGGTATTGATTATACTAACTATTGATTATGTTGAACTCATTTTGGAAAATGGTTCTTATATTGATATTTATCAATTAACCCAAAAAAATATTTGAGTTAATACGGAGTATTTGATTGAATAGGTGATATGATGAGTAACTTGAATTGTACTTGGTAGAAGAAAATTCGGTAAAATTGATTATAGATCGAAATAACTCGAACTGAGTAATCGATCTTGACCTAAAATCTGAATTAAACAAATAAAATTAGGCCCGAACATTCTTTATTAGTGACCATTATAACTAAATGACTTTATAATATAACAATTTCGAAAATGGCTCCAACTCAAATATGCAATGGAAAGAAATACAGGACTCGTCAAGTCGTGTAAACCACACGACCTGGCCTGGGACAGGTCGTGTAGAATACAGGACTCAGCCTAGGCCAAGTCGTCCATAACAGCCTGAAAATTTCGTTAATTAACAAGCGAATTTTCTAACCATTCCCATGAAATTCAATCAATTACTTCCTACATTGTTAACCATTAATTAATAGTTCGTATATATATTTGCTATGATACCGCGAACATCACTTAGCAGGCGTCTGAAGCATCGAGAATGTCATGTAGACGAATCCAAACTGAGCCAAGAACTGAGCAATGCTATGGATCATATATGGAGTTGCGCCTTTGAACAAGGAAGAAACACCTTCAGTCTTGACAATTTGATAAAACGCGTCCAATACACCTCCGTATCTCCTAGCTTCTCCTGAAGTCATCATCATTCTTCGACTCACCGTGATACATGGGTAGAAAAGAACAGGCACAGTCAAGGTAAATAGCATCACCGCCAACAATGTTGGTTTTTTCTGCAATCATCAAACATGATTAATCATTAGCATTAGGGTATTTTAGATACCTGCTCAGATTTTATGCGAGCAGACGTAAAAACAGAAAATAGACGAAGCAAAAAATAAAACCAACCCGGTCCTGATTTCAGAAATGTAGTCACAACCCTGCTCAGATTTTATGCGAGCAGACGTAAAAACAGAAAATAAACGAAGCAAAAAATAAAACCAACCCGGTCCTGATTTTCAGAAATATAGTCACAACCCTGCTCAGATTTTATGCGAGCAGACGTAAAAACAGAAAATAGACGAAGCAAAAAATAAAACCAACCCGGTCCTGATTTCAGAAATGTAGTCACAACCCTGCTCAGATTTTATGCGAGCAGACGTAAAAACAGAAAATAGACGAAGCAAAAAATAAAACCAACCCGGTCCTGATTTCAGAAATGTAGTCACAACCCTGCTCAGATTTTATGCGAGCAGACGTAAAAACAGAAAATAGACGAAGCAAAAAAACAAAACCAACCCGGTCCTGATTTCAGAAATGTAGTCACAACCCCAATGATTAATGTTACTGGAACTGTAATAATAATACCAATAATAAGTGCCAAGAAGAAGAGCGAGACCTGGTTGTGTTTCTCGTTCCTGGAAGCAGGATCGAAGCTATTAGTCATGAAATGCGCGAAATGTCCAATGCAAGCGACAGAGATACCCCGGTAAAGACCAGGAAGGCCATCCAATTGTAGTGTCTTCTTGTAAACATCACTTCTATCATTGAACTGCCTTTTCCCAATAACGTTTCTAGAAACGTCTAGAGAAAACTTTAATGGCGCAGCAGATTTCACATCAGTAGCAAGACGGACTCGTGCATAGTCTAAAGGGTAAGAACTCAAATAGAAAGGGACCAGAAGGAAAGGTAACACCCACATAGGCGATTCGTCTGTCTTTTTGTCCATGTAGTTCCAGTAAGGTAATTTTACCATTAGAAAGGTAAATATCTGCATATAAGTTAAAACATCAATTGCTTGATAAGCGGAAACACGTCTTATCAAATCATAAACCAGAAATAACAAGAGAGACGGACATTCTTATGACAGTGTTTAAGCACATTCAGACTGTTACCGCGCCAAAGGGAAAGGACGCCTTCATGTTTGATTGTTCTACGGAAGCAATCTTCCATTCCTTTGTAAGGAGTTGATAAACGACCGGCTTTAATCATCTCATTCTGACATTGCATTAAGATATAGACCCTCTCAATTGGAGCCACGGCTGTTACAGAAGCAAGTGTAACAAGGAAATCATTGTGTTTAGTCGCGTCTTTCCCATTTGGAGACTTCCCGTGTGACTTGGGCAAATGCGGAGATGGTTTAGAGGAGTTTCCGTGATCAACCAGTTGGTGGTTTTCATTGTCTCTGTTGTTAGCGGATATGCTAAGCAAGTTTCGCACCAATTCATTCCTCATATGACCGTGAGAAGATCCAAGCGGGTTGTTGAGCCAATGCAACTCCGGAGATGCAAAAGCATACTGTCTCTTCTCTGCCATTTTGCATACAAGGCCTCACCTACAAGAATAACATCAGAGCCTTAATCCCAAATGATTTGGGGTCGGCTGACATGAATCATCATTTAGAACCGTCCAATCACTAATGGACCCAAAAACACACTACCCTCCATGTTTGGGAAACGGTGGAATAACTCAAAAACTCGATAATTTGTGTGGGTTATTGTATGGTGAAACAGTAACTGGTCAATGCAATTCTCGACTCAGTTTTCATTATAGGTCGACTAGTCAACTACCATAAACAATCTTAAGGGTTCCCACAAATTGCGGGTAAGGGAGGGTCAAATGTACAGAGCCTTACCCTAGTGTTCCCAATTTTGGCAATTAGTCTCACGTAAAACCGTTGCTACACCATATACAACGATCTTATTTAAGAATTCGCGTTATTTTGGGGATTCACCACTTCTATTTGCCAATACGATAAAATTAAACCCACAAATATCATAATCATTCATAACTTACGACCGCCACAAATAAGAAATTGCGAGTCACTTAACCAAAATCCATAAACTAACAATGACAAATATACAACAGTACAAGAACAAATTCCAAGAAAAATACAAACTTTTCATGAAATTCTTCTTTGTAAGGCCAAAATCTAAGATACCCAGAAATTAAAATCACTAAAATGGGAATTTAAAGCAACAATCTTTTACAACCAAGCAATTATACAAAATTACAAATACTACTACTAATGTTGGTTACAGAAATCAAGAATTTAACAATATTAACATGTTAAATTTAAGAAATAATGAGAAGGGTAATTAAAAAATTACCTGAAAGAGGTAGAAATAGTTGAAGCTTACTGGTCAAGAAAGAGTGTGAGAAAGAACATGTACGAGTGACTGTGTGTGTGAGTTTTTAAGCTACGCGCTGCAGGAGTTGAAATTATTTGAAATATATTCCTATTTTTGTGTCTCTCCTCGTGAGGTCGAAGTCGTAGAACCGGCAAACGGGTTAATTGAGTCGGGTGCGAGTTACTCCGTACTAATTAGTTTGGGATAGGTTAATTTCAGATTTACTAAAATTCATGTCATATGGAGTTCGGGCTATTTTCGGGTAGTTATTACTTATTATCAAGTTATTTAAGGGAACGATCAGTGTGTAATCATAAACATTCGATTCGGGTCATATTAGGTGGGATCAGTTCAGTTACGGTTCAAGCACAGGTCCCGGGTTTCGATGTCAAGTCGAGTACGGGCCGAGTCAATTGGGTTGGGCCATTTGGGTCATATTAGGTGGGTCAATTCGGTTTACGGGTCTTCGGGTCCTCATTTGTAATACCGAGTTGGGTGCGGGTTGTTATACGGGCCCAGTCAATTTTATCGGGTCTACCTTGGGAAGTGGTAGTTCAGTTACGGTTCAAGCCCGGGTCCCGGGTTTCGATGTCAGGTTGAGTACGGGCCGAGTCAATTGGATTGGGCCATTTAGGTCATATTAGGTGGATCAATTCGGTTTACGGGTATTTGGGTCCTCATTTCTAATACCGGGTCGGGTGCGGGTTGAGTTATACGGGGCCAGTCAATTTTATCGGGTCTACCTTGAGAAGTGGTAGTTCAGTTACGGTTCAAGCACGGGTCCCGGGTTTCGATGTCATGTCGAGTACGGGCCGAGTCAAACGGGTCGGGCCATTTGGGTCATATATTAGGTGGGTCAATTCGGTTTACGGGTCTTCGGGTCCTCATATCTAATACCGGGTCGGGTGCGGGTTGAGTTATACGGGCCCAGTCAATTTTATCGGGGCTACCTTGGGAAGTGGGAAGTGGTAAATCAAAATTTTGGAAGATCCATTTGAGCCCGAACTATCGAAAATGATCTGGCTCGGCCTGCGCCCAAAATACAGGAGCACAACCCAATTAAGGTTGAGCTGACCGAAATAAGCCGGAGTTAAATCAAACTGAAATCCAAATGACGACAATCTCCCTGATTAATGATATAGTCTTATTTATCTCCGTCACAAATGAGAATTTGTGCTAGACCAATTTTACTCCGTAGTTAACTGAATTTTATTCTAGTGATATAACATTGGGAAATTGACAAAAAGATTGTTGAAGAATATTTGTATCGCCATAAACAAATGAAGAATAATAATGTTCATAAATTTTCGGATTATATGCGTAATTTGCAGGTTAACCCGTCAATGAATTGATCCCTTTGAAATTTGAATGAATGAACTGCATACAGAAAACATACTTTGGTTTGACATGAACAAAAATGAGTCATTAAACTGTCTGCGCTGCGCTGCGCTTTATATATTGTGAAACCGTATTTGGTTACTTGGTTAATGTAATTCTCGACTCGATTTTCATTATATCTCAATTATAAACAACCTCTATTTTTAATTCAGAATAGTACGAGTATTTGTTATGGATTTATGAAACGGATAAATATTAACAATATATCACGTAAATATTCGGCTTTATCTCTTCGTTAATTACTTTATCCTTTTTATCGTAGAACTCTTATCTTATTTGATATAAATTACAGTTTGATTAAGACACTAATTCCCTAGATTTCGCAAATTCTACATAAATTACACTTTGATCAGGACTCTAATTTCCTCAATTTCGAAAAGTATAAATAGCTCCCTATTTCACACAATTTATTCCTGCAATTCTCGAATTCTCGATACGAGTATAATACAACCTTTCCCCTATTCTCTTAATTCTTAAAACTTTTCAAAGATGGTGAATCCGAGCACAATAAGAAGCATTATTGGAATTATCGGGAATGTCATCTCGTTCGGTCTTTTTCTCTCCCCGGTACCAACAATATGGAAAATTTATAAGAATAAATCGGTACAACAATTCAGTGTCGTTCCATATATTGCAACCATATTAAATTGTGTCATGTGGGTCATCTATGGACTCCCTACCGTCAACCCGGACCATATCCTAGTCGTCACCATCAACGGCATTGGATTAGGGCTTGAGGCCATCTACGTCGCAATCTTTTTTTTCTACTCCACCGGTTGGTGTCTTACCAGGGTACGTTATTTTTTCCTTTAGATATATTCCATTTATACGCGTTAATAATTATATTTCATTATCATATTAATCTTTTCTCTATCGTTCCAATTCAATTTGTTGCGTGCATACAAAAATCACCTTTGAACTGATAGGTCTTAGATATATATCGCGTTTACACGTGTTAATCATTAAATTTTCCCGCCTAAATGAATTTGGCTATAATTGGCTTTTTATTATATTATATCTACAATTGGCCTTTTATTATCATATTTGTAATTGAGTTTTCATTATATTATATCTATAACTGCATTATACTGAACTTTCTTTTTTCCACCGATTAATACAAAACATTAATAAATAATAAATTTTACAGTTAAATATCAGTTGTATAATTATTATTTTCTTTAATATTCCTATCTAAAAAACCGCGCGTGATCGTGATCTATACAAGTTACTATAATACTATTTTTTTTTTGTATCGTTCCAATTCAATTTATTGCAGAAAAAATCACTTTTAGACTGATAGGTCTTGGATATATCTCGTTTACACGTGTTAATCATTATATTACATTATATTACATTATTATACTAATTTTTTCTGTATCGTTCCAATTCAATTTGTTGCAGAAAAAAATTACCTTTGGACTGATAGGTGAGGCGATCTTTACTTTAATCGTAACAATGATTACCTTCTATGTTTTGCACACGACGAAAAAGAGGACCGTATTAATGGGAGCATTATGTGTGGCATTCAACATTATCATGTATATCTCGCCTTTGACGGTCATGAAACAAGTGATTAAAACGAAGAGTGTCAAATACATGCCGTTTCCGTTGTCACTTACAAACTTCCTTAACGGAGTTTGCTGGACCGCTTATGCATGCATCCATTTCGATGTCTGGATGGTGGTTCCGAATGGTTTGGGAGCGATTTCTGGACTGGTTCAGCTGATGTTGTATGGCTACTACTACAAAACAACTGACTGGAGCGACGACGGCCCATCTGACGGCCCAAAAGAAATCGAACTCAAAGGAGATCAAGCCGTTTAAATACCTAGCTCGTTATGGATTACTATTGAATTGTTTACGTTAATTAGTTACCAAAAAGTTTTGTTTACGTTAATTAGTTAAACTAAATTAATTACTCACTCATTATTTGATTTTAATACAGTATTGTTGATTTAAGATTACTCTTCTTATTTTTCAATTATTTTGACATTTAATCTCTTGTCAAATCTTCATGGCGTCATACAACAGTCTATGGTCAACAATTTCAAACATAATAATTATTAACCGGAACGAAAGAAGTAAATATTCTTTGAAGGAACGGATATATTGCATAACAGAAAATATACAATAGTTTGTTAGAAATTGGTAGTACTTTTTTACAACTTCTTTTGTTGTTGAAATACCAGATCCAATCGATTTTATCTTTCGTACTGCTTTATATTCGAACTTGCTAAAGTTCCACAAACTCGAACCTGTTTCGTGCCAAATCGAACACTAAATCATAAGTTGATATCAGACTACAAGTTGTATATACAACTTAATTAATGAAGTTGAACTCTGTTATAAAGTTATCGAGCTCTACTAACAAAATTATCGAATTATACGATACAAAGTTATTGAGCTTAACAGAATAATTATTAAGCTCAGGGGCGGATCTCTTCTTACCTGCACAGGGGCCAGGCCCCCCCTGTCATTTAGCCCAAACTCCAAATTCTAACAAATAGGCCAATTTAACAAGTTAACCAAACAGCTGGCCCCCCTAATGCTCACACCACAACTCCACAAGACAATAGTGTTCCTAATCTTTTCTATTTCAAAGCCCAATGTGTAGGAGTATGAGACTAAATACACTATCCATTTTCTCATATAAAAAGTCCAACATCTATTTTTTTTCCCCTAGTGATTTATTCAAACATACACAACAATTTGATTTTAATAAATACGACCAGCGATTATTAAGTCTATTATTATCATTTACAAGTTTATCTATTTTAGCGGTTTCTTATCTTATTTAATTTACCAACTTATAATATAATTTACTCTGCATATTAACTTGTGCAATAATTAAACCATATAAATGAATTTTATATAAAAAGACCGTCGCATACTACAAGATCGTCTTATTCTACAATTTTTATAAATTGTTAGTTGAGACAATTTTGTTACGTTCTATTTTCGCATCTTAGGATCGTCTTTATTATAAGCATAAAGTTATTATGGAAAAAAAAAAAAACTAAAATTTACTTGATTTTCGCATTTTAGGATCGTTTCCATTATAAGCATAAAGTCAACCCTCTTCCGTTTAAATTGTAATTTGTTTCAATTTTCAAATGCGTGATCGGTTTATAATTTTAGGAAAAAGTAAGATGAAAAATTATGAAATTTATATCATTAGATACACGATAAGGAATGTATTCATAAGAATGTACGGAGAATCTCAAACTCAAAATATATGAACAGCCACTATTGAAGCACGAAATATGCAAACTCGCCTTTTATTCATTGAATTCGGCCCCCCTTAAAAATCTGACCAAGATCCGCCACTGATTAAGCTCAATAACTTCATAAATAGTTCAACAATTTTGTGTAAGAGTTCATCAAGAGATCAAGGCCAGGATCGGACCTGGTTGCGTTTCTCTTCGCTGGATGTCGGTTTGAGCATCCGACTTATGTAATACTGAGCCCATAATTCAACGCAAAACACGGAGAAATCCCGGTAAAGACCATAGATGTGATTCCTTCATCTTCGTAACCATGTAGTCCATGTAAAGGTAATTGGGCGTACATTGCAGTAGGAAATGCCTGCATATAAGCAAAACAATAGTCCACCTTTTTTTTTTTGATAAAAGACGGGATAAACCCAAGACCTACAGCGAGTAGGGTCTCAAAACCGAACGCAAAACAACCAAACAAGAAAACAAACAAACAAAAAACAAAGGGAAGAGCAAGGCTACACACAGCCAAAACAATCTACTCAAAGTACCTGACATTAAAACTTTGACCGATAATTATTCTATGCCTCCATTGTTTGATATTCCCGTCCTCATATTTCAAATTTCAAACAATGAAGTTATTGACTGAGACGGAGGAAGTACAGTATTTTTTTTTTCTCTCTCTAATTATCGATTCCTATAATATTCTTTGATGAATGGAATGGAAATATTGCATAACAGAAAATATACAATAGTACTTTGTTACAACAACTTTCGTTGTTGAAATACCAGAATCGATCGATTTTATCTTTCGTAGTGCTTTATATTTGAACTTGCTAATGTTCCAAATTTTATTATATTTTTTCGAAAGGTTTTTGGAAAATTGTTTCGTAAATTGATAATCTAAATCGGTTTTTTTACTGATATGTGCTGGCATCGAGATAAACATTACGAACTTATATTGAGAAAAATGTAAAATTATCGGTAAATAAAATAAGAAAACTTTCAACAACGATAAAAATAAGCACCAACATTAGGAAAATGATTATCGACCATTCACATCAAAAGCGTTGCATTGAAAATATAGAGGTTACACGAAACTAACAGTAGTTGGTTAATGCAATTCTCGACTCGATTTTCATTATAGATCAATTATTATAAACAACCTCTATTTTGAACTCAGAGTACATCTTTTATGCGGAGTAGCTCAATTATAAATATTAATAAGAATATTAATATCACATAAATATTTCGCTTTATCTCTTCGTTAATTACTTTATCCTTTTAATTGTAGAACTCTTATCTTATTTGATAATAAATTACAGTTGGATTAAGACACTAATTCCCTAGATTTCGCAAATTATATGTAAATTACACTTTAATCAGACCTCTAATTCCTCGAAATTATATCTTATATAAATAGTTCTCTATTTCACGCAATTTATCCCTGCAATTCTCAATACCGAGTATAATAAACCCTTTCTTTTAATTCTTCAACTTTTTTAAAACTTTTTTAAAGATGGTGAATCCGAGCACAATAAGGAGCATTATTGGAATTATCGGGAATGTCATCTCGTTCGGTCTATTTTTGTCCCCGGTACCAACAATGTGGAAAATTTATAAGAATAAATCGGTACAACAATTCAGTGTCGTTCCATATATTGCAACGATATTAAATTGTGTCATGTGGGTCATCTATGGACTCCCTACCGTCAACCCGGACCATATCCTAGTCGTCACCATCAACGGCATTGGATTAGGGCTTGAGGCCATCTACGTCGCAATCTTTTTTTTCTACTCCACCGGTTGGTGTCTTACCAGGGTACGTTATTTTTTCCTCTTACATATATCCCGTTTACACTTGTTAATCATTATATTACATTATCATACTAATTTTTTCTGAGCTTATTTATATTTTTTTCGAGCTTTTATAATTTTTTATTTATATTTTACTTTTTTGATGTCAAAAATAAAATCTAATGAGTTCATAAATATATACTGTATATACATATATTATTTTTTTAGTTTCATTGTAATTTAATAATCTACTTACTGATCTTTTCTGTATCGTTCTAATTCAATTTGTTGCAGAAAAAAATTACCTTTGGACTGATAGGTGAGGCGATCTTTACTTTAATAGTCACAATGATTACCTTCTATGTTTTGCACACGACGAAAAAGAGGACCGTATTAATGGGAGCTTTATGTGTGGCATTCAACATTATCATGTATATCTCGCCTTTGACGGTCATGAAACAAGTGATTACAACGAAGAGTGTCAAATACATGCCGTTTTGGTTGTCACTTACAAACTTCCTTAACGGACTTTGCTGGACCGCTTATGCATGGATCCATTTCGATGTCTGGATGGTGGTTCCCAATGGTTTGGGAGCGATTTCAGGAATGGTTCAGCTGGGATTGTATGCCTACTACTACAGAACAACTGACTGGAGCGACGGCCCGTCTGACGGCCCAAAAGAAATCGAACTCAAAGGAGATCAGGCAGTTTAAATTCCTAGCTCGTAATGGAATACTACTCGTATTATATACGCATCCACCCCCTTGAATTGTTTATTATTAATTATTAATTAGAATTGTTTAATTTAATTAGTTATCTAAGAGTTTTATAAGCGTAGGAAAATATATTGCACTAGTTTTAACCCCGTGCAAATTGCACGAATATGTTATTATAAATATTATTATTTTCAATTTATTTTGAAACATGTAAGTTTTATGTGTATGTCATATTTAAATTTTAGTTGATAAATTACATTTGCAATTACGCTTGTCCAAGACGAACCTAATATGGACACGGGGAATTATGTTTCACATAAAAAAAATATACTGTATCAAAAGAGGTTATCACCTATAAATATAAAAAAAAAAAAAAAAATCCAAAATACTACACAGTATAATAATAAATGATGATACTAAAAATAAAACGGTTCAAATAATACATCATGTATAAATGGGACAAATCTTTTGGCAATCTCAATTCTCAATACACTCTGTTTTTATCTTATATATAATATTTGATTGATCCGCCTTTAATTTAAGACGGTAGACCGTCTTAAATGAGAATTTGTGATTGTATGGAATTTAAGTACCCATTTATTTTGTAGTAGTATTCTCGGCCTATCTTGATAGGGTAAGACTGTAATCTGTAAGTCTATTTTAATCTTAAGACGGGTATATTCGTCTTAAGAATGAAACGGGTCAAGTAATACCCACTGGTATGGATAAGACAAATAATTTGTTTTGACTATGTATTATGCCATTGTCTTATCCCTTTTTTATATTAGCATACTTAACCCGTATTAAGCTTAAGACGGATATCTTCGACTCTTCGTCTTAAATAAAAATTTGTAATCCTAATAATACCATAGCAATTTACCATTCTAATTTGGACCCTCATTTCATTCAACTCAAATAAGGACCATAGCCTCAATACTTCCGTCTCGCCTCACCTCACCTCACCTCAGTACCTCTCACCTTGCTCTCTCAACCATAGCATCTATCCCACAAAAACAACTATCATCACCTTAACTACAGTCGATAAATCATCATCACAAACTTCATATTTTTGCAACTTCATCATTATCTTTGGATTAAACTTGCATGCCTCCTTTAATGGTTAATTAGTGCTTAAAAATTCAAGAGGAAGAGCCAACTCGAAAAGTTAAAAGGCTTTTTTTTTTTGCAAAATATTGCTCTTCAAATGCAGACACTATTGTTGATCTGGCGTCTTTTTTTTTTTACATTTTTTTATGAAGATTTTTCATGTTTTTCCTTTTATTACTATATGTAAATGTATTTTTCTAAAACAAATTTTGGCCTGTTTAATTTACCATACCGTATATTTTTTCAATATATTACCTTTTAGAGTACTTTTTAGGTGATTCTTGCATTTTATTGAGGACTTGAAATCGAAACTTTACAATTTTGAAGATTTTATGCAGTCAAAACGCATGTTTAATAACTTCCTTGCCATTTTAACATATGTTTGTAATACTCATGTTTAATAAATTTACATATGAACAAATATTTAACTAAAATTTCAAAATTATCATCCAATAATATCGACATGTGCACATCTGCAATTTTTCACTCTTTTTTTTTTCTCATTTGTTCATTATTTTTTGCATCCACATGCAACTTAATTTTCTTTTTTTCATAAATTGAAAAGTTCACAGATGGCCATAGTTCTTAATTAACTTGTAATTTTACTTTTATTTTTTTTAAATTGATTTTTTTATTTAATTTTTACATAGTTGTAATAATTATAAAAATTGAAAATGGCAAGTTCAGCTATTCTGTGCATTCAAGTATTCAACTGCCACTCATGTAGACAAATTGTCTGATACCACGTTCCACGATTTCTTTTTTATGAAAATAAAAATAAAAATTAAATTTTCTGTACATAGTGACGTGGATGCATAATATTGCCCTAAATGATCTTAAGATTATTTGATTTTGCAACGGTATACTCCGTATTTGATTTAATGTTACTCTCCTTATGTTTGAATTATTTTCGGAATACAATTGTCTTATTTGAGAATTTGTACATGTTATTTTCGGGAATCGCAAATTGCATTTGATGGCACATTAAAACCATTAATCTCATCGTCAATTGACCAAAATTCATATTCATATACTTTAACAAATTAAAGATTATGCGACAAACAAAGGAAAATAAATCAAGCAATAATAACAAAGGAAATTAGTATAATATTACCATGTTGTTTACTTACGTCTCGGATTATATAGTTTGTTAGGAGAACATTGTTACAACAATGATAACATGTTACTTACTTACGCCTCCGATTATATAGTTTGTTAGGATTGTTAGGAGAACATTGTTACAACAATGATATTAACATGTTATTCACTTAGGCCTCCGATTATATAGTTTGTTAGGAGAACATTGTTGTTACAACAATGATATTAACATGTTATTTACTTACGACTCCGATTATATAGTTTGTTAGGAGAACATTGTTACAACAATGAGAACAATTATTAATATATTTTGCTTACGTCTCGGATTACTTTTTGACATACAAACTTTACTCTTTTATATACGTTTTTTTCATAAATTTTTCATATTATACCCATTTTCCTAAATCTAATCAAATTAATTCTTACAAAAACCTTTTTCCTAGCAATTGGTCTCCCTTGTGACGGGTTACCATTTGTGACGGATATTTTGTGAGATAAAATGATAACAAAATGGGTTAGTGGAGAAAGGGGACCACATGAATAGTGTTGCAGAGAGAGAAAAAGTGGGTACATTGTGAGGTAAAATGGTATCCGTCTTCAGCTTGTGACGAATATGTCATGTCTTCAATGAGAATTTGTGTTTTCCTAGAATCGAATTTAATTGCTCTATAAACATGAACAATTGATTATAATATTCAAATTAATGAATTGATTTTGTTGTTTTACAACTATTAATATATTTTGCTTTTTTGAAATTATTAGGGTTTATCAATTAGTGAAATTCATATTTACTTTTTATCAATTAAACTCTGTCATTGTTTGCACCATATCATTTAGCGATGCCCAAATCTATAGATAAGCATTTGCACTATATTATCAATATTATGTGACGATTTGCATATGATGTTGTAGGCCACAAGTGTAATATGCAGACTTGATTTTTCGTTAATTTGTTGCTAAATCTAGCAGATCGACTTTGTTTTTCTTTAATTTGTTGCTAGATCAAATACCTTTAATTTCACCTTCGATCATTGTATTGCTAACACCGACGGAGCAAGGGGTGGCTGGAGCGAGGTCGGCCGAAGAAACATCGAACGGTGACTAGACTGATCGAGCAAGGGGTGTTGAACGGAGGTGGTGTTGGTGGTGAAGGGAAATGAGTGAAGGAAGAAAAAAAATCAATTGGTCAGAGAATGAAAAATAAATGACAAGGGTAACATTGTAAAAAACGTATGTGAAAGAGTAATATCCGTATGTGAAAAAGCACGTCCCTAAATTTATTATTGGTGGTAGGTTGATTGGGCCGTTGTAGTGTACTGAGACTCAGTGTGTACTGAGGCCACTCGGTGGTGGTACGTTGATTGGCCGTTGTAGATTGGGCCGTTGTAGTGTACTGAGACGTATTTAAATTTATTATCGGTGGTACGTTGATTGGGCCGTTGTAGTGTACTGAGACTCGGTGGTACGTTGATTGGGCCGTTGTAGTGTACTGAGACTCGGTGGTACGTTTATTGGGCCGTTGTAGTGTACTAAGACAGTGAGACGTGGTATATTATAGTTAAAAAATATGCAAGCGAGTCCAGATATATATGAGTCAAGAATTAATTACGGAGTATATAAGAAAGAAAAACTTTCAACAACAAAATAAGGACCAACATTATGAAAAAGATTATCGACTTTAACAATGCGACCATTTACATGAAAAAGGGAACTGAGAATATAGAGGTTACTTTAATTTCGAGTAAAGAGATGTTCGATAAATCATTGAACGAGTATTTAATTAAAGAATGCTACAAAACTATCAAGTTATATGAAAGATCTTAATTTGCCAATCCCTGATACTGAAATTACAATGCAGTATAAATTGTTACACAATACAAAACAATGTCAATTTTCCGACTGGTTATCCAGCAACAGTTAATACTGCACATACAGATTGAACTCCAATCTACTTTAGTCAATCTTGAGGTTAGATTCACCGTCTTTAGGCCTCAAACCAATTTCCTGCATCTGGTGTTCGACTGAGACTAGCCCTGTCTGTTCAAGAAATCTGCAGCAAATTCACAGACTAAGTTACCGTGACATTAGAATGAAGAGTCAGGGTGCGCATGTTGAGTTTACAGGAATGTCGGATTGACACGCTACATGCAACCAAAGATAAGTGCCGAACAATGAGCATTCACTGTATGAAAACCAGTTCACATACATTTTAGGTATAACTAAGGTTTAGAACTCCCGATCGAATGAAAACTTGCATGAAAAGGAGAAATTCAGGAACCAGATCTTTAGAAGAATTCTAGAAATAAAGCGGGTTTCGGGAAAGATTTCTACAGGTTTATTATTGACATTCTAGTATAGGTGCCCTTGTGTTGCGTGTCCAAGACATGATACTTCACACTTCATTTTAGGGCAAAAGCATGAAAAACAGTACAATAAATAGTTGTGTCGACACTCAAATACAATTACCTCATGCAGACAATAAGGGCAGTAGGTGGATTATACATCTGATGTATTACCACCAATTCTATAGTTTCTGAGCATTATAATAAAAATTTTGAGTTTTGTTTTAAAAATTATGAGTTTTACTATAAAGTTTCTGGGTTTATTCACTTAAACATTAAGTTAAAAAAAATTAGAATAAAACTCAAAAACATTACATATAAATTTAGTAAAATTTGAGTTTTGATGGAAAAAAATTACTATAACTTATAAATTTTAATAAACTCAAAAAAAATATACATATGCTCAAAAACAAATAAAATTTAAGATAATAAGCTCAAAAAATATACATATATGCAAAAGTTGGAGGTAGTACATCCGATGTATGTTCCTTTTTCTCCAATACGGGTTAGATATTCAATGGGGAATTTTGGTACTTGTAATATAACAAAGGAAAGTTCATGAATTTTGAAACCATATTTTCAATAAAATGTCCAATTGGATGACGGATCTAATGCATCTCTATGATACTAATGTAAAACCAAAGGACGTGTTAACTGATTAAATTTGACAGCAAATCCAAAGACGGTGACATAATTGCTACCCAACATTACCCTAGTCCCAGGACCTCAAGGGCTCCCTCAAATTGCCGGGCAATAATGGGAGATACGTAACAAGTAACAAGTAACAAGTAACAACCTCTATGTCAAATCCTATTAGTAAGGATTGTATGCGATAATGAAGTTTCGCTGTATGGTTCTACACAAACAATACGATGATGGAAACAAATGCACGAAAGTGGATCTTTACTTCCTTAATATTGAAAGCTATCGTCTTTCCAATTCCCACCAAAATCAAACAAAATTGAGCCATAGAATTCAAGAGCTAAGCTCAAAACCCCAAACACAGTTCGTCACAGTAGCATTACCAGGACTTTTAGTTAGGGGTAAAAATTTCCCGAGGGACGAACCCAGCAGAGGAGTGCGTTCATCCGTGGACGGTTCTAAAGAATGATTCATGTCAGCCGACCCCAAATCATTTTTGGATTAAGGCTCTGATGTTGTTGACGAACCAGTAATGCAATAAGGGAAACTAGACAAGAATTCGAAAATCTTAACTAAAAGTTTTCAAATTTTCTGCTACTAATCTTTCTGAGGGTATAAAGCACTACGAAATAAGTTGTTGATCAAAGAACTACGACAATATCGGAAATTAATCAAAGGTAAACAAATGATCTCTGGCAGAGGGAGTACAAAATCTCAAGTTCAATTTATAATCAAGGGATTTTCACACAAACAAACAAAATTAGTCAAACAATGAACTCATAATTACCAAAAAAATAAAATTAAACAAAAAAGAAGAAATCTTTGATCAAGAACATACCTAGCAAGAAGGAAGAAAAGGGTAAAACTGATGAAAACAAGAAATCCAACATGAAGAATCAACCCTAAATCACTTGAATTAAATCCCAAAATTAACATGAATGTTAGACTAAAACCCAGCATTACAAATACAAATTTCATTGTATTCCATGTTGGAACCTGCAAATTTATAGAATTAAATAAAATTAATTGAATATAATCAAATTAAAAGAACAAAAGATCAAAACTTTGATTGAATTAGTAAAAGATTAGAGGGTTTATGAGACTAACATTGACTCCAGGAGCTAATGCTCCAAACAAAATTGCTTCTGCTGATGATATTTCTTGGGTTTCAGATGATTTGGTCTCCATTTGGTTGTGATTTCATATGATTTGCAAATTGGTAAATTCGGACTTGGTTATGGTTAGATTGATCGACTTTGGAATATGTCCGAGAAGGGTGAGCAAAATCGGGTATCCGAAATAAATTAGTAATCGGTTTGTTTGTTTGTTTGTTTATTTACTCCGTATTTATTTATTCATTGGCTCTATTCTATTAATAGTCCGATTTTGAAAAGTAATGTTTGAAATTTTAAGTTTTTGAGATATTGCAAGTATTATTGTATTAGGATTCCTTTTAGGAGTTAAGTTCCTCGGTCTTAAATAATGTTTTATTTATCTTATATGTTGGGTTCTGTTTGGTAAAATTAAGGTAGCTAAACCTGAATAGAAGGTAACTGAAAACTAAAAAGTTAACTGAAACCTAGAAATTAAATGATAAGGTAGCTAAAAATTGAACCCTAGGTGGCCTAGAAGGGATAGGGTGGAACTAGTCCTTAACAAATTGGCTTCAGCAATACAATTCCAAAAGCTATCATCAATTCTAATTTCTAAATGTTACTTCGTCGACATTTCACTTTGACTGCATCATGTGCCGCGGCACTCAGGCAGATTCAATTTAGGTCATAAACATGAAATATTATGCAAAATAGCCGTGTTTAACATCTCGACAAGCAACCAAGTCCAACATATGCTGCTGAGTGCCTAAGTCTCGGGTACACTATCGATAATGTATACAAAGCGCAAAAAAAAAGGAAAAAATTGAACCATAGGTCGCCTATAAGGCGACAACCAAATGCCATTAGAAGAGATTGTAAATCAAGTTGCAGTATACATAGGATTACAATTGAATCATTTTTGCACATATGAACCAGTAAACCGCGACTCCTGCTGAAGCTGCCATTCCCGCTGCTTGAGATACTGCAGAAGCGGGCGTGGTTCAGAAATGTGAATATCCCTTCTTTGCTCGTGTAAACCGTGAAGAAGTGATGGACTGGGATTAAACAATGGTGGGGTGCCTTCACAATACACTGTCGGTAAAGAAGCCAACGGGTCATTACGACTCCAGTGATCCAAAAGCCCAAACCCTGAGGGATCATCGGCCTTTTGAATATCGTGAGCTGGGTACTTCGGAAAATTGGTTGCAGCAAATGGTGAAGAATGATTGATAGAGGTAGGGATGCCCGGACTTCTTTTATCAAAATCGGGGTTTTCAGCAGTCCGACCACTTTGAGGACCAAAAACAGGTGAGCTGCATGAAACCCCGACTGCACCTGGATTTAACAACGGCTCACTAGGAGTGTCCTCGGCGATAGATTCTAACACGGTTTTTCCTGGCCCACGGCTTTTTGTTATGTCTCCGCTTAGAACCCATGAACTAAGAGATGGGGGACCAGCGGCTATGACGCTCTCAGAAACCATGCTAGTAGAGATAGTAGGAGACGATGAAATCAAAGAGTCGATTAAAGCTCTATTTTGTGCTACGAGTAATGAAGAGGCACGCCGCAAGCACTCGTCAGACGCTTCTAGAATCTCTCCGTCCATTATTGTTATTGGTTCCGAATTATGACGTGCGATTGGCTTAAACACAATGTCCTCTTCTTCTTCCATCATATTCGGCTCTTCCCCATGCGTAAACTTTTTACTCGACCTATTATATACGAGCCATTTACGAGAATCGTCGTTGAATCTCTGAGCAATCCTGATTGCGGCTTGAATGATGCGATGAGCACGGTACTTGTTCTTCATTTTATAGTTTATTTCATCCTCCCAATGACTTGAAAAATCCAACGACTCGTGGATGGTAGACAACGGTATGAATCCTCTTAATTCATAGTCTTCCCATAAAGCAACATTACACGGTGAGTCGAACTGAGCCGTGTTTTCTTGGAGATGTTGCAGAAGTTTAACAAAGGAATCAAAGAAGTAGGATACTGACTTTTCACACTTCTCGTCAAGAGCGTCAAGTTTTACCGCAGGATCCACCAACCACTCAACAAATACAAGCACAGCGGGTAAAACCGGGAAGTAAACAACGGGACTGCCCATCAAACATCGATCAACAAGACGACCCATGAATGTAAAAGTCACAGTCAAAGCCAAGCTCACCAGTTCAGACTGTTGTCCATTTTCCGTTGGCTTCCATATCTTTCGGTCAGGATCTACTGTTAAGTTGTAGATAACAAAGAGTAGCACAGAAATGACGTGTAAGGCCCGATAAGGACCCGCCTTTAATAAGTTCATATTTTGGTAGGATTGTAATGCTGAACTCAGATTACCAACATCAAGTGCTAGAAGTGCCTCGAATTCTCTTAAAGCGGAAGTGAAAGTGCTGGCAAAGCTTTCTAACCTGCAATAAAACAGCGGAACTTACTAAGAAACATACTCCGTATATAAACTTTCTCAGAGAAACATTGAATATTCGGCTTCGTTTGAAATGGAAAAAAGAATTAACTAGAACAGCAGATTGGCTAAAAATAGTATCGCCAAGGACGTGAACACAATAAGATAACAAATCTGTCATCAGTTTAAATGATGTGTCGAATGCAGTGTAGTAGTATAATACCGTGACTCCAAGAAGAAGAAACTAGTCATCCTGATGAAAAGAGTCCATAAATCACTTGCAGGAGTTGCAGCAGACGGATCACATTCTGTAACTTTCGATGTTCTGCAGCTCGTGGAAATTTTATTTGTACGGTCCTTGGAAGACTTAGAAATCCAATCTGATGGCTTGCAGAAATCAAACTCCTCATTTGTCAGGGATGCAATGTTACTTGACCTGTTCTGCAAGATTAAAACACGGAACATTCAAATGCCAACCGTAAAAATGGAAAAAGGAATAAAAAAGAGCAATTGAATTCACACTGCATAGTGCATACCCTTTCAAAGAGCAACATTAGGTTTTGCAAAGCGTCCGGGAAAGGTTCTTTAACAGCCAAGCTTCTAATACAATGGTATAAAGCAAGGAATTCTTTTCCAATGTATGTTGCCAGCACTGCCAACTAGGAAGCATCACAATGACAAATATAATATTCCACGATATGTTTGTGAACGGTGAGTCTTTGTGGATTTCTGTGTTAAGATTTTTATAACACGTGAGACGGGACTAGGAAAGTACCTGATTTTGTGGGTTTCCACCATCAGGATATATCTTAGCAGCTTCTAAGTAGTAACCTGCAGCAACAGCCCAGTTTCTCTGATCATGGCTGGGCTTTTCATACAACTCTAGATACCTCGCCAGATCCCCGAGACAAATACAAAGACGATGACAAACAAATTGACATTTATGCAATATCGTCTGGTCAATGCGACCTGACACTCCATCATTCTTATAAAACCAAGGCTCGTCGAACAGGCTGTTATACCTTTTAATACTTCGTATCAAATCTTGGTAAAATTTAGTCGCTTCTGACAAAAACAATCTGAATCCTTCCTTATGTACATTAACATTTTTCACTGTACTGTCACTCTTCGCCTCGTTAGCTTTACTTTGGCATATAATTTTCCGAAATTCGTCAATATGCTTGTAGTGAAGCCTCCACAATAGATACTCAATGTTCTGAAGTTCTTGTAGTTCGTTATCACTGAGAAAGAGCTTCTCGTAGATTGAGCATGTCTTGCGGTATAGATCTTTAACGCCCTTATCGAGCACTCCATGGGATTGGATACGTGCCCAAAGCTGCTTTTCAACCTCAGAAACCTAATGGAATTATAACGAACTTAAGCAAAACGAAGAAGAAACAAAGGAAGGTTCGAGATTAGTTCTGATCAACTCTGTTAGTTACCTGAGCAAACCAAGCTCTTTTCTTTCTTGTATCTCTGAGATTATCAGTAGGCATGATCAAACAGTTTCCGTATCAGCAATCTAACAACCGAGAATATGTAATACGCTCCACTCAAAGTACCCGAAGGAGCTTCCTAGCACAGCAAATAAACAGCATTACTGAGAGATAAACTTACAGCAACAACAACAACAACAACAACAACAACATCAGAGCCTTAATCCCAAAATGATTTGGGGTCGGCTGACATGAATCATCCTTTGGAACCGTCCATGAGAAATAAACTTACAGCGAACATCTCAAAAACCATAAAGATCAATACACTCTCGGTTTAATTATATTGTTTACGTATTCCATTTTAGTCTATCTTATCTAATAGTTTCCGTTTCCTTCCCTTTCCCGTCATGACTTCATCTACCTTCATCACCCCACCAAAACATACTACATTACAATCTTTGTAAACTACCCCCTCTGTTCCGGTCAATTGTTGTCCTTTGGTTTTGACACAGAGACCAAGGAAAGAGAAGGGGGCCAATTAGTAAATGACAAGTGGACCAAATTGAGCGTGAATGATCAAATTGTTCATCAAGTTCATTCTTAAAATAGAAATGACGACAATTAATTGAGACACCCAAAATGGAATAAAACAACAAATGAACGGGACAGAAGGAGTAGCTTCTATTCAAACACAATACTTCCAGTTACCATCTTCACCGACTCAAATTCTTATATAAGACAGTCTCATAATAAAATCCTCATAAGTCAATAATCCCTCGATTTAATTCATTTTCATACTTTTATTCAAAATTCTCCTCACATATATTGAACAAACGTATGAAAATGACTTGAAAAGACGGAGAACTTGCTAAGAAACTTGTCGGTAGAACTTTAAATGAACAGTAATCCACTTCTGATATAACCCTATGATGCATTATCATTGAAGATCTCCATACCCAAATAAGAAACAGGAAACATGAGAGTATATGATTTGTATAACAGATCAAATTACCAGAAAAAATTAACAACAATCTAAATATAATCACTTAAATTAAATAAATATATTTACAATTTATCAAAACCCAACATCCATAACAACAATCTCACAGCATTAATTTTACTTCTATTGCAGGATGAGGGAGAGGTCGGATGTACGTAACCTTATCCCCGTGTTAACAACACAAAGAGACTGTTTCCGAATTCTAATCATGATAAATATGAAACATAAATATTAAGCATACAACAATCAAATTAGAATCAAACACCAACTAAAAACACACTGATTTAGCAAATTAATATGAAATCAAAGAATATAAACAAATCCCACTTCAGTTTTCACATATATAGTCCAAATATATACAAAAGATTTCACCTTTATCAAACCAAATGAGAGTAAAGTCTCGCTTAAGACGGAGTAATAAAATTGAATAAAGTAAGACAAAATACTACCTGCAGAAAAAATGCTCTGAAGACAAGAATGGCAACTGAAATACCCAACAAAATATTAAATTTTAATATTTTAGAGGTGAAATATAATTAAAGACTAAAACTTTAATAAAAAATAATAAAAATAAAATTATTTATATGGTATAAAAGACAGATTTTTTGGGGATGAAAAAGCTGCAGAAGTGGATGTTTGAGACAGAATTTATGTAATTGTGAAACAGACAAAGTGAAAGGTGGGCTGATGATGATGAATTGATGAGTAGATTGGACAAAGTTTTATTATCTGATAACTTGTCACTCCTACACCTTGTTTTCATGTCTATTTCATGGTCTTAAATGACATCCCCACTAAAAAAATACATTGAATATTTGAGTGTGTTTTTTCCTTGTAAAGTAGTGATTAATAAAAGAGCATTAAATCAATTTAAAATTTAAGTTGATAAGTAGTTTGATTATCAAATACTAATATTGATTGGGTTCGGTTCAGTTCAACTCAGTTGAGATTCAATCAGTTTAGTTTAGTTCAGTTTAGTTCAGTTGAGACCCTGTTCAGTTTAACTTCATCCAGTTTAGTTAATCTCTTCCCAAACTAAGAGTTTGTTCTTTTCCGCTAATAGGAGTTGAACTGAATTGAATGAAGTTTGGTTGAACTGAATGGAACTGAGCTGAACTGAATGATGAAATAAGGGTCAATTTTTAAAGAAAATAGGTGAATTGAGCTTAACCGAACTAAATGAAGCTGAACTGAATTGAATAAAAATGAGTCAAAACTAAAGATAGATGTCATTATACAATAAGTCAACAAAGTTTAAGGTTTTAAAATGAGGTTTATCCCTTGTAATGCACGCTAATCGAAACACTAATACAATTGTAAATCATATCTACATGATTATAGTCATCCATGAATAGTAGAGGCAATACTACTTTATAAAATAAATTGTGAAAGAAAATCAACGCAAATGAACGACGTAAATAAAGACGGATTAATTTGTGGGGAATTATAATTATTTGCATAAAAGGGAGACGAAAAATATGGATTGATGTTGATCATATATTTTTGTGATGCATGCATATTTCGTAAGAATGACAATTATTAACGATTTGATTCGACGTTTGATATTAAGTCAAATGGTTTGGTAAGTTTAAAACGTATTTTAAATGCCTTTTTCTCCTAAATTGAGTTTTATGGAGCCAAAAACATAATCAAATATTCAAGCTGAACTACATTTAATTTGAGTATATATAGCTTAACTGAAAGAAAATAAGCTGAATGAATCAAGGTAACACGATTTATTTGAACTCAGATAACGCAATACGTTGAGTGAATTAGAACGCAAAATATAAAATATGAATTAAATCGTCCTCGCTCGGTAAATGTACATAATCCACGTATTACTATGTTTCTTGACCCATTTTCGATTCCTAAATTAAGTCAGTATCTTAATCTCCAATATATATGTTAATTAAAAATGAGTTAGATATAAAAATTTAGTTAAATTTTAGAAAAAAATTCACCTCGTTCGCCCCCGCTGAAATTTTTCACTTGTGAGAAAAAGGAACATACATCGGATGTAGTATGTACTACCTCCAACTTTTTTGTTTTTTGAGCATATATGTATTTTTTTTTAGCTTATTATCTCAAACTTTATTTGTTTTTGAGCATATGTGTATTTTTTTGAGCATAATAAAGTTTATAAGTTAGATTTTAATATTTTTTCGTCAAAACTCAAATTTAACTAAACTTATATGAAATGTTTTTGAGTTTTATTGTAATTTTTTAGAGCTTAATGTTTAAATGAATAAACTCATAAACTTCATAGTGAAACTCAGAAACATTAAAACAAAACTCAAAAACTTTATTATAATGCTCAGAAACTATAGAATTGGAGGTAGTACATCAGATGTATAATCCTCTTACTGTTCACTTGCCTCCGCCACTGACCCTAAGCATTTTACTTTTTGCCTCATTTTTTTATTTGACCCATTTTTTATTTAAGATGAATATAACCGTCTTAAACAGGAGCATGGGACTACTTAATCCGACCCCAAATTCACACAAATACTATTATACAACTGGTTGTACAAGAGTATTGTACAACCATAATCAATCTTGTTGAGCTTATGTGTATTTTTTTCGAGCTCTTATAATTTTTTATTTATATTTTAATTTTTTGATGTCAAAAATTAAAATTTAATTGAGCTCCTATATATTATTTTTGAGTTTTATTATAATTTTTTAAGTTCAATATTTTTATAATAAAGCTCGGATTCTTTTAAACAAGGCTTATAATCTATAGGTCTAAGCTCAACTAAATAATTATAAAGCTCGGATTCTTTTCTATACAACCAATACAACTGGTTATATAGTCTATTTACTGCCAAATTCAACCAAATAACCAACTAAATTGAATGCATATGATGAGGTAGGAAGTGGGTAGTTAAAATTTCAATATCTTCCAAATTTCAAAGGACAAATGCACAAAAATGAAGGTGTATGATGCTGATTAATGGGTCCCTTGATGGATAGGAAGGTCAATTTAATTTGATTACTAGAGAGCACCAGATTATATAATCTCAATGATAGCTACAGTATATGAAAGATTAAATTGACTCAAATTCTGAATTGTTGTGTGTTACGTGTCTTTCTACCTTACGTAGTCTACTTCATCGAATATTTTGCACAAAATCTCATTGAAGACGGGCGATATCCGTCACAAGCTTGTGACGGATATCGTTTCCTCTCACAAAATGTTCATTGAAAGGTGAGTGGGAAGCACATTGGGGGTGCCCCCACCTTGTCCCCTCTCCCTTTTTGTGAGAGGTCACAAGCTTGTGACGGGATTAGCCCGTCACAAGCAAGACTAGCTGAATATTTTGTCACTTAGATTGTGTATTTTAATACATCAAACTCATAGATTTAATGCATTAGGTGAGGTGGAACTTGGAAATGAAAGCAAAATTGAGAGAGCTCTTGTATTATTATTGTGTATAATTAAGATCTTAATTAGGTTTAAAATTAGAAGAATTAACAGATCTGTTTAAGATTTGGATAATTAGAAACAGGTTATAAAACACACCGCGATTACATGTTAAAATTTGTAATTTAAAATTTTAGAGGGAATAATACTGAGTAAGGCTTTATTTTTCTTGTTTAATTTCAACTATCATTCAGCTCCCTTTTATTCAGCTCACCTTATTTTAGCTCTATTCATCTCAGCAAATTTCAATTCAGTTTAGCTTCCAAAAAAAAAAAAGCCTCAAAGTTCAGTAATATACTATTGTCATGTTGTGTATGTATAGTAAAATACTGAGTATTAGATTTTTTTTTTTTTTTTTTGACAGCGGTAAAGAAAGTTTTACATTGCGGTGGTACGGCTCACTAAGCCATACCTATAGGAAACAACATAAAACAAAGTACTACTAGTAGCATAAACGAAAAAGACAAAGTAATTGCATCGGTTAAAAGCAACGTGTTGATGTCGTTCGACGGAAGTCTGAACACTGCCTTCAAAATAAACTCCCCTTATAATCTTTAAGGGACAAGCATCGCTGATCAAAGGAAACCACTCATCTTTGTTTGTCATAATTGATGAAGCTTCGGAGAAATACCTGCAACAAGACCCCAAAGAAAGTCTCGGAGATTCATCTCCTTGGCTGTGATAAACTTCCTCAGAAAACCAACGAGCCCCCATAAACTTATCTATACTCGTCTTCATTGATACAGCTTCAGAGAAATACCTGCAACAAGACCCAAGAAAGCGTCTCGGAGATTCATCTCCTTGGCTGTGGTACACGTCATCAGAAAACCAACGAGCCCCTTGACCCAACGAGAGAAAACAAAGTGCACTTACGCCCCAAGGACGTAGAAAGAAACGGCGGATAACAGACCACAAAAATCTGTCTCCAAAGGCGGATAACAGACCACAAAAATCTGAGTATTAGAATTTACACAAAATCTCATTATAGACGGCAACTATCCGTCTATAACTAAAGACGGGCCAAGTAACATACCATATTGCGTATAAGACAAACAACAACTTGCGTGGTGGGGCCCAAAAATGGCACCACTTTAAAGGTATTTGACCCGTCTCTTGCTATAGACGGATATATCCGTCTATAGCAAGACTTGCTGTAGAATTTAAGGGACATGTTACATTCAAAAATTTGGAAATAAACTTTTGGATCACATATGTTAACCACGTTCTGTAACAGTAGTAAGTACTAAGTAGACCTTCACTATAATGACCAATGAGAGAAAAGTCATTGCTTAAATTTATCTTATTGCATATAAAAAAAGTACTTGTTTGTTTTTGTTATGAAACATTGGTTTCAATTCTTAATAATTGAGTAAAAGAAAAGAAGTAATAGTGTCAAGTTCAAAAATCAAATACTCCGTATTATACTATTTCTTTTGTTATAATTTTTTCTTTATTACTTTTGGTAAAAAAAATAAAAAAAAATGAAGAAACATATATTGTTCTATTATTTTGTTATTTGATCAAAAATGGACAAATAGCATTTTTATGTAATCGAAATGATCAATGCATAAATAAAAACAATTAGAAAATAAGAAAATCAAAATTTTGAATGAGACATTGCATATTGGAAATGCATAATACATGAACAAACGGAGTGATCATTTAAATCAGAAAATAAGAAAACCAAACAGTTATTTGGGTGTTAAAGGAGTCACAATAGCAATATAATGGCGTTGTTGGGTAAACGGCATATTGGCCAATTTTTAGCATATTCAAGGGTTTTAACATGTTTGACCAATCAATATGCTAATTTTAGTGTTTGGTAAACAGCATATTGAAACGGCATATTTGTGGTCAATATGCTGTTTTACAATATGCTGCTTACCCCAGCATATTGGTTAGCATATTGTAAAATAGGAAATTTTTCTCCATTTTACAAAGAGAACTAACAAACTACTAATCGTAATCTGCCAATTACCAAACACTCAAATTAATTCTGCTAATTATAATATGCTAGTCAAACCTTCTGATAAAATATGTCATTTATAATCTGCTTTTGCAATCTGCTTATGCTGAAATTAATCCGCTATTTATCAAACAGGGCTAATATCGGAGGTGAATTTTCAGAAACTGGCCATCCACCGTACCTCTCCGTTGAGTTTTACTTAAAACATTGTGTACATATTATGACATTAGACATTATTACACCCAAATAGCACAATCTAAGGTGTTCTAATTGGAAGGAATAGCAAGACATGCCTTGAGGGTTTGGGCTACCAGAGAGATCTGCAATAGCTTTTGTAGTTGGGCCAATGATGCTATGTGTTGTGGGGGTATGGAGTAGACAAACCTGCGAAGAAGTTAGCCCTTCATATCAAACTTCATTGGTCCCAAACTAAACATAAATTTTTTATTCAACGGCACATTAGCCCATCTCAACTACCCATTAACCCATTTCAACTATCGATAAGTTAACTCGGGATATAATAGTGTAAGCCTCTGTTAAACAGTTTTACAATATCACATTGTAAAACCATATAACAAAAGAAATTAATGCCCTTATTATGAAAAGTGGTGATTGATTGAAATTATTTTAGTAGGTGTTTTAAGGTAAACATTCACTTGGTTTTACAATATTAGATATGTAAAAACGGTTTTTTTATGTAGAAGTTGTTAGTTGGATATAATAACTCATCTCGGTCTTTCTTAAATTAAATTTGTTAACTTGATACTTTATAATAACGAGTGACCTATATAAACAAGTTAGATCTAATCATAAAATACCAGGTTGTCAAAAGAAAATAGAAAAACTCAATTGTTACTATTTTTATTTAAATTTAGACTTACAATAATTGGGTTAGTCTCATGGGTAGAGCTGGACATCGGGCCGGGTTGGTGCGGGTCAGGCCGGGCTGTAGGCGGGCCGGGCTGGTGGATAGGGAGGCCGAGCCCACAACACGGGCTGAGGGTGTGCGGGCTGGGGCGGGCCAGGCTGGAGAAATTATGGCCCTGAACCGGCCCGATTGGGGTAAATGGGCTAGAAAAAGGGTGGGCCAGGCGGGCTGGGTGGTGTGGGCTGGGGTAGAGGGAGTCCGGGACCGGCCCGGGTATAGGGGCGGGCTGTGCGGGCCAAGGGAACGGGCTGAGGAAATCTAGACCCGGTTGGGCGGGTCGGAATAGTGTGGGCCGGGCTGACCCGCACCAAAGTCCACCTCTACTCATTGGTAGATGGTCTACTCCTATTAGACCTATCAAAACTCGACCCGACTTGAAAATTCAACTCGTCCGACCCGTTTTTTAGGGTTACAAACCCGGTTTATTTTTACGTGACTCATTTGACCTGAACCCAAAAAGACCCGTTATTTTAGAGTCGAGACCCGGCCTGAACGGGTCGACCTGTTGGGTCAAAGGTAAATCAAGAATTTTATTAAAATATTAATATTTATATATTATAATTGAAAAAATAGTTAAAAAATTATTTTTTTTATTACTTAAAATTACGAACACAACTAAAAAGTCAATTTTATATAATTTTTATAATATTTAATAATAAAATAATTATTAAAAAAATATTATTTTAATAATTATGTCAATATAATTAATGTAAACGTTGAATATGATTAGAATATTAATTTTAAATATGTTTTACTTTTTTTAAAAAATATTTTTTTAATTAAAAAAATCGTTTAAAAAAAACGTTAAAAATTACGGAAAATTCACGTGGTACCCTCAAACTTTGCCATTTTGCACGTGGTACCCAACTTTTTAAGTTTGTGCACATGTTATCCTTGAAATTTGATTTTGAAGCACAACGTACCCTTTTTATCGTTTTTAAATTTTCAATTGAGCATAAATCATAAACCAGAAATCAGAATTGACTAATTTTTTTTTTTTCAAATTGATTATCAGTTCGCGATCTATAGATTGATAAAACGAAAATGGTCATTCGGAAATTTAAGATCGAAAATATGGTTGATTTGAGATTTTCGTTTAATAAAAACCCTATAAAATGTCAGTCGACAATTTTTTTTTCTCAAATCGTAGATTATGAAGAGAGAATCATTTTAGGAAAAAAATTTGTCCGATTCTGAATTTCGGTGTAGGAGTTATGCGCAGTTGAGTTTTTTTATAGCGACAAAAAGGGCATGTTGTACATGAAAATCAAACCTGAAGGGTATTATGTACACAAACTTAAAAGGTTGGGTACCACGTGCAAAATTGCAAAGTTCGAGGGTACCACGTGAATTTTCCGTAAAAATTATTTTTTGACCCGTATTTTGACCATAACCCGACCCGTGACCTGTATGACCCGACATGTATTCGACCCAATCCAGGACCCGATCCGCCCGATCCATTTGACAGGTCCAACTTCTATATATTATCAAGCCATGGTTACACCTTGTCAAAGAAAAATTAAAGTCCATATTATCACATTTGAGTAACCAGTTCCAAGACTATACAACTGGATGTACAATGAGCATTGTACATCCAAGGTTATTTTAGTCTTTTTCCAAATACTTTTACAAAAAAAAAATAACGTAATCCAATTTTGAATCAAATCCTCCTTCTCTCTGACTGCTTCCATATTTTTCTAACTACTCTCCATCTTCATCCATCATCCAGCTAATGAATCATATTTTCCTTTAAATTATTATAATTAATTGATTATATGGAACAAATCAATATGACGTGACTCGTGAGGAAGGAATTTTTTTATCCAAAATTTCTAATGCATGAAAATAGTTGAAGCTCGTATTCTTTTTACATTAGCTCGTATTCTTATCTTTATAGCTCGTATTCTTATGTGCTCGTATTTTAAAGCTCTTGATCCTTTTAAGCTCGTATTCTTTTTACATTAGCTCGTATTCTTATCTTAATAGCCCATATTCTTATGTGCTCGTATTTTTAAGCTCGTGATCCTTTAAACTCGTATTCTTTTTACATTAGCTCGTATTATTATCTTAATAACTCGTATTCTTATGTGCTCGTATTTTTAAGTTTGTGATTCTTTTAAGCTCGTATTCTTTTTACATTAGCTCATATTCTTATCTTAATAGCTCGTAATCTTATGTGCTCGAATTTTTTAGCTTGTATTCTTCTAATAATAGTTCGTATGATTGGTGTAGAAATTTACCTCAAAGTATTATTAGATCCATTTTTCCTTCTTGATGATAATGTAAATTGCTTCTCGTTCACCAAAATATTGTTAGATGCGTTTTTCCTCCTTGATTATGATGTCAATTGCTTCACTTTCACCATATTAGAATCAGAATTACGGAGAAAGGAGGTTTGTCGTCGTTTAAGAGAAATTTAGAGAAGAGAAAGAGGAGGTAGGGTTTGTCGGCTAAAGAGAAATCAGAATAAGGAAAAAATGGAGATGTGTAGAATTTTTTTTTTATTGGGCTTAGATAGTTTAATATGTAATATATGGGCATGTTGTACAATGCTACTGTACAACAGGTTGTAGGATCCTATTTGTGTTTGAGTAACCATATAACATACTCACTAAAACATCCATTATAGAATAAGATTTTGTTTTTTTGAACTTAAAAAAATGAATTAATTTGAAATTATTTCTCAAAAGAACAAGGTATGAATGTTATTAAGAAGACCAATGTAAAAGAGAAAAGTTAAAAAAAAAATTAAAAAAAATTGCCATGCAACATAGCTTGTCTTTCCCTTTCCTCATCTTTTCAAAATCCGATCTTACAAAGAAATTTGCTCAAAATAATTCTTAAGTTCGCCTCATTTTGCTCTCTTTCTTAAGCATTGCTTTATGAGGAAAGGAGTTTAAATAATCTAAATTCTTAAAGGGTTTTTCTATCCTAGGCATAGGATAAGAAACCAAAAAGGGAAAGAATTAATGATGTTTTTATGGGAAATTGCAATATCTTATCACTTTACAAGAAAAACATCATTAATTCTTTCCTTTTTAGGTTTCTTATCCTATGCCTAGTGGGCATAGGATAGAAAAACCGATTCTTAAATTATATTAAGGGAGAATAAGTGAATTCGCTGAATTCATAACACCAGCTGGTCTCCCTTGTTACAATTATAAGTTACAACGAAAAAAATGTGACCATTTTTCTAAAAAAAAGTAACAAATTTGCCACCAGGTTATTATTAGAAAGTACTACTCCCTCATATATTCTCTATGTTCTCCCACAATTGTTTTTGGGTAGAATTTAATGGGAGGATGATATGTGGATGTAAATGAAAATAAGAGAGAGAATGTGAGGTCATAAGATATTATAACCACAAAAGATAAATAAGAAAAGTGGAAGATCTTTGTGAATTTGCCGTTTTAGAAAATGTGAAAGATGTTAGAGAATAAGAGGGAGTACTTTGTAATCGTTAGAGCGATCATTTTTATCATAAAATAGCAAACCTTTTATCTATAAAAATAACATTTATGTGTTCGTAATTTGTAATTTACGATCATTGCAATGTGAATTTGCCCCATACCATCTAACGAGACGTTGGACACGTTCAACAGATAAGTCATAGACCACTTCCATGATGCAGAGTCGTAATTGAGACAAAAAGTTTTCACAATCTTTTGACCGTCATAAGCAAGAAGGGTTGATTCTTATCTATAACAGATTAGTACATTATTAGTATTCTTGGTGTTGACCAGACTATTAGTTTTTTTTTGTGTTGACCAGGAGTATCCCTTACCGACAGCTGGGGCAATCTCCTTCGGGATACTGAAGGCAATTTAATGGGTTGACCTCTCTCAAGTTCGGCTTTTTCATTCGCAAGAGTCAAAAATCGAATCCCTGACCACTTATTTAAGAGATGAGAGCTCTCACCACTCACACCACCAATTTTGATATTAGTACACTATTAGTAAAACGTCAAAAATGAAAACAAATGTGCAGAAAAATCCACAAAACTTTTTCAACGCAAAACGGAAAGTGTCTAAGCGTTTATAAATGGCATATAGATCGGCGCAGAAGTGAGCCACATGAATGTTTCAACTTTCAAACAGTAACAACCAATTCAATGACCCACCAACCCCATAAGGGTCTAAAGTCCACACAACCTTACGAAACATCCAAACAAGTTAAACAAACCCCCACATATTTACGACATTTGTCGATATCAACTAGATTAGCTTGTAAAGTCCTAAAAATTGGTAATTATGACGTGGGTTCAAATCCTGTCAGCAACATGATTTACAACATTTTATCAACGTTAATCAGTGTAAATAGTAGATAATCTCGTTTTCTAAACAAGTACGGAATAATCAATGATCAGATATTCTTTTCCTACTTCCAAACGAGAAAACAAAAGGTGTGAACGGTCTTTCGTTAACTTGCCTTCAACTATCAAGAACACAATAAAAAATGTGTTATCATATTGGTTAAGATGGAAGTATTTTCAATTGTGTATTAGGTGCTATATAAATACCTCCATGTCTTATTTAGTTATTTGATACTACCAAGAAAAAAGGGAATTTGTTTTCAACGTTACAGATTTCGAGCAAGCCTATCAGGCTATCTATCACCCCGGTTAAAAGGGTGACTGGCCTGAAATGCGTAATTTACAGGCTATCATGTATATATGATCATATGGAATTCATTAAGTGTGCAGCTTGTAAAGAGGCACTAGTTGCGATTTTTTCTCGTCATCAAAGAAAAACAAAACAGTAATCTCAACTATCGCAGCTGGTAAAGAGGTACTAGTTGCGAATTTTCTCGTCATCAAACAAAAACAAAACAGCAATCTCAACTATCGATAAGGGGTACTCGGCAACGGAAGAAAACAAAAAAAGGGACAATGCCCTTCCTACCACGTTTCCTAAGGTTGTTTTTCTCAAGCATCACGCCCTCTAAATTGTGATCACTTAAAACCTCTTTTTTTCAACCTTTCATCATCATTCAAGTCCCACTCAATAGAGGTTATAATGAGAGGGGGCCTTGTTGGTCTCTTAAGAGTCAAAAAGAGACTTCATGAGCCTTAGAATTATTTCATTATTGGACCACATCACTTGAATACTTCCTCTTCTCTATCTTGTTTTTGTAGGCCTACTAGGAGGTGCAATTAAATTATCATGGTTATATAATGGGAGAATTCAAATTTAAATTTTGGATAGATTTTGGAGTAAAATAGGTAAAAGAAAGTCATCTAATTCTGAGGAATAATAACGTCAAAGAGGATACGTATTGTTCTCATCTAGTGGGAGTTGAGTGACAGAGTATATAACTGAGTGATGTTGTTCTCATCTTGTGGGAGTTGAGTGACAGAGTATATAACTGAGTGACGTTATAACCATCTTTAGACAAAATGTTTCAACAGCCTCATAAAATCTCAATGCTATAATTATCCGAGATTGCATTGGTCTCAATAAGACAAAATGAAATGTTTCTTTTACATTCAAGATGTACATAATATGAGTTGACTTAAGTGACTAATTTTTTTTTAAAGGGAACCACAACGACAATATAATGTTAACGTGATTTAAACCTAGGTTATGAGTATCAACACTTGTGACTTTACTTGCTAAGCTATCTGAGAACATCTGCACTTAAATGAATAAAATATAAATGACCAATTTATAGATCTCATATCAAACTATTAAGAGATTGATTTTGGTTTATAATTATACTTAATGTTTGCTATTCAGGCAAAGAAAATGGTTAACTGCGTGTTTATGATTTGAAGGCAATCACGTATACTCGATAATCCAATCTATGCAAGCCAAAAGTAGTCGTTCCGTTATCCACCATTATGGAAGAAACAATAAGGAGTGGCGGAGTTAGGGAGTGCTAGTAGGGACGTTCGTCTTAGTTGGAAAACGAAAACTTTTTACAAGTTTTTTATGTCATTATTTATTCACTCTCACTGAAAATTTACACCTCTTAAGGCCTAACTACAAATCTTAGCTCCGTTACTGATAAGAAGCGTTGCGTTTAGCATACAAGTGATTAAGATTAAGTGAAGATGTGCAATTAACTCTAACTTAAGCTAGTTGTTAATAGTTTATGATAAACACAACAACTTACACGCATCAAATACAAAAGTTGCATTGATTGGCCTAACACAAATAAAACTAACAAGGATGTTGGCCTTTCTCATTTCTTTCCGTTTCAACAAACATTGGGTCCCCTTTTATAACTCTAATAAACAAGAGGGACCTCTCTACTCTAGTCAAAGGATTCGTAATGAAACTAGATTAGTCTTATCAACTTATTCCTTTTTTTGATTGTTAGTTCACAACTTTGCATACTTATTGTTGAAAACCAATAAATACTTAATCCAAGAAACAAACAAGATAATAAAATAGTAAAAATAGGCTAAACTATTTTAAGTGGTTGATTTGTTTTGCAAGCTCATTTTATAGTATCTATGGCAAAATAGGTTTAATTTCGTATCGGCTTGACCAACTATACCATAAGTATAGGGTTTGAAACAAGTCTAGATGTAGTGTTGCAATTTGTATCCACCTAGTAGTGAACTAGCCATAAATTATAAAACCAAAACCAGAGCTTGAACCAATAGAGCTGATGAACCTGATTAAGATCCTGGAGCGCTAGTTCGACCCATATCCACGAAGACAATAGAAGAGGGAAGGCGAATGAAGATTCTGAATATGACAAAAGAAATTGAAAAATTGGGAAAATGGTTTAAAAAGTTTATTATACGTAACAATCAACGACCTCTTCTATTCTTGAATTGTCAATTTCTAGCTCTATCATGTGGTCCGAATTCATTTGTTAGTGAATTTGTTTATATGTCATCTTTTAAATTAGTGAAAAAATAGAGATGAATAACTCTTGCTACTTATCATACTGTAAATATGCTATAAAATTATATATCTCCTTTTCATTTGATTTCACTACATGATTTTAGATATATAACGAATTCAACGAAATGAAGTTATAAATAAATGTTGACCATTAATAAAATATGGATCATCTATGATCTATCCCTCTCAAGTCCAACTAATTATCAAGATCTTTACTCAATTGCTATAAGTACATTTTATGTTGTAACCCTAAAGTCAAAAAGTTATTTCAAAGCAATAGAAAGAGTGTACTCCAAGTGGACATTAACACATAAATCACTCACTTTGCAAAAGAGAAGACAATTCCCATGAAATAAAGGTATAGTACTTGAAAGTTGAAACACAAGCACAACAATGGAATCAAATTTTAAAACGGGTCAAGTCTTATCCATTAAGAACGATTTTCACAATATTTAAATTCAGTTTATGAGTATCACATCTCATAATTATACCAACTAAATCAGCTGATATTTGTAATTAATATTTATATAAATTATCTTATATTTAACCTGTTTTAATTACAAAACGAATACCTCCATCTTAAAGAACCGGACTATAAGACCATCCCCAAGCAAGGTCACGAGGGAGGTCGCGATCTTGTTGGGTCGCCTTAACCAACAATTAAGCATGAGATTAGCGTGACCTTTTGGTTGCTCTTGACCTATAAGGTCAATTTGTGACCTCTTTGGTTGCTCTTGACCTTATTAGGTCAATTGGTGACCCAATGGGTGTCAAATTATCATTGATCGTAAACAAAACAAAAAAGGTTGGAAGGTGAAAAATGACTGGGTTGATGACCTAGGTCGCGACCTTCTGCTTGAGAGGTAAAAATGGGTCAAGGTTAATAAGGTGAAATTAAGAATAAAATCGGATCGCGACCTAATTAGCGCGACCACTGTTTGGGATGATTTAAGTCAATTTGCAAAATTTCCACTTGAAAAAGTCATAAAACACCCACAAACAAATAAAGAGTCAAGATTCTTTCCTTGCCCATTCCTCCACTCTTCCTTTGACAGCTATCTCCCTTTGCCATTTTCCTCATTCACCATCATTCTTGATCAAAATACACTTTTCCTCTTCCCTTTTTCAACATTTTTCTAGTCAATTTTTGAGTAATTTTTTTGGTTGGATTTTTTACTTTTGCATGGAAATTAAGTTGACCTCAAAATAAGTTTAATTTTTAGTGTCACCCTATAAAGTCCATTTTCTCTTCATATATGGATAGGGATAACTACAAGGGACGGTGTTATGGTATAATATTGACGAGATTTAAACTCAACTCAACCGCGATTAAACTTCTAAAACCTTGAATCAAAGTCCAGTACTTTAATCGTATTGTATTTCTTTATCAATACTTTCAGTTAATATAAATTCAAATTAATTCGTTTTCCAACAGCATCAAGATAAAACACAAAAAGAAATTACAAATGTCGATGTGAGAAGAAAATTTAAAAAGGTTAAACTGATGATTAAGGTTCGACCAATATTCTAATCCATACTACGCCATACAACTTCTAAGAATCAGACTCTGATATCTTGTGAGAAGACACGACAAAAGTCGACAATAAACAAATGTCGATTATATTCTTTGGAATAACACTAGTTATAACTTTCACTTTCCCTAGTTACTTTTTTGCTCCACTATACTTTTTGTTTTTTTTTTTTCATAAAATTCAATATTTTCATTTACTATTGCAAAGTCTTTTATTTTTGTTAAAATTTTAAATTTCAGACAGAGCACTAATACTTCCATGAGCTGTCACTGTACTCTTCAGAAACTTAATTCAAAGACTTGTCTCTTACATCTCAGACTTTATTAATTATTTTGTACATTAAATTATAGACAAAAAAACTTTCATTTTCCACCATTTCCCAAGACTTTTACACTCATGGACTGGTCATGTTAACTATTCAACTAATTCCCCACATTATAATATTTTCAATTCAAAATATTAAATATTATCACCATCGAATATAATGAAAGAATTGCTCAAAATGTTGACTAAATAATACAATTTCTTAAAAGAAAATCGTCATATACGAAGTGGCAGAGCCAGAATTTACCGTTAAAAACGAAAGAAAATTTCAACAGAGGTGAATGAGTAATAACATTAAGTAAACTCGAAATTCTTTTGGACAATTTAACTAGAAATTTCGACGTTTTCATTTTTTGGAGGGGACGAGCGCCCTAACTAGCCCCTTCGCTCCACTACTTAACATGGTCAAATACTACTACAATAATTGGAGTGGCAAAAAAAGGTGACCGGCCAATGTCGTTAAACAAAAACTCAAATAAAACCGCTTTTTTCCTACTTAAAATTAAAGTATCATTTACCGATAGTTAAGACAATCTCTTTCTGATATCGAAACAAATGTTATAAGTAGCCCCTTTCTTAATTAACAAGAATTAGAATTAAACCCAAATACTCAAAAGGTGACCGGCCAATGTCATTTGTATTATATACTCCGTACCGTTTTATTATTACCGTATAAAACCGTTTCACATGAAAATAAAGTAAATCGCTAAAATTAGCCACAATATAATTAACAATTACACGATCAAAGGTTCAAAATTCTCTCTATATATAACATAAATTCGATAAATTAATTATATATACTACAATCCAACTACATCATCATTAAAAAAATGGGAATTATTATTAATTCCCAATTAAAAAAAGCTCAAAATTACAATAATTAAAAATAAATACAAAAATGCTTATTAGATTAAATTCAATTCATAGAAGAAGAAACCTTAGTAGGCGAAGTAACAGGAAACAAAGGCAACAACCGCGGTTGTTCCGAAACGGAAACCGGCGAAACCGGGTGAAGAAAAAAGGTTTTCTCGGCAATGGCCTTATCTTCAGCAATTTTATCAATAGTATTAGGAGAGCAACTGGGAGATGACCGGCTGAACGGGTCATAAAGTAACGGAGTGACCGGCGAGAGCATTAGAGAAGGGAAGTCTAGTATGGATGGGGATAATGGGTATGGTGTTGAGTGACCGGAATGACCGGGGTGATGACCGGCAGGTGTAGGTAAGACTAGAGAGTGTTTGAAGGAATTGTTACGACGTTCGTATAGTTTTGTTGAGGGTCGGGATTTTGGGTTGGGTTTTAGGTGTGGGTTGGAGTTGGGTTTGTGTTTTGGTTCGGATGATCCGGTTAGGAGTTGGACTACTTGTTTGAAAGAGGAAGTGTCGGCTTGGACGAAGGTTGTTGGGTATGGGTTTGATGGGTCGGATCTCGTTAGGGTTGGGTTTTGGGTTGGACCATTGCTAGTGGTTGGGGAAGGGAGGGGATCCATTTTTGTTGAGAGAGGTGGGAGGTTTGGAGGGAGGGAGGGTTGGAGTGAGGTTTGGGTTGGGATGGGGGAGGGTGGGGTATAATATAGATGATGAAATGAAGGGAGACTTTGAGGAGAGAATTGAGACTTTGTGTAGGAAGAAAAGTAGAGTTTGTTGCTTTCTTTGTTTGCTTCTCTTGTGTTTTCTCTTCCTCTTTCTTTCTTTCCCCCTTAAATATAGGGGTTAGAGTGTGTCTTTTGTAAGAGTTGAAACTGTCTCAATTGTAATCCGTTTTGTCGGTATCTCCGTTTTAAGAAGACTGCTTGTAATTGAATATTTTGAATATATGCAATAAGCAATTTGGATCTTTTTTATTAGTTTTCCTCTAAATTACCTTTCAACGATTTAGAAATTATCTCGAAACGATTTAACAATCACAATATTATGTAATGGATGGTGATGTGTAAGAAAAATAATATATTAAAAATTAAAATGATTCTATTAGAATTAATGAATCATCCATTACTTTTGAGGTAATGGAGATGATCCTAACTCATGCGATAGGTATTTTATTTAATGATATGCACATTTAGTGGTGGAGCTAGGGGGTTAGCAGTGACATTCGTCGGTCGGCCGTTGGCGGAGGAAAATTTCATGGGTTTTAATTAATTTTTTGTATTTTTGATGAATTATTCTTAAAGTGCTACTAGTACTCGTTCATCCACATTAATTTTCGCCTGCACTGAGTTCAGATCTTGATCCGCCACTGACGGAAGTTAAGAAGTATTGAATTGAGCTGAATTTATGGACTATGGTATATAAATTGAAATAAAATGAATTCAATTTATCAAAGAAAAACGATTTCAACTTGTAAAACCTCAAATATACAGAATTGTAATGAAATTAAATCCAAAAGAGTATAGCATAAGGGGATGATCATTTTATTAATAGAGGATGTTTTCAAAACTGTTGTCTTTAACTTTTGACTTTTTTTTCCTCTTCAATGGATGTCTATGGGTTGATTAATTGATTATCTTGTACTAATGGCCTATCTCAATAGGTAATTTGGTTTAATTTAGTTTTGCTGCGATTTGGTTCAGACAAGTCGAAACCTAAACCCAACCAAGTTCAATTGACAATCTTGTTAATGAACAAGATCAAATTAGATTTTAATTAGGATTGAAGGCAGAAATATAAATTCCTTCATTTTCCTCCTTTTTAAATGCAATTCATTTACTCTGTATGTGTTATTGTTGTTTGGACAAAATAATTTTTATCAGTCGCTCTCTTTTCTCCCTTTTTCTTATAATCCCTCGATCAAAATATATTCCGCGGAAGTTTATGGCACAACATACCATCTTTATTAAGACATATATAAAAAACAATTGATCGGAGTTCAGCATCTACTTGATTTTTTGTCAAGATTTTTTTTTTTCATATGATATTAAAATCTGCTGATCTTAAGGTCTTATGTTCGAATCCTGAAACCTAATAATTCTCTCACATGCTAGCGTATGAAGAGATGGTCTTCTCACAACCTCTTCTATAGTTGCACTATTACCATCCTTGATATATAGAGGGAGTAGTGTAAACATCAAGGGAAGTTCTACTAGGCACAATGTAATGAAATTAAGTTTGATTGTAATGAAATTAAGCTCTACTAGCAAGTGATATTCTTTAACTAGGAGGTTGAGGAGTTTGATTGTTATGTTATGTACTTATGTGTGACTTTCACTTTCTTGCATCTCTTATGGTTGACCAAAACGTACGACACAATGTAATGAAATTAAGTTTGCATGTGCACTTATTTAATCACTACACCATATTAATTGGCTCGGGTGATTGATTCGGCATCTACGATTATTGGTTTTAATCAAATTGTTCTTTTATAGGATGAGTTTCTAAATTGATAATGTGATTATATATTAATAGTGGCCTAGTCAAGCTTTAGATTTTAAGCTCAGATTATGAATATCATTCATATTTACCAGCTTAAGCTACTTGTCATCTGTTCATATACTGTTTATTCAAAGTAAGTAATGTCAACGATTATCTTAAGTTTTCATGCGATGATGAAATTAATAATACATTTATGTCTACAATTTGTCAAGTACGACAAATTGCTCTGGGTCAAAACAATGTTCGAATCATAAAAAATATTACATTATTAATATACTTTGTTTGATTTTTAGAAACTCACATTTGGTCAATTATGATATTATTAATATTATGGCTACACCCAATCAAACTTTATAGTGGAAATAAACGGTCAAGCAATAAAATACTTCGTAACAACTAAAAACGAAAATGGAAGAATTCATAAAATAGAAGGCTTCAAAAAATTTAACATTATTTTTATCCCTTTGACTTGAACTTCGTAGAGGTTGAGAGGCCATTATAAATTTATTATTGTATAATGAAGATTGAAATTGATTACACTACAAGACTTGGTTATTTTTTTTTTTTTTTAGAAAAAAAACTATATTTAGTTGCACAATTGCTTCTTTGGTCAATCATTTCGCTTCAACTCGGACGGTATAACTAACTAATATACTCCGTATCGAGTATAGATTGATTATAAATCAAGTCTTACAATTTTGTAAACAATAATCATATTAATATGAAGGATCAAGGATGATGCAACATATATTTGCTAATGTCAACTTAATATTTCTTTAATTGATACTACTTCGTATTATGGAGTATGTAATTTGTGAATATGTTTCTTGCGACCCTGTATACGAATAAATGCATATACCACAAATTACAAAATTAGTGGTTTTGGTGTGATGGTTGTTGACCTCATCAGGGCCGGTCCTAAACATATTAAGGCCCTAGGCAAAATTATAAAATGGGGCCCCGATTTTGTAAAAATACTAGTACTAATCAAATTCAATAAACGAAATAACAAACACAATTTTTTTTTTTTTTGAAGAATACTAATTTTTTTTCCCCGAATTTAAAATATGAGATTGATTTTTGAAGAACTCTAAAAAATTTAGAAGAAAAAATGATTTTGAATTTGAACGAGGTACCTGATCATTCAACCTTTTAATCGTCAAAAAAATTGCAAAACTTCAAATTATGCTATGAAGAATAGAACACAAGACCTCATATAACTTGGTAAGATGCAAAACCACTGGACCACTTCCCTTATTCTGCTTTTTATATGTAGTAAATTATACAAGTATTTGACAAAAACCTCAAGCTATAGCCTATATAGCGGACTTCTAATTCGGTTCTCATGGGCCCCTTCTAGACTTGGGCCCTTGTCACTTGACCCAGCAAACACCCTATGAGCCGGCCCTGGACCTCATTCCTAAATCATGAAGCTAATATTCGATCCCTGCCTATGAAAATTGAACAAAGTTCTTGACCAACTGTATGTTTACTTCTTTCTGAATCCTTCCATTTTCTATTACTGAATCTGAACAAATTATATTTTCTCTATATTTAGGCTTAGAACCGATCTGATTCTGATGCTCAAACTTAACCTTGATCTAGGAATAAAGTCAGCCTTACTATATAAGTAGACTGAAACAAAGCCTCCTAGATCATCGATATAGTCATACCATTGACATTTGAATTTTGAATTATAATGTATAAAATCTTTGATAGAGTCTCGCATAATGTTTACATACTTCAAATAATAAATCCTTAATACTTCTTCTACAAAAGATAATTTCATTTTTGCAATAAAAAAAAAATAATCAAAACAAGAACTTGATATCTTCTTCATGTTTTCTGTTTACTAAAAGTCTACCTACACAACATACTTATTGACTTAGTATAAGGTCACACGTTATTAAGATTATTATGAATATTAAGGTGTCATTTAATTTGATTCAAAAATTGCTATGAACTCGAAATCAGGAATCAAATTAGAATGATATGTATTGGGTTAAAATTTTGATTCCCTTTTAACAATGTGTTTCTTCAATTTTGGAATTCGAAATAGGATTTTGTTTTTATACGATGTATTTACTTTTACATTATTGTAAGATATTCGTAGTTCATTCAAAATTATCATCTTATATTCAAAATTTGTAAACCAAACATCCTTTAAATTATATTTTTACAATAATTTATTTCGTGTTTGAATGACTTTACCCTATATTGTGGTAAACCATTATCAATTCAATCATAACTAGTTTTAAACCCGTGAAAATTGTACGGGTATGTATTAAATCGATATGAATATTTTTTTATGAATATTTAAATTTGCATTTCTATTATAATAATTGGGCAATAGGTGCCATTCCGTGATGTACATGATTAATGTGTAATAGATTATGTTAACATTAACAATCTGAATTAACAAATTTTAACATGAACAATTAACAATCTGAATTATCAAATCAACAAATAAATGCAATTGCACACCAACGGGGCCACCGTATTCTGAATTTTCGAAAAAAAAAAAATGCTGCAAATTATGACGTGGAAGCACACAATTGCAGTATTGTTTTCTGAATTAATAAAGATAAGATTTGCGTAATGGAGCTAGAAGCGCTCGCTTAGCAAGCGGATAGAAATTTCAAAGTTTTAGTAAAAAATTTCAAACTTTTTATGAGTTTCTCTAATATTATAAGCCATTCGCCCCTACCGCAGTTTTTCACTCCCGACGAGTTTAAATTCTTGCTTTCTCCTGTTACTAGATTTGCCATTTTTCTTGTAGGCCTGTTCTTTTCGGTTTAATTTTAGCTTACTTTACTTCAACTCAGCTTATTTCAGCTCTATTTATCTCTGCAAATTTCAATTCAATTCAGCCTCTTCCAGTACAGTTCAGTTCCATTAAAAAAAAAAAAAAAAAACGGCCGTAGAGATCATGAATAGAGTAATAAGTCAAGCTAAGGTGCTAAGCATACTATTCAAGCAAATAGGGAAACGCCGTATACGTTAATTAATTAACGAATTTAAAATTGTTTAAAAGTAGCTTTCTAGTTTCTTCATTTACGCCCTAATTTTAATACTATAAATGTAGGGCAACCTCCATTATAAAGTAAAGAATTAATATAACAAATGATGCTTAATATTAATGGATATCCAAGAATAGAAATTTTAAGTTGAATCGTTCAACAATTGCCAAATTTCTATATGAAAGTTGTTAAATTGTTATCGTATGAGCATAAATAATGCCTTATTTGTCATGGAATGCTATGGTTAGGTAGGAGATGACATTAATATAATTAAGATTATCTTGTAGTAATTAAGTTCATTGTTAGATGGTCAAATTAATAGTTGGCTTTTAGATAGTACGATACTTAAGTGAACGATCATCCCTCAGTAGTGGAGTCAGGATTTGAATGGGGAGGGAGGGGGGATTGGTTACAATATAAGATTCACTTAGAAAAAAAATGGAAAATTTAATTAAGAATTCCGAACCAGCCTTCCCCTCAGCTCCACCACTGCGGTCACATGTTTAATGACGACTAAGGATCTCATACCATATGTTTTAAAAATTAAACAAACTTTTGTATAAGACTGTCTCCTTATGAAATCTAGATCTAGTTATTAATATAATTGAATGCGAATCATAAATATTAATGGGTAGTTGGGATGCTCGCTCTTATATTAAACTCAATCGTTCTATAATATACGAGGGACCGAAAATACTCTCTTTTAGTTAAGTAGTAGTAACAAGACTTTATAAGAAAGCAAAAAAAAAAAAAAATTCAATCGTTTTTAGTGTAATTTTTGCTTACTAGCTAAAAAGTGTGTCATAACTTTTTTATGAGACGGTTTTACGTAAGAAATTGTGATATGTGCAATATGTGATATTCTCGACGAAGGGCAACCTTGTCGTAACATTGTTGTGTCACGGTAAGGTCCCTTGCAATAACTAATTGAGCCTGCTTATAAGCTCAAACAGTAAATGGGTCACATATGTTAATTATCGTTCCATAGTCCGTCCATTCATTTCATTTTCATACTACATTTCTTCAAAACATGCGAAGGTAGTTTTGAACAAACGTATGCAAATGAAGTGAACGGAAATAATACTTCTATTTTTTCCTAAGTCTCACGAAAATCTTTCAATGTCTAAATATTCACAGGAATCGGAAACATAGTGAGCACATCAAATTACTCCTAAATAGAAAACAACACATTCTTGCACAAAATCGTCGCCTGCTAATTATATGTTTCAATCAAATTTGGGCGACTCCATTGAAGGCTCGAACCATGGCAAGAAGAGGCAAGTATAAATTAGGCAAATTAGCATTAAGTTCTTGAATAGGGAATTCATTAGTCATTACATCTAAGAGCAAAATGGCAATGATTTCACCAACCCAATCATTAGACAAACAACAAACATGCTCACATCGCTTTCGAGGAAGTCTTCATTAGGCTCGTCTAGCGGTCTTCACGGCCAAATAATCGAGTTAAACCGTTAGTTTTATGTACTAGCAAGAAATGTCGAAGCTCTCAACAGTCTCAAGCATGTACAAATACCAATGTCAAGGCTAATACTAGTGTCGAGGATATAGTTAGCAGGGAAAATTTCAGCCGAGAGCTTATGTTTGGAAGCCATGGGTACTGATCTGGAGGAGGCATGACACAGTTATCGCCATTGAAGTAAATCCTTCGAGGAAAAGCCCAACCCTTTTCGAATGTAAACGTGGACATGTCTTTTCGGAAGAGTAACTCGGACTGGACGTTGCCATATGGTCCCGCTTGCATAAGCAGGTCGTTGTAGAACTTGACTCCCCACAACATGGCTGTATCATCTGTGGAAAAATTGGAAATAGTGACAAGTTGCGCATTAGAAGTAGCTAGCAATTGGACTCGATTTTTAGAAAAGAACCTCGATGTTTCTCAACGCAGAGGGAAGACTACAGTCTACAATCTACATGTATTCAAACTCTCAAAAAATTGGATAATGATGTTTTGCATCATTATCGGTGGGAATGGAGTCAATGGACCAAATGGTAATCGACTAAAATCCGACTTGACACAACAACAACAACAACAGAGCCTTAATCCCAAAATGATTTGGGGTCGGCTGACATGAATCATCCTTTAGAACCGTCCATGGGTGAACGCACACCTCAAAATGCGAATAGAAAAGGGAAAATCCGACTTGACCTAGTATAAATTTTTTGATCCAAACTCGAGGTCTTAGATCCTGAATTTCATTATCAGGAAAACAAAAACCAAGAGTATTATTGCTCTATCAATCTATCAATACCCAAAAGACGAAGGTAGAGCAATTCATGGGTCAACCCGCGTAATGACCTGACTCATCCGACCCACAAAAAAAGCGCACAATGCATTTTTTAAAAATTTACAATGGTCTTACGTGCCAAGCTGTCTAAAACCGCTAACCTACTTGTTTGAGGGCGAACAATTCACGTTGAGCTTAGTTAATTGGTCGACCAAGCATGCATTTGATCACCTATTCACCTCTACTTTAAACCAACCTAATCCGAATTCGCAACAATAAACGGATTTATAGGCAACACATTTGGGTCAAATTGAGTTTCATAATGGGTCTTGGTTTGGGTTATGTAAAATAAATATGTGGGTCGGTTTCAGAGTTTAGACTTTAGAATTTAAGATTTGGATAGAAATGACAAATGGACTTACTTATACTTGAGTAAGGAGTCAATGGCTCGGAGTTGAAGCTGAAACTCTCAGTCAAGTTATCGAAGTTAGGATGTTGCACAACCAGGTTCCAATCTGTGTAGTTCATCCTGTAGTTGAAGTTTGTAATTGTAACTTTTACGCGCCAATATCCCTTGTAGTTGATTTTAACATGCCAGTGAATCCGGACTGGGCACATATGATTTGTGCACCGAACTAAAGGTGGCAAGTAGCTGTTTTTGTTTAAATTTGATCCGGAAACAACTGATGCCAAATACGGCGACTCGGGGCTGAGAAATGACAGAGGAATAACAAAATATCAGGGTAACTGTAAAGAGGAATAACGATAACTCTTAATCGGAAAGAATCGCATAGAATTAAGAGCTTACTCGACACAACTTCCAGGTTGAGTTACGTTGTTTTGGCATCCACAACTGCATGTAGGGCAAGGTATAACGGTATCATTGTAGAAAGATGAAAGTGAGACACAGCATGTGGGTGTTTTCTGAGAGAGGAACTGGGAATAAATGCATGTCACGTTCCACGTCACTGTCACGAGAAAGAAAGGCAAACTCATTAGATACACTTAAAGGAACGTTAAACATAAACAAAAAGGCCTTCCGTTTTTTACTTTACTCGAAAATAAAATCAGTAATCTCATCTTCCAGGAATACATCACATATTCAATCATTCTGGAAGCCACGGAATAGTGTCTCTAGGTTATCATGTTGAAATTTGAAAAGTAGACATTAAAATTTGTACACAAGTCAAAAACGTATTACGACTAAGTGTATAATTCAAGTGGTTATTTTAAGCTTATACATTGAAGGATCATTGTTGAACGGTAAGCATTAAATCTCAGGTCACTTACTCGCAGCTTGGGTCTTTCTTCTCCCATCTTTGCTAATAAATTGACTCGGCTTAACAATCTTCCCTGGTCCACAGGTGTAACCAGGGCCAGGTGCATTGAGGGTGAAGTTCCTCGGCACTTTAACTGTTTTATTGGTCGTGCCTGATTGACCAACACTAATCTGAAATGAGCTGATCGAAGTGGCGGGATCTTGAACCCATGAACTGATCACTCCTCCCCGACAGCAATTTGTAACTTGCTGGTTGTAAGGGGTGCCAGGCAACAAATCTACAACTGTTGGTGTCTTCTTACAGCAATGTGGAATGTTGCCTTTGAATTTTGAACAGTCCCCTTGCTCAGTTGTTTGACTTCCAACGATGTTCCAAATAATTTCCTTTTTTGCCCATGTCCATCCTAGTTGCCAACCGGGTGCTTGAATATGACGGTATTTTTGAAAATTGAAGATAGTTACTGTCGCCTGGTATCCCAACAAACAGTAGAATAACAGTTAAGAAACAAAACATAATACTTGTCCATCCAGACAGTGCATACTCTCGTGTAAATCCAAATTATCATTAACAAGAATTCAACTTAGTAAACCAATGCGCAGTATTACATTCTCAGGATGTATGCATTGATACACCACTTTCTTAATAAACGTAAAAATGTGTTTTTGCTTATGATTCTTCAGCTTTTAAATCTTGTAACTGCGATGATCTGTCTGTGTCACGTGATAAACATCACTGACGGAAAAAGGTACTCACAGTATAACCGTCACCAGTCCAGCTTGTGATATCCCACTTGATAGTAATATTTCCATAGGGATCGAGAGGATCATAGGCATCTGACAAAAATCAAACAGAAAAAATAAAGCTTAATCCTTGAGGCATCGTGTCTATTGCATTAGAGAATGGGCGGAGCAGTTTGTACACAACTTCATGAAGTTTGCAATATGAAATGTAAATCAAACAACAAACTGCCATCAGCCACATTTCAGAAATTTGTGTAGGTTTCTCGAGTATTCATGATTTATTCATTTACAGTTGAAGTAGCAGACTTGCATCCTATATTTTACACACCGGACAACCAACTTTGTATTTCTAATACAGCCTTTTGCTGAGAGTAACTCGAATAGAACACATCAATATGAACTCGGTGATGTTACAACTTACAACCTCTACATGGACCCTAATAAAAGGTACTCCGTATTTCCAAAGAACTAAAACATTAAGACAGCATTAAAAATCTGCTACACTTTAACGTGACACGTGGGAGATTTAAGGTCCTGGGTTAATTTCTACCTTAAGACGTAACAAACAAGCTCAGACATCTTAAAAACTCAACCCTGTCTCGCACAGTCGCACCAAAGTTTTCATCCCCTCAGGACATAATAATCAGCTGCCAGAACAGATTCAGAAGCCTTTCGTAGTTGCATCCAAACTCCTAAGTCCCTAATTCTAGTGTCCACAACAGTAGCATACATGATTACAACAACAAAATTACAAAATTACTGCATTATCAGTAAAGGCTCCTACAAATTGTGAGGTCGACAGTCAGTGTACAAACTAACACGAGTGGTTGTTTCCGGTGACCAATAACAAAAATTGCATCCGAAATTCTTCAAGTGAATGAAATTCTTCAAGTGAATGCTACTTCACTATAAAAAGAATGACAGCCAGCTATGAAATTTATTTAACTTTATTCCATCCTATTCTATAAGCAAAGAAGCGCAACTACTTTAGTAAGCACCAAGTTACGACAATCATGCATATGTTACTCAGACTCGTGTAGAACTCATCCATGAAAAATCCTCTTTTTTGTCTGAAATTGAAGGCTTCATGAGTCACACCAACGTCTACGCAATATAATATGAAGAGTATGAGTAACATAGATCGAAACCAACTCCGTAAAAATAACTTCTTCTACAACATTGTCATACAAATGTCATGCCCCATAAATTAAGCACAACCTTAATTATAACTCAAGTAAGATTACAGTTTCAGCCTCAAAAAATGCACTTTTTATGTGACAAGGAAACCAAAGAACAAACTTTCCCTCTTAATCTAAAACTTTTACCCATTTCCAGAAAAATTCTACCAACATGCAATACATTATGTAAAATTTAAGTTTTTTTTTTAATTAAAAAAGGCTCAATTCTTAACCTAGAAGTTATAATTAACATCACATTACACACAAAATAAAAGCAATTCAAATACTTGTGCAAAGTGGCCTTACACAAGTATATTGTAAAGCGGATTATTTAATAACTAATTCGTGTAAAATCGTCTTACACAAAACTAAAAATATATAAATTGCAGAAACCCACAATTTTACTGACAACAATTTTACTGACAGTTCTTAGCATTATCAAATTAAATTAAAATAATAAAATAAAATACTCCCTCCGTCCCGGTCATTTGTTGTCTTTTTCGTTTTGGGTGTCTCAGTCATTTGTTGTCCTTTCTATTTTAAGAATGCATTTGATGAACAATTTGCTCATTCACGCTCAATTTGATCCACATGTGAGTTAGTAATTGGCTATCTCCTCTTTTCTTGGTCTTTGTGCCAAAACAAAAGGACAACAAATGACCGGAACGGAGTGAGAAATGAGAATGTTGGAATGTTCTAAATGTAGTACTAAAAATGTTATAATCAATCAACTTTGAACCATAATTATTCCAAAAATGACATGAACAATCAATAATAACACTTTAATTAAGAAAAAAAACACCAAAGTTAGAAACTTTATTAACCTATAATTATCAAAATTATGAACAAAAATGAAGAGGGTAAATGTAAGTTTTACCTGTAGTAGTGGTAAAAGAGGAGATGACCCAGAAGAGAGTAATGGTGAAAATGGTGTTTGACCCGAAACCCATTTGGTATAACCCGGAAAGGCAAATGGGTTTTTGGGTAGAGAGATTAGGGATTCAAGTTTGGGAAGATTGAGGAGAAAATTGCAGAGGAATTGAGAGAAAAAAGTGGCAAAAAAAGTAGTGCGGTTTTGGAGTTTGGACTTTGAAGTTGGACTTCGAGTAGTTTCATTGTTGTGTTGTCATGTGACAAGTCATCTTTGTTTAATTAGAAAAAAAAATGGATTAGTGGGAGGGTATTATTAATAATCTTGTTTAAGTAATTAAAATATTGTAATTCCTAGATTAAAAAAACTCGTTTTTGTTTTTCGAGGTAAAGTCGATAGTGGACCTACTTGAGAATAGCTGGTCGTCCTTAAAACGATCATATCCGTTTTAACTTTTGAGTGTAAAATAGGTTAAATTCTACCGTATATAGTGGATGAGATAAGAGTTTGTCATCTCTTGGGCTTCTGCATTTTGTATCATCCATTTATTTGACACATTTTATTGTTCGAGAATTTGGACTTCCAATAGACAGTAGTTTTATTGTTGTGTGACTTGTGTCTTGTCATGTGTGACATGTAATGTTAGTTTAATTAGGAAAAATAAAAGGTTGGAAAGGTTGGATGAGTAGGAAGGCAATTGTTATTTGTTTAATTAAAATAAATATTGTTAAAATTAAACTAAAATTGCTTTCTTGGTTATTTATTGTAAAAATACTCGCTTTCATTTTTCGAGGTAAGTGAATAGTGGACGTATTTGGGAACTGTATGTATCCTCTTCTTTTGTTGGTGGATTGTTTTCGGGTTTGTTGATTTTATATTAGGTGCTCATCTATTAAAAAAAAGTTATTTATGTACTCGAAATCAAGCTAAAGGAAGTCCCAGCTTCAAAGATGACAATGAAATTGTTAACAAGAGACAAGAAGTACCCAGGTACCATTAAGAGAATCATGAATTTGACTTCGAAATGAATTTTATGGTCCTGTATTTTTAATAAATATTCGTTACCCCTTGATATGTGTCGCTTTCCTAATCAAAAGATAGGAGATCACCCTTTCTCCCCGAAGTTATGATATTGAGGTACGCAAGCATATCTTATTTAAAAAGACGTTTTTTTTTCACCCGTAGAAACTCAACGAATAATAAAACCTAATTGAGCAGGCCGCCAACCTCGCCCCAATCACCGAGGAGACTGTAATTGAAGATTTTGCCATGCCAATCAAGTAAAAAGAAAGTGGAGAAAAGAGCTATTGTTTGCTTCTGTAGCGATTTTTTCAAGATAAAGCATACGATAGCAAGTGATATACAATTATACAAGCCCTTTATTGTAATAACGTAAAATCCCGTGAATTAGTGTTTTGTTATGTGGATCTATGACTTTTTTTTTTTGGTGCGAAAGAGGGGCAAAGCCCCGAAAATTAACTACGAGCTATTACATGAGGAATAGCTACCCCAAAAACGTCTTCCCTAAGAATGGGGCTTAACTCACTAGTAGGAGAATCTAAATGTGTAATTAAAGTACTAGAATTGACTCCTTTATTAGCAAGGGAATCAGCAGCTCTGTTAGCTTCTCTATGAGAATGGATCTATGAGTCTGTGAGAAGCCTATAACACACGTGTCAAGATCTTCTCCATTTCCTGAAAGAAATGGATGATCCATTTCCTTTTAACGCTCCAGATTGTATTATGGCATCCTTCAACGGCTCTAAGTTTATGCATGAAAATAAAGAGATAGTAAATATAGAATAGCAATAATTATTATATAACTCTTGGAGGAGAAATGAAAAGAAAAGAACTTGAGAGAATCCTTTTGCATACCAGGTATACAAGAGTCCAGACTCAAGACGTTCTTATACGACAATTTAATGCCTAGACGGGGCAAACGGGTCACCACGGTCGGGTTCAGGTCAGGTCAACTTCGAGTTTGCTGATTTTGGGTCGGGTTAAGTTCAGGTCATTTCCGGGTCAACTATTATCAAATTATTCATGGATAATAATCGGTTTGCAACAATAAACATTCATGTCGTGTTATAGTGAGTCGGGTTAATTCGGATTTTGGGCCAAACTCGGATTTTGAGTTCGGATCGGTTCAATTTTGCCAGATCGAACCTTTACCAATATAAATCCCTTAAAATGCAAACACGGTATATATAAATCTTTACCATCGAAGCTCAAAAGAATGATGTGATTTGGGGTAGTGATTTGGGCCATTTTGTAAAACTATTTGATTAAAAGTAGAAGATGGTTGAGAAATTGGGCCATCTTGTAAAGCAATATGAAACTCAACTTACAAATCTATATGGAGTCGAGATTAAACCACGATATCCAAACTTAAAAAGATGGTGAAAATAATTGATGAAATTAAGTCTAAACAGAAGTGGACCATCATAAAGTTTACGTGCATGTCATTTTGTCGTGTATGATCCAATAAAGCTGGAAATACAATTATTTGATCAAATAATTGTATAAAATTTAGTTTTAATTGTGTTCATATAGTGATTGAATAGAAAATACTTTAGATAAATATACATGGTAAGCGTGCATCTATACCTATTTGTTCGTTTTAAAAGGAAAATAAAATTTAAGAACTTATAAAGTTTACAAATTACACCAACAATTGTATTATAACCGGTGCCATAGATTATGAAATAAGTAAAATCAAAAGAGCATGCGCATAATTTTCTATCAAGGGGAATACATATTCAACCTTTCGTTAATTTGCGCAATATTTGAACCTTCTCCAATCTACAAAATGGAAAAAAATAATGTTCAAACATATAGATAACTCGTGGATAAATATAAATTGAAAATATTAAAGATAGCGAACCAGTAATGTAAATTATTAAATTGACATGGTGCAATCCAATTTGTCAATAAAATTTGAAATAGAAAAATGTTTCAATTTCTTTGAAAAATAATAAAAATTGACATGGTGCAAATGTGCAATCCGATATTTTCAATTTTTTGCACAAGTATAAAGAATGACTTGCATTAGGAATATTTTGAAAATTGTCGCAATTTCTTTTTCAGGATTAGAAAATAGCTAGTCGAAACATAAAAAAATCACGATATGATATAACGTACCTTTGCATTGATGTTATGAAAAACCATATTGTTATCAACCGAATAACTTGCATTAAGAACCTCGGCATGTTCTTCATGGAGAATACGGATGAATTGGGTGAAAACAATTTGACAATCCGACCCGGTTATGAAAACCACTTGTAATTCACTTCCATTTTCGTGTACATCAATTTTAACCCGTGATTTTAACATATTGTTATGCACATTATTATTAGCATTACTATGTAATGCACTTTCCTTGGTTTTCTTCAAATTCTCGACATCCTCTTGCAATTTCTTGATGTAGTTTGTTGCTTGGTCGATTTGATCCGGTAATGACTTCGGTCCCTAGCCAACATTAAAAACATATCGTCACAACAATAACAAGACCTTAGTCGCAAAATAATTGGAGTGACATAACAAAAACCACGAAAATTTCTAAGAAAAACATTTTATGTTTCAAAAAATATATGCTTTTAGAGGAGATAATAACGAATCTTGAAAATAATAATAAGAGGATTAATATTAAGGTTTTAAATAATGATCTTAAATTTGAAACTAATCACTCAATCATTAAACCAGACAGCTGGGGCCAGTTTCCCTCATAGCATAACTTAGGTATGTACTTGGTGATTATCTCAAAATAAATCGTTCTCATACAAATTTATCGCTCTTTAGCGATCAAGATATTAAAAATCGAAGAAGTAAATGGAGTCGAAAACTCAAGAAGATGTATAAACCTTTGATGAAGATGAAGCATTATTATTGGAAGAAGTGACAAGGGAATTGAGTTGAGAGTAAAGATCTTTCATTTGAATTCTTCTATTTTTCTCAATAATTTTCCTTGCCACTTTAGAAGAAGGTTTTGAGGAGTTCTCCTCCATAATTCTATAAAATTACTAAAAAATTCTACAAGTTTTTGAATTTTAATTTTAGTTGTAGTAGAGTACAAATGAATTCAAAAACATAGTTCATGGGAGAAGAATGTACTACTAATAATAATAATACATGCATGTAGGCCTCTTTTTATCCTAGGCCAGCCAGATATGTTAGTGACATATTTATCAATTGGGTAACATTTAGTGCTTATTGACGTACTGTATAGAGAGTCTGGATATCCTGTCCTATTTTAATGTTCATCTTATATTTTACTCTCGGTTTCATCTAACACAGAAGCATTAAACATGAAAAAAAAACATACAAATATCACAAGAGGTTGATATGTCACAAGATTAAGATAGCGAAACATAAATTAAGACTCGAAAATGGAACAGATAATCCACTATTCTGTTCGGAGCCTACTATGGTTGGCCTCCTCTTTGGTGACATTTGACCTATTCTTCATGATTTATAAACGCATGATATATGCTAAATTAACTTTTAGGACATCTAATACGTACACCCATGTGGTCCGTATGGGTAGGGTTGTGCAAATGTTTATACATTCCGGCAATGCAACGGGACAAGATGGATATGTCGTTACCGGATTGGTCTCTGGAATTGGATTATGATAATGGATTAAGGTTAGGGTTGGACTAACCATTATTTACATCATCGATTTATTTTATGTATAAAAATCCTATTTTAACATGTTAAGTTTTGACAAGATTTATACCCGGTAGGTAATATGATCTTTGGTCCTGATTGGTTTGATTTCGGGTAGATGAACAATCCTACCGGTAAATGGTGATCAAGGGGTGAGGAATAAGGTAAGGGTCAGGACATTGACAATACATTATTTGAAAAGTTAAATACCAAAAATTTCAACTTAAATACAACAATATATACAAAATATGAGTATGTTTCTTATAAAACCGTTCTATAATAAATTAATAAGATATTGTAGAACCCATCCACAAACTACCTTGATGCAATCACCAAAACATGGTTAATAGTGAAGTTATTTTGATGAGATTGATTAAGTAAAATACCACAAGCGTTTACAATGATGATTGTGTTAAAACTTTAGAATTAGTGACGAAATAAATCCGACTTCCGGTAAAAGATTATTCTTCTTGAGAATGACATGGTGATTTGTACAATAGGTTCTGTTCATTTCGGCTGAAATAACTGAACTGAAATAATTGAACCGAATAGAGTTGAGCTGAACTTAATGGTGCTGAAGTAACGATTTATGAGTTGAACTGAATTGAAATTAAGCAGAGAAAAGAAGGAGAAAAAGGAACATACATCGGAGCTATTACCTCCAACTTTTTTGTTTTTGAGCATATATCTATATTTTTTGAGCTTATTTTCACAAACTTTATTTGTTTTTGAGTATATGTATGTTTTTTTTGAGCTTATTAAATTTTATAAGTTAGATTTTAATTTTTTTCCGTCAAAACTCAAATTTTACTAAACTTATATGTAATGTTTTTGAGTATTTTTGCAATTACTCCAACCTTTATCAACCTACCAAAGTAACAAAAACTACACAAATTGTTCTATAAGACTATCTTATAATATAAGACCAACCCATAATCCAAAAGTCCAAACAATCAACTCATAACTCACCTTTTTAATTAAATAACCAAAAGCCCAAAAAAAAATAAGTTAATAAACTTATAAAAAAAATATTTTATTTTGATAACCTAAAGTTTTATATTAATAACTTGTATATTTAAATATGTTAGTTTTTATCATAAAATGTCGTCTTGTTAAAATATAAATTAAATTAAGTATTATCTTTGGGCTTCTCTCCTTTTGGGCCAGTCTTATGCTATAAGACGGTCCTATAAGAGAGTTGCTGCAAAAACTAATACAAATAACCGGCCCAAAATTATAAGCCCAACTTAAATGTAGCTTTAATACTTGGTCACCAGCCCCAAATAACTGGCTCGCAAGAGTAAGGCTCTTAAAATCAAAAGGTACCGGGCCTAACATTACTCTTTCCGTTCTTCTTGTCGAGAGACATTTTTTTTTTTGAGAAAAGATCATTATCATTAATAAATGGTCTTACGACATCTACAACATATGCCAAGCTCAATCGGATACAAATCGATTACAAATTTACAACCATAGGTTATAAATTCTTGTTCCAAGAATGAAACACTGCAACAGAGTCTCTATCATCGATTCGCCACAAAAGGCTTTCATCCATAAGAGGGTCTCCGAATCTTCCTTGACGAGTATCCATTTCTTCTAACGTGATTGATTGTAGCCATGAATCGGACAAAATATGTAAAACCATATAACGATCTATAACAACGCTGATCTTCTGCTGACTTATTAGAAAACTGCAAACGAACCAGAAAACGAAAGCTCTCAAATTGAGAGAAGGACACCACCGATAGACGGGGACAGAGCCCTCAGAAAGAGAGACGAAACAAAAACGAAAGCGGAAATTAAACAAAAACATAAAGGAAACAAAGCGGAACACAGAAAAAAAACGGAAGCCACCGCCTCCCTACCAACCCACAACACCGCCAAAACCAAGCACCACCCTGCCATACCACCTCAACAAGCTCGTCCGATAAGACCCGAACAGCCCACATACACCACGCAGACCGAGAGAAACGGGCAGACCCGTACGATCCAGAACCGGGTGTGGGTAGGAAAGGGGAGGAGGGTTAATCGGAAGAGAGGAGACGGGTCGCCAGAGAAAGGTTTTGAGAGACCCCATCCCCCGGCGACATGGTAGGGGATTGATGGGTGGCGGTGGGGGGAAGGAGGAGAACGACGACAGTAAAGGGGGAGGATTTAGGGTTTTGTTTTTTAGAGAGAAGGGGAGAGAAAACTAGAGAGGGCAACTAATTTCAACTTCTTATCGAGAGACATTTTAATCAAAGAAAAGATATACAAATGATTGTGATAAAAAAAATTAATTCATTTTTTATTTCAATTTCACGTTAAACTATTTTACTTCAAAATATCATTTGCTCTCTTTGGATTTCGATCCGATTGTTTGTGACACTAGCTTCACCATTTCTAACCATCAAGCAAAATATGCAATTAGCTAAGCTTCTCGTAATTACCTACTCCCCATATTTCATTGAATAGTTTACATTTGGTCTATTTTATAAGGAGGAAATAAAGCACATGTAAACCATTGACAAGGACGGAGAGAGTACTAATCTGCTATTGTCAAGGTTTATTATGTAAAGTATAAGTTGAATTGAGTGAATTGTATTGATGAATTAACTGATTACAAACATGTGAATATATACTAGCAAATACATTAACAGAAGCCTAAACCTAAGGTAACTAGAAGCTACAATCTAGGATTATATATTAACAAACATTGACTAAAATATAGACATGTGCTAATTATCTTGTTGATGTGCGGGTAGAGGTCGTCGGACCCGATCAAACAAATTCTCAACTAGTAAAGGGTAGTCGAGGTCGAACCACAGGGAGCAAGGGTGATTACTAATTGTCTAAATTCTTGTGCTTAGCTAAGTCGAATAAATTGAGTTTGGATGAGGTTTTAAACTAAACAACTAAACTAAATAAAATAAAATGCAAATTAACAAAAGATGATAAATGAGTAAGAGAGGAATAAAGTTGTAAATCAAGTGAATAAAAGGTCTAGAACTCGGTTCTCCCACAACAATTCGTAATTCCACATCACGATTCCTTAGGCTAATCATAAGGGTAGACAAGCAAGGGGGAGATGGCTCTAATTCGCCTACTAACTCCCTCTCGGGCTCATAATAGGACACTAGAACTACCCACCAACCCCCCTCTCGGGTTCGAAGGTCGGAATCCCTAACCTAATACCCAGCTACCCTAAGAACATGCATTTTCCCAAGGTGGCTTAGTAATGGCTAAGGTCATTAAGCCCTCATCGCTTTCCGGGTCATCCAACTCCTTCTCTCGAAGGTCGAATTCAAACGCTAGTTTAGAGGTACCCTCCCTTGGTTCTCCCTTTCGGTCTCAACCTAGGTTAGCAATAAGGTCAAATATCGGGTACCCGATTCCCGACCTAACCAACTCTCGTTGGTGGACAAGGGTCACAAATCAATATTACCCAAAATTGGCTCCATAAATCAAATCAATCCTCTAAACTACCCTTACCAATCTCCCCCAACAATTAGCCTTTATGTGAATCAATTAATGAAATTACTCATGTTGGGTTAAACCGAGTCCTAGCTAAAGGACTACTCACTAATCATACTAATTAAAACTAAACTAATTAAACTACCCATTAACATTAAAGATGAAATAAAAATAATTAAGATAAGAAAGATTAAAACTTTAAACTATACTAAACTAAACAAATATAACAATAAACTAAACATTACTAATCTAACACAAGACACATTAAAAATCTATACTAAACATGAAATTAAACATGATAAAGTAATAAAGACTTAAACTTTAATTAATCTAATGACTAAACATGAGATAGTTAACACTAATCATACTAGCTACTACTCTAATTATACCACAAAACATGACAAGAGGAGTAAAGATTGAAACTTTAAGTAACTAATTGCATAAATAAGTAAAAATAATAACTTGGGACAAAGTAAAAGGTAGAGAAATGAGTTACCCAAACTTGTAATTAAAGAGGAATGAGATGGTAGATCTTGATACAAATCTTGTAAATTAGAAAGATAACCTACAAATCTAAGCCTAAAAACAAGAAAGATGGAATTTTTAATGTATTTTTGGAGAGCAAACTTAAACTACTCTAAACTATCCTCCTACTTTCGTCTTCTCTGCCCAGCTCTTTGCTTGCGTGCTCTCTGCCCAGAACACCCAAAACAATTGACAAAATGAAGGGCCCCCCTTTCGAAGGCCAACTGCTTCCCTTTTTTGTGCCCTCCGCTTTTTTTTTTTTTGCCTTTTTCTAATCCAATCTCCCAATCCAAATGAGATTCACCAGGAGTTTGGTATTGGCCATTGGGCCATGTTTCATCTAAATAAACAAAAGTCAATGATCCACTAAATGAGACCAACAAAAGTAGTATGTCATGGTTGGCAGCGCACCAATATTTCACACAAGACAAAACAAGCCCATTTGGGTTCTCCATGCCCCGATTGGTTCATTCGGTACTCGCTCCATTTGGTACCTACAATTACAAAAAATAGGAGAGCAATATCAAATCTCGACAAATAATATTAAATGACATTTTCTAAGCTAATCAAGTAATATTCTATACAAGACTAAAATAGGTCGATAAAGTTAACCCGAGTTACTAATTTCGTTCCAATAAGAGAGAAAATGTGGGTCAAAAATACGTAAAATAAAGTGTTATCACTTGTTGATGAGGTTGTTGCACAATGAACGTGGACATTGGGTTGTATATTGTTAACATTCCCGCTCAAGATGGACGGTCGGAGACGAAGACCAATCTTGGAAGATAATTCATAGAATCGAGGCTTATGTAGTGGCTTCGTTAAGGTGTCAGCGAGCTGGTCCGTCCCATTAATGTGATGTATGCGAACTGTTCCTTGACGAACATGTTCCTTGACAAAATGAAAAGCGATGGCAAGATGCTTCATCCTAGAATGGAAAACCGGATTGACGGAGTAAGTGGTGGCGCTGAGATTGTCGCAATAAATCGTTGGAGCTGGGACATTAGTGATACCAAGCTCATGAAGGAGAGAATTGAGCCACAACGATTCGGGTGGTCATATAGCAATGGCAATGGAACGGAACTCGCCGTGGAGGACTGAGATAAGGCGCGCTGCTTTTTAGAGGACCAAGAAATCGGATTGCTACCCAAGTAAACAAGGAACCCAGTCGTTGATACATAGTCTGAAGGGTCACCGCCCCAATCGGCGTCACAATATGCGTGAAGACGGAGTGGGGAGGAACGACTGTAGTGAACACCCAGATGTAAAGTACCATGGAGATAACGCAATAAACGTTTAAGAGCAACGCGGTGTGTATGTGTCGGGTGGGTTAAAAATTGTGCCAGTTTGTTGACCGGAAACGCAATATCGGGTCGGGTCAGAGAAAGGTATTGTAGGCTACCAATGATAGCCCTATAGTCACTATGGTTTTCGACAGATTGTAAAGGTTCGGCAATTAAAGGTGGGTGAGATAGCATAGGGGTAGGGGCGGGTTTGCAGTCTTGGACATTAAATTTATGAAGAAGGTCGGACAAATATTTTGTTTGATTTAAGTGTAACCCGGTGTTAGTAGGTGTGACCTCAATTCCTAAGAAATAAGAAAGAGGTCCTAAATCTTTTAATGAAATTTTTTTTGATAAATGTGAAATAAATTGCAATATGTGGTCTCGATTTGGTCCTGTGACGATAATGTCGTCGACATAAACAAGAACAAACAGTTTAATGTGTGGTTGGTTTAAAATGAACAGTGACGGGTCCGAGATAGAGTTTCGAAAACCGTGACTGACCAGGTGGGTTTTGAGAGAAGTGTACCATGCTCTCGGGGCTTGTTTGAGACCATAGATTGCTTTTTGAAGTTTACACACATAGTCGGGTTTTTCCGGGTCAATAAACCCGGAAAACAAAAATTAAGAACTTATAAAGTTTACAAATTACACCAACAATTGTATTATAACTGGTAACATAGATTATGAAATAAGTAAAATCAAAAGAGCATGCGCATAATTTTCTATCAAGGGGAATACATATTCAACCTTTCGTTAATTTGTGCAATATTTGAACCTTCTCCAATCTACAAAATGGAAAAAAATAATGTTCAAACATATAGATAACTCGCGGATAAATATAAATTGAAAATATTAAAGATAGCGAACCAGTAATGTAAATTATTAAATTGACATGGTGCAATCCAATTTGTCAATAAAATTTGAAATAGAAAAATGTTTCAATTTCTTTGAAAAATAAAAAAATTGACATGGTGCAATCCGATATTTTCAATTTTTTGCACAAGCATAAAGAATGACTTGCATTAGGAATAATTTGAAAATTGTCGCTTTCTTTTTCAGGATTAGAAAATAGCTAGTCGAAACATAAAAAAATCACGATATGATATAACGTACCTTTGCATTGATGTTATGAAAAACCATATTGTTATCAACCGAATAACTTGCATTAAGAACCTCAGCATGTTCTTCATGGAGAATACGGATAAATTGGGTGAAAACAATTTGACAATCCGACCCGGTTATGAAAACCACTTGTAATTCACTTCCATTTTCGTGTACATCAATTTGAACCCGTGATTTTAACATATTGTTATGCACATTATTATTAGCATTACTATGTAATGCACTTTCCTTGATTTTCTTCAAATTCTCGACATCCTCTTGCAATTTCTTGATGTAGTTTGTTGCTTGGTCGATTTGATCCGGTAATGACTTCGGTCCCTAGCCAACATTAAAAACATATCGTCACAACAACAACAACAACAACAACAACAATAACAACAACACCTTATTAGTCGCAAAATAATTGAGGTGACTTTATAAAAAGGCACAAAATTTCTAAAAAAACGTATTGTGTTTCAGATAATATATGCTTTTACAGCAGACAGAAGTTAATCTTGAAAATAAGAATAAGAGGATTAAGGTTTTAAATAATGATCTTAAATTCAAAACTAATCACTCAAACATTAAGCCAGACAGCTGGGGTCAGCCTCCCTCAGAACATAACTTAAGTACTCGATTATCTCAAAATAATTTGTTTCTGATACAAACTTATCGCTCTTTAGCGATCAAGATATTAAAAATCGAAGAAGTAAATGGAGTCGAAAACTCAAGAAGATGTATAAACCTTTGATGAAGATGAAGCATTATTGGAACAAGTGACAAGGGAATTGAGTTGAGAGTAAAGATCTTTCATTTGAATTCTTCTATTTTTCTCAATAATTTTCCTTGCCACTTTAGAGGAAGGTTTTGAGGAGTTCTCCTCCATAATTCTACAAAATTACTAAAAAATTCTACAAGTTTTTGAATTTTAATTTTAGTTGTAGTAGAGTACAAATGAATTCAAAAACATAGTTCATGGGAGAAGAATTGTACTACTACATAATAATACATGCATGTAGGCCTCTTTTTATCCTAGGCCAGCCATATATGTTTGTGACATATTTATCAATTGGGTAACATTTAGTGCTTATTGACGTACTGTTCAGAGAGTTCGGATATCCTGTCCTATTTTGGTGTTCATCTTATGTTTTACTCTCTGTTTCATTTGACACAGAAGCATTAATCGTCAAAAAAAATCACAAGAGGATGATATGTCATAAAATTAAGATGGTGAGACATAAAATAAGACTCGAAAATGAAACAGATAATCCACTATTCTGTTCAGAACCTACTACTCTACTAGGGTTGGCCTCCTCTTTGGTGACATTTGACCTATTTTTCATGATTTGTAAACACATGATGCTAAATTAACTTTTAGGACATCTAGTACGTACACCCATGTGATCCGTATAGGAAGGTAGGGTTGTGCAAATGCTTATATATACCGGCAATGCAACGGGACAAGATCGATATATTACCGGATTGGTCTCTGGAATTGGATTATGATACGGAGTAGTAGATTACGGTTGGGGTTGGATTGACCATTACTTAGGTCAGCGATTTATTTTATGTAAAAAAATCATATTTTAACATGTCAAGTTTTGACCAGATTTATAGCCGGTAGGTAATATGATCTTTGGTCCTGATTGGTTTGATTTCGGGTAGATGAACAATCCTACCGGTAAATGGTGGCCGAGGAGGGAGGAATAAGGTAAGGGTCATGACTCGGGAGGGTCAGGACGATGACAATATATTATTTGAATAGTTAGATACCAAACATTTTGACTTAAATACAACAATATATACGAAATATGAGTATGTTTCTAATAAAACCGTTCTATAATAAGACATTGTAAAACACTAGAACCCATCCACAAACTACCTTGATGCAATCACCCAAACATGGTTAGTACTTAGTAGTGAAGTTATTTTTATGAGGTTAATTAAGTAAAATAACACAAGTGTTACAACTTACGGAGTACAATAATGATCGTGTCAAAACCGTCCGTTGTAAGAATTAGTTACGAAATAAATCCGACTTCCGGTAAAAGATTATTCTTCTTGAGAATGACGTAATTTGTATATTGGATCTGTTCTTTTTGGCTGAAAAAGATTAAACTAAAATAACAGAACTGAATAGACTTCAACTGAACTTAATGGAGCTGAAGAAAGAAACGATTATGAGTTAAACTGAATTGAAATTAAGTAGAAAAAAGAAGGCCTGATGGAAAATTACTTCAACCTTTATCAACCTACCAAAGTAACAAAAACTAAAACAAATAATCGGCTCAAAATTATTGGCCCAACTTAAATGTAGCTTTAATACTTGTCACTAGCCCAAAATAACAGGCCCAAATGAGTAAGGCTCTTTAAAACCTAAGGTACCGGGCCTAACACATTTATTGGGTCCAAATAATTGCAAGACTGTAAAGCGTAACTCGTAAGCCAGCCAAATTCAAAAATATTTATTCTTTTCAAATCGAGATTTTAATTAAAGATATACAAATATTTGTGTAATAAAAAAAAAATTTAATTCATTTCGATGTCAATTTCACGTTAAACGATTTTACTTCAAAATAACATTTGCTCTCTTTAGATTTCGATCCGATTGTTCGTGACACTAGCTTCACCATTTCTAACCATCACGACAAATATGCAATTAGCTAAGCTTCTCGTAACTACCTACTAATCTACTATTGCCAAGGTTTATCGTGTGTAATGTAGGCGGCATTTGCTCATAGTCCTCACACCAGTATAGATAACGATGACACTGATTAATTATGCTAATTTATAAGCAGGCGATTTTTGTCAACTATTACCAATTGATTTTAAAATGAATTTTTACATGAGTTGTAAATAGGAAGTTAAACTTCCATTTGGTGACCCTTTTAACAAAGTATAACCACTATATACACATACTACATGTCGATATCGACAAATAAGACTCTTGTGAGTTGTGAATACTTGTGATACAACCACTCAAGATTTCAAGTATACAACTATATATGAACTATGGCGTATGTATTATTGGTCCGACGATGGTCCCTATCGCAAAACTATCAATTTAAGATATTTATTCCATGGTGTGGGGTATCAGTGCGGATTCTCTGTCCCACTTTATATGTCTCATCTTGTGTCCCATTACTTATCCTATTGACATATAAGGCCTTTAATTAATATATGTTATTACGATTTTTATTTTCTTATGTGTGATGTGTCAAGATCTTAAGATAGTGGGACACAAGATAAGACTTAAAAATGGGACAAATAATCTCAACTGGTGTGGTACGGCATTACACAAATTCTTGTTTCAGACGGACACTTTTGGTCTTATTTGTCAGACGGATAAAATGTTGCCATTTTTTAAGAAAATATAACCAATTAATTCACAAAATGTTATGACTAGAGGTGTCATTTTTTACCCTGAAAATGATGTGAACAATAATGGTAACATGTTATCAGAAAATAACAACATTTTATTGTAAAATGATGACATGTTACCCGTCTTATTTCAGACCAAAAGCAGTAGTTTTAAGAAAAACGGACCGACGACATTATATATTTGACAAAACTAATTTGTTTTTTTCACTAAGATGCGAAAACAATGTTATTGGATCTTTGTCCTGAAATTTGGATAGGGATTGATACATTATATCCAAATTTACCTGGTGTGAGTGCTAACGACTCTCATCTTTTAAATAAGTGGTCAAGGATTTAATTCCCAATTCTCGCGAATGAAAAAGATAAATTTAGAAGGAGTGAACCCATTAAATTATCTTCAATATCCCGAAAGAGATTGCGGAGGCACAAATAATACTATACCTTCAGTTGTATAATAAACATTGTACAACCACTATACATTTATTCAAGCTTATGTGTGTAAACAGCCTCTTTATATTGCTAACACAAGGGTAAGGCTGCGTACATCCAACCCCCTTACCCCGCAATTTGCGGGAGCCATTGAGGCACTGGGGTAATGTTGTTGTTTAACTTTTTTTAGCTTTTTTTAAGTTTTTTTTTTTTTGTTTTTTTTTGTTTTTGATTAAGTGTGTGAATTCAGAAACTTTACAGTATATCTCAGGTTCTTTAAAACAAAACTCGAAAACGTTAGTACAGAGCTGGATTCTAAACCATACAACTGGTGGTATAATCTATTAACTAGTATAGACCTCGTGCAATGTATGCACGGTTTTTATAGCGTTTTACTTTTCAGTTATTATTTGTGAAATTTAAATTGACAATTCATCTATTTTTAATGTTTCTCATCATTGTATTTTGATTTGAGAAATAAAAAATTAAATCGTAAGAAGTCGTGAAATGAGTGTTTTTTTTGAATTTCTTTTACCGAGAAATTAATGACGTTACTTTATAAATATTTATTAATAACATATTTTTTTAGCGGCAACTTTTTATCATAAATAATCAATGAATTTTTATCATAAAGTTCGTAAGAAAAAAAAAATTTATCATAGAAAGACCGGAGATAAATTTATGCAGAATGTGAAATATTGAATGTTATAAATATTCAAATCTAAAAGATCATTATGCTCGTTTATAACCCGTCATGTAAATACCTATAGTATATGCTAAAAATACAAAACTCTATTCTAGGAAACATGTTTTAGGCGGAAAAATTTGAAGGTTTGCCTATTCATTTAGTAAATAGGGGATTGGGACGGGAGAGTATTCCATTCATTTCAATTATTTATTCAACTTATATTTGAGGTCAAGTTCACACATTATTGTGAAATTTATAGTGTCAATTGCAAAATTTTCTGTTTAAATTGTGTTGAAACACAAACTTATTTAAAAAATGAAGCTCATTTCAAACTAATGACAAAAAACGGTTCAATGTTATCAGATTTTTCTTTTTCTTTTTTTTTACTCCAGACAACGTTTTTTTTTTTTTTTTTTAACTCAAACTAAATTCTTATAATTAGTTTGAAATGAATCCCATTTTCGTAATAATTTAGTTTCATCAAGTAAAAAAAAAAAAAGAAAACAAATTCTCATTTGTGACGGCCGATATCCGTCACAAGCTTGTAACTAGTCCCACTTTAATTTTTGTGACTCCCACTTTAATTTTTGTCTTATCTATCCATTTTGGTGATATTTAACCCGTCATAAGCTTTTGACAAAATATACCCATTACAAGGAAAACTTATTGAAAAAAGAAATCCAAATTGCATGTCCTTTTCACACTCACGAGACATAATTACCACATTGAACGACTTTACATCTCAAATTCTCAATCCAAAAAGGTTAACTATTGACAAAAAGTATGATATGTTATAATATCACTCATAAATAATTCTCATTTTCTAATATCCAAAAAGGGAAGACATAATGCCACTCTAAAATTACTAATGCCACTCGTTTTTGTGAAACAGTGAATAGTAACATGCCCTTAAACTTACTTTGTAATGTTGTGGCAATAACAAAAAGAGTAGTGGCATTATCATTCCCCTATATATATGGACTACAAAGTAGTACTGTACAAACTAGTCCGTATATTACAAGTTACAACTATCATCATCTATAACTCATCCTCTAGGGAGTAATTTATAAACCATATTCGAACCTATTAAATTACCTACGGTACCTACATATCCCGCAATTTATACACTCTTCACATCCCAAAAGCACACTAATCATTCATACATTCATACCTAAACCAAACACAAAATACGCGGTATACTGAACTAAAGAACAACCCAAAATCAACGAATTACCCAGTGCGCATCTCGTAAAAATGGCATAATTTACGCTGCTGCGACTGCTTTACGAGGCGTGCCCAACAAAGCCATAGTAAGCATGGAAGCTCTAGCATGATTTGTTGTTTGTTTCAATTGTGCAACATTTAATGGCACATTATAGTTAAGTTCAACCATTCTTTGACAATTAGAACTAAACCATTTAGCTTGCATATATTTTTGTTTCCTCCATGGACCCATATGCATTTTCTTATCCTTCATGCATTTTTTCGCCCCGGTACACAATATCTTGATTATAGGCTTTAGCCTATCAATTTTTGCTACAAAAATCTCGGGCAGTCGGTTTATTAGTTGGTTGTATTCGTCACTTGCTCTTGCCATTTCAAACTCGGCTCTGAAGTTTAACTCGATTATTATCCTTATTTCACCTTTGACTGGGTTTGTATTGTCGATTACATCCAAGAATGTGTGTTCTCCTGAAAAGGTGAAATCATAATCGCGTTAAAACTAAATGTCACGTCATTAAAGAGTAATTGTAACAATACAACAATACGACACGATTGATTTGATTGTAACTCAACTTGAAAATTACGAATGAAGTATCACCACAAAAGATCGAAACATTCCACAAATCTATCTTCCCCACCCTTTAGATATCGATTGATTGATACGGAGTATTATTTTGTTTTTTGAATAATAAATATGGAAAATGTCAAAAATAAATGAATTTATCCAAGTGACAAAATAAAAAATAAATTTCCATGTCACATTGAGGACGACTGATGTGATCACAATAGCAACATATTGTCTAAATATCTTGCATTTCAAGTTGCTTGTGCACCAGTAGTCTGTAATATTTATTTCTTCCGTCACATTCATTTATTTATATACTTTAAGGTTATAAAAAATTAAAACAATTAACCTAGTGACACAAAGCCAGCTCAAAAACTACCAACTCACACTATATATAATCTTAGACCATTCCCAAGCAGAAGATCGAGTTAATCGGGTCACCAATATTTTTCCTCATTATCACACCTTAATTATCTTGACCCACTTTCATCCATAAAGCAGGAAGATCACGACCTGCGCCACCAACCCAATTATTTTTCACTTTTTAACCAATGAGAGAGTGCCACCTACCGGGTCATCATACTCAACCAAATGTCACCTTCTCTTTATTTTGACGGTTGTCTTTTTTTTTTGTTTCCAGCCAATGAGAGTGTGCCACCTAGCGGGTCACCAATAAGGTCACCAACTCAACTCAAGATCACCAATTGACCCTGAATAGTTGAAGGTCATCAAAATTAACCCCTTAATCCTAATTTAAGGTGTCATTAAGGTGACCCAACAAGGTCATGACCCAGTCGGTGACCTTGCCTGGGGATGGTCTTAGCAAGTAGCAACATAAACATCAACCTCTTGTTGACCATTCAATTTGAGTCGATTACTCGTTCAGTTTTAATCATTTATTTACCTTCGATTAAATTATCTCACAAAAAATAAAAAAATACACAAAACGAGACAGAAAGACTAAAAGTTATTCTTGTCGCCCACATACATAACGAATTATTACTCAACTCAATCCTTCCATAATATTATCGTAAAACAGTCTTATATAATTATGGTATACTCTTACCCTATAATATTTTAATCAAAGGTAAACAAATAATTTAGACGGAGGGTATAATATACTTCCTCCATTCAACTCCAAACTACCATATTGGTTTTTGCATACTATTCACAAATGAATCTTCAATTGCAATTTTCTCTCAATATATAAGTGAAAATATATTCTTGTGGGATCTTATTTGATTCGTCTTTACGAGTACATTAAAAATATGTAACTTTTATAATTTTTGCATATACGTAGCTAATGATATTTACCGCGCAAAACATGCGTTGGCAAACGTGAAAAGTGTACTATGGTAGTTTGGAGTTGAATGGAGGAAGTATCTACCTGAAGGTATTTCTGGTGAGCTGCGCCACTTGGATCGACAAATCGCGGTATTGTAACCGGCGTTACTGAGCCTGCAAGACACCTCTCTCATCAAACAATCACGGCAATTGTTGCCCATCTCCGATTTACCACACGTGCAATAATTTACCGGTGCTTGTAAATTTTTTACCGCTTCTCTTGTCACGTTTCTTATCCCCGTTTCTATAGAAGACGTACGACACAATGTTCCCTGCATGTTTCACCATGTCCATATTATTCACAACCAAATTCTTATATTCGTCTTACACAATATTTATGTAAAACGAGTTTTTACTTAATGCTCTAAACCAAATAAATTATCGTATTAGGATTCATTTGAAACTATAATTACTTTGATTTCGAATATTAAACCAAAAAAAATTCAAATGAAGTATTTGGGTAATATAAATTAAAAAAATAAATATAAATATACCTTTAGATCTTTGTGTAAATTTTCCCAAAAACACTTATTTTCTTCAAATTTATTCCCAAAAACACCTTCTTCATCATCAACATCAAACATATCATCACCTCCATCATTACTACTCCCGGTACTCTCTACGGATCCCTCTAGGAACCCAAACACGGAGTCGGACGAGCTCACAGCAAGCTCGTCCGAATACTCCATTACCCGGCCAGGATAATTCTCATATTCGAAAATTCGTTGGCCGGGCTGAAACCTCCCCAGTACCTCAATGACTCCCATAATATAATTATATATTGAATAAATTGAGGCTACAAATTAATTTAAGGTATATGTGATGTGTTATTTGTTATGAGTTTAAGGTGGGGGTTTTTATATGGAAAAGAGTAGTTAATGTGGGACCTACATAAAATGTGGAGAATGACCATAGTTATCGCAATTAGTAGATTATACAACTGGTTGTATGTGGTTTATGTACAACATTTTCAATGTTGTCGAGTTTTGTTATAAAGTTGTCGAGCTTTACTAACAAAATTGTCGAGTTACAATACAAAGTTATTGAGCTTAAGAGAAATAATTATTAAACTCAATAACTTTTTAAATTAGCTCAATAACTTATAAAATAGCTCGACAACTTTGTGCAAAGAACTCAACAACTTTAAGGCGGTTGTACAATGTTAATATACAACTGGTTGTAAGATAGTATTTGTGTAGTTATCGTATGCCACTGTTGTATAATACGACTGATAAACCGTCGTTTTTAATAAAAAAGTGATTACAATATAACATAAAATGGAGTCCATTTTTAAAATAATGGTCAAAAATAAAATATTTATCGTTTTGGGTTGGTTTTGAAAATATTTGTCAAATTGGTGTTCATGTAGGCTCGGGATTTCTAGACCTGAAACACGCCACTACTAATGACGTGTTTTGTGAAGGAAACACGCCATTAGCAGTGGCGTGTCTTTACAACAATTTTTTTCTCAACTGACTGAACTTAAAAAAAAAAAATAATAATAATAATACATAAGACACGCCATAGGGGTGGCGTGTTTCCCCTTCGAAACCCGCCATTCACAATGGCGTGTTTGTTTTAGTCCATTTTTTAATGAAGTTTCTTTTCCTACTTATTATAAACACGTCATTGGTAGTGGCGTGTTTTAGGTCCATAAATCCCGAGCCTACGTGGACATCATTTTGACAAATATTTTTAAAACCGATCCAAAACGACAAATATTTTATTTTTGACCATTATTTCAAAAATGGATTCCATAAAATGGTTATGATTTTTTATATCATAAAATAGTCGTTTTTAATAAAAAGTGATTACAGTATAACATAAATGGTTATTTTTTATTATAAAAAATAGTCGTTTTTTATATAGTTGCATGACTTGTATCATACGAGAGTCTGATAGTATAATTTGTGAAAAAAAGGATAAGCAATCGAGTAGCCGCGAATATTATATTATTATGGAAGAATAAAAAAATGGATACTGTGGGTTGTATGGTGGAGTTGACAGCTAAGTTCCACGTAAAAAAATTGAGACAACTAATCATTTTTGTCATCTCGTATGGTTTTGGATATGCTCGAATATTCTTAGGTTTGATCTTATTATGTATCAAATGTACGAGTAAATGTTCTTGCAATTATCGTTTTCTCGAATATCCTATGATCCTATAGGTTTATTCATGTTTGGTTTTAGATCGGATTATTTTGAATCGGTTAGGGTAGTATTTGAATATTATTCGATAAGAAATATGAAGTCGGTTAATACATTACTTAGAGCATAAATTGATCAACACGAGTCTCTTCCATTCCAGTATATTTTGTGTTTACTTAACCATACAAACTAGTTTAAAACTGAGCAATTTAACAATCATATTCAATAGTAATGTGAACAGGTTGACATATATTTTACTTTCATTATCTTAACTCGCCTATTTCTTATTCAAAGACACATTTCTACGAGTATTTCATAACTTATCAGCCTACATAAGCCTAAATTAAGACATAAATAGTAAGATAACACTGCGATATAGTGCATAATAATAATCTGACTTCATATACTCATACACTTCATTTACTGTTATCACTAAATAAGGTGCATAATATATTATTTACTATAAGTCTTTCTAAAGTTTTAGTGAATTACGAGATCATTATTTTATTGTATAACGATTTTAGAAAAGATTATTGCAACGCAGAAATTCTTGGATTCATTAAAACTAAACAAGAACTTTGATAGATTATTAATTTTACATATATTGAAACAAAAGGAACCCAGCAAAATTATCACCTTTATATCAAAATTGATGAAAAGATATTTATAAAGTGATTTAAAAAATTTAATTAATCAATCATGGAAGATAATAAGGATTATCATGATCACAAATTCTCATTTGTGACGGGTATATCCGTCGCAAGCTTGCGACGGGCCAAATACAACCCACATGAGGAGATAAGACAAAAGCAAATTGTCTAGGGAGTAGCATTCTCTTTTGTCTTATCTACCTATGTGGGTATTATTTAGAGCATGTACAATAGAGAGGATTTACCCTTCTCTTAGCCTTCTCTCTCATCTAAGAGGAGGTCCTCTCTATTGTGAAACAAGTATGAAGTGTCCTCTTAGCAAGAGGATGAAGAGGACTTCCTCTAGTTTTAGAGGAAGGAGTACATTGGCCCCTGTGCCCTTCAACCAATCAATGATATCCAATTTCTTAAATTTTTTCTTAATATTGAAGGTTTATGTGTAATGGTTAATTTAAGAGGAAGAATGAGACTTCCTCTCTATTGTAGAAAAATATAGGAGAAGAATAGAGGAAGAGGATGTAAATGTTGAAAAATGGGATGGATAAAAAGTAATTGAGGTGTCAAAAAAATAGAGGGGGGAAACAAAAATAAGAGGATAAAGACCTCCTCTCTATTGTACATGCTCTTAACCCGTCGCAAGTTTATGACGGATATACCCGTCACAAGGAAGACTTGTTGTATCATGATTACGCGGCGTCTAGAGAAAGTTGTATTATTATGAAGCTTATTGGACCATAGATGTGACAGGTCCACTACTTTATGCTATCAAATTGTTGTCAACATGTTTAGGAGGGCAATTTGGTCATTTGCTAAGCTTAATTATTGTCAAGCAATCCGTCTTGCTTAAGACGGATGGTACCCGTCTTAAGCTTAAGACGGGTCGGATTATACCATATTGTGGGAAATGGTAGGGAAATGGAGCATGTGGTTACTGCACGTAGGTAGTAATTAGTCAGTGTGTAGGCTGTAATTGAAGTGACCATTGGTATTAAATCCTCACTAAACTAAAAGAATAAGACTTGCTCACAATTTTCCCGCTCAATTAATTGGCAAATATGGGCCTATATTAAAATTATGACTTTTAATTTATTGACTAAAGATTGCATCCACCGAATAAAATATTACAATCAGAATAAAATATTACAATCAAATCAAATGCCAACTAAAAATAGGCTTAACGTAACACGGCCATTATTCACGCTTAATATACCCGTAGTATACTAATTTTTTCTTTTTTATGTTGGTGGTTTGAGTTGATAAAGTTTTAATTTTATTTGTTTTTTTTTTAAATAAATTGTCCTTTTTTTTTTTAAAGTTAACTAATCCTTATTAATATGGGTTGTTCTTGTTAGAATACGTAAATATTATTGTTAATATTTAGTCAAAGTGTATATTTGCATTCTTTGTTTATAGTCACTAGTTTAGGTATGTTTAGATACACATCCTTGTAATTAGGAAAGTTCAGTATCCTAGTTTGTATATATTCCAATGCCTTTACGTTCAAAGGCAAGCACGATAATAATAACATCTTTCATGGTATCATTAGCCTAGGTCTTTATACCGATCTACTGCTTCCGCATCTTTTCTTCTTAAATCTTGAATCCATCTCTTCACCATGACTATTGCAGAACACACAAAAACCAACTCTCCTCCTACCCCCTCGGTTTTTGCCGTAAGCAATATCAAAAACCATGTCTCTGTCATTCTTGATGTCGATAATGACAAATATCGTCTTTGGGTGGCTCTCTTTACCAATTATGCAAAAGCTAATCGGGTTTTGGACCACATAGTTGACCCGAAAGGGAAGGCTAAGAAGCCGGTGTCTGAGGAAGACAAGGAATTATGGGAAACGATAGATGCAACGGTTCTCCAATGGATCTATGCAACGCTCTCCGACGACTTGTTGCAAACGGTTGTTGAAGAAAACTCCACGGCTATGGAGTGTTGGAATCGCATCCGCGATATTTTTCAAGATAATCAACATTCGAGGGCTATCACTCTCGAGCAAGAATTTTCGCACACTATGATGGAAGACTTCGCGTCTGTCTCGGCTTACTGTCAGCGTTTAAAGAGTCTTGCTGATCAACTCAAAAACGTTGGCTCACCTGTCTCCGATACTCGTCTCGTGCTTCAAATGGTATCGGGACTCACAACGGCCTATCACGGTGTGGGAACGATAATTAGGCAAGCCAAACCTCTCCCTCCGTTTCATCAAGCCCGGTCTATGCTGACCTTGGAGGAGGCGGGGTTTGCCAAGCAAGCAGCCACCACGGGCCAGTCTGCCAATTACGCCAATTCTGGCGAGGGTAAGGACTCGTCTTCTATTCTGGGTCGTCCACCATCGCAAGGAAAATCCAAAAACAAGAAGAAAGGTTCTGGAAATAAGGGTGGAAAAGGCAAGCAAGGGTCGTCTGATTCCGTACCTGCTGCCGCTGCTGCACCAAACTCCACCCCTGCTGCTACTGCTCCTTTTCAACCGTGGCAGGCAGGTGGCTATGGTGCGTGGCCGTGGGGACCTGCTGCTTGGGCCTGCCCTCCCTGTCCATACCCGACAAACCCGTGGATGCGTGCTCCTATGATGAGGGGTCCTCGTCCCTCTGGTACTAGACCTCAAGCGTACACAGCCGAGTCACCCCCGTCTCAAACTGACATTGAACAGGCTATGTACACCCTTGGTCTTACACCCCCTGATCCGTGGTACATGGACACCGGTGCTACTTCCCACATGACATCGAGTGCAGGTAATATCTCGACTTATTCTAATTCGAGCATTTCAAACTCTATTATTGTCGGAAATGGTCAATCTATACCAATAAATGGAACCGGTACTGCCATATTACCAAAACCACATCCACCCCTCTCCCTCCGTAATGTTCTTCATGCACCCAAACTTGTCAAAAACCTTGTGTCAGTTAGAAAATTTACTACTGATAACTCTGTGACCGTCGAATTTGACCCATTCGGTTTTTGTGTGAAGGATTACAAGACGGGGACACCGCTAATGAGATGTGAGAGTCAGGGGGCCCTATATCCTATTACATCCACAAATAAAGTTCAAGCCCAAGCCTTAGCTGCTGTCGAATCCACGGTGTTAACAAAGGATAAAAAGTAAGAATCAATAATTCAAATTTTTTCTATTAAAAATAAAAGAAAAAAAGAATATATGGGTAAATAGTATTTTTAATTGTTTGTAAATCGTCCTTCTAGATGTGTCGTATACTGTTTATATATGTTTTTGGGTTATAAGGTCAATATGCGCTTTATAATAACATAGTAGTGGCCATATATTAGATTATGTTATTCCATCATAGTTAGCTATCATTATTTTTAATAATAAAAAATAGGTTCACACAAAAATAACTTAATCTAAAGTCCTTTGAATAATAAACTTTTTTTTTATAATATTATTAACATTATAATCAGTACATTACAACATACTATTATAAATACACCTCATTTATGTAAAAATTAAAGCTCAATTAATTTAATCCTCACAAATGTCGTGCTTTAGCACGGATGTCAACTAGTAAATAAATAAAACCTTACCTTCCCAATGCATATTCAAAATTGCATCAAAATGGCAAAAACCAAGAACATATTCATCTTCCTCCATGTTCATCTCCATGCAAATTCATCTTCATCTCACCCTATAAAACCCTTTCTCTTCTATTTTCATCCTCCCAAATTTTGGTTACATCTTTAGAAATCATGAAAAAACCATTGCAAGATTTGATAGTTATGTTGAAGGTTTGCTTTATATTTCGTATTTTTTTAATTTGTTAACAATATTACCGAGATTCATGCATAAAACTACTACTTTTGTTGAAGGTATGAAAAAATCAGTACAAAAGAAAAAACCTCAATTTTGTTTTCCCTTTTTGTGGTTGTCTTTGTTCCATCAAATATGATTATCATTTGTTTGGTGAATTGAAAAATGGTAACATATCTTTTTTCTGATGATAACCCTAAAAAAATTGGTTATGATTAGTATTCGAAAAATTATTTGTATAAATTTTTAAAATGTATTGATTTTAATTATTATAGGGCTTCATGTTTTAAATTTGATTGAAACTAAAAAACATGGTTTTTTATGGGTTTTGTTTCTTATTCAAAAATATGGATTTTGTTAGGAAATTAGTGATATTGATTATTGTTAGATATCTGTTATCAATTTCGAAGATTATGTTACCAATTAGGTTGTATACAAAACCCAATATTAATGATTGAATGACGATTACAATATGTGACCATTTTCGTTTGTTATATTAACAATTCTGCTAATGGTAGTGGTTGTATTTGATTTTAAATTAAGAATAGGTTGTATTTGATTGTTGTTAGATCTATGTTACGAATTTTGGGGAATATGTAACCAGTTATGTTGTATATGAATAATTTTGATTAGGTATATTTATATGGTAACATGTTCAACTCAAACAGTACCAGGTTGAACTAAAGTGGTGATATATTAAACTATAAATTAAATTGACGTGGTGACATATTCAAATGGAATGGTGGCATCTGATTACTTAAATGCTAACATAATATGCGTTCGTGTATTAATGTGATAATATGATCTCCTCAATTGTTAACATGTTGAACTGAAATTGATACATATTAAATAAAATGTTGTCCTTAATTGGTAACATATTGATCTAACAATGGTGACATGTTAAACTGCAATGGTAAAATGTTGAACAAAACTACTTTTTTTTATAAGGTAAGAAAATTGAACAGAACTACTTGTTACTGCTTTGGAGAAAGTTGTTACCATTTATGTTGGATTTAGGCAGAAATCAATATGTAACCACAACCATTTATTAATGTAGGCGTCGATATGGAGGACATCATTGTTGATAAGGGACCATAAGCGTCAAAGGATATTATCGAAGATGAATTTTGGCTATGCGCAATGTTCACCAAGCGTTACGGTACATTGGGGCTGTATTCAGGAAAGGGGCGGCGGGCGAAAAGCCCTGATGCGAGCAAAAAGATGAACTATGAGCAAGGCAATGTGGTGGTGGTTGTTTACGTTAAACATTGTTCTAGTTGTTCATCTTTGAATATGATATTTTGGATTAATGTTGTGAATGTTAAACAGATTTGTGTATGTTAAACAAAATTGGTGACAAAAGTTTGTGTTATGTTGATGTTTATGTTAAACAGAATTTGTGACCACATCATTCGGTAGTATGTCACTATTTTCACCTATTTATGTCGTCATACTCTGTTAAACTGTAGGATAATCATGTTCTTTAGAAAATCGTGTTCTCTAAAATTAATATCATGAAAAACAAACATGTTAATATGTTACCATTTTGTTTAACTATGTGGTAACATCAGTAACATTTGTACTCAGATAATATGTAAGCATGTTACCATAACATTTGTACCGGTAACATATTATTCATTGTCATTGTCTTGGTGGATAATAACACTTGTAAAAAAAATATATGTAAGTCTATTTTTTTCTAACAAAAACTAATCTGGTTACATAGTTCTAACAAAATGATGATATGATTCTAATATCATACAACCATGTTGTAATTACTGGTCAATTGAAAATACATAACTGGCAAACTTATTTAAATTAAATGACAACATGTTTCTGATGATATACAAATTGGTGACATTGTTTAGTTAAAATGGTAACGTTTAGTGGTTGTTATCTAATGATATACAAAGTGAAAGCATAATTCAGGTGCCTGATTTATAATCTGGTTACATTGTTTATACAAAATGGTAACATGTTTTACTAATTATATTGACAAAGAAGGTGGCATAATTAAGACCATATATGATAACATGTTTATGTGGATATATAACCAAGTATTAAACTGGTTACATAATTCTAACAAAATGGTAACATGTTTATGAGGATATTCAACTATTACTTCTTGGTCATTAATTATTGTTAATTTAATGTAAAAAAAAAAAAAAAAAAAAAAAACTGGTACGATTGTCGACAAAACCTGGTAACATTTTAGAATTAACATGAACCCACTATATCATCCAAAAACTGATGATATAGTTCAACAAAATGGTAACATATTACACTTATATTTTTTTTATTGATTATGACAAAATGTCAAACAAACATGGTCACATATTAACTGATTATGACAACATACCCAAAAAAAGGTAACATATTACAATTTTTTAACTTCATGGGCAATGTTAACAGGCTATGTCAATAATTTCATCGCAAATCATCCAAAAACTGGTAACATCTAAAAAGAGAAATAGTTTACAAATCTTTTTCTGTGAAAACCCGAAAAGAATTAATTCCAAAATAAAACCTAAATTTATACTTCCTTCGATCCACATCAATGGTAACATGAACCCACTTTTCTCCCCACAAAAAGTGGGTCCATGTTAACATTAATGTAGATCGAAGGGAGTATATTTATATAAAAACAACGATTTATCTATCAAAATAAATCTTTTTATGCGGAATAAGTCTTGTAACCAAAATAAAAACCCTAATGTATCAAAAATCCTAAATTTTAAACATCAAAATTTACAAATTAAAGAAATAGGTAAAAAAAATGAGAACTCGTGTTACCTATTAGGCCTCAAACGCAACAAAGTGAATTAAAGACGAAAAATTGTACAAAGATTGCAGAAGATGATTATTAAAGCCAATAATTTAAGCAATTAGTCTTGCTGAAAACGGGTCGGGGCAAGTGACGAATAATGACACTCACAAAACGGATAGGGGGACAAGGTGGGGGCACCCCCATGTGTTTCCCTCTCTCCTCTATTTGGATCATTTGTGAGGGAAAATGGTATCCGTCACTCTAAAGTGAAGGATACGTGCCGTCACAAATGAGATTTTGTGTAATTTAAGTAATTGTTAAGAAAAGGTTGAAGATAAATGAAGTTGTTGATCTAAAAAATGTGGAAATGAAGAAATGGAGAAAATATTATGAATTAGTTAAAGAAAAATAATGGTTGTTAAAGAAAATGGTGAATAACAAAGAAGAAATGGATGATAAGTTCTCTTGTTTAAATATTCTCTCTAAAAAACTCTCCCTTTTATCTCTCAAAAACCCCAAAAACCAAAACCTAATTAATCTTGTGCCGCCGCCGCCTCCACCCACACTCAAGCCTCCCACCTGCTGCCACCCTTTCGCCGGAGATGGGGTCCTCCCTCAGCCCATCTCCGGCGATCGTTCCTCTCACCGTCTTTTGATCATCCTCCCTCCGCTGATCCAGTTTGCTTCGGGTTTCTCGGCTGTTCATCGGTTGTTGTCCGGGGTAGTTTTGGGTGTGTGTGGGTGTTGTCTGTGGTGGCTCTTCCGATGACCCTCCGTTTCCCCTACGATATGTTCTCTTTGCTTCAATCAGTCTTGCATGCGTCTCCGGGTGAGTTCCCCGGCCCCTGGGTTTCTCCCCCTCCTTCGGTAGGATGATTTCCTATGTCTTTTTGTTGTTGTCGGTCGTTGGGATGGGTTTCCCCATCGGGTTTGGGTAAAGGCTCACTTTCGTTCCCGCCCTTCAGTCACCTTGTCCTGTCACCGTCGTGTTGGGTCCTTCCCCGAGGTGATCCCCCCACTCCCCCCACCTCTGGGATGGTTCTCTGTTTCCGTCATGTCCGTAAGTGTCGATGAGTATAGCTCATCCGTCGGTTTTTTTTTGCTCTTTGAGGGCGTGTTTTTGGGTCTGTTATGGTGATCCCCCCATTCCCCCCACCTTTCGGTCCCTTTTCATTTTCCTCTTGTTTCTGTCGGTGTTGGTGTTGGTCTGTTTGACGGTGGTCCTGGGAGGTGCCTTTTGGTGAAATGGGTTCCGTTGTAGTGTCTTTGACCCTTTTTATTCTTTTTAGGTCTCTGTGTTTGTCTAGGTGTACCCTAGGGTGGTTGCATGTAAGTCTTTTTGGTGCTGTTTCGGGAGTCGTCTGGGTTTGCTTGTGGTCATCGTTGGTGTTTGGGTTTCCTTGGTGTTGGCGGGTTGTTCTTTCGTCTGCCCTGTGTTCTGATGAATTCGCTGTGGTCTTGTCTGGAGCGGGTCAGTGTTGGAGTCGGTGTCGTTTGGAGGTGAGTTCGGGTTGGTCTAAGGTGGGTTGGATGAGGCGTTGGGCTGGCTGGCTTCGGTGCTCTTAAACCCTTTTTTCATGTTGTTCTTTTCTATGGTTCTGCTAATAATAAAAACCTCTTGTGGGTTATGGGTGTCCTGTCCCTTAATCTTTAGGGTGGTTAGTCGGGTCGTGTCTCTCTTCCTTACTAGGGTTATGACTTTTTTGCACCCATTTGTGAGCATGGGTGTCCTGTCCCATTGGGTTCGTGTTGGTCATTGCACGTTGAATTTCTTGGTCTGTTGGTCCTACGTTCAAAGGGCTCGATATCTAAGGTGTAGGAGTTTTATCTCCGTCGGTGGCGGACTTCGACGTCTTGTTTACCAATTTGTCTTTCTACGCTCTTTTCGCAAGAACGTAAGTACACCTTGCTATCGTCACTCTGCGGCTTGTAAGTATCGACGGTATCTGGAGGTCTTCCGTGTTTATGAAGCTCGTTCTATGGCCCATGGCTCTGTTGCTTGCATTTTCCATCATGCCCTTGTAATGGCGGTTGTTATCTTTCTTAATGTTTATGTAATCTTTAGGGTTGGCTTGGTAGCTCTAGATTTGATAGTGAGGACTCTGGGGTTACTTAGTCGAATAGCTTACCTTGTATTGTTCGTTATAATGTAAGTTATTCATCGCTTGTTGTCAAAAAAAAAAAAAAAAAAACAAAGAAGAAATGGAAAAATTACCATGAAAATGAATCTCAAATGGAGAGAGGAGAGTGACTGATGATACAATGAAAAAGGAGATGGGAGTGTGTTTGCTGAGCTGTGAAAATGAAAAGTTTTTTTTTTTTGGTGAGTCAAAGCAAGGTACAGGACCTCAAAACAAAGCGAGAAACTAAACAACGAAAACAGAACAACTATCTAAAACAACTACACTACAGGCCGCGACTAGGTGAGGTACAGAGGAACCATCCGCGGCCACGAAACTCCCCCCACGTCTTGCTCCATCAGCTTGAAAAGATGATCCGGCATATTCGACAAGTCATAGCTAACTAACTGCTGCGATGAATACACCCCACAGTTCGCTAGCCAGTCCGCACACGAGTTAGCTTCTCGGTAAACATGGTGCAACTCCACCCTCCACGCATTGTCTCTAACAAATGATTGACAAATTTGTATCATATGAGAATGGGCAGTCGGGAAAGCAAACTCAGACTTCATAAGTGACCTCACGACCTTCGAGTCAGTTTGTATGATGAGTCGCGGGATTCGAAGCTCCAACGCCATCATTAGTCCCCTTTTCAACGCCATAATCTCCGCCCTTGTAACCGTTGCTATCCCAATTTGCTCCGAGAAAGCCTTTATCAGCTGACCCGCCGAATCTCTAAAAACTCCTCCCGCTCCTGACAACCCCGGATTTCCTTTCGAAGCTCCATCAATATTTAAAGCGACCCAATCCATCAGTGGCGCAATCCAACGAACGAAAATTTCCTTGTATCCCCCCTTTTGTTGATCAATGCAAAAATCCTTCGATACTGAGGCAGTACGGACTTCGCTGATTCGCTGCATCAAAAATGGGTAGACATTTGTTGCTATCTCCTCACTCCGATTGACAACTCGGTAATTCCGCCACCTCCATAACCACCAGACAACTATAGCAAAGGTAGTCGACCAACCATCCATTCCATCTGATTTATTTATACTCAGGTTGAAGATAACCCAATTTCGCAAATCAGTGGAAGCATAAAACGCACCCGAGCAAGCAAACGGGAAGAAATCCCATACCTTCTTCGCCACACTACAGTCCCTTAGTAAATGCAGAGTAGTTTCCTCCATATCATTACATACCCCGCAACACGGATCCTCCGTAAAACCTCTTATAGCTCTGTTCGAATTCGACATCACCCTATCATGGAGAAGCAGCCATAGAAAAACCCGAATCCTTTGGGGAGCCCAAGTCTTCCATGGTAACTTCCAAAAAGAACCCGTCTCATCCTCGGGTTCATTGCGTAGCATTTTAACAGCCGACTTAATGAAAAGAAACCCGAAAGTGTCGCTGCCCAAAACACTTGATCTTCATTTTCGTCACCCGGATAGACTTCATATGATGCAATCGTTTGTAAAATTTCTGAGGAGAAAAAATCCGCAAAGAGTTCCCAACGCCATCCCGATGTAGGTTCCCATATGTCCTCCACCGAAGCCTCCACCAACTCTGATGGAATCGATAAAGGGGTAAGAGTTTCGAGTGGGACATCGGTTGCCCAGGCGTGCTTCCAAAACAAGGTCTTCCTCCCATTCCCAATCGACGAATGCAGCCCCTTCTTTAATTCCTTAAACCCCTCCACCATGCCTTTCCAAACATTTGAGCTTACCTGCTTGGCCTTAAACATGTCAATATCACACCGACCCTTACAGTATTTGTGTCGTAAGATGCGAGCCCAAAGAGCATTCGGCTCCGAAAGGAGCCTCCAGCCAAGTTTGGCCATGAAAGCAACATTGACTTGTCTCATCGATCGAAGTCCGAGACCACCATTAGCCTTGTCCTTCGTCACCGTTTCCCATGAAACAAGGCTTAGACCCCTCTTATCTTGATCGCCACCCCATAAGAAACGTCTTGAGCGTTTCTCCAAGTCATCGCAGATAGCCCGAGGAAGTTTCGCCGTTTGCATTGCATAAGACGAGATGGAGGATAAGGTAGACTGAATAAGGGTAGCACGACCAGCTAGGGATAAGTTCTTTGCTTTCCAACCCGACAAACGTTTATCCACCTTTTGAGCTATGAAATCGAAAGTTTCTTTCGTTACCCGACCATTCAAAGTTGGTATACCCAAATACATGCCGAGATCGTCTGTAGATGCAATTTGTAATTCATCAGTTATATTTATAACGTCACTTCCATCGACATTCGGAGAGAAGAAAACCTTAGATTTTGCCCTGCTAATTCTCAGCCCCGAAGCTTGGCAAAACGAATCCAAGACCCGGTTCACAACCCTTGCTTGATCCATCGTTGCTTCCCCAAATAAAATAATATCGTCTGCAAAAAATAAATGCGATAAACTTGGCCCTCCTCTACAAATTTTGAAACCACGCCACTGACCGGCTTGGCTTCGAACCTCAATGAGTTGGCTTAGTTTCTCCATACAAATCGTAAAAATATAGGGTGATAGCGGGTCACCCTGTTGAATGCCTCTAGTAGGAGTAAACGGGTCCGTTCGTTCTCCATTCCATAAAACATTCAACGTAGCCGACTGTATACATAGCATAATTGTGTCAACCATACGCAAGGGAAGGCCCATATCCCGCAAAGTAAAACGAATAAAAGGCCATTCCAATTTGTCGTAAGCCTTCTCGAGGTCAAGTTTAAGAACCATAATTCCTGTTCTGCCCTTCAAATTCCTCATTGAATATAAAGCTTCCTGGACAATAATAATATTGTCCGTAATCTGACGGCGAGGCACAAAGCTACTTTGCACAGGGTTAATTAAAACCGAAAGATTTGTTAACAATACTCATGCAATATGCAATAAATGCACTTCAAATCATTTAGATTAAATAATTATATAGTACATAGGCCTAACATCTAATAACCACTCTATATTTTCAGTCGCCCCATACCACGTGCTCCACATTTGACCCATTTCCTCCAATATGGTACATATTTGACTCGTCTTAAATTTAAAACGGGTATCCTCCGTCTGAAATGAGAATTTGTGATTGTTAAGATGCAACCTGAAAGTTGGCTAATCACTATATTCACATGCTAATGTGTGATTAAGTAGGGATGCATGAGCATAGAGATATGATTTCACATTCAAGTTCGATCCAAATGTCACAAAATAATGGCGGAGTTAAGGGCGGGCTAGCAGGGAAGATGAAAATTTCACATTCAACTCTGCTGGAAGATGAAAATTTTGAAAGTTTTTAGTTAAATTTTAGAGTCCTGTTCAAGTTTACCTTATTGCCTGTTGAATTTTTTTTGGTGCATAAGAGTTCTTGAAAAGAAAGAGCGGGAGAAATAAAATTGTAAACTATTTTCATTGAGAAATTTTAGAGATATAAAAAAAAACAGTTCATGGACTATACAACCAGTTGTACTACAAATGGTTGTGTAGAATCTGAACTTTATAACAAATTTTACGAGCTCTATTTTAAAGAATATGAGTTTTATTGTAAAGTTTATAACTTAAACATAAAAAAAATGAAGAATCTCAGGAAAAAAAATATATAAGCTCAATAGATGTTGATTGATTCTTCAATCCTAGCTATTGTACAAATGAATGTATAATCTTATTTGTGTAAACAAAGACTAAATCTAGATTATATATTTTTAAAAAAAAATCATACAATGTCTTCACATTGTAAGGATCAATACTATAAAAACTGACTTCAAGCCAAAGAATATATATGCGAAGAAACATTTTTATTATTAAGGAGTATTTTGTTAAGCTAAATCTAGTCTAGTCTAGTTAAATAATTGTAGACACCTCGTTTCTGCACCTCCCGCAAACCACCCGGTGATGATTGGGCCGCATGTTTGATTCGCGGAACGATTTGTGACAGTTCGTAAGATTATCGTCAAGTGATTGCTCAAATATTAAATGTCGACCTCTTAGTTGTCATCTACGTCCCGATACGGTCGTTTTGGCAGTAATTAGAGTACATTCGGAGTCCGGGTCAAAAACCGTCTCCATTTTTCGATAATGTTAAATCCGAGTCGAGAATGTTCTGGAATGTTCCGGGTATTTCTATTCCATATTTCATAAATTCTATCTTTTGGCAAATAATATCCCGTAATATTCATAAGATAATCGAATTATTTCCGTCCTACCATAACTCAAACGCGGAAATCTTTCTTCAGCAGGAGGAAACCTCACTGGGAATAGACGCAGCAGTCTTTGCGCCTCTTCCAAGAGACGCGATGGGCTGCTGCGCCTTTTCCCGGCCCTCTCTGCATGTTCCACGTATCTTTTTTATATCTTTTCGAGATTCACTTCCAAAGAGTCTCCGAAACCCTATTCCGTCGTGTGATTAGTATAAATAGGAGCCTTCGCTCCTCATATTTCTCACGCGAGTGTCCGCCCTTCTCTTCTCCCTTTGCATTCTAGACTTCGTTCTTACTAATTGGCGCCTACGTGCTTGGACTTCCGACCACGTAAGCTCGGATCCTTCCGGGTACCAGCCTCTCCGTTGCATGACCGACCAATTTGACCAACTACACTCAATCAACTTAATTAATCAATCGTTTTCCTCTTACGAGGGCACTCTCTTTGCATTCGCGTCGAGCATTCACTAGTCGATATCTTAGTTCATCTCGTTTCGTCAACATGTAAGTCTGAGGGTGTATAATCCTTATTTATTTATTGTATTTTATTTATTGAATCATCGTTGTAAGATTTATGTCGAAAACACCATTAAAACCGATTTCTAAAACCGTGCTTTAAAACTCTGTTTTTACGGATTTCCAGTAGACAGACGTCGAGAAAAGACGCAGCAACTGCTGCGCCTCTTCGAAGGAGCGCGATTCTGCTTTGTGCCTCTTCGTGAGGCCGCCGCAGATTCTCGCTTCTTTCTTCTTCCTCGTCCTCTGTAATTCGTTTCTTTTTACTTGTTATTTGTTCGTCCGTTAATTCTTTGATATAATCGTCAATGATAATTCACATGTATATTATTATTCATCATCATTAACATGTTTAACTCATCAAATCCGACTTAAATCCCTTGTAATCCAATATTTGCTGGTTTTCGTCATTAAATTCAATCCGGGTTGTAGAGATTCAATTTGTTCATATTGGGTTTCTGGAATTCGTCATTGATATAGTTTTCATCTGCTTACTTGCATATTCGTTGTATATCCGTCATATTTAGCCTAATTGACTTATTTCAACAGAGGACTCATTAATATTTTCATCATAATTTCATGTAAATAATCCGTTTCCGATCCGTCCCATTCATGTTTTATTGCTTTTATGACCCCATCACATGTTAATAAATCCCTTAATCACTTCCATCTGGGTCAAATAATCTAATCAATCCCTAAAATTAACAATTAACATTAACGATTTGCAGTTCCGGCTTACGGCCCGAGAACTCACCCTTTGAAACAGACGACAAAGAATCGCCGCGCCTCTTCGAGGAAGGGCGCGATCTCTTGCGCTTTGTTCGAGATGATTTCGTCCCGAACTCCGTTTCTGCCTTGACCTAGTTTAATTAGTTTACGCATTAATTAACTATTATCCGTATTATCACGCTAATTCCTGTTCGTTAATTTATTTATTTATTTCTTTTATTCTTTTATTCCTTTTTCTCAAATCATCCGTTTTAAAGGTATTTTCGACATAAATCGCCTATCCCAATCTAATTAATGTAATTTTCATTATTGTAATTTATAGTTATTGTATTTCTTTCATTTGTATGTTTTCACATGTAAATGAGCATTAAATCCTACTTCGACCCAATTGTTTGCTAATTACGTGTCAACCGACTTAGTTAAATTCTTCACATGTTAGGATTAAAACTTGGATGTTGCATTGCATGCATATAGCCGACGATATATCAAGTACGAATAACTTCCCTAATCATTAGTAGAGGCCGCTATCGAGGCGGGCGGGATTAGGTGTTCGATCAAAAGAGCTTCCTAATACGTACCCTCACCCCTTACTCCAGATCTCCGTGAGCACCCGTGTTCATTGGCATCCACGAGAGTCATTCTAGACATAGAATGCTAAGGGTAACGATTACTTAGTGTTCATGTCACTACTTTGTGTCTTGACATGACACGAGGTACTCGAACGGTTCCAATTTCCCATAAAAATTGGTGGCGACTCCATACAAAATGCAAACGCTTGTTTTTCGACCTTCACCAAGCGCCCCCGTGGGCGGCCCGCTGTCCACAATAATAAATTAAACAATTTGCTACGAAAATTAATCATGCATCTAATAGAACTATGGAGTATTATATTGTGAGATAAGGTATACAATATTTTCTAAACTACAGACTGTCATTAAATTTAAATTCATAATCATAACTTCCGTTATTCAGATTTTAAAGTGTATGTTGAATCCTCCATACCAGGCTTACAAAAGTAGGTGCATGATTGAGACCAGCTTACAAACAAGTGAGGTTGCATCGTACACCAATTGCTGATAGGAGGAGTAACCCACTTATTTATAACTTATAAGCTAATTCATTCACTATTGTTCTACTGATGTGAGATTATACTGTAACACCTCCACATACCAAGGACCATCCAAGTATGAGAGACTGTTACCATCTCGGTTGTCCGAGGATAGTATATCAAAAGAAATCATTCCACAACATTTATTAAAGTATATATAAAGTTTACGATTACATTGTTCCAAACCAAACCAAACCAAAAGAAATGTTTACTAATACTCAAACAACTGAAATCCTAGACAGCTAAACTCGTAACAGCGGAAGCTAGACTCGAAGTGATGACTCCCCATCTCGTCCCCATAGCTAAAGACCATCATCACCTGTCACAATCTGCTCACCATCCCAGAATGGATCACCACAGATTTTACAAAACAACAACGGGGTCAGTCACTGCATAATTAAAGTAAGCCAAATGCAACAAAAATAAAACAACTGTTCCACAATCAATCTCCAACTTCCAATCACATCCCATAACTGACTACACACTTGCGTGTGTAGCCGTGCCAGATTACTGCCGCAACAGATAATCCCCACCGCCAGTGGGAGACCGTAGCTTTGCCCACTTAAGCCCCGCTCATCACACGAGCGATAACCCATGTTCCTTAATGTGCACATCCCCTCTTGTGACGGGTTCCACAAAGGGCTTATCAAGGGCGTGAAGCCACTCCCGCAAGTGACTCCACTCAGCCGAGGACGCACCTCGCAATCATCAACAATCATCTCAACTCCAATACTCCAATATACAATCAACAACAACAATCAACCAACAATATTAATCATATCAAATATCAATTAAATCACAACATCACAATCATCAACTTAATTCAATTACGCAATCAACTGAGTAGAGAAACCCTACCTTAGCACAAATCTGATACGAGTTAACAAGAAAGCTAGAACGTCTCCTCTACGAAATCTCCATCTAACAATAATCATACAATCGAATTACAATCATGCAAAACCTCCATTTTCCCCCAAATTACAAAACTAGAGTAAACCCTAAAAAGACAAACTGACAAAACTTGTAGAACTAGAGGCTTACCGACGCAATCGACTCAAGAGAGGAATGAACAAGACTCACGAACAATCTACGATCTTGAGGGAGATTAGAGGTGATTAGAGTTACGTTTGAAGGTTTAGGTTTTGTAAAAAGTAAAAGTGAAACTGTAAATCCCGTTTTATAACTCTAATCATCTTTAATCAAACCGCGGAAATAAATTCTGTCAGACCGGATACTCAGTCGAGTATAGAGTATACTCGGCCGAGTATCCCTTGCTCGGTCGAGTATTACCATACTCGGCCGAGTATTCCTAGACGGTAGCTTGACCAGAAACACACGACGCATTACTCGGCCGAGTAAGCCATATTTAGCAAAGTAACAGACTTAGAAAACCGTAGTATTACATATACCCCCACACACATATGGGAAAAGAGCTCAACTAGAGTGTATAATAATTATATTCATGAGCTAAGAGCAATAACAATAATGGTTTTTATTCTTGGGGTTGTCAATAAGAACCTAAAATAAAAAAGTTCATCTATTGCAACTACAAGTTTGTTCTTAATTTTAATAATTAAATTCTAAAATACGAACTTAGTTTGTTCATATATGGGAATTTGGAGACCAATAAACACGACTTTGAAAAATGTGAATATCAATTACATATTTACTATTTTTATTTAATAACTTTATAAAAATGTCATCTATTATGAATAAACATTGAAATTAATAAAATGTGACATAACATACGGTTCTTCTATTGATATTGTTCTAAATTTAACTTAACCAAATGAGGAAAATGGGGGCCATCTATTTCCTTCTGATCCCCTCATTTTCCTTGTCATTAAAATCACCATATCCTTTTGCACTTACTTAATCCAAAACAAACCAAAAAACTCGTATAAAATAATTTTAAAATCGATTCAATTTCATTTATATTCCAGTTATCTATAAGGTTAATGAACTTGTATACATAAGTATAGGGGCGATTCTAAGATATGATTATAGGGGATGCAAAAGTTTAACAATGATTTCGGCGATGGGAACGAAAATTTAAACACAAAAAATTCGTGAGGTAAAGTAAAACACTAAATTAAAATAAAATTGGATCCAAATAATTCGAGTAGGTATAAATAAAATATCTTGTATAAATTTGCGAGTATATAAAAATAATAGAACAAATTTAAGCCCTTGATTTCCTTAATATAATTTAAACACAAAAAATTCGTGAGGCGAAGTAAAACATTTAAATTTTAAACCCTTGATTTTCAACACAAATTTTACATAAAAATTGATAAACTACCAAAAACTAACAAAAATAATAGAACGAATTTATGAAAATTAATGACTAAAACTAGGCATTAAATAGCATTAAAGACACAATTTATAACTAAATGAGATAACACAAAAATTTCGGAGAGACGGTCTATCAATAGCGTTATTGAGAGACCTCTCACATGATGGAGTGAGGGACCCACTAAATTTATTTTTTCCCTATTATGTCTCCCACTAAATTAGTGGAAGACGGTCTCTCATGAGTCCTACTGGTGAGATAAAAGTGCAAAAATGACAGATATAGGAGTTGAAGTCATGACGTAACCAACACAAACTGAGTTCCCAACCACTACACCACTAAACATTTTATGATACTTGCTGAGATTAATCTTTAAATATTTCAGAACAAAAGGGATGCAGGTGAACCCCCTGCACCCCCTTTAGAACCGCCCCTGCATAAATATTAGAGCATGTACAATAGAGAGGATTTACCCTTCTCTTAGCACCCTCTCTCATCTAAGAGGAGGTCCTCTCTATTGTAGAGAATGCATTAAACATTCTCTTAGAAAGAGGATGTTCTCCACTTCCTCTAAAATTAGAGGATTTGGAACATTGACCCTTGTGCCAACTATCCAATCATATTTTTCCATTTTTAATATTTACATTTTATTTTTTCCTTTTAATAGAAGTTAAAATATAATTAAAATGATAGATGATGGATAAGAGGATCATCTCTATTGTGAACAAAAATTATAAGAAGAGGATGAACATAGTGAAAATGAATGTGGGTCATAGAGAAAATGATGTGTCAAAAAATGAGAGGGTAAAACAAAAATTAAGAGGATGGTAATGTACTCTCTATTGTACATGCTCTTAGGACTAGTCAAACATAAGGGCCAACTCGCGCCAGCCCGGCTTACCCCTTGGGTCACTTTAAGCCCCGCTTGCATGCAGCCCTGTCTGACCCACCCCTCTATCCAGGTCCAGAAAATCAAACCCAGGACCACCCTAAACCCTGGCCCGCCATAATCCCACCCCTTGGGTCACCTTTTTTCCGAACCACATGCAGCCCGAACCGACCTACCCCCTAACCCAAGCCGGTTCCGGATTTCCGGGTTCTTCAAGCCAAGACCGGCCTGCCCGTTTGACCCGCCCTAGTACGTATCACACGTTAACCTTTGCATATACTAAGGGGGCGTTTGGTACGAGAAAGGGTAAGAGAATGAAATCAAGAAAGAGTAAGAGAGGGAAATGAATGGGATCACCCATATTATACTTGGGTGTTTGGTTGACAATTAGAGGAAAAGGGAATTAAAAGCCAACATCCACCACCTCCACCACTATTACCCACCACCTGCCACCATTATATACACCGACACCACCATAAGTAGCGGCGCCGACGATCTTCCTCACGGTACCCCACGGCGAACCTAATCACCGCGCCTCACGCTCTCAACAAACACCACAATTCCGGCCCCAAACACCTTATTCATTCTAAAAAAATCCACCACAACCCTTCGAAAACCCCTCCCTCACCCCTTAAAACACCAGATCTGGTGTGGCCGGCGTCCGGTGGTTGCAGTGGTGTGGCCGAGGAAGGTGTTGGTGGTGGTTGGTGGGGTGGGAGAGTAACTAAAGGTGTTGGTGTGGTGTTTAGTGGTTGAGGATATGGAGTAGCGTGGACAGGCGGCGTCGCTGATGGTGGTTGTGTTGGCATCCCTGGTGGTGGTTGTGTCGGTGTGGTGGGTGTAGGTGGCAGTGGTTGACGGTGTGAGAGGGTGTGGTGGGTGTTGGTGGGAGTGGTGGAAATAGGGAGTAGGAGGAAGAAGGTATTATGGGGTTATGGGCTTACCCAAGGGGGGGAGGGGTAAGGATGAGAATGGTTTTGGGGGTAAGGGGGGGTATGGGTTACCCTTTCTTTGTGTCAAACAAACAACAACAAAAGGAATTAACCATTTTTATTCTCTTTCCCTTTCCTTATTACCCCAACCAAACGTCCCCTAAGTGGTTTAAGACTTAAGTATGCTTTGGTTGTCAAACACTCAAACTTGTAATTAAGACTTAATAATAAACATGCAATTTGTGTTTGGTTTTTGGCTGCAAGACTTAACAAATATGCAAGTTGTGTGGATGTTTTGCAGCCAACAGAAAGTATTTAAATAGTTTGATCTAAAGGGAGAATGAGTACCGTCGACAGAATAATTAATTAGACTATACTCACTCGACTACATGCATGGAATATTCAAGGCGATTACATCACTATTATCTGTCTTCAAAAATCTCAATGTCCAGGATCATTATCGACTTTCTCTTTTCTACCTTTGCTACTTACTCGACTACATACATGCATGACCAATCGATCTTATACAATTATACATGTTCATTTAATGATAACAACAAGCATTGGTCACATTATATCATACAACGTGCATATCAGCCGGTTCACGTTGGAAAGTGTAATAGGTTGAATTTAATTTTCGATACAAATTTTATTTAAAATATTTACATCTCTCACGAAATCACGATTATACTAGGCTACTAGCTTAAATAAGATTACGAAAAGTTACACTTTTCTAGCTAGGACAAAAGATGCTCATTTAAAAAATGTTTCAAATGTGTAAATTGTTTTTTTTTTTGGTCTAAACTCAAATGTGTAAATTGTAGTTGTCGTTTTTGCATCATTGTTAGCTTCATGACTCATGACAACTTGGGGCCCTATTACATGATGATGCATACACTGAACTTGTTAATTTGTTATGATCCCAGATTCCAAGTTGATAAAACAAAAAGGATCAATGAACAAAGGGAAAAAAATGATGCACCAGCCGGGAATCGAACCCGGGTCTGTACCGTGGCAGGGTACTATTCTACCACTAGACCACTGGTGCTTGTTGGGGATTCTTGTTGAAGAATATTATAAGAACGGTGCTTATTAAAATTTTAAAATGAACAATTTATTGTCTTTGTAAGCATACTAGTATAGGCCTCGTGCAATGCATGCATGGTATTTATAGAATTTTACCTTTTAGTATACTATATTTATAGAGTGTAAATTGACAATTCGTTATTTTTCAACGTTTTTCATCATTGTATTTTGATTTGAGAGGAAAAAAAAACATTTAAGTAATACTCATAACATAAAATGTGTATTTTAATGAAAAAAAGTTTTTACACAGAATTAATGATATTGTTTTATAAGTTTTTTTAATAGCATATCTTTTAGCTACAACTTATCTTACCGAGTACGATTTTTTTTTTTTTTTTGAAACAATCCTAAAACAGGATTATACTCTCATTAATAAATCAGTTTTAGCGGTTTCAACGATGTAACGAGGAATAGACGTACCATCGAGGAACCTACTCACACCACAAAGACAAGAATGAGCTAGCAAATGAGCAGCTCGGTTAAAAGTACGACAAACATAAGACCAAGAGACGGAATTAAAACCTACACACAATTTTAAAATTTTACTAATAACAATATGAAAATCACTACGCCCTAAATTACGACAATTCAGAGCCTCGATGACAGTCTTGCAATCGCTTTCCACATGGACCCTTGCATGCTTCATCCGTTGAGCTTCCCGAAGTGCACATGTAACCGCTTCGCCTCGGCCCACTCTTGCCTCAAACTCCTCTCGACGGCGGCCTTCCCAACCCCATAACAAATTCCCATCCGCATCCCCGCACAAAGACACCCCAAGCCCATTCCTTCACCTTCCTTAACCCCCGCATCCACACTAATAAACACAACCCCTGGCTCCACCGTTACCCCTCGACCAACCGCCACCGCCTCACGGGTCCCTCTCCCGCATTCCCACCACCGCCGCTCCTTCCCTCTCCATGCCATCGAGCTCGCCAATCATTCCCCGCACCCTCAACACAACATCCTCAACTCTTGCCACTCGATTTTCAAAGACCACCTTATTACGCATTTCCCAAATTGCCCAGACACCCGTGATAAACACCCCGATCTCCTCCTCATCGAGCACCCTCAACACATCCTCGACCCATTTCTTAACCCCCTCATACCCCGTTATCGGCCTCAGCATCAACCCCAAACACTCCCATACCCCAACTGTATACCTACACCCTCCCGCAAGATGCAAGCAATCCTCTACATCAGCCGAACAGACCGGACATGTGACATCTCCATGCTTCATTCGGGCTGCTAAATTCCACTTCGTAGCTAGCGCGTTACTACAGAATTGCCAAAAGAACATTTTAACACGAGGTAAGGTACGAGACCTCCATATCTTTCGCCACAACCAACCACACTTCGCTCCATCCGACGGCCCCTCATCATCACCATGATCACCCATTAATGCCTTATACGCCGATCTCACCGAATAAATGCCATCTTTCTCCAAGTCCCATACCCATTCGTCCTCCTCCCCACTCCCGCCAATCCTAGTATTTAAAATACGCTGTTGTTCAAACGGGTGAAAGAACTTACGTACCTTAGAAATATCCCACGCTTTCCCACTCACATCCAATAATTCCGCCGCTAGTAACTCATCATCAGCCGCACCCATTGGTGATAGCACCATTCTCGTCTTCGTACCCGTCACCCACGGATCAAACCATACTCTAGTACTCAACCCATTACAAACCCGCCTCCTAACCCCGACCATAAGCGCGTCCTTGGCCTCGTAAATACTCCTCCATGTATAACTTGGGTTCATGCCACAAGCTCAGCCTTCATAAACAATCTATTAGGAAAATACTTTCCTCCCAAAACTCGAACCATCAAACTCTCTCGATCAGTAATCATTCTCCATGCCTGCTTACCAAGTAAAGCGAGATTAAATTCAGCAAAGTTTCGAAATCCCAACCCTCCCTGGCACTTCGGCTGACACAGCTTCGCCCAAGCAATCCATGGTATCTTCCTCTTACCATTTTCCGAGCCCCACCAAAACCGAGAAACTAAGGACCGAAGTTCATCACAAAAATTAGAAGGAAGCTTGAAGACACTCATAGCATAGGTCGGAATTGATTGAGCGACGAATTTTTTATCATCATAAAACCTAGAAGCAAATCTTAAATAAGGAATTATATTTGACATAAGAAAGAAAATAAGGGATTATATCAAAATAGGGGAAATATTTTAGGCGGAAAAACTTTGAGTTTTTCCTATTCATTTAGTATATAGAGGATTATAACCATATAACCATATTTATAAATCTTATATTATTATTACTATAAGGATGCCTTATTATAAATGACTCATTTAAAAGACATTTTAAATTACAATTTTTTAAAAAAAAATTGATCTCAATAGTCATCCGACATTGGTCTATTTGTGATGAAAACTCAGGTAACACAATAGCAGCGACTTGAAATGAGTAACCAAAAAACTATGACACTATCTTTTTTTTTTTTTTTTTTGACAGCCGTAAAGAAAAGTTTGTACATACCTATCACCCATGGCTATGTAACTACTAACTTGTAAAATAGGACACGAGATGAGACATAAAATGGGACTGGGGATCTGCTCTGCTAATACTCTTAAGTCTTACCTGATAAGCGATCTATTATTTTTTTTTATTTTTTTTGATAAGGTAAGAAAACAATTTTTTTTTTATAAGATCTATTAATAGTTGAAAATAATTGTTTTCAATGAGTTGGTATATAAAACGATTTTACAAGTTTAATACAATCTTCTCCCTCCAATTCACAATAAACCTCCCTATTTCCTTTTTCGGTTATTCACAATAACCTCCCTATTTCCTTTTTTGGTAAGTGCTTGTGTGGTCCAAATTTAATTGTATAGTGGGGTAGTGTATTTGTGTGGTCCAAATTTAATTATATGGTGTGGTAGTGTGTTTCCTTAATTTTTGTACCAAAATGAAATGAGAGGTTTATTGTGAATTGGAGGGAGTATTAAAGACATATATTCCCTTCACATTAAAACACAAGTAGTTAATAAAACAGTTTTACTCCATATAGTTTCTTACTGATTTAATATAAAACCGTCTCAAACAAGAATGTATCATCGATAATGCATGAATACGTGGGATAATTGTGTCATACAAGTATCCAACGACGATCCATTACCAGAACTTGTGCTTAGTTGCTTACCCAATTCCACAGCCCAAATACTACGACATCACAATCTCACAAATCACATTATTATGAACACAATCAATTGCATTTAATTCAAGCATTGTACTAACAATAATAATATTTGATCCCATCATTTCCTCTCTCTCCTCAAAGTTTGGGTCTTTGAGTCTCTCCAGTATTTCCTCTCTGTGCCCACTTCACCAAAAAAAAAAAAAACTTCCAGTTTTCCTGCAATCTTCTGCAATTTCCTGCAATTTTCCTGCAATTTACTGCATAATTGAGGTATTCTGGATTGAATTACACCCAAATCTAATCAAGATCTCATACTTTTACATCAAAAGTTTGAAAATCTGAAGTGGGTCATTAAGATTTTGAATAAAGTTTGAAACTTTGATTGATTTTGATAAGATTAGTGATGTTTTAGAAGTGGGTTTTACTGAATTTCAATGAAAAGTGAAGAACTTGAAGAAGATTCAAAGACACAATGAGTGGTGGCTCATTGGGTCTAGGTTTGAGAACAGGAAGTTATGGATCATTACAACAAATCAACTCTTTGTTGCCAAATCATTCGCTTTCGCCTTCGCCTTCGCCGCCTTTTATTAATCGTAAACAAGCTAAGATGTTGAAAGAAAAAGAGAAAGTGTATTATTGGCTTTGTAAGGCAATTGGTCGGAAGAAAGTTGGGATGTTGTTTCTTGCTCTTGTTTCGACTGCGGTTTTTGTTTGGGTTGTTTATGTTGGCAAAGGTCTGATTTGTTTTCGGGTTTTACTGATCCTACATTGTTGAATTAATGCTTGTTTTGTGTTTTTATTGTGTTATATTTTTGAGTGTATGTAGAAATTTAGGATGTAGTTTATATGATGTTGCCCTGAATTATGAATCCCTTATTGATTAGAATCGGATTTGATGCGCTTCGTTGTTATAGTGATGGAAGGATGAATGGATGCATTGGTAATTTAGGATGTAGTTTATATGATGTTGTAAAGTTTGTGATTTGTGTGAATTATGGGATATATTGATGATTAGAATTGGATTTGAATATTTGTTGTGTTTCGCGGTTATAGTGATGGATGGATGGATGAATGGATGGTGATTGTGCATTGGTAATTTGAAGCTTTTATTCAACTAAGCTCAAAATGTTGCTCTCAGATGTAGTTTATATGATGTTGCACTTGTTGATTAGAATCAGATTTGATGTGCTTCGCGGTTGTAGTGATGGATGAATTGATGGATGAATGGTGATTGTGCATTGGTAAGTTGGAGCTCAATTAAGCTTAAAATGTTGCTCTAGGATGATTGAAAGGAGGTTTTGAAGGTGCTTAGTGAATTTAGGATCTAAGGTCTTGTAGTCCTCATTTTCTTGGATTAGAATTGGATTTGATGTGTGTTCGCGGTTATAGTGACGGATGGATGGATTGATGAATGGATGGTGATGGTGCATTGGGAATTTGAAGCTATTAGTCAATTGAGCTCAAATTGTTGCTCTAGGATGATTGAAAGTAGCTTTTGAAGATCCTTAATGACTTTAGGATCTATGACTTGTTTCTGGTTTTAGTGTTTTGCATATCGTGTTTGTTGTGTATGTTGAAATTTGGGCAAATCTTGTACCGATTCTAGTCCTAGTTGTTTTGGGGATTTATTTTCAATGTAGCCCTCCAATAGTTCTAGTGGAGACAAAGACTCACTATTCTTTTGCTCTTGATTATGACAGAATTAAGCAAAATGACCCGCTAAGCTGTTGGCACTTATTCGTATTGTGAAGTAGTAGTCATTCGATGCAATTGTTAGTGACAAATATCATTATGAGTCATCACGAGACAACTTTCATACGTTGTTGACGTAGGGTAAGGCTGCTTACATCTGACTCCTTACCCCCGCCATTTGCAGGAGCCCTTGAGGCCTAGGGGTAATTTTGTTGTTATAGTGGTAGTTCTTGCCATGAGAGTGCAATTTGATGCGTTTCTATGTATGATGTCAGTAATAACTCAGTATTAGTGACCTAATCGAGTTTTTTTGTGTGTGTTTGAGACACGAGCATTGTTGTAGAAAGCAGGTTTAATTGCCCAAGTAATGTGAATTACTGATGCTTGGAACTTGTGATTATTGCTCACACCCATTAATGCCGAGAGCGACTAAGATATCAACCATGGTTGTTTTTCAGGTGAAGATTCAGTAGCGAGGGAGGGTCCTCCGAGTATTAGACTTAGTACTAACAAGACATTTAATAGCAATGGATCCCTACCTACAAATACGGTGCAAGAAACTGTCCAGACAACACCTCTTAAATACTTCACAGGTTATACCCTCCCTCCAGGAAATCCTTGCGAAAGTTTTGCGTTACCACCCCCACCAGCTGATAGAAAGAGAATCGGGCCTCGACGTAAGTTTGATGCTTTGAGACTTTCACCTCACATTGTTACCGTTCTTTCAACTGTTTACACTTATATCTTTTGAAGACAAATTGCTATTCTACTTTATCTTATAGTTCAAGTGTCTTTTCAGCCTGTCCAGTGTGCTACCTTGACCAGGAGCAAGCAATGTCATTAATGCCAGATTCACCATCATACTCCCCTGTGAATAATTTGACTTACGTCTATGAGGATCAGTCATCTAAAACCGAATTTGGAGGATCCGAGTTTGGTGGCTATCCTTCATTAAAGCAAAGGGAGGATTCTTATGATATAAGGGATTCGATGAACGTGCACTGCGGGTATGTTTCCTTGTTTACTGTTCATTGTCCAACCATTTACTCATATACATGAAAATCAGAAGTTCTGAAAAAAGATGATCTCATGCAGTGTTTTTAGTGAGACCACTCTATTTACCATCTAATTACCCATGAAGGCATTTGAGTCAAATCCTTATGAATTGTATGTCTTGCAATTTCTGCATGTGAGATGGCTTCTCAACCATAGTATTATATCTCGGTTTGATGAGGGTCGTGGTATCGTTTCTCGCGGCCTATTCTTGCTAAATGTAGTCAATGTCGCCTCAAAGTGCGGTTGCGATAACCTCCCAATCCTTGATAACACGGTTGTGTATCAGCGTTGCGGGTCTTGTGTCCGATATTTAAAACTATGCTTTCAAGAGACTAGCTATTAGAAAATACACCACTGACGCTACTGCATTATTTTTGGAGCAGATTTGTGAAAGGACCGAGACCTGGTCATGGGACTGGATTCGATATTAATGATGAGGATTTCAGTGACATGGAACAGTGCAAAGGAATAGTTGTAGCATCAGCAATATTTGGTACTGTTCTTTGAAGTAGCCACTTAAATTGTTCTTTTCTTATAAGTTAGCCTCTTCCTTTTTCTCTCCTTTTCTTTTTTAGTGAAACTTGTTGCATCTTTCTTCTAGGAAACTATGATTTACTACAACAACCGAAGAATGTCAGTGAAGCAGCCAAAACAGATGTGTGTTTCTTTATGTTTTTCGATGAGGAGACTGAAGCAGCTATGAGAAATGCTAGTATCTTAGGCACAAGCAATAAGGTTGGACTGTGGAGGATAGTTGTTGTACGTAACCTTCCTTACACTGACTCGAGGCGCAATGGCAAGGTAAAGCAGCTTCTTCCTTGTATATATGAGTATTATGCACACTTTTTAAGTGCTGTACTTATTTGCTATTGTATTATATAGTCGAGGCTCAGACTCAAATAAGTCTAAAAACGTTAAAGACGACAGTCCTTGTATATTAGCACATATACCGTACATGCTGAACTTTTTCGAAAATAGGCACGATTAGTCCTAAGAAAGAAAGTGATTTTTGATGGAAAAGGGCGGTTAGTTTATTATTTAAATTGGCCTCCAAGTATCTCTATTGCATGAGTTGGTCTGCTGGATACATTATCGCCATCTTCCCAAGACTTAAAAGACAATCTTTTTCTAACCGGGTTTTGCAGTTGTTAGACTTAGCCATAGCCGTTAAGTGAACTCATTGTTGTAATTTGTAAAGACAACTTTGAAGATTGCTACGTTGTCAACTTTTGTCAAAATGTTCTCAAACAAATTATTTGTTGTGGAGTCTGTTGAGTATTCATTACGTGATAGGCATTTCTCGTGGTGAATTTTAATTGATGGACTAGTCCTTCACTTCTTTCTAGGCATCTTCTTCAGTTTGTCTCTGGCAAAAGGCATTTCGCATTTTCGCTTATAAATGCAGTGGCTTTGTGACATACTCGTATTAGCTTGTCCACAAGGTAAAAGAAAGTCATTGTTTTCTCCTGCATTGATAGGTTCCAAAGCTTTTATTGCATAGGCTGTTTCCTAATGTTCGCTATTCGATATGGATGGACGGGAAGCTTGAACTTGTTGAAGACCCTTATCGGATTCTCGAAAGGTGAGTGCCTCATTTTCTTTTCTTTTGTTATTAGTTCTTTGTTTGGGATAGTGTTGAAGCACGTATTTTCTCATGTTCATTGGGTAGGACGAAAAATAGCTCAAAAGCCAATGCTGGGAGTGAACTTTCTAGACGACGAAAGTCTTATGAGAAAGCCCAACCTATCTTAATTGCTCAACACATTTGATTCACAGCTAGTAATTTTCGCAGATTTGGTCGCATGTTACACATCTTGTTAGCTTTATTACATTATATAGTAATTTATTAGCTGAGACTTGAGAGTGCATGTTAAAGAAATGCAAGAGCAGAGAAAACACTGGTTTATCGCGAAGTAATTGTCCCTTTCTAAGTTTAGTAAGCCAAAAAAAAAAGCGTTAACATCCAATGTTTCTCCTAATCAATCAACTACTACTCCCTCCGTCACTTTTTTTAAAGCACCCGATGATTTGGAAAAGCCTTACTTCCATTCTCGTGCATGTGATTGTCGCCTTCGTCCAATCTTAGTGAACTTAAGTTTCTTAACAGTTCTAAAGACTAAGTATTCTGTTTTGAGTGCATCACTCGCTAAGAAAGTTGTTGAGTGAGTATTATACTAATAAATAATAATACTAATAATAGGAGTATTAGTGCTCTGATATTGTATGTCCTTCTCGCATCCATGAGCGATAGATTGAGTTGTAGGACCATATACAATTTCTATTTTTTCCAAATGCATTAGCGCAATGAAACTGCTTATGGTATTAAATGTTGGTCGAGACGCAACTTATTAGCTATTACTTAAATGTTTTTCGTTTCACGCTGATTTTTATGATATATAAAGGAAATTTCGAAGATAGTGGATATTGACCATTAAGCCTGACGTTTGACAAATACTGCCGCTACTTGGCTGATATTTGACCGACACAGCCGATCCTAGGCTAATACACAACTGCCGCAACCCATGCTAGACTGATTGATAAAGTAAAGTCAATAGATGCGCCACGGCGTCATACTGACCACGATCGATGCCACAAAATAACACCTTCGGACTAAGAGGAACAGTATAGGGCCAGGAAAACCGGAAGCTATTATACTTTGTACATGAATATATAGCTTAACTTTGACATGAATCTGGTGGAATTGCCATGGTATAGGTTCAATAATGAAATCACAGGACTATCTTTAATTCTTTATCATACTCTCTGAGTCTCAAGGAAGTCGTGTATTAATCAATTGATACAATTCAAAGCCATAATACAACTTTTTTTCGCATTACAATAGAGGGGAGGGGGGATTCGAACCTGGGACCTATTGTCTACAATACCTCCGTCTTAACCACTAGACTAAGACATCTTCGGTACAATACAACTCATGTATCTAGTTTGTTCATTTAGATTTTCTTCTTGGCTAAATTTGTTGCTTTGTGTTTCTGGAGCTTGGGCTGAATTCTTCGGAGTTCGGTTAACTAAATGCTGAATAAATAAGAATATAAATACCCTAGAACTAGTATTTCTTTATCTTAAAATTCCGTACGTTTGTGGATTTAATTAACTAAAATTCGCCATCGCAGTATTGCCTTTTTTTTTTCATTATAAAGTAGCACTCTTTTGGATGCAATTCTCGACGCAATCTTCTTATCTCATTGCAGATTCCTATGGAGAGCAAATGCTAGTTTTGCAATATCGAGACACTATAAACGGTTTGATGTGTTTGTGGAAGCTGAGGCTAACAAAGCTGCTGCGAAGTATGATAATGCTTCCATTGATTTCCAGATTGAATTTTACAAAAAGGAAGGCTTGACTCCTTATACTCTGGCTAAGCTTCCAATTACAAGTGGTAAGCGGCTAAGCGCATACTAATTGCTGTTTTGTTTTCCTGCATTATTTTTGAAATGCTACACCATTTGGTTTAAAATTATGTTACTTCGATATTTAACTTAGGCTGTGTGTCACATGTACAACACCTTAACATCTGAGACAACTCGGCACTTGTGTACTTCATATTAAGCCAAAATAAGGAACTTTTTCACGAGATAACCTCAGCTTCATTAAAAGCGTCGTTCTACTTAGATAAAGCTCACGAGACCAATCCAAATTATTTTTTAATGCGCATTTAGTTATAAGGTTGATGCGTTGGTCTCACATGCAAGTCCATTCCATGCAAGTTTTTGTGTTCATTTCCTTGTATTATGAATCAATCATCGCGTTTGCAGATGTCCCAGAAGGATGTGTCATAATTCGGGAACATGTTCCTATCTCGAATCTCTTTGGTTGCTTATGGTTCAATGAGGTTGATCGATTTACTTCTCGAGATCAAATTAGCTTTTCAACTGTACGAGATAATATCAGGAAGAAGGTAAACTGGACTGTCAGCATGTTCTTGGACTGCGAAAGACGCAATTTTGTTGTTCAGGTAAATTTATTCCTCCTGCTTCTTTACTTAAACACGCTCTTGTTACTTAGCGTAAAATCTGTTCCACTGTCTGTTTAGTTTGGCATCTAAATTTTTTCCTTATGACGGTTTATCTCAAAATCTAGCCTTTGCCGCTTGAAGTAGCCATGGTTTTAAGTCCTAATCACGACCAATTGTCAAGGTTTGAAGGTTACCAGCGTATTGACTGCATTTATGGTACAATTACCGAAACAGGCTACATTCTCAGACCTAGTATCGAACCAGTAGTTAATAGCATGCAAGTAAAAGTTACGCTATCCCATTCTCGACACAACTTTTATTTACAAGTCACGTGGAAACAACCTTAACCTCTACTTCGTGTTGAAAGCTGAGGGTAAGGTTGCTACATGCCTACATCTGACCCTTTTAGTTCGCCATGGCTGGATTTTTTCAGGCGTTGGCCTAGCATAGTCGACGTTGATGTCCTCATGGCCATGCAAAAGCATGAAATCCTATGTTTGGCACATCTGAATGACACATTTGTATGTTTTTCACGCTACTTCGACTCAAATGTGCTTTGTGTATGATAATCAGGGTTATCACAAAGACGTTTTAGCGCAAAAGGAAGCACAAAGATTAGCCGCTATTCATCCGCCTCCACTTTTACTTCCTCCTACACTGCCTCTGCTTTCTCCCCCACCTCCTCTACCTCTGCTTTCTCCACCACCGCCACCGCCACCGCCAGCCACTCAAACTGAAAACCCGCCAAGCCGGCGGAATCCTCCAAGACGTGGAAGAGGCAGAAGACGGAACCGCAAGGTTGCAGCTGGAACAACAACAGATGCAAACCCGGGTTGAGATCAAAATTTTTGTAGCCTATTTATACTCCATCATACAATGGCTTCACTTTCCCTGCATCAAAAAGCCGGGGTTGGGTGAACCGCCATTCCGAGAAGTGTTATTATGTTTTATAATCTACAGAAACTACTGCTATTGCTGTAATTTTTTCCCCCTAAGAAAGGGAAGGAAGACTAAGAGGGAAAAGAAAGTGTCATTCATTTTATTAATGTATATATTTTACAAATTTCTCAATAAATTGTCATTTATTCGAAATTGTTTAGCCATCTCCAGTTGGGTTTTCATAATCCAGGTACGATGCTCGGATGTACCTTGGAGTCGGAGTTGAACCTTCAACGATCAAGTAGATTGTTGACCGTGAGAAATATCGTTATTAAACCTAAATTCTACAGAGTAATATTTTTTAATAATAAAAAAATGCTAAAAGTAAATGCGAATGGGTCTATAGGTCGAATCTGAGTTTACCCGATTTTCATAGATAAACACGAGAAATGTATCTGAAACCTAAAACGTCCTCTAATAAGGTTGGATATAAGCGGGTTAGGGTAAGATTCAAGCACCATTTTATGTATGACATTTTACCATGGCCAAAAAACTTCATTTCTGGTTCCGAACTTGTTCTTTATTAAGGCGGGCTCGTCTTGTGATCCATTTTTATGTAGATGATGAAGTAATAGTTAAACCAAAAATTTAGACTAAATGTATTTAAAATGAAAATCAAATTGTACTCTTACGTAAATATGCTTATCAATACTATATATTAATTCCAGAAACCAAGGGACTTCAATGTAATTAAAGAAATCTATACAAATTAATTATACTATATAGTTTTAAATCGATAACACTGTGTGATGGACCTGATAAAGGGATCTCAATGTAAATATTATATAGTTTTGGTTAAAAGTATAATATAAAGATGCCTTAATGAAGAATATTTATGGAGATTACATTAAATTAAAGTAATTAAATTTAGAAAATACAAGAATATAGTGATTTTCCTTAAAATTAGCATGCCCCACTTATGTAATTAATTAGTATCATCATAGAATTATACATTAAATTAAATGTAGTAAAAGTAATAGTAGCAGCAACGAGATTAATAAAACTAACGATATTAATGTGGGAGTAGTGACAATTATAATAATGATAGTGGAGTAGTAAAAGTAACAGTGGTAACAATGAGAAAAAGTATGAACAATTACATAACCAATCTACTTAAGGAAATATTTTATTTATTTAAATGTAGGCCGGATAAAATTAACGGGAATAATGAATTTAACAGAAAAAAAATAGATGAATTAGTATAAGAAACAATAGTAACCACGGGAGTAGTGAACGTAATGATATTAAGAAAGAATGTCGTGAAAGTAATAATATTAATAGCGGGGTAGTGAACGTGTCTCATAATTTAAAAATAAATTTTACATTTCATCATAATTACAAGATATGCCGTAGAAAAATATATTACAAATAGTAAACGTGTGAGTTAGACAACTCCAACATAGTTTATCTCATTGAAAATAAAAATTTAACGGTAAATAGAGGTAGCCCGGGCGAAGCCGGGCACCAAACGTAGTTACTACAAAACTTGGTACACCTAAAATGTACTCCCTCTTTCGTTTTATTTTGTTTCAAATGTGATTTTTTTTTTTACCGTTTTACATTTTTCTCCAATTTCATCAATCAAAGTAATTTTATATCTCTTTTAAATTTTTAGAGAGATAATTATTATACTTAATTATTACTATAATATTTTCCATGATTTTTCCTAATTTCTCATGAAATTTTTTAAAACGACAAATAAAACAATGTGGAGTTAGTAACAAATTCTCATTTTACCTGATTTTTTCTGTCTAAAATTAAGACGGACAAAAATTTCGTCATTTTGTAATAAAAAGCGACCATATAATGACAAAATCTTGCTTTAAAGTTACAACTAATATTGTTCACATTTTATTCAAGAATTCTTCAAATAACTTCTTTTTGTTTTTTTTATCAAAAACTGTTCACATTTTATCGTAAATGATTCACAGTTTCGCCAAATATATCCAAAACCAGAATTAAAGTAACGCAAATTCTTGATTCTGTAAGTCATCTAGAGATGAATAAGTAAAAGATGTTGGAATCCATTTTTGAAATAATGTTCAAAAATAAAATATTTGTCGTTTTGGGTCGGTTTTGAAAATATTTGTCAAAATGGTGCCCACTTAAGCTCGGGATTTCTGGACCTAAAACACGCCACTGCATTGAAAAATATTTTCAAAACAGACCCCGACAAATACTTTATTTTTGAGCATTATTTCAAAATGGCACCCATGTCTAGTTTTCATATAAACATGTTATATGACATACGATTTTCTGATTTGTACCCAAAAAAAGAAATGACCATAACTAAGCTACAAATTGTTCATTCTGAATTACTGTAAAAGTTTTCTAGTGAAAAAGTAAAAAGAACTAGCATTTCAATCAGTCGGACTTTCCATACAAACAAAAGTCTCAACCCTTTTATTTACACAAACTTTTATAATTCCTCTTCGGTCCCTGCACACAAAAGGTAAAAATATTTCTTTCAACCTGTAGATTTAGCCAAGCATTATTGTTTAGGTAATAGAATTCCGTAAATCTTAATCTATTTCAAGTTGTATTCTTTATTTTTGATATGTTCAACAAAAATAGATGAAAAAACTACAGTAACAGTAAACCTTGCATGAAAATGGTATAAAAAAAGTGTTAAAGATGTGAACTCTTTTGTGGGTATTTGAAAGTTATCCCATCTTCATTGCTTGTAATGAACGAAAGAACGTTGCTTTGTATGTCGGTTTTTATTCTGAGTATGAAATTCATTTACTTTGATGTGTATAACATGAAAGATTGAACCTTTATGCTTAGTTTTGTGAAAAATCTCACAATTATGGAAGATTGAACCTTTATGCTTAGCTTTGTGTTAGATCTAGTTGTGTATAATTGAACCTTTATTAAGTTTTTCCTTACATTGAAGATGATTTTTCCTCTGTGTGTTTTAGTCTAGTCTTACTGGCTTTAATAGTTTGACATGATTAAGATTTTTCCAATGTGACATGATATGATTGTATAAATATGAATTGAGATTTAGGAATCGGAGATTGTTGAAATTTCGTTCCTTGTCTCGGTTTTGTGCCTTTATTTGTCGTAAAGCTTAGTTCTTTTTGTCTTCCTCGTATGTGTGGTCGACTATGTGGTTTTTAATGGTCATTTTACATGAATATTCGGGTATTTTCATAGCTTGCTTCTCATGTTGATTTCGGTATGGAGGATGGTTTCGAATATAAGATGTCCGTCTGTTTTCACGGTGGTTTGTGACTGCTTTTTCTGGGTTTTCCTGAGCTTCACCTTGGTGGAATTTTGTGTTGGTTAATCCTACTTTTAAGCTTTAAGCATGCTTATTTCCGTCTCAAATCTGTTTTTAAGTTCCGTCTGAAAACTGAGCTGAAATGGGACTGTCGAATTCAGTTTGAAATCGTGTGGCGGGCAGGAGCTGGCCATGGGCTGTAGTGTTGGCCACGGTTGGTTGGACGTAGTGCTGACCACGGTTGGTGACTTGGGTTGTTGGTTATGGTTGTAGTGAGTCGTCCTTCTCCCTTTGTTTTTCTTTATGGTGATGGTGTTTGTAAATTGGGCATGTGTGTTATGTTTTATAATTGGAGTGGGTTACATGCTTTGTTATTGGGCTATGTTTATTTGTCTTATAATTGGACTGATTTATATTCCTTTGAAATCAGTGATAGAATAGATGGAGGATGAGTTTTGTTGGCCGTGTGTGGGAATCGTGGTGAACATTGATGACGATAAGAGCCTAAATTTACTTAGTTTGAAATATAAGAAATTAGCAATGGAAGTTTTTGATGACGAAGTTGAAGGGAAGCCAAGCAAGGCTATAGTTTGTTTTGGGAGGGAGGCGGATGGGTTCGAGAAAGCCGTGGAATTTCAAAGGTTGTTCTATAAATGCAAAAAGAGCAAGAATGAATGGATTGAAAACAAAGATAATGGAGCTATTGGAATTTATGGCTGGTTATGCCATAAAAAGGATTATGATTGGGTTGAAGGGAAGATTGGAGAATACCTTTGTAAGATCACAACTGAGGAAGGTAGGAAGGTGGGAAAGTGCAACAACTTGATAGGCTTAATCAACTTCAACATGAGGTAAATTATCTATGCAAATTTTCCCGAGTATTGTTTTATATGTATATGTTATTATTGTTTTTGAATTAAAATCAATATGCAGGAAGAGGACAAAGAAGAGCTGACTGACGATGAATTAATTGAGGCTTTGTCAATGTTATTCATGGTAAGTTGTAGTAGACAAAATACTTCATTTTTGTGCAAACTATCATTATAGTTTTTTTAAATGCTTGTGCTAATAGCTGTTTAATCCTATGGTATGCGGTATATTAGACGATATTTAACGATCTTATTGCCATATTATGAGATATGATCTTATTGTGTATATTATAACTTAGGCAATGTATTATACGTAACTTGTTTTATAGGATATAGCACAAGTATATAATTAGGATTGTATCTCTCAGTTAATGAATCAATTACGTTGAATTTCTTCCTTTCCTCTTCACATATATATTCCTGGTCTTTCATGGCATCAGAGCAATTCTGATCCTGATCATACCTTCCGCTACAAATCAAATCAGAATAATTCAATCATGGTTGGGCCAGACGGCGACGGAAAGAAGAGTGGTGGGAGCAAATTCGCAGAACAGATTGCTCCGTCATCACCGTTGTATCTGCACCCTTCCGAGAGTACGGCTTTGTCATTAACACCAACGGTTTTCAACGGGGAAAACTATGACTTGTGGGCAGATGCGGTAAGGAATGCTCTTGACGCGAAAAATAAATTGAGTTTTGTTGAGGGCAAAGTAAAGAAGCCGCATGTCAAAGACGGGGAAGAAGAGAGTCTTGAGGCAGTGGCATGGCGCCAATGTAACGCCATGGTAAAAGCCTGGATTAGGAACTCTATTGATCCCAAATTGCACCCAAGTATCAGTTTTTCCGGAGCCGTGACGGAGATTTGGAAAGAATTGAAGGATCGGTACTCGGTTGGCAATGCACCACGAGTGCACCAACTCAAGCACGAATTAAATCAGTGCAAACAAAGCAATAACCAGTCAGTGGTTGAGTATTATACCAATTTGAAGACGATATGGGACGAGTTAGCCAACTACAGTCGTGTATCGCAGTGTACTTGTGGAGCGGCAGCGGATTTGGCCAAGGAAAAGGAAGAAGAAAAAGTCCACCAATTCCTCATGGGACTAGATACGAGTTTGTATGGCAATATCCGCACCAATCTCTTGATGGAAGATGAGATAACGTCGTTGAACAGGGCATATGCGCTTGTTCTCAGAGAAGAGAGGCACCGAGCTGTCACTAAGCCAAAAGAGGAAAACAGTGAAGCAGCCATGGCCGCTAGGTTGATCAGTGGAGCGAGCAGGGGACGTGATGGTACTGTGCAAAATTCAGAAGTACGGGAAGGAGTACCTCGATGCACTGCTTGCAATAAACTCTATCACACAGAGGATAACTGTTGGGACAAGTACCCTGAACTGAGACCAGGCAGAGGTCGGGGCAGGGGACGGCGTGGCGGACGTGGCCAAGGGCGTGGTGGCAGAGGACAAGGTGGAAACCACCAGGCAGCCAATGTTACCACGACAGGTGAAGGAGAACGGAATTTTACAGCAGAAGAGGTAATTCAGATACGCAATTTATTGGGAGCAAAATCGGATGGAAATCAAGCCAATTCAGGTATGGATTATGATATTAATAATTGGCTAATCGACAGTGGTGCGTCACACCATATGACAGGACAAAAATCCTTGCTTTCCAATATCAGCGTACAAAAGCCGTCAACTGTGACTCTGCCAGATGGTTCGAAAATCATAGCACGAGAACATGGAGAACTTGTGTTGAGCGATAATTTCGTTTTAAAAGACGTTCTATATGTTCCGAAATTGACTTGTGATTTAATTTCCGTAAAACAATTGATTGAGGAAAATAATTGCGTTGTGACATTTTTTTCTGATCATTGCACCATACAGGACCAATCTACGAGGATGAAGATTGGACGGGGTGAGCACCGTGACGGGGTCTATTTTTTGAAGACGGAGCAAGTGCGGGTATCAAGAATAAATGACAAGGGAGATGCGCGCCTTTGGCACAAAAGACTAGGCCATCCGTCTCACAGTGTGTTACCAAATTGTGGTAATTTAATTGGTTTTAATTTAAGTTGGAACAATAATGATGTATGTGACGCGTGTTGTCGAGCGAAACAAACACGATCCGTTTTTAAAGCGAATAATAAAATCAGTGATGAATTGTTTAATCTTATTCACTGTGATATATGGGGACCATATCACAAGGCAAGTTTTTCGGGGTCACATTATTTTTTGACGATTGTTGATGATAAAAGTAGACATGTGTGGGTTCAATTGATGCGAGATAAGGGAGATATTTGTCGTTTAATGATGAATTTTTGCAAAATGACAATCACCCAATTTGGCAAGCAGGTTAAAATAGTACAAAGTGATAATGGGACGGAATTTCTTTCCGGACCATTAAAGGAGTATTATAGTGATAATGGAATGATTTTCCGAAGTAGCAATGTTGACACCCCACAACAAAATGGTAGAGTAGAGCGAAAGCACAGGAATATTTTAGAGCGTGCTAGAGCCCTTCGATTTCAAGCTAATCTACCCATTGAGTTTTGGGGGGAGTGTATTTTAACTGCAGCCTATTTAATCAATAGAACACCTACACGAGTCTTAAATGGATTAACCCCGTATGAAGTGTTACATGGGATACAACCTGTGTTAGATAACTTGCGTGTTTTTGGAAGCCTTTGTTACGCTCACAACAAAGATCGTCCTAAGGATAAATTTAATGAACGAGGAAAAAGATGTGTTTTTATCGGTTACCCAAGTTCCAAGAAAGGATGGCGCGTTTATGACATTAAGAGTCGAAAAATTTTTGAGTCTCGAGATGTGATTTTCTATGAACATACTTTTCCCTTTGTTGATAATGGTTCCATGGGCATAGCTGACGAAGGTGCGCGTCCCAAAGTAAATGAACCAATAAATATAGAACCTGTCTTTGTTCCACCTAGTCCAAACGGAGAAGCAGCAGAAATTGTTCCTGGGGAAACAAGGGAAATTGTCACAACCAATAATGAGAATGAGGGAGAACAGGCAGGCCCAGACATGTCGAGCCCACCACCTGATGATCAGCCCAGAAATGACGGAAATAATGCAGAGGTAGATGGACAGCAGGGGCGTGGAGCTCGGCAGCGTTTCGAACCGTACTGGAAGAAAGATTATGTGTGTAAAACTGCTCGCATTATAGACCCCATAACAAATGCTCAATCCGTCCAGTCATTATCCGCAAAGAAAGGTACTCGTTATCCTATAGCAAATTATGTCACAACCAATTGTTTTTCCCTTAATCACAGGAAATATTTGGCTCGTGTTGATGCTATGGAAGAGCCAAAATGCTATGAAGATGCGGCGAGACAGCAAGAATGGAGAAATGCTATGAACAAGGAGATAGAGGCGCTTGAATTAAATGGAACATGGAAAATAGTTGACTTACCTAAGGGTAAGAAACCAATTGGATGTCGTTGGGTGTACAAGATAAAATTGAAAGCAGACGGAACTATTGAGCGCTATAAAGCGCGATTAGTGGCACAAGGATACACTCAAGTTGAAGGGATCGACTTCCATGAAACTTTTGCACCAGTCGCAAAAATGACAAGTGTGAGATGCTTGCTTGCTGTAGCCGTGTCAAAAGGATGGGGAATAGAGCAGTTGGATGTGAACAACGCCTTTCTTCACGGAGATTTAGACGAAGAAGTCTATATGAGATTGCCACCGGGAATCCAGGGACAAGGACCGGGCAAGGTATGTAAGCTTTTGAAATCCTTGTATGGGCTTAAACAAGCATCACGGAACTGGTTTGCCAAACTCACGAGTTCTCTCACAAGGTATGGTTTTGTCCAATCACTAGCGGATTACTCTCTTTTCACTTACAATAAAGATGGAATTTTTATTGGTCTATTGGTGTATGTTGATGATATGATTATTGTAAGTAATAACAAAAATGCTAGTGATCGACTTAAAGCCTTCCTTGATCGGAGTTTTGGGGTAAAAGACCTTGGTCGTTTGAAATATTTTTTGGGAATTGAGATAGCCTCGAGTGCACAAGGACTTTTCCTAAGTCAACGGAAATATGCTTTGGAATTAGTGAAGGAAGCAGGAATGGAAGGATGTAAACCCGTGTACACGCCTATCCAACCAAACCATCGATTGGCATTAGCTAAGGGTGAAGTATTACATGATCCGTTGAAGTATAGAAGATTGGTTGGTCGTCTTATTTATTTGACGATAACAAGGCCAGATTTAGTGTATTCGGTTCATATTTTAGCTCAATTTGTCCACGCCCCAAGACGAGAACATTTAGATGCTGTCAATAGAGTTATGCGTTACATCAAAAGCAGCCCGGGAAAGGGAATTGTGCTCGAAAAAAACAGTGACCTGTCTTTGCGAGGTTATTCGGACTCGGACTATGCCAGTTGCCCATTATCACGACGGTCTATTACGGGTTACTATGTGTCTCTAGGAAATTCACCTATTTCGTGGAAAGCGCGAAAGCAAGCCACTGTTGCACTATCCACGGCCGAAGCGGAGTATCGAGCCTTAGCTGGAGTAACGAAGGAACTATTATGGTTGAAGTCTTTTTTGCAGTCCCTGGGTATCAATCATAATAAGCCTATGGAAATTTTGTGTGACAACAAAGCCGCAACGCATATTGCAAAAAATCCCGTCTTTCATGATCGAACTAAACACATAGAAGTGGATTGTCATTTTGTTCGACATCACCTAGTGACTAAGACAATCGCCACTTCGCATGTGAGGAGCAAGGATCAAATTGCCGATATCTTTACAAAAGCTCTTGGAAGTGAGGCGTTCGAGTATCTTCAGTCCAAGTTGGGCATTGGAACTCCAAGTGCTCCAACTTGAGGGGGAGTATTAGACGATATTTAACGATCTTATTGCCATATTATGAGATATGATCTTATTGTGTATATTATAACTTAGGCAATGTATTATACGTAACTTGTTTTATAGGATATAGCACAAGTATATAATTAGGATTGTATCTCTCAGTTAATGAATCAATTACGTTGAATTTCTTCCTTTCCTCTTCACATATATATTCCTGGTCTTTCACGGTATGCCCCAATTTGTGGTTTGGATAACGAGGTAGCTATAGAAAGTAGTCGTACATAACAAACCGCGTCAATCATATCACGGTTGTGAGCTGCTTCCATAGCAACTTCTAAAACCAGAGCATTCCAATTGGCTATTATCCCATCTGATGAATGAGATTGTAGAATGCTCTCTTCACTGAATATGAGTAAAGAAGAACGCAGTTGGTTGACTTGTATGCCAAACGAGTGATTCAGTATCCGGAGGGGAGGGTGAGCGAATACAGGAGCTGACCGTCGAGATAAACAGAAAATATAGCATCCACTGGTTAAAGGGAGTATAAAGATTAGGATAGACATTGATCCCCAAAGTTCTCGGCTTCCAATTTGTTGTGTGATTTCACAACTATGGAAAAGATGGTCACCGATTTCCATTTGGTTCTTACAAAAAGAACAATCATGATTTGTATCTATGCCTCGCCGTCTTAAACTAGTCAGAGTAGGCAGGATTTGTGCAGGAATCTTTTTATGTTGATGATGCAGATTGGTTAAGTATTTGTAACCTGATTTGAGAGAGCAGCATCCGTCTTCAGTATACTTCCACTAGAGAAAGTCATCTATCCTCATCTAAATTTGGGGTTCCATGGACAAAATCTCTTGTGCTGAGGATAATGGAAGAGTTGCTGTTGTTGAGAGGAATGATTTCGCATCTCAGGAGACTTTCCATTTACCCATCTGTCAGTATCTAGTCGTACTGTTTTCCCATTACCTAGCATCCAGGTGAAACCTTCTGAGCATAGGTTAGCAGCTTGGCAGATGTGATTCCATACATAAAGAAGGTTGAGTCACCTTTGATTTGCGGCCTGGATGGAACATACCATGCTCGGAAAATCCGACTCATAAGGAGCTTTGGTCTGCCTATCAGTTCATTCAGTTTGGATTATTATCTGAATCCACCTTTTTTTTCTTCTTCTTGCTTATCTTAGTCCAGTTTTACAGATTAAATAACAATACAACAAATAAGGTAATTGGCGACCATATAAGGCGACTGAGAACAGTCGCCATTAAGAATAAAGCGACTAAGGCCCGTCGCCCGCACTTCGTAGCTAGGTTTAGTCGCTTTTGGCGACAGGACTTCGTCGCCAATTTTGGCGACGAAATTTTTTAAAGTGGGCGACAGAAACTCGTCGCCAAAATTGGCGACTGGTTTTGGTCGCCACATTAGCGACTGTCAGTGGTCGCCATAGTTCAAGCCACGTCACCTCCAAAATTGGCGACTGTAGCTTCTCCGTCGCATTTGTCTTGTTTTCTTGTAGTGTAATATTACAATGTGTGTTATGAATTGATTGGAAACAAAGATTTTTAATAAGCTTCTGTTCATATATGTAGAGAGACGGATATGGCATCAATTTAGCTTTCTCTTGGAGGGAGCCACATCGATATCCTGATATGATTGGCAATTGCGATTGGAAGAGTGGGGAAACTCCGCTGTTTGAACCAGTTGTTCAGAAGAAATCAGGTCTATTTTCTCATTATACTCTTCCTTTGAATCCGAAATTTAAGTAAGTTTTTCTCCGATTTTCTTTTCTGTTTGTTCATGTGCAAAAGTAAAAAATGCAGAAACATGCATCCCAAGTTCAATAAATGTCATGATGGAAGCACAAATGAATTTGATGGCCAGATGAACAAATCAAAAAATTCCTAAAATATCACTGCCTCAATTGAAAGACGTTTTCTCCGAACTAGAAACCAAAACTCTTGAACAAATGCTAAAATGAGTGAGCAAAACTAGAGTAGTGGCTGAGGATGATTATGTCAAAAAGAAAGGAGGGAAAAAGACTGGTACCGTTCGACGGGTAATAAACTATCTTTAATTATTTAGGCATAACAAATTATTATCGTGGTCTTAATCACATTTGTATAATTACACTTTTTTTTTTTGCAGGGCGCACGTAGGTACAAGATAAAATACGCGACAGGTTACGATCCAGAGTCTAGTACATTCTTTGCTGATGTGAGTAAAGCTATTGCTCATGGACAAATCTTAATAGGGGAATTTTTGATCAAATCGGATTATGATTATAGTGGGAAGGACACCCTCTATAAGGGAACTGGGTGAAGAAGGCTATATTATCATATTAGTGGTTCTATTACCCGTGAAATTCACGGGTTTAGCTATATTATCATATTAGTGGTTTTATACAAGTCCGATCGCATTTGTCTATGAGAACAAAAGGCTCTCGTAAGAAAAAGAAAAGTATTAATCAATACATATATTGTCATACTATATTGTCCAAATATATTTGTGTTATGTATATGTCCACAATATACTAAACTTTTGCCACAGATTATTAATATTTTGTCATCAATATTGCTATGTTTATTAATATTTTGCCACAAATATTGTTATTGTTGTTGTTGTTGTGGTTGTCTTCGATTTTCTTATTCTATTTTCTTATTATATTTGTGTTATTGTTGTTGTGGTTGTGGTTTAGGTTTAGTGACTCTTGTTTGTTTAATTACATAATTAATTATTTCACTTTTAGTATTTTTAATGTAATATTAACTCTTGTTATCTCTGGCTTTTCTATTTGTGTTTGCTTTTGTGGGATGAACAATTATTAGTCATAGATGACCAATTGTTACTCACCCATGTTAGTATTTGTTCAAGAGTTTTATTTTGTAGTTCCAAGAAAACGTCTTTCAATAACATCGACAAAGCTTCAACTAATTCATCGTCACTCAGCGATTCGCTGATAAGGGAAGCATTATTATTGGACTCAAACTGGTTTAGTTCATCAATCTTTAGGTAATTTCATTAGCTACCTCCTTAATCTTGAGCCGGTTTGGAGCCGAGTTGTAATCTCTCATCTTTTTCGTTATTTCTTGTTTTCCTTTAACATCAGAATATCTTTCCTCCTTTCTTCAATAGTCTTTCGTAAAACTTCTTTCTCCTTTTCTTGCATATTAATTATAATTCAAAAACAGTACATTCATGTATAAAGTAATACCTTGCAAAATTTGCATAAACAATTTACCTGTTATTGAAGTTGATTGAGCGTGCGAAGTTGTTGCATCTTCCCCACCTTCCTACCTTCATCAGTTGTAATTTTCCGGAGATATTCTCCAATCTTTCTTTCAACAAAATCTTAATTCTTTTCATGCCCTAACCAACCATAAATTCCAATGGCTCCCATATCTTTAGAACAACTTTTGAAACTCCACAGCTTTCTCGAACCCATCCGCTTCTCTACCAAAACAAATTATAGCCTTAGTTGGCTTCCCTCCTAGTTCGTCAAAAAATTTAATTGCTAATTTTTTCTTATAATTCAAAGTAAGTAACTTTAGGCTGTTATCGCCATCAATGTTCGACCATGATCCCAACACAAGGCCAACAAAACTCGTCCTCCATCTATTCTATCTCCGATTCCTAAATCAGAATTTATAATTGAAAAAATACAATCATCATGTCAAACTATCGTCATATATCATATCATATCATATATTTCTTTAATGTAATAGTCAATCTTGCTGACATGGCATCTCACATTTTAAGCTCAGCCTGACGTGTCAACATATTAGAGTAATTACAAAATCATCTTCTAATTTTGTTTCTATTGAAAAAAAAAACGATAGAATATGCCATATGAAAATATATGGAATATTCCTTTTCCATTTGTCATAATATCTCTAATGCTAAAATTACGGAGATTCTTTTCAAAAATGCAAAACTAATCCTGGATTTTGTAGTACTTTTTTCTAGGAAAAGGTTGGAAACATGGAAATAAGCGGGATTTCCATTTCATATTATAAATTAGTAATTAGTAAATTTACTAATTAGGAATATGGCAACACAATTATCTTTTTCATTTTCATATCCGTAGTATATTATTTGCTCTGTTGGATAAATAGCGGATTAATTTCAGCATAAGCAGATTGCAACGGTATATTATAAATGGCAGATTGTAACAGAAGGTTTGACTAACATATTATAATAATTAGCAAAATTAATTTGACTGTTTGGTAACTGACAGATTACGATTAGTAGATTGTTAGTTTTCTTTGTAAAATGTAGTAAAATTTCTTAGTTTAGAATATGGTGACCAATATGTTGGGTAAGCATATTCTAAAACAGCATATTGACCTAAATATATTATTTCAATATGTTGTTTACACTAAAATTAGCATATTGACTAGTCAAAAATGCTAAAACCCTTGAATATTCTAAAAATTAGCCAATATGCCGTTTACCAAACAGGGTTTAGCTCTTGCAAATTTGTTAGAAATAAGCTCCTAAAAGCTCAACTTCCTACAAAATGTGACAAACCATGCCAAGACAACTAGAACACAATATTAGCTCATAAAACCACTAGATTAGTGCAAAAGACAAATATATTAGTGCAAAAGATTGTATGAACTACGATTCTGAGGATTTGAAGTCGACATCGTAATCAATTCTCTCTCTATCACTATTTTGTATGAACCCTAAATTTCAAATTGTTCCTCTTTTTTATTCCGTCGCTCTCGATTTTGATTTACTATCTCGTTTTATTTCCGTCCCGCATTTGCTTTTGCTCTCTTTCACAAAATCGACACTTGATTTGCCAAAAATGGTTAATTCCGAAAAACAAAAAGACTTGACTTGACCAAAACCCCTTCAACTAGACATGTCAAAACAAGACCGTCACACCGTAGAGCTATTTAACGGTGCGGGCTAGCTCGACCCAATACGCATTAGTGGGCCGGTTTTTTTCTAGCCCAGCCAGCCTGCGTGTCAGCCCAGTTCAACCAATCCCTCTAATTGGGCCGGGCTAGTGGTCCAACCCAGCTTGACCCGCTAAAAAAACACTGTATGGGCCGGGCATGGGCCAGTTATTATGGAGCTCAACCCGGCATAGCCCAGCCCAACCCCTTTTTAGTGGCGGGCCTGGGCTACAAATTGACAGCCTGGGCTACAAATTGACAGCCCAACCCAGTGTATACCCCTATTCACACGGGGTACAAATTCAATTATTTCAGTTTTCGGTAAAATGTATGTATGGTGTATTTCGATTTTCGACTACAAGCTTTGACTAATTTCAAGATAAAATATTTCTCCAATGGTTCAGCCGACGACTACTAATTTGGATGGATCCACATAACTAGACCTGGTAAAATTGACCTGCCCCCGAATAACTCGACGCAGTACTTGACCGGACACTCAAACTCAAGACCTAAATTTGACTCGACCCAAAATAACCGGAGCCAAGTATTTATTGTTTCACGTATCATTCTGCATAAATAACATAATTGTTACTCGAAAATAATTCATCCTCCTCCTTCCCCCTTATACTAAAAGAATAAGAGTTCTCCAAAATTTTCCTGCCTAAATGAATTTGGCTATAATTGAGCTTTTATTATATCATATCAATAATTGAGATTTTATTATATCATATCTGTTATTGGGCTTTCATCTGTATTATACTGAACTTTCGCTTTTCCACCGATTAATATAAAATATTAATAATAATAAATTTACAATTAAATTTTAAATTGAGTTAAATATCAGTTTTATTAATTTTTTCTTTAATATTTCTATCTAAAATATCGCGCATTTGCGCGAGATCTATACTAGTCTATCAACTAAATGAATAGGCGAACTCACAAATTTTCCCTCCTAAAAACATCTTTTTAAATAAGGAAACTATTGATAATTTAATTGTATTCACTAAATAAAGAAATTAATAATTACTTCCTCCGTCTCGATCAATTGTTATCTATTTCCATTTTTGGGTGTATCACTCATTTGTTATCTATTTCCACTTTTGGTAAGCACAAATGGGCAAGTGGGTGTGTGATGTAGGCAAGTGTAGATGTGAGATAACACCTTAGATAACAAATGATCAAGACTATAAACGTACTAAATCTTTGATTGATATTATTATTTGATAATAACTTGACACATTACTATATATAAACAAAACTATAAATGGTTTTGATTACTTTCATAACAAAAAAATTGAGAGAGTTTTTAAATTGAAATCATTAGCTTTGTGGTATAAAAAACACTTTTTACAAAAAATACATTTCAGCACAGTACTCAATTCTCTTGGATTAATTTTCAGTTTTAATTATCTTTTACTCGAAACAAAATACAATAACGAGAAAAATGAACAATAAATGAGATACCACTATTATTTTATAGTTTAATTTTACTCAGTTTTCTTAAATAATTTTACAGTTCAATTTTTTCCCTCATATCAAAATATAATGACATGAAATATGAAAAATTGATTAGGTGTTAATTTAACATAATTAAGTAATACAAAAATAAAAATCCTATAAATACCGCGCATTTGTTGTGCGGGATCTAAACTAGTTAAGTAATTACACAAACAAGATTCATTAAAACAGACGATATTATGTTTTCACAATACTGTAAAGCCCACCAAAGTCCTAACAGTAATTAGGTTGTTAGATGATCATTACACATAAACATTGGTGGAGCTAGGGCGGATGAAAATCGCAAAAGTTTTAGTTGTCAAAAATTTCGAGTTCCCCTTATACTATAACCCGTTCGCCCCGCTGAAATTTTCGCCCCCGCTGGGTTCAAATCCTAGCTCCGCCACTACACATAAATTTATAGCCGACTAGAGAAACCGATGTCCATTTTGAGCGAGTGGCTGAGGTTAGCATCATGAAGCAAAGGCAATCAGTGAGTAATGAAACGCATTCTCTTAGGGTGATTGATCTTGGAGCATACTCGGCAACCATGAAGCCCAGTCGCCGCTGCAACATAACAAATTAAATAAGATCAGGGTCTTTTCAAATACTTTCAGAAGTAGCCGCCAAACAACAACTTCAGAGCCTTAATCCCAAATTTATTTGAGGTTTCACGCACACCTCAAACATGCAAAAAAAATCGAAAAGAAAAAGTGAAAAACAAAAGAGAAGTGAAACATACTACAAAATCAGAAATCAGTGAAGGTAAGATAAGCCGCCCAAAAACCACAACATTACCCCAACACGTCAAAGACTCCCTCCCTCTAGGGAGATGGGACTAAGGAGGGTCGGATTTATGAGGCCTTGAACCTGTTTTAACTTTTAACCACCCACAGAGGCTACAGTCACAACACAACTACCGCCAACAAATCCACATAGCCTTTTAAATCTCAAACTGATCTGGGATCGGCTATTTTCAAATCAACAGCGTTGAGAATTGCATCAACCGACTACTACTTAACAATGATGAGAAGTACAATTAAATTGGTGACTCAATACGAAAAGGCAAAAATATATCAGGAAAAAATATGTATGCTAACCTGCCTTTGAGCCACTTCGGCCCAAGGAACAGCAACAGGTAACCTTCTCTAAACCAGGGGCTTTTCCGACAATTTCAAGGAAAAACAATTGGACTTCAGCCTCAGGATCATTTTTGAGCTTAGCCTCGAAGTTGGAATGTGTAATGCCACGCGGCCTTGGGTTACAAGAAATAAAGAAACGACCAGCAATTGGATTCACAAGTTCATATTTGGCATCCTGGGAATTATTTTGACACAGCAAAGGGTAAGTGGGACTACAAACCGAATAATAAAGATTAAGCTAAAATGCAGTTTGAAGAGCAGAATGACGGAGCAGGAGAACAAACCCCGTTGGCCGGATCATTCAAGTAAGACAACCCTGTTTCTGCCAATCTGAGATTAGCTTTTTCATGCATACGAACTCGTTCCTTGTCTGACAAAGGCGTAGGAGGTTCGTGAATAATACCTCTGGCAGTATATTTGTCATGAAAATATTTATCCAGTTCTTCATCAGTCATGACTAGAAACCTTTGCCTATCACAGAAATACTGAATAAGAAAACCGAATCACAATACTAGTACTGATACTAGATTAAGTTATATTCATATATGCAGTATCATACCCAGGACTTTCAGTTTCTGCGAACGATAGTTTCTCTCCATTTCAGCAATCTTCTTCTTAATCCTAGTTGCAAAGTCACCAATAATCAACAAATGATAAAATCCAACATGACAATAATTAATATAAGGACTTGCATTTTCCCCCAAAAAAAAAATAGTAATTTATATTCATATATGCAGTAGCATACCTACGACTTTCAGTTTCTGCAAATGATCGTTTCTCTGCGTCAGCAATCTTCTTTTTAATGCTAGTTCAAAAGCAAAATCGCTAATCAATAATGATAAATACAACATGACAATCTATGAGTAACTTGTTTTCAAATTTATCATAATCTGATCACGCATTCACACACACACAAGCTTACGTATTCATTCTACACAAAATACTCAGACACATACGCACACATTGACACGCACGCGCACACACACAAGCTTACGAATGTAAGATATTTTAACTTTCGTAAGCATACATTGTAATGTTAACAGATGGACACCAATTTGCAGAAGAAAAACACCATGAGCTGTCGAGCACATCGATTAACAAACCTCCGGCCCTAGCTCCTTAAAATAAATTTAGATGGCATATTTGTTTAATAAAAAGTAGATCAATCTGTCTCATTGTAGACGGACACTATCCGTCTAAAGCTGTAGACGGATAGTGGCTCTCTCACAAAATGCAAGTGGGAGGGCAAGCCGGGTATCCATTTTCCAGCCACTTGCACTATCCACACTCATTTGTGAGAAAGACACTATCAGTCTACAGCTTTAGACGGATAAGTGAGAATTTGTGATAATATCAAGAAAAATAACTAATAAACTTCCACCAGCATGACAATTTACGGCGTCGAGTAACTAAAATTTCAAAAATCGGGATTTCAGCAGGGGCGAACGAGTATTGATATAAGGGAAAATCGGGAAAATTTCGAAAATTTAACTAAAAGTTTCGAAATTTTCATTTTTCAGCACAGAGGCCACTGGCCAAGTAATAAATTCCGTAAAATTGAGATGACAAATACATGTAGTGATGATGATACAAGGTAAATAGAGGTTAAAATCAAAGAAAATACAGTGGTAATAAAATAAAATAATAATGAATTGAATTGAATTGAATTGGGGAAAGTTGGAAATTACCGAGATTTTACTGATATCACAGCCTTGGATCGAGGTCGAAGATTGTATGAACTACGATTTTGAGGAATTGACGTCGACATCGTAATCAATTTTCTCTCTATCAATCTTTTGTATGAACCCTAATTTTCAAATTGTTCCTCTTTTATATGTACAATTTCCTTTTATTTCTAATAAAACAAGTAACCAAAGATCGGAATGGAGGAAGTAAATTTAGTTTTCCGTAACCAAGGCTTTTTTTTCCGTTTACGGATAAATGGACGGAGTAATTTTTTTTATCGATAACTACATATGCTTAGAGTCCGATTAACTTCGGTCTGTTTTTCGGCATTAACTCTATTAGTGATATGATATCACTGATATGATTCCTAAACTTGATGAAAACGTCTTAAAATATCCAAAATATACTTCATATTTTATTAAATTTAAATAACGGTTGTATCGTGTCTTAAAATAAAAAGGACAACAACTCACCGAGAAACCCCAAAATAGAAAAAGACAACAAATGACCGGGACGAAGGGAGTAGTTATAATGTTTGCTTGACACAGTTTACGATGAAACATGTACATATTAAAAGAACGATAACAGGAGCACACTAGCACTCCCTGTAGCTTGTTGGTTAAAAGCCTCATAGCTTTAGTTGGGCCACGGGTCAAGGGTTCGAGTGCTGGTGTTGTTGTTGTTGCAGTTGTTGGTTGTGATTGATTTACAAGAATAAATGAGGTATTCTTAAATACCTCTTTTTGTCATTTGTTTCCTATTGTTGTCTAATTATATTTTTAGTTTATACGATGCATGCGGGCACGGAGTGGTCGTAGTTCGTACTACAATAATCCTTGGACTAGAATTATTGATCCGACGAATTTTCAAAGAAACAAACCCAACCGAGACTCAAAATCCGTCCCGAGAGGGTCGAATTTAGTGGATTCGTAACATCTTACCTAAATGTTAGATATGACAAAAACTTGTGAGAGATCACTTTCGAATTATAAAATAAAAATCTTATTATACCTTTTGTAAATATATGCTCATTATAAAACCATGGAACATCCAAACAGTCATCAACCTTCGGAGAATTGTTTTCTTAGAAGTTGCCAATTAAAGAACACACATTTTTTGCTTAGGATAACATACATATTCGTCTTAAATTTAAAGCGGGTTAAATAAAATTAAGACAAATATTCTTATTACAAAAGGCCCAAAGTTCTGATGACGGATATGTAAAAAACCATACAAAAATCACACTGGCACTCCCGGTAGCCTGTTGGTTAAAAGCTTTGCAGCCTTAGTTGTGCCACAGGTCAAGGGTTCGAATGCCGGTGGTGGTGGTGGAGGTAGAGGAATAATGGTGTTTGTAATTGTGCAGTAGTAACAAAGGCAAGACTGCAAGAGGTATTCTAAAATACCTTTCTTTTTGCGGGTGGCGGGTTATAGTACGTTTTTAGTGTTTCTTTTCAATTTTCAAAGGGATAATTATTTTTAGTTACTCATAGGTGACATTTCCCATGTTATTCCGAAATTCTCAAAATCCTAAAACGATAAAACGACATATAAAATGAAACGGATGAAATATATTTTTTTCATATGAAAAATGCAAATTAAAGAAAAGCCATGAAACATTTTTACCGTAGTCCACATTTATTTGGAAGAGTATAAATAGAAAGGAACATAACAAAAGTTCACCGGCACTCCTTGTAGCCTGTTGGTAAAAAGCATTAGCTTTAGTTGTGCCACAGGTCAGGAGTTCGAATGCTGGTGGTGGTGATGATGGAGATGATGATGAGGAAGATTTAAATAACTAAGGTATTCTTAAATACCTCTTTTTTCGCAAACGTTTGAATTTGTCGAAAGTTTTACTCTTTTTTTTAAAAATATAAGAAATGATTAACACTTGTAAAGTTTTTATGATAAATTTTTTTAAATAAGTATAAATGCATTTATAACTTCGTTTTAGGTCTTACTAACATGAACAAATTCTCCAAGACACAAAACTAACCTAGACCTAAAATCTGTCCTAACAAGGTCAGATTTATCGAGTCATGTGATATCTTAAATACCTCTTTTTTCGCAAACGTTTGAATTTGTCGAAAGTTTTACTTTTTTTTTTTAAAAATATAAGAAATGATTAACACTTGTAAAGTTTTTATGATAAATTTTTTTAAATAAGTATGAATGCATTTATAACTCCGTTTTAGGTCTTACTAACATGAACGAATTCTCAAAGACACAAAACTAACCTAGACCTAAAATCTGTCCTAACAAGGTCAGATTTATCGAGTTAGGATAAAATCCTACCTCCATTTTAGATATCACATGACTCATTGAAAAATTGTTTTTGAATTTTAAAATAAAATCAAATTGTACCCTTTTGTAAATATGTTCATTACCATGACATAATGCGGCTATTTGAACCGGAAAAAAAAAAAAAAAACCTTGGAACACCTAAACCGTCGTTAGCCTTAAGGACAACCAGTTTTTAAAAAATGTCAATTAAACAAACATAAATTATTTTTATTTTAGGTGGACATATTCATTTTAAACAAAAACGTTCGATAATGAGATATTTAAGTAATAAAAAACGGAATCTTTGGGGGCTAGTAAAAAAAATTGTGTTATCGATCTATCTCGATAATCTGAGTAAGTCTTGCTTAAAGTAGAGTATTCATTTTATAAATAAATCGGATCCAAATATTACAACATGGTGTTAATAATGACAAAACTTTTAGTATTTGTTAATTGTTAGGCAACTAGTCATCTGCTTTATATGCACTTGACCCGTCTTAAACTCTCATATGAATACTTACATTTTAATAAAAAAATAGCAATTTTTATGTAACCAATTTTAAATTTAAGATGGATATATATATATATTAAAAAAGAACAGGAAATTATAAACAATCAAGGAAAGACACAAGGTTTACCGTGGCCCACCGTTTATGAGGAACATGATATATACCAAAAAACCATAAGAAATGGTCACTGGCACTCCCTGCAGCCTGTTGGTAAAAAGCATTAGCTTTAGCTGTGCCACAGGTCAGGGGTTCGAGTGCTGGTGGTGGTGGTGATAATGGTGGTGGAAGTAGTAGTTGTACAGCAGCAGCAGCAGTTGTAACAGCAAAAAAGAGGTATTCTAAAATACCTCCCTTTTTTAACAACCGCTTGAATTTCTCGAAATTTTAGTTTGTCGAGTAAGAAAGATAAAACTCGTAAACAAACCTTTAAGCATCATCTTCATTTATCCATTACAAAAGTATGAAAAGCCGAAAAATAACCAAGAATTTAAAATATCCTCAAACTCGAACCACATAATTTGCATTCCGGATTCAGCCATTGTTCGTTCAAATAAGATTCAGTATAGGTAAGTATGATCACCATACATGTGAGCAGTCATGTTGAGAGAATGAAGCATTGATTCTCCTCTTTTATTGAAGTTAAACACACAGATACCGCCATTGTTCACATCAAATGCTCGGAATCTGCAACACCCAGACAGTATCAGGCTATCAGCATTCAGCACTGTTTTATCAAACGCTACTCTAGACGGTATCAGCACTGTACCTTTCCGGCCCTAGGCCTAGAGCTGTACACACCAGTGCCCTTAGCATTGATTTATGAGTAACGACCAAGACGCTCTCTCCCTAGTCCAACCAAGAGTCGAAATGTAGTGAGCTAGTGAATGTACGTAAAATAGAGCCATAGAGGGAGTATTGAGAATTTAAGAAAGAACTTACAGGAGTCGACAAGATTTCACTCCATGTTTCAGTAGCCGTCCCCCAAAGTTTCTTTATTGGGTAAACGCCATTCACGTGGAAGTTAACTGGATCTTCTCTCCATTTCTTGAATTCCGTTGGATATATCTTTTTAGCGTCCTCTGCCTCCAAATACTGAAATTGATTTAGTCCATCTCTTTGCAGGAAAATTAACAGTTGCATTCTGTTTCTTTTAATTTTTATCATGCAGACGCGACTGTTAGTTGTCGAGTTGCAGCTAAACCAGAAAAACTGAACAGACGCGAAAAAAAAAAGGACAACCCAAAGCAGACAAACCAAATCTGACCCGATTCAAAATGACTAATTTGAAACAGAAAATTTAACTGACCCGATCCAAAATGACTAATTAAATTGTAAAGAGCGAAATTAGTCTCGAAGCCACATAAACTGACCATTTTTCATGCCTTCTAGAAAGAAAAGATGAGCCTCCTTCAACGAGTCGAGAAATACCAATGGTTCCTTCCTCCCTTGCCACAGAATTTCGGCTGTAGACTGTAATAAATATCAGGCAGTGGGATCAGAAGACGATACTTATATAAGAGGAAAAGTAGAAGTTTGAGGAATACAATGGTATAGGATTGCAGACCTTAGCACGAGTAATTGGGCTCGAGAAACATTGATCGAAATGTATTTTTGCTAATGCTTCCCGACATCTTTCAGCTTGTTTTGCTCCAGTGTCTGTCAGAACAGACAAGTCCGAACTCCCCTGGAAAAAAGTTGAACAAGTCAATATAAGGAGGCGTTTAAAGTGTCGAAACAAGCAGACAGGAAGCGAAAAAACAAAAACCTGAACCCGTCCTTCAGCATTCCATGAGCTAAGGCCGTGTCTAAGAAGAGTTATTTTCTTGGGTGCAGGTAAAGGATAGGGGGACAGTGAGGTAGTTGCTTTTCGGAAATCAAATGCACCACCGGTTAGAGGAGCGCCATCACCAAATGTCTCTACAACATCGATAAAAGAGCAATCGTTTGTCAGGATTCGAACCCGTGCCCTTTGGTCACGCTAGTTCTGATACTATGTTAGATGAACCCTTTTAACAAAACCTTAAGGCGATGGTTGAGACCCAATTATTATATTTATTCCTATTAATCTACAGGGGCGCTCGCCCTTGCTAGACAATGAAAAGTTCGAAATTTTTGTTAAATTTTCCAACTTTTTCCCTAATGAACATCATTGCATTACTTGTTCACCCCATTTGAAAATTTCCGCGTTTTTAATTAGAAATCTTGACTCAGCCACTGGCCATGATCGAGAACATAGACAAATGCTACGCAAAATAAATTACAAATTATCAAATAAGACGGTCTTTCCATGTATCCATAAGTTATCCATTAATATACTCCGTATTTAACAGGACACTTACTAGTTTGTATGTCTAAACAATTTACTCCTATAATTTACAAGACAGTTTTACAAGAGACTAATTGATCAATAAATCTATTTCCAAAACTCTGAGCTACTCAGCACTGCAAATGCTCAAATACTCAGCACAACCTCCTTAAATTGTACTCACTACGTCCCATTCATATATTTACGTTTTTTATTCTTTGTGACGAGTATTTTAATAAAAGGTAAACAAATACAGTAATTATTAACACGGAGAGGAGAGAGTAATATAAAAGCAGGTCTCGACGACACGGTGAGGCCTTTAATTGGTTAGCCGTGATCTTTAGTACTAAAGATCATGGCTAACTATCAACACTTTCGACAATTTTGAGGCCTCACCCTATCGTCGAGACCGACTAACAAAAAAGTTACCAGTAACAATACAGAAAGGTAAACAAGTAATATTCTTATCAAGGCCGACTAACAAAAAAAGTTATAAAAGAGAAGGTCGATAGTAATGCTAACGCGACACATATCGAGTTATCAATACTTAAAAATACTTTTGAGTCAGGGAAAATTACCAGTGACAAAGGAGAGGTCAGGAATTGAAGAAGAACACTGAATCCCAATTCTTTTACTTGAAAAGATTTGATTTTTAACAATTGAATTGTTTCTAAAATCATTAATTAAAGTAAAATTGATATGGGTAGTTGCAAAAGATAATCCCATTTTTTGTTAAAATTTGCAAAAATGGTAAGAATAATGATTAGTAGTAGTATTATTATTTGATGTTTTAATCTAGAAAAAGTCACAAAATTTTGTCAGCCATAGGTTAGATTAGATTGTTAGTGAAATATGAACCATTAGTTTTGCCAAATGTTCAAAGGGGTTGATAGACCTTGGTGGCCCGCTCTCCTATGCAAATTTCCGAATAGTAGAAACATCGTAATTGTGAAACGGATCCAAAAACATATGGATTGTTATACGTAGACTCAAGTTTTCAAACCGTGGATATTCGTAACAAACATGCTATGTCACATGATGGGTCCAAACTCCAAAGTCTCGCAGTCAAGATTCTCTCTATTTCCATATTACTACTCCCTCAATTCAACTCCACACTACCATTATCTATTTTGTACACTATTCATAGTTAAGCCTTCAATTTCAATTTTCTCTCGATACATAAGTGAAAATATATTTATGTGGGATCTTGTTTTATTCGTTGTTACGAGTACATTAAAAATATCTAACTTTTATATTTTTTGCAAATACGTAGCTAACGATATTTAGCGCGTAAAAGACGCGTTGGCAAACGTGAATAAAGAAAGTGGTAGTGTGGAGTTGAATGGAGGGAGTATTTTACTTCCGTCCCATCATCTTTGATCGAGTGAAATTCAGACTATAGACTGTTTAAAGATTGAATCTAAACCGTTAAAAAAAAACGGACAGACGAGGAAATTGAGAGGATATCAATAAATCAAAGTAGAATTTACTCAAAATTAAAATTTTGTCAATCAATATAATAACTAGCACATTTTTTTTCAACTTTTATTATCTCTATATATCGACAAACACAAATCGACTTATTAATCTATCGTACTCCAATCCATACATATTATTATATTATTTACTCATAAATTTTAATCAATTTTTTAAATAAAACATCTTCATAATAATCACAAATTCTTGTTTGTGACGGCACATATCCGTCACTCTTGAGTGACGGATACCATTTTATCTCACAAAGTATCCACTTTTTCTCTCTCTGCAACACTATTCATGTGGTCCCCTTTCTCCACTAACCCATTTTGTTACCATTTTAACTCACAAAATATCCGCCACAAATGGTAACCCGTCACAAGGGAGACCAATTGCATAATAAATTAGTTGATGGTGAAAGAACACCAACTAGCAGAACTTTTACTACAATAATAATACAGTAATAATCAATTCCAGTATACATAGTGAATGAATATATTATTTTAAAAACTACACCCAACGTGCCAATCATCTATTTACCTTTTATTACCCGCTCACAAAAAAATATAAAAATAAACAAATGATTGAGATGGAGGGAGTAATTAACTAATTGCGAATACACTGATACACACAATCTAACTGTTTACAGAGCAAAAAGGGGCAAGAGCACCATGAAGGGAGTAAATAAGGAGCACAAAGTAAACAATGGCAGAGACGAAACCGACAGCAAGGGCAGCTGTGGATTGATCACAAAACTTAGGAACTTGACCACAAATGGGTAGCCATCCTGCATGACTATTCCCTTTCTTCCCTATATATGCTATTGCCATTGCTGCTGAAAAGCTTGATGTCAACACTAGTGTCATCACCTGTAATTAATCAAATTTAAGTATGTTAGGAGTATGCACAACATTTTAATCATTTCGAATAATTAAGTTTATTAATTATAGTGGCGTAGCCAGAAAATTCGACGATTGGGGTCGTCACAAGTAAAAATAATGGGGTCTTACATGTACGTTAAGCTATGTTACTCAGACTCGTTTAGAAGTATCTGACAGGGTACGTGTTTAAGTGTCTGACTTGACTATTTTTATGGAAAATATGCTTATTTTGATTTAAAATGTTTCATATTTTAGTTTAAAATGAGGTGTCCAAGTGTCATGCTCATGTCCGAGTGTCTATCACAGGTACATGAAGAAATAAGATAAAGACATGTGTTAGGTCGGATTAATACAGACCGAGTTATTTAGATCAGGGTTTAGTCGGGTTTACCGTATCTAAAACAAGAATGATGCGCCAGTACAAGCTCTTGGCCGGAAGAAAAATAATTGCTAGGGAATAGCAACATACAACTGCATATGCTATTACAAAGTACCTACATTTAACACAAACATTGTGTATCAATCAACAAATAATACAAACTTCTATGAAGAGACGGTCTTATATAATACGTGAAATAATACAAAACTTCGATGAGACGGTTTTAAATTTGAAACAGAGTTTAAATTTGTGTCATGAAAGGTCATTTTTATACATTATCATTCACAAGATGAAAAGACTGGGTAAAAAGCAGATCAAATCCTCTGTCTCACTTTCGTGTTTCATCTTGTATCCCATTGCTCTCACTTTTTGACGTATCATGGATTAAGGATGATTTGTTAAAAGAAGATCAGGTAGCGGGATACAAGATGAAACATAGAAATATGAAAGAGAGACGTAAAATTTTAAAACTTACTTGAAAGCGGGAGAATTAGAAAACTTGGCCTCAAATTTGAGATTGAACACATGAGCAGTGTCATGGGCAGTGCTCATAAGAATGATTGCAACAAAAGTAGTGATTAAAGCAACAAGCCTAAGCACAAGGGTAACAATGCCTTTAATCTTGGTCATGTTTAATCAAAATCATTAATATTTAATCATGCATGAAAATAATGTTTAATTTAAGATTTATTTTTCATTAAGAAATTTTTAGAGAATGTTATATGAAGTTTTTATAAGAATTGGAAAATATTTATTTATATGATGAGGTAGGTAGTTTGGTAGGAAGGCAGATAGAAGGTGGTGCATACTGTCATTTTCCAAGCTTTTTGGCCTTAAAATACTTCATAGTTTAGTACACTTAGGTAACCTAAGTACTAATAATAATAATCAAGTTCACATAATCTCGCTTCTTTTTTTCAAATTTCTTCATGATCTCCCTCGAAAAGGTCATATCCATCTAAATTAAAGACAGGTTCAGCACCAGTGACAGATCTTAGAGCGAATAATAAAGAGGTCGAGGTCTAAATTGTTGACTAGCGCGTGCAACATTCAATACAATTGCTAATGTAAGGGACCAGATGATAATTTTTCACCGAAATATGAAAAATCAGCAGAGTCTAGAGCCGTTCACGACATAACTAAGGTCCTCCACTATCCAGTATTACCCTATATATAGAGAGGCAAAACATATCTTTTGCCACTCTCTATACGTATTATGCTTATTGTACCACCTATATATTCAAACCGTTTCATATTTAAAATTAATATGACCTGTCTAAGACTTTGTGAACCTTAAATTACTTAAAATACATGTACTCCCTCTGTCCCAGTGAATAATTACACTTACTTTATTTTGTGAGGGAAAAAACAAAATAAAGCAATTGTAAACTATTAACTGGGACGGAGGGAGTAGTACTATAAAATAATCCACATATGCATGTTTTTGTTTAATTAGGCTTGCGTCATGAATTAATTTTCTTGGACGGTAGATCATGTATTACATCATCTATTATATGTAGGTCATGAAACTTATGAGGGTGCATGTTAAGGAGTTGTCAATGAGTTATATATTCCTAAGTTAATGTATCAATCTAAAACGGTATTAAATGCTTAAATACGATTTTAAGTGTTATATTTATCGTCACCCAAAAACACGAAAACATATCTTTATTAGACCTTTTTCATGACAACAGTTCAATAATAAAATATTAAAATAGTTTGCGAAATGTCGGTGACATGGGAATTAAATTCATATACGTGTTGGTCAAAATATCAGGTGAACAACCACAAGAATATAAGATGTACTTAGCAAATAGACTGACAGCAGTTCACGGCAATTTCTTATTTAATTTTGTAATTACTGCAAAAAATTGTTTTATCTTGTGCTTTCGTCCACCAAAAAAAGTGTCAAAATCGACATCATAGAAAAATGTATTATTGTACGATAAGAAGTTCAATTTCAATTGGTCTTTTGTAAGACGATTTCATTGCATAAAACACATGACCCACAATGGTTAAAAAGTTAATACCAAGAATATCAGTTATACAATGGATTGTAGTACACCATGCCGTCCAAGTTTTTCACCTTGCCCTTCTTACACGGACGGCTGGTTCGAAATCTAGTAGGTATAGCCAACTTCCGTCTGAGGTAATACAATGAACCTACACAGGTAGGTTGAACATAACTCTCTAACATAACCACTTCTGCTAATTACTTATCTACAGGCCTAAGGGTACGGCCGTACGGGCGTGTATTAGTCGTGTGGGAAATTTCCGTTAGCCGTATGTATCTCACGCCATACACAAGCTTACGACGGATCCTAAATTCCTAATTCTAGGGAATTTTTTTTATTATCCCTAACGTCAAAATATTCCCCAAATGAATTAATAAAATCACCTACCCAATTATTTCATCAAAAAGTCAATACTTTGTGTATGCATTATAAATAATCGTAAGTTTCAACATGAAATGACCAACACCAAGTAAACATACACTTTTTGTATGCATCATAAAATAAAATCGCTAGCAAAATACTTCCTTCGTTCCAATTAATAGTTATCTTTGTTTCAAAATCCCTCTCAGAAAAAAGTCGAATAAATAACTTCCTAGTATCTAGCAAGAAAATGAGGGCACTCCAAACAATCACATTTTACATATTCTTGGTTATTTTCCTCTCGTTCACAAATCTAGCCCATGCCCATGACGACACAGGATGCGAGGCGTCTGCTAGTCATGGGTGTTATGATAAGGAAAAGTCCTTAAAACTAAAAAAAATCGCCATATTCGCCATCTTAGTGACTAACGTGATTGGAATAAGCTTACCTTTATTCTCAACCGTGTTTCTTGCCTTACATCCAGATAAAATAGCGGCTTTGATAGTCAGAACCCTAGCCTCGGGAGTGATATTGTCCACGGGGTTCATGCACTTGCTATCTCACTCGTGGGCAAATTTAACGTCACAGTGTTTGCCTGAATACCCGTGGAGAATGTACCCTATGACATCTTTGATCACGATGTTTACCACCGTCTTGACCATGATGATGGACACAATCGCTACCGCGTATTATAGGAAGAAAGGGATGACAAGTAGGTTACACCATCATGGTGATGGCCGTGTTTATGTTATCCATCATAGTGAAAATGAAATGAAATTAGTGGAGCAAAGCAACGATGAGATCCTACTAGGTAGAATCGTACGGGACAAAGAGACTCAATTGTTACGATATCGCATCGTTGCCCAGGTACGATATTAGCCAGAATATGTTAATGTTGCTCCATTTAATTACAATTACTATATATAGAGTTGAAAATGTATTTTAATTTTTGTTACATGCATGTAAATACGAACAAAAAAAAAAACTACACGGATTATAGCAGAACGTGCAAATCTCGCAAGTTTTAGTTTATGTTTCGAATATTCTTCGAGTTTATCTTGTACTCCCTCCTATTCCGAATAACTGTCCCATTTGGACAATGGCACGAAAATTAAGGAATGAAGTTAAAATAATGAAAAGTATTGTATAGGGGTAAGAATATAGGAGTTAAATAATGAAAAGTATTGAATATGATGGTTTAGGGGTGGTTGGGGTGGTAAATAAAGAAAAGAGCCAAGGGTAAGAAAGTCAAAAAACATGTCCAAATATGGCAAATGGGACAGTTATGTGAATAGACGGAAATGACAAATGGGACAGTTATTCGGAATAGGAGGGAGTAGCATTTACTTGTTCACATCAGCTGAAATTTCTCGCCCACTAACCACAAATCCTAACTCCGCTACTGATTACAGGTGCTAGAAATGGGAATAGTGGTGCATTCAGTAGTAATAGGATTGTCAATGGGAGTATCTAATGATCCATGCACAATAAGACCACTTGTTGTTGCTATGTGTTTCCATCAACTCTTTGAAGGCATGGCCCTTGGTGGTTGCATCTTTCAGGTATTTTCATCGTTCTTGTGTCCCTTTACCCTCTTACAATCGATTAAGTTAATATATATCGTGTGGGGTTGGCACAATACTTTTTTTTCAGGCGGATTATGGAATTAAGGCGAAAGCAATAATGGTAGGCTTTTTCGCAACCACAACACCACTTGGTATTGCAATTGGGTTAGCAATCTTAAACGTCTACGACGAGAACAGCCCAGCTGCTCTTATCATTGCAGGAGTGTTGAATGCCATGTGTTCTGGGATACTAATTTACATGGCTTTAGTAGGCCTTTTGGCTGCTGATTTTAAGGGACCTAAACTTCAAGCAAGCATTAAGCTTCAGTTTGTTTGCTATAGTGCTGTGTTTTTCGGTATGGGTGTCATGTCCCTTATGGCTAAATGGGCTTAGACGACTCCGAAACTAGCCGAAGACGACTTTAGCTAGGCTAAATGAGCTTCGTGCCAGACTCAAAAGTCGCGACCTCTGTGTGATAGCATACATCAGATATATTGCTGAGATTTAACACAGGTTCCTTGCGAAATCAGTTTGACTGTAACGACTACTCATCTACTGCTCAATTTCTTACATTTCCTAGTTCAGATTATTCATCTCATCATTTTATGTTTTCCATAACAAACATGACAATTTAAATATAATCCGAAACACATCCTCAAACAGTGTCATTAACCAAATACAGCTATAAAACACAATTGAAAATTATATTCGGTGCAGCTTAAGAAAGAGAGAAAAAAGTTGGACTAACCTTTGCTACTTCGGTAAACACAACAATACACTTCGCGACAAAAGGGCTTGGCATCACCTCGAAATGGCGTCAATGTTGGAACAACCTTTATTACTTAGATAAAGTTCAAGAAGACCTGGTGCATCCTTCTTAAAAGGTTCAATAAGTATCTTTAAGAACTGCTTCTCAGTTTTAGTTGCGGCAGTATAGAAGTTGTAATCTAACAAACCCTTCTCCTTCAAAACCAACACCCGATACCTAGGCACCAACCGCTTCTCGATACTATAACCCAACAACGCAGCACGTGTAGCTAAATATTCTCGGTCATCAAAAAACCCAACTTTTGCCTGATATTTTCTTCAGATATTAGCAAAGCATAAGGACGACTCCGCATTAATTCAGAAACATCATATTCAGTCCATCCAAAGCTTTTTAACAGCTGACATTTCGATTCGATTAACTTCTTACTAGACTTGCTCAGCAAAAATATGCCATACAAAAACGCCCCAGAATTTCGTGGAATCCCTAATTCCTCTTCAACCTTAACCAATATATTTCGAAAAAACTGGGTATTCTTCAAAACGGGTTCAGGATGCTGAAGAATGCTATTCCGAATAACTTGAATATCAACACCATACTCATTATTCAACAATGCAATATTTGAATTAAGATTTACTACCCAGAATTGCCCTAAGATCAGGGATAGGATACATATTTCTCAATATCAATGACGGTCTCGACGAAATAACAGAAACTAAATTAGACCCAGAAAAGCCATGATCTTGTAGAAGCTTAAATTTGGGAATTAGGGTTTTGTCAACATTACAAGCTAAGATTCGAGGGTAAAAAGATACAATCTTTTTGATATGGGTATCATTAAAACCATATTGTTTAAACAAATTAACAACAGAATTAGCATTATCAGAGAAATTGAAGTAGTTACCATTCTTGGAACGGAATTTGGTGGAAGTTGAGAGAGCTTGTTGAGGAGAGAAACCCAGATAAATAATTAAATAATTACTGTAATCTTGATTTGGGGATGAATTGTTTGATTGATTTGGGGATTTTGTTGAATAGAGATGAAGATTTTGGAAATTATAATGCACTTTACAGAACCCTAACCCTTGAATGCTGTATCTCAAACGGGAACTCATCATTTTCACTTAAAACTTTCAATTCAAACTGAATTTTAGTGTCAAAAAGTATGAATATGATATGAGTAGGTCAGTTAGAGGTGGCACTCGGGTCGGGTTTGGATCGGAATAAGTCAGCTCAGTGTAGCTTACCCTTTCGTGTAAGCCTGGCCGAACTAACCCAACTCGAATTGACCAGACCCGAATGTTTATTGTTGCATACTGATTATTCATAATAGTTGATCCGAAAATGACCCGACCCGAATCCGACTCAAATTCTCCCAAACCTGAACCCGAATTGACCGACCCAAACCCGACTGACCCGTCTTTCGGGTCGATTCATCATCGAGCCAGGTCAAACGATGTATCAAGTCAGGTTGGGTTTGGTCGGGTCATTATCGGGTTCGGTTACTTATCACATTACTTCAATTTTTTACCATTAAATGATTAAATTTAGATCTTAGACATTAATTAGCTTGGTTACTTCATAATTAAGTCAAACAGGCCTCTCAATCTAAACACTAAATCACTTTCATTTTGATCAATATTACGCTTAATAAATCAGGTCATCAATTTAATCGGGTCATATCAGGTCGGCCACTATCCGGTCGGTTCAGGTCACTGATGTGCAACATCTGATGTATAATCCATGAACGAAATAAACAGTCTAATGTCGTAGCTAATGAAGCACCAAACTTTAGTTAAGGTTCTCCTTTCAAACTCTACAACAGGGAAGCAAATTTAATTATCTTTCGCAAGTATTATGAATTTTTATATGTTCACATCATATAAATTTCACAAAATTGTTCAAGACCATGTAAATTTGACAAAATTGTTCTTAGAGGAGCTTAAACCTAAGACCTTGTAAATTTCAACTACAATGTCATCAGTTTCCTAACTCGGGCGAAACGCCACCATAAGAAATCTAACCTGTAGAATTCTAACAATTCCGCCAGTGCTTTATTTCAACTGTGTCCAAAAACCTAGAAAAAAGAAAGGGAGATTACAAGGAGAGACGGCCTTGATGATTATCTGCAAACGAGTCGTTCCATTGAACTAGAACCAGAACATCCTGTTACTTTCGTCGGATTTTGACTTTCAGAGTCCACATGATTTTGCCCTGGGGTAAGGGGATGGACTTGGGCAATCGTAGGGGTATCTCGAACTCCCCAAGCGAAGATAACGGACTTGGCATATGCAAGTTTTCAGGTTCTACGTCTACAGAAAGTTGCCTTGCCACCTGAAACAATAATCGCAGTGTCTTTAAACACAATGTCCCTCATCTGAGCTCATCAGAAAACAACTTGAGCACCTTATATAGAGTACTCCGTATATGTTATATAACAGACGCTCGAAACACCAGCCAGGGAAAAAAACTAGTGAAATATGTCCATAAAGAGTGACCGTACCTCAGATATAATCTCGTCTTTGGTCACAGGTTCACGCAATTCGTTGTCAACCTTAAAGTATCTTCTTAAAACCTACAACAAAGATACTCATCATATGCCAGAAAGGGCCGAAACCCAAAATAACCTCTCTAATCTGGCGACACATTATTCAAGGCTTTCTCCGCATTATTCTGTTTTTTAGCAGGCGGGTGTCGGAGGGCCTTCTACTAACTTGCTTTCTTATTGAAAATAGTTGAGCATAAAGTCCGTAAACAAGTTTCCATGACGAGAGCATTAGATGTAGTATATGGCAAGTGGAGATGTAGGGCTACCGAGAAAGACTCCTTTAAGAAGGGAAAAAAAGTTACTTCAGATCGAGACAATATATTAGTCAGTTTGAAAAACTTACCAATTTCCCGTTGTCCAGCCGCTTTGCAGCATCAATGTATTCTTTAATCAGATCTTGTTTAGTTTCTTTCTCCACCTTGACTTGTTCCGCTTCTTTAGGTTGGTAAATCTGTTTGTTTCAGGAAGGACATTTTATGAGAACTATGGTTAAAATACAATCTAGCTTCACAGCGAAATGTGCGCATCAAAGGACAAACGGTGATAAGGTTAATAGATTTACCTTTCTTTGCTCCCTCACAAGATAGGCAAACTTATCAATGTTCGGAACAGCCAGTAGCTTGGGCATCAGATAATTGCGGAAATACCCAGGCGCAACCTTCACTGTATCGCCAGCTTTTCCAAGGTTCTCCATGTTCTACATAATTGCATTAGCTTGATAAGCGAATATCAACAATAATTGCATACAAAAGAAAATCGTTTTGAGACTTCAGCACAAACCGTTGTAAGAATAACTTCTAGTCTTCTATATCGGATTCCTTGACCAGTGAAAAACAACGGATGAAGTAACCCTTCCGATCTCTTTACGCTAGTCTCTTGGACAGCCCGACACAGTGCGTTTCTCCCATACTGCATATACGCCATCCAGCGTCTTTTTCCACTTTACCTTCACTATCAAAAGGCACAACGCCCAAAACGATTTACCCACGACCACCACACAAAATCAAGTAGCCACTACTTTACTCAACTACTCACATTCATTAATCACTATTCCAATCAGCAAAATCAAATTTTCCGCATACATTGGAAGCAAAAAGCAAGAATCCCCCAATATGCCTAAAGATATATGACATCAACGTGCAAATATTTACATTTGCGGCTACAACACATAGCAAAATTTTAGGGAAGTGAGCTAGTAATACGATTTAATAAATAACAAAGACAGTATTCTTTTAAAAAAAGTTCACATCTTTCATTGTTCCACCGTGAGTGAGGAAGCTATGATTTGCAGTGAGGAAGCGGAAATTTCCAGGGGATAAGCTATTTAATAGGACAAGGTAAAGTAGAAAAAAGATCGAAACTTTAACTAAAATTTAAAATCTCTCATTGCTTAGGCAAGACAAATGCCCCTGCTAGTCCCCCTTAATTCCGCCACTGTATACCACTTTATTGGATCACAAACCCGCCATAACTTCAGCACAAACCGTTGTAAGCAAAAGTTGGAAAATCATTTTTGAGACTTCAGCACGAACCGTTGTAAGAATAAATTCTAGTCTTCTATATTGGATTCCTCGACCACTGAAAAAAACCGGATGAAGTAACCCTTAGGATCTCTTTAGGCTAGTCTCTTGGACAGCCCGACAGGCCGACACAATACATTTCTCCCATACTGCGTATACGCCATCCAGCGCCTTTTTCCCCTTTACCGTCACTATTAAAGAAATAAAGAACACAACGCCCAAACATTTATCCACCACCACCACACAAATTCAAATAGTCACTACTCGGTACTCACATAGTCACATTCACGACTCCAATTAGATAAATCAATTTTTCCACATAAATTGGAAGCTAGAAGCAAGAATCCCCCAATGCGAGGATGCCTAAACATATATGACATCAGTGTGCAAAACTGCAAATATTTACTGTTGCGGCTACAACACACAGCGAAATTTTAGGGAAGCAAGCTAGTAATACGATTTAATAACTGACAAAAACAATATTTTAAAAACAGAAAAATCAATACTTTTCATTGTTCCACCCTGAGTAGCGAAGCTAGGATTCGAAAAGTTAGGAGGCGGAAATTTCCAGGGGACAAGCTATTAATGGAATAAGGTAAACTAGAAAAAAGATCGAAATTTTAACTAAAATTTCAAATTTCTCATTGCAGAGGCAGGACAAACGCCCATGCTAGCCCCCCTTAGTTATGCCACTGTCCACCACTATATCCAATCGATAACCCGATATAATCTAAACCTAAACCCACCAAATTTCCTTCATTTCAATGAAAAATCAAAACATATGACTTGCAAATGAGAAGTATCTCAAGAAATGCAATAATATTCTGGATAATTGGTTATTAACAGTCTAAAAAACCATGATTTTTTTCCAAATGAAGACAATAGAGGCCAATAATTCGATGCAGTTCTTGACGCAATTTTCATCTTGGGTCGTTTGGAAACAGCCAATTTGCGAGAGCCCTCGAGGCAATGGGGTAATGTTGTTGTACAATAATAGAAACCAGAAACTAACATAATTCAGCTATATACAGCAATACCCACATCATAAAAATTGAAACTTGACAAACTAATTCATAATAACACAAAAAATTTGAAAAAAAAATTCAATATTAGGTAACCTACAAGTTCATATATAAATCAACAATTTGAAGTGTAAATTTGGATAAAGATTAGATTAAGGTGATCTGAATGGGTTACCTGAGAAAATTTGGGAGAAAGATCGAAATATTTTGAGCAAAATAACGGACTTGCGAGTTGTTTACATTTGGATTTTTTTTTTTTTTTTTTGTGTGTGTTAGATCTCATACCGGCAGCGGCAGCTGTGACTGTGACCATCTCTTTTGGAATACTAAAGTGTTATCCCTCCAAGTTTGACTTTTACATTTGAATTGTGATGACTAGTTTTAAACCCTTGTAAAATTATACGGTATGTATTTAGGATGATATGAATGTTTTTTATGAATATTTTTTTTTTTTGAAAAAACCCCAAAAGGGATTTAAATATCATTAACACAATCAAAAGAGACTAACTCGGCAATGTTTAGCGGAAGTACATCGACCCAAAAACGTCTACCTGGCAACCACGGCCTTACATGAGCAAGTTCGTGAGCCACCTTATTACTAGAACGCCTAACATAGGAAAATTCAACAGATTTAAAGAAAGAACAAAACGAATAAATGTCATCATAAATAAGATATAAATCACTACGGCCTTGCTTCCGCTTGCGAAAGTCTTCTATCACAGCCAAGCAATCACTTTCGATTTCAACATCTGATATCTCCATATTCTTCGCCTCATGAAGACCCATAAGAATCGCTTCAGCATCGAGCATAGACGGTTCCCGCATCTCTTCCTTCTGGATCGTGACACCCCATAAAACCTTCCCTTCATCATTACGGCAAATAGCACCCAGACCCAATCCCGCACCCGCCATTGTTCCTGCGTCAACATTGATCTTCACCCTACCCGGCTTTGGTTTAATCCACCTTTGAGGTACCACTTCACGCTCCACACCCTCTGAACCTGCCACCCCTCTCATTTCCTCAACAAGCTCCCTCACCCGGTGCAGCACACCCTCCACACTCTACTGTACTCCTTCAAACACAACCTTATTACGCATTTCTCATATCGCCCAACTTTCCGTCATCAAATCCACACATTCCGCCATACCCTTATCCCTCATCATCGCCTATATCCAGTCCCTTATACGATCGAATTCCACACCCGACAGCACATCCACCCCCAGGCCACCCCATACACCCCGTACCCAACTGCACTCTCGCACAATATGAATACCCGACTTCACATCATACCCGCAAATAGGGCAGCCATTCACAGTCCCCGGAATCCTTCTAGCTATATTATTATTTGTAGCAATACCATCGTTACAAAGTTGCCAAAAGAATACTTTAATGCGAGGTAAAACCGGAACTTTCCATATCCTCTTCCATAACCATTCCTCGTTCGAGTAATCCGATTGTTCCTCCTGACACCCACCTCCCTTCGACTGTGCCCCATACGCCGTTTTCACAGAGTAGTTACCATCCCTTGTCAACTCCCAACACCACACATCTCTAGAATGGTTCCCACCCAGCCGGATACATAGAATGTTATCCGCTTCAAATGCAAGAAAGGTCGCGCGAACCAAATTAGCATCCCAGCTATTCGTTTCAGATCGTATGAGATCCGAAACTCACATCTCCATATCAGAGTTTCCACGAGTTGTCAATATCATTTGATGAATATTTTATTTTTACATTTATATTGTAATTATATAATAGTTCTATATCAGTGATCTACGTGTTTAGTCTAGATCAGTGATCTAACTGGAAATGAACATTCTCGACGTTTGTTGAAGAGTAAATTTACTCAATAGCCTATCATTGTCACCTACCACTTTCGGTGTGCGCGACTAGTAGTTAAGTTGCCGAGTTTTGAACTGTAAGTAAATACTCCGTCGTGATTTTTTTTTTTAAATATATCGTACTATCTAGTTTTAAAAAATTATGCCCGTAATTTATTCGCATTATATGTAATTCAATCCCGTAATTAAATATAAATCTTTTTCGTAATTATGTAATTTTATTGTTATTCAATTTTTTTGTAAAATTATGTAAATTCTATAATTTTTAATTAGTTTCATTTATTCCGATTTGTAATTCATACCGCTTATATGCCATTAATTTCATTTATTCGGAATGTATAAAATTATTTCATAGTATTATTTCATAGTATTTGTTCTAAGACGGAATTTGTTGCATGTTTGTATTGGCGGAATTCTGAAGAAATAAATACTTTGCACATTAACGGGTCCCACCATAACATGAATTTTCGGGAAAAAAAAAGTTATATTAATGATGTGGCACGTCCTGGATTGAGTATTGTCTTTGAATTAATAAAGATAAGATTTGAAGTGTGTGTTATTTAGTCTATATTATAAATTCTTGTCTGGCTGGAAAGAGCAAAGGCGATGCATATTCCTCGTTTATTGATTAACATGGACAATTCGCCTTGTGTTAATCTAATCAATGAAGATCAACTGGTAAGTAACAATCTAAAATTCATTATCGGAAGATGCAAGGACTTGATACGGAGCTCTACATGGACGGTGAAGCTGGAGCACGTGTATCGCAAGGCAAACAGAGCAGCTGATATTTTAGCTAATAGAGGAATTGATTCAAGTACTATCCCGACATATGGATACTCCGTTTAATGAGTTACGGTCGATCCTCCGGGAGGATGTATTTGGGGTAGCTATTCCCCGTGTAATAGCTAACAATTAATCTTTTCGGGGCTTTGCCCCTCTCTAGCACCAAAAAAAAAAAAAAAAATCTTGTCTAAAACGGTCATATCTATTTTACACGTAGACAAGTCAAATATGATGACATGACAAAAGTAGAGTTCGTAGGGACTAGTAAAATAATTGCCCTATCTAACTTGGTTGATGTTATTGAATGCGTTTTAGTTTAAGACAGAATATTCATCTTAAGAAATATCAATTGTTTCTAGGTCGGTTTTTTTAAGATTTATCATACAATTCATCTCGATTAGAACCGCTTCAGAATCAAATAAATTAAAGGTTAAATAAATTTTGTTTATACCAAGCATCAAAGAACTTACCCATTTCATCTCGATTAGAACCGCTTCATAATCAAATTAAAGGTGAAATAAATTAATTGTCTAAAATTATTCTACATATAATGTAAAGCTAATTTCATTCTCCATCCATCTATTTTTAAACTCTTTATTTTTCAGAACATTCCTCACATATTTTTCTAAAGCAAGACATTTAAAATGGATACACGAAATATTATTATTAGGAAACGCTCGTTATCGACTCATTAAAACAACTGGCACGAGACGACAATAAGAATAGCTACTAACATCTAAGTGATCTAACAACATACAAAGAATATATCGATTATTTCATGTTCATGTATAATACCTTATAAATTTTTATAGGGACACTGTCGACATCATGACACAATTATGAGCATGATTTTATGTAATACAAATTCAACTGATAATCTTATTAATTCTCAAAAAATTATTTCATGTTCTGTACGTACAAATAAGTACAATCCTGCACGTTGTCAATAATACGTAGTCTATTTCATTACAAATTTACAAATAATCATAATTTCCAAAATGAAATCACCAACACCAAATAAACACTAGCAATACATACCAATCAACAAAAAAAAAAAAAAAAGAAAAAAAAAACAATTTTTCGTCACATCAAAAAGACTTCTGACAAGCTGCAAGTGGGAGAGCAAGCGAGAGAACAAAGAAGGATTGTGAGAGGTCTTTTTGAAAAGAGAGGCGAATTTTTTTGAAAAAAATGGCTAGTAAAAAGATGAGGTTGCTCCAATCAATCACATGTTATACATTCTTAGTTATTTTCCTCTCGTTCACCAAACTAGCCAATGCTCATGCCCAGGACGTCTCGGGATGTGAGGCGTCTGCTAGTCATGGGTGTTATGATAAGGAAAAGTCCTTAAAACTAAAAATAATAGGCATATTTACCATTTTAGTGACTAGCGTGATTGGAATAAGCTTACCTTTATTCTCAACCGCGTTTCTTGTCCTACATCCCGACAGAACCGCGGCTTTGATGGTAAGAACCCTAGCCTCGGGAGTGATATTGTCGACGGGGTTCATGCACATGTTATCTCACGCGTGGGCTAATTTAACGTCAGAGTGTTTGCCTGAAAACCCGTGGAGAATTTACCCTACGACAACTTTGATCGCTATGTTTACCGCCATCTTGACCATGATGATGGATACAATTGCTACCGCGTATTATAAGAAGAAAGGGATGACAAGTAAGTTACACCATCATGGTGATGGCGGTCACGGTGACGGTGTTTATGTCATGCATCATGCAGAGAACGATGAAACGGAATCAGTGGAGCAAAACAACGATGAGATCGTACAAGGTGGGACCGTACGGAAGAAAGCGACTCAATTGTTACGATATCGCGTCGTTGCCCAGGTATGGTACATGAGCTAGTAAATATGTAACACAAATTATTGTTTCAAACTGTCATTTTGGTCTGAAACAATAAGACGGGATTTTGGTATTATTTTATGGTCAAATTAACCACAATGGTTTAAACAATGTTAGAGCTTATGACAACTTGTTTTCCAGAAGTGGTCATATTTGGCTGTCAAATGCCCGTGTTATTGTTTCAAACGAAAATGACTTGTCTGAAGGGAGACCAACTCAATATGTACATGTGCATGTGCTCTATTAATTACTTTTATTTTTGGGATAATGACTAATAAGAAAAAACATAAATAAAAAAATGAAAAAATAATACACATGATATGAGGAGAAAAATAGACTTCCATATGCCTAAAATGGAAATGTAAAGAAATTGCTGAGAAATTTATTTGTCTGAGTTATTTGTTTATTTTTATTTTTTATTAATCGTAAAAATTATTTTAATTAAAGATAAATGAATGAGACGTAAATGAATTCAGGTCCTGCAATTGGGGATAGTGGTGCACTCGATAGTAATAGGACTATCGATGGGAGTGTCCAATAATCCATGTACAATAAGACCACTTGTTACTTCTATGTGCTTCCATCAACTCTTTGAAGGCATGGCTCTTGGTGGTTGCTTCTTCCAGGTATTTTCATCGTCGTCGTGTAAAACGGTTTTATCATAATATATTTTTATTATTTGATATCACCTTTGTGGCTATTCATATCCGCAATGATCAGAACTATTTTAAAAATTTTGACTTATTACATGTGAGAGGGTGACGCAGAGATTGAATGTCACACGGTAACGTTAACTCATTTTCCATCAATAATTACTTTGACAAATTTGCTCATATTATAATTTTTTTTTTTGCAGGCGGATTATGGAATAAAGATGAAAGTAATAGTGGTGGGCTTTTTCGCAACCACAACACCACTTGGTATTGCAATTGGAATAGCAATCTCAAATGTGTATGATGAGAACAGCCCAACTGCTCTTATTATTGCAGGAGTGTTGAGTGCCATGTCTTCTGGGATACTTATTTACATGGCTTTAGTTGGCCTTTTGGCTGCTGATTTTAAAGGCCCTAAACTTCAAGCAAATGTTAAGCTTCAATTTGTTTGTTATAGTGCTGTGTTTTTAGGTATGGGTGCCATGTCCCTTATGGCTAAGTGGGCTTAAGTAAAGAGTGTTGTTAAATAACGTCGACACATTGCTTAAATAACGTTGCAATTTCTTGAGTTTTTCGTCAGATAGCACCTAATATTTACACCTTTTGTAAATCTGGTATCTAATATTTTTTTATTTGCCCAAAAATACCTAACATTTACTTTTTTTTTTGTAAAATGACACCAAACTCACTTTTCCGTCAAGAAAAGTCAAGAAACTGTCTAGACTAATGGAGCAAATGATGACTTAGCATTATTTTGTTTAGTTCTTCATAAATCCGTCACAATTTTGACTTTGCATTGTTTCCTTAATTCATTTCGTTCTTACCTCTATTTCAGTCATTACTATACTCTTCACACTCCACACTCCACACTTCACACTCCCCCTTTTTCATCCATAACAATCACCATTTCCATCCCATCAATTTGCAAAAGAAAAAGAACAAAAAGCAGCGTGTAAGGATAACAAATGCATCTAACCCGCTTTGTAGAGTTGGAGGACGAGCTTAAGAAAGACACGTTAGCTTGAAAGGATGATAAAGAGGAGGATAAAATTGGACAATAAAGGCATAAATTGGGAGTTTAATTTGAGAATGAAGGAATAAAATTAGGGGTTTACATAAGGATTTTAATTGGAGGGAAATCGGGTTCAATTGGAGGGATAATGGAACTGGAAAATGGGAGTGGGGATTGGAGGGATAAACAAAGAGAAATGACTAAACAATGCCAAGTCACCATTTGTTCCGTTAGCCAAGACGGTTTTTAAACTTTTTTTGATGGAAAAGTCGGGCCAGCAAGCTTTAACTTCGCGGTTGGTTCTCTTAGCCCGGTCCCGCAGTTTGGTGTTATTTGACAAATAAAAGTAAATATTAGGTGTTTCTCGACAAATAAAAAACGTAGTTGCTCTTTCATGTACAAGTTTTACTCTTTTACGGACTTTTTTTCATAATTTTTCCATCACCTACCCTTATTTTTTTTAAAAAAAAGAAGAATGTTCTCCCTTTTCCCTTTCATCCAAAAAATTGATCAAATTCCTAACAAATTCAACAATTATACTTATAAATTTTAATTCACATATTAATTAAGTACTTCTAATAATTCTTTTTTCAATCTATGAGCATCAGTTTGATATATTTAAATTAAATTAAGGGTACTTCATAAAATTACACTGCACTTGGAAATTTGATCTGAAAATTCAGTTAGAAAATCGAAAATCCAATAATCAATACGTAATACTTGAAAATGCGATCTGGAAAACATTTGTATGAGAATAGTAATAAGGGTACATCGGCTTTGCATATTCGTACTGATGGTGTATGAATCATAGTTATTGTCCGCCATTTTTTAGTTTCCCACTGCCCATATATGACATTGATGCCCATTTATGACATTGATAATGGTTCTACTTGAAATTGGAACCTGTTAGAATGATTAGCGCTTGGCACCATCTCGTTAGTGTCATGTTGTTAAAGAGGTAGACAATGGTGTTAGGCTTGGGGAAACTGTTATGGCGGGAAGGGGCGGGAGAGGGGTGGACGGGTGGTGGCGGCAGGAGAGGTGGTTGCCTTGTTGGGCAGTGGATGGAGAGTTGAAAGGGAGAAACTAGTTAAAAAACTAGGTATAAAAATGAGAGGGGTAAAATAGTAAATCATGTACATGAATGAGTAAATCATGTACATGAATGAGCAATACCCATAAAAAAATACTAGGTACCCTAGCTATAAGTTTGGAGTGAGATACGGTTATTTTCTATTAAGTTTCTAATGTTTTAGTATAAAATAAAGTGTGAAAGTGTTTTATAGTAAGTCTGACACTTTCTTGTCGGGTCAGACACTCCCAAGTGTTGGAAGGTTAATTTTTGACACAAAGTGTCGTGTAACATAGACCACAACTAATTGACAATCCTATTTATGAGATTCATCTTTATATCATCATATGAAATGTGTAACTAAGAAGAGAAAAATCCATGTCGTCATCAAAATCCATCTTCGTTCCAATCTCGAGGTAACACGTTTTGGTTGAAAGTCGGAAACTCATCATGTACACATGTTTGCACTCAGGAAAATTTACCTACAATACCAAATTGTACAAAAGAATTGCTTAGTTTGGTTGATACTTGATAGTCCTGATAAGTGTAGCTTGAGGGACCTTAATTAGACTTGTATAAAATAAATAAAAGAAGTTTCAATATTTTATGACTTTTTAGTGAAAGGGAATGATATGTAAAAGGGAAACTTATTAGATTTAATTTATAGTCCCTTAACTGAAAACTTAAATAGCTGAGATTTTTAACCGGAAAAAATGTGATTGTTTTAGGTTATTATATTACCGTTTACACCAAAAGTAAATGTGAAAATAGATTCTAATATTATTAAGGATACAAATAATAAACTCGATAATACAAAGACGGAGTCAACAACACAACAAACAATACCAAGCAAATAGCACATGTTCCTATTTCTTCTCCTCTGTTTAGTCGAGAGTTTTAGTCAATTGTATACTCCTTGTTAATAGCTCTTGTTAGCTTAAAAGTAGGTTTTTGTTATCTATAACCTAGCTATTAGTTAGACTAATTTAGTATATATATGTACCTCTTGTATTACGTTCAATTCATCAATTCAATTATTAATCTCATCTCATTCTTCACATGGTATCACGAGTCCTACGATCCTCACGATCAACCTAAAACACCCGTCTCCTTTCTAAATCCTCGAGTTATTAAATCCGTCTTTCGATCCGACCACCATGTCTGCGCAACAACAACTCCAACTCGCCAATCATGCCGAACCCACACACCCACTTGCCTTAGTCACCTTTGCCAATTACATCCAATTAAAAGACACGATTACCTTCCGTCAATGGAGGTTTCAAGTCCGTGCTATTATGAACGGTCTTGAACTCTTTTCCTATCTTGATGGTACTACTGCCCCTCCATCAAAAACTATCACTGTCAACCCTGTACCACCCGAAACCGAATCCAAGACAGCCCCCAACCCTGCCTATTCCACATGGTATAGGCAAGACCAACTCATCCTCGGTGCACTCACAGGCACCCTAGCCTCCCCGATTGCAGCTCTTATAGTTAACGATACCACCTCTCATGCTGCCTGGACTACCCTCCTACGCACCTTTGCCAACTTGTCCCGAGGGCATCGTCTTCAAATTAAAGATCGTCTCGACAACCTCTCCCATACCGATGACATGTCCATTACCGATTACATGACCGCCATAAAAGCTTGCACTGACGATTTAGCCCAACTCGAGCATCCCATGGATGTCGATGATATCACCGCAAAAATCCTAAACGGCCTGAACTATGCCAAGTACGGTTCCGTCATTGAAGCTGTTCGTGCTCGCGACACTTCCATTTCCTGTAACACTACGGATTTTCATAAGCTAAATACTCGACCGAGTAGAGCCTACTCGACCGAGTAGTGTCAAGGGTGTAGTTTGTTTGGGTTCTGCCGAGGAATACTCGGCCGAGTATGATGAATACTCGACCGAGTAGAGGATACTCGGCCGAGTATGCCCTATACTCGACCGAGTATCCGGTCTGGCGAGTTATATTTCAGCGGTTTGATGCGGGAGTGTTTGGGGTTGTTTTATATTCAAAGGCAGTTTCTAAAACGTCATTTCAACCTTAATCATTTTACGATCTCTCTAATCACTCCCTAATCATTCTCTAATCTCTTTGTGTGTGTAATTGTCGTAATCCTTGCGCATAATCTCTCATCCTCTTTTGTTGGTAAGTTTCATTCCCATGTCATTTAATTATGTTCTTTTAGGGTTACTATATATATGGAATTTGGGGAAAAGGGGGAATTGTGCAATGTGTGATTGTGTTATATGGTTATTGTATAGGAGAAGACTTCATAGAGGAGCCCTTTACGATTGTTCGGTTTAAAATCTGCTTTGTTGATTGCTAAGGTAGGGTTTCCTACTCGGTTCTATTTAATTAATTGGAGATGTTGTGATTGTCTTGTGTATAATTGTTGTTATCTGGCGATCATCGGAGGATGGGTGTTGTGGAGACGTTGTTGGTGTGGTTGTGTTGTGACGGTTGTGGTGTTGTGACAATTTGTGATCTTTGTGTGTGTGTGGTTGTGGTGGAGTCACTTGCGGGAGTGGCTTCACACCCTAGTTCGCCCTCCGTGGAACCCGTCACGGGAGGGGATGTGCACATTAAGGGACGGGGATTGTTAGTCGCTCGTTGATGAGCTGCACTAGGTGGGGATGGGCTGCGGTCACCCACTGGCGGCGAGGATTACCTGTTGCGATGGGTAATCTGGCGGGGCTACACACTTTGGTGTGTAGTCGGATTCTGTGTGTGAGATCGATGATCATTTGGTGGTAATGTTTGTTGTCTTATATTGATTGAGTAGTAAGCATCGACCCGTGTTGTTGTTTTGTAAAACTGCGGTGATCCATTCGGGGATGGTGAGCGGATTGTGACAGGTGATACATTTATTGAGCTTGGGGCAGTCATGGGAGAGTCACCACGCTGGATTAGATGACACCATCACGAGCCTTAGTTATTGTTTTGGTAGTTGTTGCCCTTTGGATAATTCGTTTATTAGATTTTGGAGACTATGTAACTTTTATAACTACCGTACATTAATAAATGTGTTTGAATTTGTGGCTTTTGATATATACTAACCTCGGGCAACCGAGATGGTAACAACCTTTCATCTGTGGGGTATTCTGGTAAGGTACCTTGATATGAGGGGTGTTACAAAGTGGTATCAGAGCCGACGATTCCGGCACCTAAAACAAATGAACCCAATGAACTTAGGGAATCTAAATAAAATGAACCCGGGGAGAGTTGTTTGGAGTTGCCGCAAAGACTTGGGAGACGTCCCGAAGTCGCATTAAGGCCCTTACGATCTCAAGCCGGTCACATGGGGGGAAACTGTTGTATGTTTGAGTCATGTGAGTTTGATATCTATAGTTTGAATCTTGTGCATGGTTGGATGAAATGATGAAAGAAGTGGAATGTGATAGTTGTTGAAAGATGCATCGAGGATTGTTGATGTTAAACTTTGAGCATGAATATGTTGGCATGTTAAGTGTTGGAACATGGTAAAATATGAAAAGTGAATTGTGAAATTGTATCTCGTTGATATTGAGCATGAAGAATGTGATCATGTTACCTGTTTAATACAATGTTGAACATGAAGTATGGTAGTGGTACATGTGCATATGAACATGATGATTTTAATGCTTGATTGTTGGTAGAAGCATGTGATTAAGGTCATGCGTCTATATATGTGAATGTCGTGTTTAATTTTCATGTGAGTATGATAAGAGTTCACTTGTGTACTGGTTTCTTGGAGTTTTGAGTTGTTGTTGTTGCTTTATGCATGTTCAAATTGTTTCGGTTTAGGAAATTTGATTAGTATGAAGATCGATTACGGAAGGGTTGTCTTAAAACTGTCATAAGTCGAGTTCTAGAAAAGATATTGTTGTGATTCCAAGTTGAGGTGATAGCTTGTCCTCTTACGATTCTAACGATAGGTCACACGCCCAAAATGACCAAGTAACGAGTGAGATATGACTGTTTTACGAAAACTGGACGGTCTGAGAAACTGCGCCGATACTCGACCGAGTAGTCCCTACTCGGCCGAGTATCTTTTATACTCGACCGAGTATTCCATATTCGGCCGAGTAATATCTCGTGATAATACTTGTTTAGCGTGCGGAGTCGTGAACTCGGCCGAGTAGTCTCATACTCGACCGAGTAAGGTCTACTCGGCCGAGTATTCCCAATACTCGACCGAGTAATCCTTCTGCGACAATTGAGTTTGCTTCTGGAGTCGAAAACTCGACCGAGTAATATAGTTACTCGATCGAGTACCTTTTACTCGACCTAGTATGTTATGTACTCGACCGAGTACCTCATTGGGCGGTCATTTTGAGTCAGTGGTTATGTTCTTATGGTTGTTTTGAGTCGTAAGGTATGTATACCTGTATGTTTTGGGTCTTAAAGTATTCTTTTATATGCGACGGTCATGATACGTAAGTTACCAAATGTTATGATAGGGAAAATGCCGGGTTATGAGAGATAAGTGTTGGATAAGGAAGACATGTGTTAATGTGGTTGTGAGAAATAGTGGAAAAAGGAAAGGGAAGGATGATGAGCTAGTCGAGGTAAATAGCATGTTTTGTGAGATATGGTGAGTGATATAGTTGTGTGTTGAGTAATATAAAAGTAAGTATATATGGACAAAAGTAATGTAACTTTAAAGAAACGTGACAATGAAAGATTGAGATGAGGGATACGAATAGTGACATTTCGGGATGTGTAAGGACTTATAGAGGGAGACGGTTAGCATTGTGTTGGTTAAGGATATATGTAATGAAAGGATGCTTTAGAGGGATGGAGAAGAGGGGTATATAGTGAACTTAGATAGAGTTATGTCGCGACGTGGATTTGTAGATAGTGACCAAGTTTGAGAATTTGGAATATCAAGAGGTGGGCCTAGTGTGTAATTATTTGGGCGATTAACGGTATGAGATGAATTTTTGGTTTTCTAGAGATACAAAAGGGAGATACGACTAATTGAAGAGTAACTGTTAGTGTGTGGAGTTGATGGTGACAAGGGTGAGTGAGAAACAAGACGAGAGAGGATAAATGATAAGAAGAATGATAGGATATTGATATGAATTAATGGAATTAGAGTTGTGGAGCTACGAAGAAATAAAAAAAAAAAAATTACTAAAGAGTTAGGTAGAGAGAGGAAGGAGATGAATTATTACTTGGTATTATTGAGTAAAAGGAGGGGAAAAGGGATGGAAGTAAGTTGAGAGAACGTTGACCAGAGTTAAAGAGCATGAAGGTAGGAAATTATGAAATGTATGATATCCCCACTAGAGGGTGGGAGTTAATGGTTATATAGGAGAGCAGGACGACGTGTTAGCCGTGAGTTTCGAGGTATTAAGGGAATAAGGAGCTTGTAGAGTGGTTACACAATCTGAGATTTTGGTGGAGAGTTAGGTAACGATATGATAAAGGATAGAATTGGGAATAATGTTGAGGTAAATCTTGTTGATGGATTGGATGTTCGTTATTTGGGATGATAACCAAAGAGATAAAACGGATTGTGATATTAAGAAGTGATAGTAAGAGAGTAGTCACATGAAGGATGTTGGTGCCATAGTATTGTCACTAGTGGTTGAGGATGAGGTTACTTTAGGGAAGCTAGTTGATCTAATGAGGTTGATTTTGTAGAGACCAGATAGATATGTATGGTTGTGAGAGAGTATAAGATGTGGTTATATGAGGCGGTTGTTAGTAGTTGAGTATTAATGGTATGGTTACATTTGGCAGGGGGTGATGGTTATGCGGATGGGAGAATATGTTATGAGGGGTGTACGAGTTAAGCTCGAGTGAGAGGTAACTTTTAGCAGGTGGTAACTTACGTGATCAGGATTGACTAGTTGGATGTGATTATGGGTCTATGATGTGTATAAATGTTTGTGTGAGGTTCTGACCTCACGAGAAGCGGTATGGTGTGATAGTCATAAAGTTGTTGTATGAATGTTTGTGATATATGTTGGGTACGCCAATCTAATGGAATGAGGTTAAAAAGGTAATAATTTGATTGATCTGGCATGGATAGTTAAAATCGTAGGTGTATTGATGATACATGTATATTCCGTGAAAAGGTATGGATGATATGCATGAGATTCTTGTATGTTTATTCCGTATAAAATGTTGTGTTATGGTCGAGTAAAGCAGTTTTGAGTAAGTTTTCTTGTCCAGAGAGTTATACTGAGTCAGTGTTTGTGGGAATTATATGTGGGCGTGATGTTTATCGATGTGGTTGTTGTGCCTCGGGTGGTGATCCGGGCATGGTACTTCGTATTGTGATGCGGGCATTTTCGCTGCGGTGCGGTGTTGGTGGCGGTGTTGCGATGCCGTCACCGGTTGTGGTGGAGTATACGGGGTGGTTACGATTTGAGTTTGAAAGTCTGAGACCGATTATGCCTGATTGTTGTTTTGTTCTTTGTTGTTTCTTGTGAGTTTCGGTTAGACATGTAGACTGTTGTTTTGTTTGTTGATGTTTCTTACCAGTTTCAATTTGGGAATGAGGGTAGAGGATGATATAAAAGAGAGTTGTATATGTTTTCGTTGTTATCATGGTATAGTGATATTCTGTTGATGGGACACGATTGTGATAGGTTATTCTGATAATTTTGATCTTGTTCTAGATGAGGCTTTGGTAGACATGGTAATGATCTGATATATGCAAGTGATTCGTAGAACATGTGTGGTAATGATCTGATATATGCAGATGGTTCATAATCCTTTGTTGAGACAGTGAGTGTAGGGTGTTGGGTATTTAGTGTCGTGTTAAGTTATGTATGAGTCTTGCGGTAATGAAAGAAAGGAACTTGAGGATCTAGTGTGAGTGTACGTAACAAGTGTGGATCGTGAATTATGCTTTTGGCGATAAGAGTTTTATATAGTTTATATAGAGAGGTATGTCGTGTTGCGGTAATGTGGAAGAGTTAGAGTGTTTGTCATGATCAGGATGGTGTGGTATTGGTTAGATGGAGTGCAGAATGAGTTGAGGTATGTGAATTGTTTAAGTAAGAGAGCCTTGGATATAGTAAGTGTTTAGATTATAGGCGGGTATCTTTCACATGTGGTGGTGATGAAGATAATGAGAGGTATAGCTAAGGATCTAGTATTAGTGAGTTACGAGGACGTAACATGTGTCTTAAGAGGAGTAGGATGCGGCAAAGAGCGTTTGAGGGTTGTGCATGTCGTAATATTATTGGACGTAGAGTGTTGGTGTAGCATAAGGAATGGATGGGTACATATAGTGGTTGATAGTGTTAAAAGGCCATGGCTGTGCTTGTAGTAGTTCGATGTTTAGGAGTGTGAGAATTTTTCGATAGTGTTGATAAAAGTGGATGATGATATTTATGAGTTCGAGAGTTTTGGCAGCTGATGTTGATGAGTGTGAGTAAACTTCGAGGACGAAGTTCCTTTTTAAGAGTGGTAGAATGTAACATTCCGTTTTGATGGTTGATCTTCTTTTGTGGATTGTCTTGGTATTGAGTGCTATTGAGTGTTATGGAAGTGAGACAAGATTGGAAACATTATTTTGTGGTTATTCGATAATGTTATGGAGTCTATACCGAGAGGATATGTTATCTAGTAAGCGTGGTTAGTGGAGCTGGTGTTAGGTGTCCATGTTTTATAGGTTGGGTTGGAACTTCGGGGACGAAGTTCTTTTTAAGGGGGGAAGATTGTAACACTACGGATTTTCATAAGCTAAATACTCGACCGAGTAGAGCCTACTCGACCGAGTAGTGTCAAGGGTGTAGTTTGTTTGGGTTCTGCCGAGGAATACTCGGCCGAGTATGATGAATACTCGACCGAGTAGAGGATACTCGGCCGAGTATGCCCTATACTCGACCGAGTATCCGGTCTGGCGAGTTATATTTCAGCGGTTTGATGCGGGAGTGTTTGGGGTTGTTTTATATTCAAAGGCAGTTTCTAAAACGTCATTTCAACCCTAATCATTTTACAATCTCTCTAATCACTCCCTAATCATTCTCTAATCTCTTTATGTGTGTAATTGTCGTAATCCTTGCGCATAATCTCTCATCCTACTGTTGGTAAGTTTCATTCCCCATGTCATTTAATTATGTTCTTTTAGGGTTACTATATATATGGAATTTGGGGAAAAGGGGGAATTGTGCAATGTGTGATTGTGTTATATGGTTATTGTATAGGAGAAGACTTCATAGAGGAGCCTTTCTGATTGTTCGGTTTCCGTATCTTTGTTGATTGCTAAGGTAGGGTTTCCCTACTCAGTTCTATTTAATTAATTGGAGATGTTGTGATTGTACTGTGTATAATTGTTGTTATCTGCTGATCATCGGAGGATGGGTGTTGTGGAGACGTTGTTGGTGTGGTTGTGTTGTGATGGTTGTGGTGTTGTGACAGCTGTGATGCTGTGTGTATGGTTGTGGTGGAGTCACTTGCGGGAGTGGCTTCACACCCTAGTTCGCCCTCCGTAGAACCCGTCACGGGAGGGGATGTGCACATTAAGGGACATGGATTGTTAGTCGCTCGTTGATGAGCTGCACTAGGTGGGGATGGGCTGCGGTCACCCACTGGCGGCGAGGATTACCTGTTGTGATGGGTAATCTGGCAGGGCTACACACTTCGGTGTGTAGTCGGTTACTGTGTGTGAGATCGATGATCAGCTGGTGGTAATGTTTGTTGTCTTATATTGATTGAGTAGTACTGACCCCGTGTTGTTGTTTTGTAAAACCTGCGGTGATCCATTCGGGGATGGTGAGCAGATTGTGACAGGTGATACATTTATTGAGCTTAGGGCAGTCATGGGAGAGTCACCACGCTGGATTAGATGACACCATCACGAGCCTTAGTTATTGTTTTGGTAGTTGTTGCCCTTTGGATAATTCGTTTATTAGATTTTGGAGACTATGTAACTTTTATAACTACCGTACATTAATAAATGTGTTTGGATTGTTGCTTTTGATATATACTAACCTCGGGCAACCGAGATGGTAACAACCTTTCATGCTGGGGTAGTCCTGGTAAGGTACCTTGGTATGAGGGGGTGTTACATTTCCTTTGAAGCTCTTCATGAGAAGTTGATTCAACAAGAACTCCGCCTTAAGCACACGCTTGCCCCCACTCCTACGTCCTTCCCTCCTTCTGCCCATGCTGCCAATTTCCGCCCCAACACCAATAATAACAATCAAACCCGTCCTTCTTATCAATATCGCCAAAACTACCAGTCCAATCGTTCCTCCAACTATTCCCCAAAATCGTCCAACTCCACTCCCTCCCAACCTGGGTACTCAAAGCCATATAAGGGTCGTTGTCATTACTGTGATCACGTTGGTCACGTCGCTTCCGACTGCCGTGACTTTCAGGCCAAATATCCCAATGTTGTCTTCCCGACTCGACAACCTCGTGGTCCTCCTCATGCTCACACTGCTACTCATCAAACGAACCAGCCCTCACACTCTTGGACCGTCGATAGTGGTGCCTCGCACCACATCACGGATGATCTCAATACTCTATCCCTCCACCAAGCCTATGACGGGCCTGACGACTTAGTTATAGGCGATGGTTCCGCTCTTTCGATCACTCATACTGGTTCTTTCACAATCCCTTTCTCTAATTCCTCTCTTAAATTTACTAATGTCCTAGTTGTTCCGTCAATTTCTCGTAAACTGTTATCCGTCTCACAATTTTGTACTGATAATAATGCCTATGCTATTTTCTCACCCTCTTCTTTTTGTATTAAGGCAAATCCGACGGGAGCGGTCCTTCTTCAAGGTCCTCTTATTGATGGGTCGTATGTTTGGTCGCCAACTCCGCCTCAAGCACACATAGCCGTAGCTCCTGGTCAAGCTTCGTGGCACCATCGACTTGGCCATCCTTCTGATAAAGTCCTTCAAGTTTTAAATTCTAAGTTTAATTTTCGTCTTTCTTATTCAAATCCATGTATTGCCTGCCAATTGAATAAAAGTCACAAATTAGCTTTTGGTCATTCAACGCTCACCTCTACTGCTCCTCTCGATTTAATATTTTCGGATTTATGGACTTCCCCCGTCACTTCTCACGAGTCATTTAAGTACTATGTAATCTTTGTCGATCATTTCACCCACTATATATGGATTTATCCGCTTAAACGCAAATCCGACACTGCTTCTACCTTTCAAAAATTCCGAGCAATTGTTGAAAATTTCTTTAATAAACCGATTAAACAATTTTATTCCGACAACGGAGGTGAGTTTATCAAATTTACATCCGACCTTAATCTTACTGGAATCACACATTTAACATCGCCTCCTCATACTCCTGAGTATAACGGTTTTGCTGAACGTCGTCATCGTCACATTGTTGAAACCGGTTTATCGCTCCTCACTCACGCACAACTACCATCCTCACTTTGGGCTTATGCATTCTCCACCGCTGCCTACCTTATTAACCGCTTACCTACACCGTCTCTCAATAATGATTCTCCATACCATAAGCTCTTCCATCAAGAACCGAATTTCTCAAAGCTTCATAATTTTGGGTGCCTCTGCTTCCCTTGGTTGCGCCCATACACTACTCATAAACTCCAACCACGGTCAGCTCAATGCGTCTTCGTTTGCTACTCTCCGACCCAAAGTGCATATCTTTGTCTCGACCCCATTACCTCTCGCATTTATACCTCTCGACATGTCCGTTTCTTTGATGATCAGTTTCCATACCCTTCTCTCCTCAAGCTGTCCCCTTCTCAACCTTCCATTACATCGTCTGATTGGTGTCCTTCACTTTTCCTGTTCTTTCTTCTTCTTCTTCCCCGACATCCACCACTACTCCCGAGTCTCCTTCCTCTTCCCCATCTGAACCAACTCCTCCCAACACCACCCCTCCTCCTTCTACCCCGTCCCCGTCTCCTCCTCCCCCGCCGCCTCCACCACCACCTCCATCCACTAGACCCGTTATCCGCCTCTCCAACAACATCAGGAAGCCAAACCCGAAATACACCAAACCCGCCAGTACCTCGAAGCCCACCACCACTGCTCTCCTCTCTACTGTATCCAGTACCCATGTTACTCCATCCACAGTAAAACAAGCCCTTGTTGATCCCTTGTAGCGTGCCGCTATGCAGGCCGAATATGATGCTTTATCACGCAACCAAACCTGGTCCTTAGTCCCGCCAACTTCTGCTCCAAATATCATCGGCTGTAAATGGGTTTATCGCCTCAAATATAACCCCGATGGCAGTCTTAAGCAACACAAAGCTCGTCTCGTTGCTAAAGGTTTTCACCAACGACCCGGTCTTGATTATTCCGAAACATTTAGCCCAGTTATTAAACCCACTACCATTCGCCTTATTCTCTCCCTCGCTGTCACACATGGTTGGTCGCTTCGACAGATAGATATTAATAACGCCTTTTTACAAGGCACTTTGACCGAGGACGTTTACATGGTCCAACCACCTGGTTTCGTCAGTTCTGAATTTTCGACTTATATTTGCAAATTACAAAAAGCTATTTATGGCCTTAAACAAGCCCTCGGGCTTGGTACACCGAACTCAAAAATTATTTTATTTCATTTGGTTTTCGAAATTCAATTTCTGATCCGTCGTTATTTATTCTTAATCGTTCTAATGTTCGTTTATATGCCTTAGTTTATGTCGATGACATAATTATTACAGGACCGGACACTACAGCCGTTAATGCCTTTATTGCAGCTATCTCGTCGCGTTTTTCTCTCAAGGACCTTGGCTGCCTCTCTTATTTTCTGGGTATGGAAGTTACTCCGACATCTACTGGTTTACATCTCAATCAATCCAATTATATTTCCGATATTCTTTCTCGCTTTAATATGCTGGATTGCAACCCGTCCACCACGCCAATGCTGCATTTTCCACACCTCAAACGGGAAGATCATCAACCAATTGAGAACGAGTCAAATTATCAGGCAATCGTGGGTAGTTTGCAATATCTTTCGTTAACACGGCCTGATATCGCCTTTTCAGTAAATAAACTTGCTCAGTTTGTCACTCATCCGACTTCCACTCACTGGTGCTCTCTTAAACGGTTACTTCGTTACTTAAAAGGTTCTATCAATCAGGGTATTCATCTACAAAGTCGTGCACCCTTCAACCTACACGCGTTTTGTGACGCGGACTTGGCTGGGGACCCGGGTGGCTATGTTTCAACTACTGGTTATGTTGTCTTTCTTGGCCAAAATCCTATATCATGGTTCTCTAAGAAGCAAAGGGCACTGTCACGGTCTTCCACCGAAGCCGAATTTAGAGCCATTGCTGACACTACTTCCGAATTACTATGGCTAAAGTCGCTTCTCACTGAACTCGGTCTCTCCTTGCCATCTACTCCTACAATTTTATGTGATAACCTTGGTGCCAAGAACTACTCTGCTAATCCTATTTTTCATTCACGAATGAAGCATCTCGCGCTTGCCTTTCATTTTGTTCGGGAACAGGTTCAATTTGGCACCATTCGAGTTCAACACATCAACGGCGACGATCAACTCGCGGATACTCTCACCAAGCCGTTGCTAAAGTCACGATTTCTTCTCCTTGCATCCAAGATTGGTCTTACTCTTCGACCGTCCATCTTGCGGGAGCGTATTAAGGATACAAATAATAAACTCGATAATACAAAGACGGAGTCAACAGCACAACAAACAATACCAAGCAAATAGCACATGTTCCTATTTCTTCTCCTCTGTTTAGTCGAGAGTTTTAGTCAATTGTATACTCCTTGTTAATAGCTCTTGTTAGCTTAAAAGTAGGTTTTTGTTATCTATAAGTCTATAACCTAGCTATTAGTTAGACTAATTTAGTATATATATGTACCTCTTGTATTACGTTCAATTCATCAATTCAATTATTAATCTCATCTCATTCTTCACAAATATCATATATAGAAAACTCTATGAAATATAGAGTTGTTTTATAGCTCTTTAAAATTCTTACTTATTATATGGAGCCAAGCTAAGTAAGAATGATTTTTATGATCAATGCACTTCTACAAGTGATTTAATTAAAGGTATTGAAGATTAATACTCAATTCTTCATTCATAAGGAGACAATGTTAATGAATAAGAACTGGTGATTGGATCTCAACCACGTAGGTCTTAGTTGAGAGAGTCTTTTTAAATGGTATCAGAAGTTGATGAACCCTGAAATCCCAATTCGGGTTTTAAGAGTCTCTAAAATCTTACAAATGGAAGTTTAACATATGGTATTATTGGTGATTATGGTGAACTTATGCCTTATTCACTTTCAAGCCCAAATAATTAACAGGCGAGTAAACATGCGTGTTAAAGTATAAGAACCATTTGTTGGTAGTTCAAAAATGGATGGAGGGAATAATAATAGTTAGAAGACCCTTGACCAGTTAAACAATTGATTTGACATGATAACTGGAAAAAAAAAACATAAAATAAAAAGTCAACTAAGTAAGAAAAACTACTACCAGTCTACCATACATCTAAGTGATTTAACTACCTACAACGATTAGATTATTGCATTATTTGCTTACTATAAAACATACTATAAAATTGTTGTATACACTAAAATTTGGGAGAGATGGTCTTTTAAGTTATTGAGAGATCAGTCTTCCGTACCCTCTTATTTGTACTTCGTGATTCTTTTATTGTGATCGTGACATAGTAAATTCGTACTTATTTACATAATAAATGTATTCATTTTATCTTTAATCATGATTTATACCTATTTTATTATCTTTAATATCACTTTTTCTTAAAATTGTAAAATAGTCTCTCAATAAACTTATTAAGAGGTCGTCTCTCACGAGACCTACTCGTATTGTATATAATACAATCACATAAAAATAGTCATTTTATAATAAAAAGTGACCATTTTATGTAAAAAAAACAACCATTCTAAATGACCACTTTTTAATGTAAAAATCATCATTTTTTACCGATCAATAAAATAGTCGTACACAATAACTACTCCTCGTTTGGTTGATACAGGAATTAAATTGATGTGTTAATTTGCAATATACGGGAGTTTAATTCCTACATTAAAATTCACGTGAATTACAATAATACGTTTGGTTGTCATGTTGGAGTTTTACTTTTCTAGGAATTTCCAATGACCATGAGGGGTAAATAGATAAATTCCCTCATCATGTAGGAGTTGGAAACGCCTAAGAGTTTTAAACTCCCCCATTTTACAAAAAATGGGGTAACCAAACAACCTCTAGAAATCCCAATTCATGGGATTCTAGAATTCCCATGAATTGGGTGAGCAACCAAACGAGGCCTTAATATAATTACTAATAGCTTGCTTAAATATAAGGGCACTGTGGCACACATAATAAAATTAGCACAAAATCTCATTTGTGACGGTACATATCCGTCACTCTGGAGTGACGAATACCATTTTACCTCACAAAGTACCCACCTTTTCTCTCTCTGCAACACTATTCATGTGGTCCCCTTTCTCCACTAACCCATTTTGTTACCATTTTAACTCACAAAATATCCGCCACAAATGGTGACCCGTCACAAGGGAGACCAATTGTAAAATTAGTAAATACATTATCCAAATTCCAATCCCACTATTGTCAAATATCATGACACAATTATGAGCATGATTCTTGCTTCCTCTATAATTATAAATATTTATAATTTATAATACAAATACAAAGTCAACTGATTAAACCTATCGTTAATTTATAATACCATGGCAGCTTGTTCAACCCTCATGTACTTTTCAATACAACGATGGTACAATCGTACACAATAATGTTCCATGTCATCTGATAAACTTACGGTGGATGCGAGTTACTTGTTTGACAATCTTATTACGGAGTAATATGTTACTCCATACATTACTATAATAATAACAATACCTTTATCAAATATCAGGTAGCTTATCAGATCGATATACTCGTATTTAGTAGTAAAGATAGAATTTGAACTCAACACGGGTGAAAAATTCCACGAAAACTAATAAGTAATGTTATAAGAGAAACTCGAAGAATTCAAAAATGTTAATTAAGAGCTCTAAAATCGCACGGTTTTATGTTAAAGACTCTTCAAGACGATCTCACGCGAGTTATTATTTATGGGTTGAGAGCAGTGGCGTAGCCACCTTATGAGCAACGGAGTCTTAAGACCCCACAGGTTTTTGTAGATTTACCAAATCGTATGCCGGGATATATATGTACGATTGTACTGATTTTTGACTACGTCACGTAAGACCCCTCTATTTTATGAGTGGTAAGATAGACCCCGTTGGTAAAAATTTTCTAGCTACGCCACTGGTTGATATGAGAGAGTATGTTTTCTTGATTTAGAGTCTTTCACCCTAATGAAAAACATGTTAGCTTAATATATGCAATTTAAGGCCTCGTTTGGTTACACTCTCAATTCATGGGAATTCTAAATTCCAGGAATTGAGTTTTTGATAACATGTTTAGTTACCCCCCATATTACAAAATGGGGGAGTTTACAATTCAAAGGGAGTTTTCAACTCCTACATGATGTAGGAGTTTGATTACCAACCCCTACCTACGTAATTGGAAACTCCCCTATCCCATTTCCTTAAAATTACCCATTTGCCCATTTGTATAAATTAGTTGCCAGTAATATTACGGCGGGGTATATTGGTAATTAGAAACTAAAATCATGTAAATTGACACGGTTCAACCAAACATTGCATGGGAGTTTAATTCCTGGGAAAAACAAACTACCCCAAGGCAACCAAATATATTTTCACAAATTTATCATTTCATGGAAATTGGATGTAGGAGTTGGATTCTAGTGAATTTCAAACTACCACATGAATTCTATTTCCGCATGAACCAAACAAGGCCTAAATACGACATTTACGACTACTTATGTTCGGGGGTTTAACCAATTGGATTAATTACTTAGTGACTCAAATGACCAAAGGGTACGGGCGTGTAATAGTCATGTGGGAAATTTGCATTGTCCGTAGTACATCTCACGTCGTACACAAGCTCACGAGGGATCCTAATTCTTCGGAATTTTTTTATTATCTCTAACGTCAAAATATTCCCCAAATTAATAAATAAATTCAACTAGTAAATTATTTAATCAAAATGTCGACACTTTTTACGCATTATAAATAAGCATAATTTTCAACACGAAAACACCAACACCAAGTAAACACTAACAATACATACATACAAACTAAATCAACAAAAAAAAAAATGTCTAGTAAGAAAATGAGGGCACTTCAAACAATTACATGTTATATATTCTTAGTCATTTTCGTCTCGTTCGCAAACCTGGCCCGTGCCCAGGACGTCTCAGGATGTGAGGCGTCTGCTAGTCATGGGTGTTACGATAAGGAAAAGTCTTTAAAACTTAAAATAATAGCCATATTTACTATTTTAGTGGCTAGCGTGATTGGAATAGGTTTACCTTTATTCTCAACCGCGTTTCCTGCCTTACATCCAGACAGAACCCCGGCGCTGGTGGTCAAAACCCTGGCTTCGGGGGTGATATTGTCAACGGGTTTCATGCATGTGTTACCTGACTCGTGGGCTAATTTAACGTCAGAGTGTTTGCCTGAAAACCCGTGGAGAATGTATCCTATGTCAACTTTGATCGCGATGTTTACCACCATCTTGACTATGATGATGGATACAATCGCCACCGCGTATTATAAGAAGAGAGGGATGAAAAATAGGTTACATTCTCATGGTGGTGGTGGTCATGGTCACGGTCACGGTCACGGTGGTGGTGTTAATGTTATCCATCATATTGAGAATGATAGTGGCAATGAGACGGAATTAGTGGACCAAAACAACGATAAAATCGTACAAGGTGGGACGGTTGATGATAAAGAGTCTCAATTGTTACGATATCGTATCGTTGCCCAGGTATGATTTATGAGCTAGAATATGTCAATGTTATTAGTTATTACATGTCTCCCGATTAATTATTTACGTTTTTTTTTATAACGACTAATACAAAAAGTCAAAAATAAATACTTCGTATATGAAAAGGTGAAAAAATAAGATGCACGTAATAATATGAGGAGAGTCGGAGGTATTCGATAATAGGTTTCAGGTTTGAATCTCCCCTCTACGACTCCACTATGCGGTGAAAAATAGACTTGTATATATCTGAAACGGGAATGTAAAGAAATTGCTGAGACACTCAAATTAAACATTCAAATAAAGAAAATGGTGAAAAATTAATTAGGGCTGATGGAGTAGTATAGTGTGGTACATTTACGTTATATTCAATTATTATATCACATACTAAATTGAAATAAACTAATTCATGATTTCATCATTTTCATGTGATGCGTATAAAGTCAATTTCTTTGTTATATTTCTTAAACCTAAAGGAAAGTGGAAGAAACGTACTCCATGTTCTTTATAAATACAGGATATAAAGTTAATAATCAATAATCAACAATCAATAATCAATAATGTACAAATAACCATTTGTATATATATGTATGGCACTATAACGGTATATTAACGGTTGTTACATTTCAATCATGTGTCTACCGTCTATTAAAATACCAGTCACAAAATATTTAAGAAAAAAGTAAACAAAAGATTAAAACGGATAAAATAAACAATTGTATATTTGACTATTATTTTCTAATTGAATACTTGTTCTATTTATCTCTCTGTATATATATTGCACATCAAAGGAATAAGTCAATGTAATATTTCAAAGAACTTGTTAGTAACATACAAATATACAATCATACATATATATAATCTGAAATGTATGTATAACGTACGTTTACCAAGTAAACTAAAGAACGATAACAATTAAGACATTCTTGATTGTTTACCAAATATATTCATTTGAAATATATATTTTTTAACTAAAGATAAACAAATAATTGAGACAATAATTATATGCATGTATAAGTTTACATTGAGTTAGAAATATATTTTATTACATGCATGTAAATAAGATAAACTGAAAATAAAATAAATGAATACAGGTGCTGGAGCTGGGAATAGTGGTGCACTCGGTTGTAATAGGATTGTCAATGGGAGTATCCAACAATCCATGTACAATAAGACCACTTGTTGCTGCTATGTGTTTCCATCAACTCTTTGAGGGCATGGGCCTTGGCGGTTGCATCTTGCAGGTATTTCGATTGTTATTGTATAAAATCGTTTTATAATAATATTTTTTGAAAACTCTTTTACTATCAGTAATAATTCTTTTATTTGGTACTCATTTTCATAATGAAATTAACAATTGTTAAGAACTTTTTTACTTAGTAATCGGGCCAGTACGGGCTTGGGCCGGGCCTTTCTATCCAAAACGGCCCATTTGTGTGGGCCGGGCTGGACCGGGCCAGATGCGTGGGCTTATTTGACAGGCCCAAACACGGGCTAATTTGGGCTTTTGGGCCTAAATGGGCTTTTCGGGCCCTAAAATTTACGACTTACATTAGAAAATAATTAGCATAATACTTTCAATTACTACTTTAAAAACATACGTAGTTTATAAAATTGTACAAAATATGATGAAATGCTTATGAATTGCTCTCCAAAATAAAATAAAGACAAACACCCCCACTTTAGAATGCTTAATCATGCATTCGTGATATGATTTATGTTATATACACATTATTTTATAAATCTTAAAAAATATACTTGAGTTTTTAAAAAGGTGTTTATAACTAAAACACTATTTTAATAGGTTTTATAAAAAAAAATTCATTTATTAATAAATATGGGCCGGGCCAGGCCAAAATTTGGGCCAGGAGCTTGGCCCAAACCCGGCCCAAAAATATGTTGGGCCTTTTTGGGCCAGCCCACGGGCTTTTTTGGGCCAAAATAAAAGGCCCAAGCCCTTCTAAAAAGTGGGCCAGGCTGGGTAGGGCCAATGAGCTTAGACTATTTGATCAGCTCTATTGCTAAGTTTCAAATCCTGACTCCACCGTGCACATATTTTTTCAGGCGGATTACGGAATAAAGATGAAAGCAATAATGGTAGCCTTCTTTGCAACCACAACACCACTTGGTATTGCAATTGGGCTAGCAATCTTAAATGTATATGATGAGAACAGCCCAGCTGCCCTTATAATTGTAGGGGTGTTGAATGCCATGTCTTCTGGGTTACTTATTTACATGGCTTTAGTGGACCTTTTGGCCGCTGATTTTATGGGACCTAAACTTCAAGCAAGTATTAAACTTCAATTTGTTTGCTATGCTGCTGTGTTTTTAGGCATGGGTGTCATGTCCCTTATGGCTAAATGGGCTTAAGGAGGGAGATCTACCTTAATTTTAATTTCCAAATTTGTAACAATGTGGTTGTGTTAATACTCTCTCCGACTCAACTGGTTCATTATGTAAAAAATCGGTGAGTGAGACAAAGTACTAATTCGTCGAGTTGTGTGTATTATTATCTTTGGGCCGCAAAATAAGTACCTTTGGGATACTATCCTTTTCTTTGATGACGAGTCAGGATAGTATAAAGGGTAGCAGTGTGTTCGCGGCCCTAAATTTCGAATTAAGGCTCTTTGTATTTTTGTGTATATTTTCGATACTTTGAGAATTAGAAAGGCAAATCATTTTGCAATTGTGATGTTGTATCTTCATACCTTTTTAACGTTTTTTTTCCATAAATGTATTATAATAACGTTTAAAATAGATATGTAATGTTGTAAACCTGTAGCTAATGAAGCACCAACCTCTAATTAAAGTTCTCTCTCCAAACTCTACGACACAGAAGGAAGACTAAAGGGGTGTTTGGTTGAGTAAGTTGGGTGGAATGGTATGATTTTAATCGATGCTACTGGTTGGGTCAGGCATTTTGAAATAAAGTTATAAACCTAATGAATTCTTATTTCCACCATAACTCTTTGAATTCTCATACCCACATTTTCATCAAGTTTCAAACTACATTCCTCGTCTATACAATTGTAGAGTAAACCAAACAAGAACTAAATATGTTTAGGCTTATAAATCCATTCATCCATGCATATGGTATCTCGCTAACTCATTCTATTCAAATCTATTCCGACTTCTTGAACTAAACTCCAAATGTTACCTCAATTAACTATGTTATTTGATGTAATGAAACTTAAAGTTACCTATTAACCCAGACACTAATTATTAGCATTTCAATTTAAGATAAAATCGGACCAAAAGAATTCAATTCAGTTGATTTGCGGCCCACTTAATTCATCTTTTCGTTCGTCGGGGCATTTGGTCATGCGACTCATCTCCAATCCGATCTTATCCGATACCACGAAAAACAACATAATGCTAAAGTTCATGGATCATCTCGTCCGTTGAACACAGCTCATCGCACCTGCCAAATAAGCGGGTAAGGGAAAGACATTTTGAGAAAAATGGCATTTTGAGAAAAATACAGTACCCGCATTTTGAGAAAAATACAGTACCCGACCCATTAATTTGTCCTAAACCCGCTAATCCACTTTTCTATGGTCCAAAAAAAAAAACATAAATCTGTTAAATATCCGGTCCAAATCCGCACTTGATTAAAATGCTATGCCTAAAAACTCTCCTAAACTAATAAATCCTCAAATTTTCCAATTGACAAAATTCTAATTTCCCCAAATCAATCAAATAAAACCCCCACACCATTATGTCAAAACCCTAACATTATTTCATGAAAAAATGAGCTGCAATGCTAAACCAATTAAAATCAAAATTAAATCAAGCTCAAATATTAATAGGAAGAGTTTTAATTGGCGACTCTAATGGCGTCCGTGAAAGCAGAAACTACTACACTAAAAGAAAGAAAGATACCTTGTATTGCAAGGTAAGTGCTTTGGGAAATCATTCGATCGCCATTAAACCTGAGCTTGATAATTGGGTTGATAATGGCAAAAAGGTTTGTTTTGCGGAGTTACAAAGGATCATTCTCGATTTTCGCAAGCGAAAACAGTTCAGTCATGCTCTTGAGGTAATCATTTCAGTTTTTCTTTTCTTTTATTTTGTTTGATGAAATTTGAATGGTGTTTGGATTCAGTGACGGAGTTAGAATTTGAATTACCGTAAATTTTAGGGGGAACTGTATTTTATACGAGAAATACAAAGATGTATTGTATTGGGAATGCCAATATAAGAGTATGCACAAATTCTTGTTTAAGACGGATATTGTCGTCCTAAGAGAGACTAAAGATCGAAACTTTCAACTAAAAGTTCCAACTTTTACCAATTTAGCATAGGCTGAAAATTTTAGGGGGCGAATTAGCAATACAATGTAGTAACCTTGAGAAAATCGAAACCTTTAGCTAAAATTTAGTGAAGGCATAAATGCATAATGCATTAATGCCACTCCGAAATTACCAATGCCACCCAAAGACGGTGAATAGTAACATGCCCTTAGACTTAACTTGTATTGTTGTGGCATTAACAAAAATGTAGTGACATTGTTAAATTCAACAACAGGCATTAACAAAAATGTAGTGACATTGTTAAATTCAACAACAGAGGCCTGGGCCGCACCCGAACGGAGGAGAACGAGTCCACAATACAAGCCCAAGAGGTTCCACTCTAAAACCAATTGTCAATAGAGGGAGTAGCCCCTTGCCTTATATAGTGGAATTCTCTTATCTAATTCTCGTGGGATCTTTACATGTATAACTCATATATAGGCCGGAGCTTTTATCCTCAACCGACATTGTCATTTCCCAAAATTTATGTGAACTTTTATTGCTTTGGGGGGTAAGAGTCCCTGACTCCGTGCTATACCCCTCACTTTGCCACAGTTCAGGAAAATGAGTAAATTCGGTATGTTAAATACTTACAAGATGATTAATGTGTGTTTCGACTTGACCAGTTTATTTAGGTACACAATGCGGCATTTTATGATGGTCTGGTGATGTGTGTTTTTGTTTCAAACCCTCTATGTTTAATTCGGGTGAGGCTGAGGATATTTTTGTTGGGGAATTTTGAATTATAGAGATTTTCATAGGGGATTTGGTTATGCTTTATTGCTTGGGAGTAGGTTAGACAATTCATAGGGGTAAGGTTGCGGGCATTTGGACCTTCAGAGACATTATAGCTAGTGGGATTACTACTTGGATGCCAATACGGCTAATGGTTATGACTTATGAGTAGGATATGAATGAGTGGTCATCCTTCTGAATTCGTGGTTAAATAATTTGTTAGTGTCTGCACTCGTTAATGATAGGGGTTTGTGTCAATGAAATATTGAGATGTAAATATGAGGGTTTTGCTGCGATGGTACAACAACAACATTACCATAGTACCTCAATGGCTCCCGCAATGTACGATGGTACCAGGAAAAATAAACGTGCGACAATCTAATCTTCAAAGTCGCAGGCTTGGTGGGAAAATTGTAAGACAGGGTGCATTATTGGTGGTGTATCGACTAAAGAGAATTCTCTGATTTTGATTGTCGTTAGGTTCTCCACAAGAAGAAGTCATAATTGTAGACTTTTTATATGTAATGTAGTATGTAATGGGAGTGCATAAGGTACATGAATGGCCATCTTGACATATTTGTTCGCTATTGCTCATGAATCATGGGCGACATATATGATACGCATATAGTTAATCTGGTGGTGTATTTTCTCTTAGGTGTGAAATACGAATCAATGGTGCTTCTAGCAACTTGCATGGAGGCGTGTTACCACTGTCTTTGTTTTGATGAGCAATGTAGCTTCAATATCCATTGAATGAATCAAACGAGGCTTATTTCTATAACATCTCGAATTTTTATTAGATGGTTGCCTGGTTGGTTATATTCTAGATTCCAATGTTTAAACCATTGCTTCTAATAATGTAGGTTTCAGAGTGGATGTATGCAAAGGGGCTTTTTAAATTCACGCCAACTGAACACGCTGGTCAACTCGATCTCATTGGTAGAGTCCGTGGTTTTTTATCTGCCGAAGAATATTTCTATAGCTTACAAGATGCAGAGAAGACTAACAAAACATGTGATGCTCTTCTGAACTGCTATGTCCGAGAACGCCAAGTATACAAGGCCTTAACTCATTTTGAGAAAATGAAGGAGGTGGGTTTTGCATGTACAACGCTCACTTATAATGACATCATGTGCCTTTACACCGACATTGGACAATTTGACAAGGTTCCTGATGTTCTAACTGAGATGAAGAAAAACAAGGTTTTACCGGATAACTATAGCTATAGATTATGCATTAATTCATACGTAGGAAGATCTGATATAGAGGCAGTGGAAAACTGTTTAAAAGAAGCCGAAACTCAACCCCGCATGGAAGTAGACTGGAACACATATGCAGCTGCGGCCAATTTTTATTTAACTGAAAACTTGATTGACAAGGCGGTTTATGCCTTGAAAAAGGCAGAGGTAAGATTTGATCACAAAGATAAAGCTGGGTATAGTTTTCTAATTTCCCTTTATGCTAAACTCGGAAATAAGGATGAAATATTGAGATTGTGGGAACTTGAAAAGAACGTTAGCAGGAAGTGTATTAACAACGAGTTTATTACTGTATTGGAATCCCTTGTGAAAATCGGTGCCCTAGAAGAAGCCGAAAAGGTCCTAAAGGAGTGGGACTCATCTGACAATGTGTATGATTTCCGGGTTCCTAATATTGTCATCCTAGGTTATTTGAACCGGGGATTGGCCGAGAAAGGAGAGGCCATGCTTAATGAGTTGCTGGAGAAGGGAAGGTCTTGTCACCCAAACACGTGGAGCATATTAGCGGGAATGTACCAGGCAAAGGGTGAGATGCACAAGGCAATTAGGTGCATGAAGGTAGGATTGTCGTTTTATGTACCAAATGAAGGGTGGAGACCTTATCAGCAAGTCATTAATAGTCTTCTAAGTTGGGTTGGTGACCATGGTAGTTTAGAAGAGGCTGAATCCTTTGTCGAACTGTTGAGAAATGTGGATCCGGGTAATAGACCCTTGTATCATACTTTGATGAAGGCATATGTCCGACATGGCAAGAATATTGACGGCCTTTGGAAAAATTGAATGAAGGCTGATTAACTGAGTGAAAATGAAAAGACGAAAATGATCCTTCGCTCAATACCTGAAATAACTTGGCATGATGCCTAAAAAGCGAAGAATTTGTCAGATATGTTCGGCATTTGAGACATCTGAAGTTTCTACTGACATTGTTGCAATCAGCTACAGAATTCAGACATTGTGACTTATTTTTTTTGGTGTAAACGGGGGTGTCCACCGTCAAGAACAGTGAATAATTATAGCTATTGACTTGCAGAATAAAAGCACAGGGAAGTTGACAGTGGATTTCGATGCTATGGCAAAGGATGATTATCTGCTCGGTATGCAGGCGATTCAGTGAGGCTCTTGATTGTTGCTCCCTCTTTCCCGTTTATAATTTTATATCGGCCCATTTGGCTTTGATTGTCAATTTTGACCATTGTTTTCTCATGATATACCCACTAAATTCGACTTTATTTTTTAGTTTATTTAGTATCTTTAGGATACAATTCTTTTCATTGTTGACGAGTTAGGATAGTATAAAGGATAGCAGTGTGTTCGCGGCCCTAAAATTTCAAATTAAGGCTCTTTGGATCTTTGTGTATATTTTCGATATTTTGAGAATTAAGAAAAGCAAATCATTTTGCTATTGTGACGTTGTATCTTCATGAATTTTTAAACGTTTTTCGTTTCCATAAGTGTCTCATAGTAATGCTTAAAAGAGATGTTTAATGTACTTCGTATTAGATAATGAAGCATCAACCTCTAATGGAAGTTCTTCCTCACATTTGAGCGATGATACTCTTACTCATGAGTTTTGACACTACTGCAGTTACAACACTCAAACTAAAGACTTATAGTTAGTGATCAAAGTTACCCTTACAACTCGATAAAGTAGTTTATTTAAATATTTTATTGGGTTATTCCCATTGGTAGCCTCGAGTTATCCACTTTTCTCACTGGTACCCTCGCCTTTTCATAATCTCCAATTATACCCCTTAACTTTCTTCATTACTCCCAACTGTTACCATAACTATTTTCCGTCAAATACTTCCGTTAGATTTTTGACAACGTGTACTATATATCTCCCTCCCAAAATCCACGATTAAAATTCATATATTCCTGCTACCTCTGCTTGTTTGCCCTATTCAACTTCCTCTTTGCCCTATTCAACTTCCTCTACTTGTTTTTCTGATTCTTCGTCAAATTTATCAACACACACATGAGTGGCAAGTCACATATCAAACTGCAAAAGAGAGGGGAGAAATGCAAGGTAAGATTACCAATCGTTGTAACAAGATGAGTGACAAGTCACATATCAAACTTTTTGACTCACTAGAAGACTTAGAGGGTGCAGTTTTGGGCAATACTGAAACAGAATTTGCAGCTGAAATTGTCAACACCCAGACATCAGCAGCCGCTTCAGTCCATGGTTCATCAAGCAAGGTTCATAAGAGGAAGACAAGATGAAGAATTGCTGATATAATAGCAGTTGATTTTGTATTATGACTGATATGGAATGCTAGTTAGCAAGAAGACCAATCTCCTTTATGTCTTTAGCAGTTGCTGTAATGTTTTGTTTTGGTTCTAAAACATGAAATTGGCATGTCTTTACAAACAGGAAGACAAGATCAAGAATTGTTGCTATGAAACATGAAAGTTTTTGTTTGAGAAACACATTCATCTACTGTCAAATTTGCTAGATTCCCTCCTTTAATTCCAAGTATCTAGCTTCAGCCTTTAATTACTTCACAAAAGCTCTATTAAGACGATATTATCCGTCTTAAAAGAGATTTATTTGTACATCACATTTATCATTCTCCAAAAAGAATCAGAAACAATAAACTAGTGATTTGTTATTAAACCCAACAAAGAAAACCATAGAAATTGCAAATTTAAACATGAAAAACAATCATGGTACAAATGATTAAAAGTTAGAAGATGTCAGACAAACCTGGAAAAGAGAAATTGAGTTATTCATCTTCTAATTGGAGATATCAACGAATGTCGAGAATCAAATGGAGTATATTCAGTATAGTGAACAAGATGAAGTGTTGAGGATTAATCTAGTACTCCACAGCCAAGTTTTTCGAGAATCAAATGGAGTATATTCAGTATATTAGTTGTATATAGAAAGTTAAAATGAGATGTCATCACCATAGCCAAACTGCGAAAGCAAAATGAGGTAGGCTTACCTTATGTACAGTGAGCTTTTAGAGTGGATTTTGGGAGAGAGAATGTACATTTAGCAGCTGAGTCACAAAATCTAACGGAAGTATTTGACGGAAAATAGTTATGGTAACAGTTGGGAGTAAAGAAGAAAGTTAAGGGGTATAATTGGAGATTATAAAAAGGCGAGGGTACCAGTGAGAAAAGTGGATAACTCGAGGCTACCAATGGAAATAACCCTATTTTATTTGATTAAGCAAAATTTAAATTTACAAAAATTATCTCTCTTTATCAAATCCCATTTTTTCCATTTTAAACTAAAATTAGACGGAATCAAAAGTCCAATTTAATCTCAATAGAGGCCGGATATTTTACTCCGATCTCATCCACCTAATTCATCTTGTCATGTTTCGGACACCTCTTCCGATCTCAATCTCATCCGATCTTAGACCGATGCTTAGTTGCTTACCCTAAAACACAACGAAAAAAATAGGGTTTTTTTGTAAAAAAACTATCTTATATTTAAGGGTATTTGTAAAAAGACAACTTTACATTATTTTTTTTGTTTTCAACTACCTTTGTTTTCTTTATTTTTGTTTAATAACTACCTATGCCAAGAGTATAGCCATATTTGGTCAATTTTCCGGCATTAATCTATCTCATAAGACTTTTTATTGATTTAATCTTACGTAGGCCCGATTTCGGGGAAATTAAGATGTACTTACACTTTACTTTAGTGAATATTTGTAGTTATTATTGTAGTATATAAGCATAAGTTTTGCTTGTCTGAAGTTTAATTGGAAGTTGGTCGTAGTTGATAATTGTTATCTGATGTTAACAGAGTCATGTGGGATACGCTAATGTCGTTAAACTGGCCAAATCTCTTCAGATTTTCAGCATAAGTAGTTATTAAACAAAAATAAAGAAAACGAAGGTAGTTGAAAACAAAAAAAATAATGTAAGGTAGTCTTTTTACAAATACCCATAAATATAAGGTAGTTTTTGACAAAAAAAACCCAAAAAAAAAATGCTAAAATGACAAAAATCACCTATCAAACTAAAAACCCTTGTAAAACCAATAAACCCCCAAATTTTCCAATTGACATAAATTCAAATTTCCTCAAATCAATCAAACAAAACCCTAACATTTTTTCATGAAAAAATGAGCTCCAAACTATACACAATGCTAAACCAATTAAAATCAAAATTAAATCAAACTCAAATCTTAGTAGGAAGAGCTTTAATTGGCCACTCTAATGGCGTCCGTGAAGGTAGAAATTACTGCACTTCAGGAAAGAAAGATACCTTGTATAACAAGGTTTCTCCTTTGGGAAATCCTCGGATCGCCATTAAACCTGAGCTTGATAATTGGGTTGATAATGGTAACAAGGTTTGTTTTGGTGAGTTACAAAGAATCATTCTCGATTTACGCAAGCGAAAACGGTTCAGCCACGCTCTTGAGGTAGTCATTTCTGTTTTTCTTTTGTTTTGTTAGGTTTAATTTGAATTGGGTTTAGATTCAGTGGCGGAATCAGAATTTGAAATACCGGATTGGCGATTGAATAGTAGTAAAAGACTCCATCTGTCCCAAATCCCAATCATTTGGGTACGTACTCGTCACAAAGAATATAAAAGGTAAACAAATGATTGATACGGAGGGAGTATTATATATATCCCCTTCTATTCTCAGGAATGTTTCATACTGTTTTTTATACGAGAAATACAAAGGCGTATTAGAGATACCGATACCAATGAGTATGTTTTTGTAATGTTTTGGACAAAAGATCGAAACTTTGAACTAAAAATTCCATCTTTTAGTGCTCAGGGAGGGCGAAACCTCGCTTCGTTAATATTTGGAATAATGGGTATGTTTAGTATTTGCTAGATAGTTAATGTGTGTTGTTGTTTGAACACCGGGTGAGGCGGCATTTTATGATTGTCTAATGATTTGTATTTTTGTTTGAAAACCATTATATTCATTCGGGTGAGGAGGAAACACGGAGTATGTTTGTATTTTTGGATTTATATTTGCTTTGTAAGATGATTGTTTGGGGAAATTTGAATCATAGAGATTTTTATAGGGAAGTTTGATTATGCTTGGAAGTAGCCTCGATGATTTATAGAGGTAAGGCTGCGTGCATAAGGACCTTCTGAGACATTCTAGCAGTGGGATTACTACTTGGATGTCAATAGCGCTAGTGGTTATGACTTATGAGTAGGATACTAGGATATGGATGTGTGTTTGTGATTCTGAGTTCGCGGGTATATGATATGTTAGTGCCTGTTTTCGTGAATGATATGGGTTTGTGTCAATGTGATATTGAGATGTAAATACGAGGCTTTTGCTACAACGGTACAACAACAACAACATTACCGCAGTGCCTCAATGGCTCTCGCAATTGCGTGGTGGTGGTGGGGGTCGAATGTACGAAGGTGCCAGGAAAAATTAACGTGTGCGACAATCTTCAAAGTCGCAGACTTGTTGAGAAATTGTAAGACAGGGTGCATTATTGATTCTCTTATTTCATACCAAAGAGGGAAACTTGGTGGTGCACTAACTAAAGTGAGTTCTCTGGTTTTGGTTGTCACTAGGTTCGCCGTAAGTACGTGTTTGAACTTTGAAGTCATAATTGTAGACTTTTATATGTAATGTAGTAATGGGAGTGCATAAGGTACATGAATCGCCATCTTGACATATTTGTTCGCTGTTGCTCATGAATCATGGGAGTTATAGACTATACGCATTTTGTTAACCTGGTGGTGTATTTTCTCTTCGGTGTGAAATACGAATCAATGGTACTTTTAGCAACTTGCATGGAGGCGTGTTACCGCTGTCTTTGTTTTGATTAGCCATTTAGCTTCAGTATCCATTGACTAAATCAAACAAGGCTTATTTCTATACCTTTTAGAATTTTTATTAAATGGTTAGTTATATTCTAGATTCCAATGTTTAAATCACTGCTTCTAATTATGTAGGTTTCAGAGTGGATATATGCAAAGGGGCTTTTTAAATTCACATCAACTGAACACGCTGTTCAACTCGATCTCATTGGTAGAGTCCATGGTTTTTTATCTGCAGAAAATTACTTTAACAGCTTACAAGATGCAGACAAGAATAACAAAACATACGGTGCTCTTCTGAACTGCTATGTTCGACAACGCCAAGTAGACAAGGCCTTAGCTCATTTCGAGAAAATGAAGGAGATGGGTTTTGCATCTACAACGCTCACTTATAATGACATCATGTGCCTTTACTCCAACATTGGAAAATATGACAAGGTTCCTGATGTTCTAGCTGAAATGAAGAAAAACAAGCTTTTACCGGATAATTATAGCTATAGATTATGCATTAACTCATACGGAGGAAGATCTGATATAGAGGCAGTGGAAAACTGTTTAAAAGAAGCTGAAACTCAACCCCACATGGCAGTAGACTGGAACACATATGCAGTTGCGGCCAATTTTTATATCAAAGAAAATTTATTCGACAAAGCGGTCTATGCCTTGAAGAAGGCCGAGGTAAGACTCGACGACAAAGATAATGTTGGGTATAGTTTTCTAATTTCCCTTTATGCTAAACTTGGAAAAAAGGATGAGATATTGAAATTGTGGGAACTTGAGAAGAACATTGGTAGGAAGTGTATTAACAGGGATTTTATTACTCTATTGGAATCCCTTGTGAAAGTCGGTGCCCTAGAAGAAGCCGAGACGGTCCTAAAGGAGTGGGAATCATCTAACAATGTGTATGATTACCGGGTTCCAAATGTTGTCATCTTAGGGTATTTGAACCGCGGATTGGCCGAGAAAGGAGAGGTCATGCTTAATGAGTTGCTGGAGAAGGGAAGGCCTTGTCACCCAAACTCGTGGAGCATATTAGCAGGATTTTACCAGGCAAAGGGTGAGATGCACAAGGCAATGAGTTGCATGAGGGTAGCATTGTCTTTTTATGTACCGAAAGGGTGGAGACCTTACAATCAAATCATTAATGATCTTCTAAGTTGGGTTGGTGATTATGGTAGTTTAGAAGAGGCTGAATCTTTCGTCGGACTGTTGAGAAATGTGAATCCGGTTAATAGACCCATGTATCATGCTTTGATGAAGGCGTATATCCGAAATGGCAAGAATGTTGATGGCCTTTTGGAGAAAATGAAGGCTGATAAACTGAGTGAAGATGAAAAGACAAAAATGATCCTTAGCTCAATACCTTAGCACGATACCTAAAAGTGAAATATTTGCGAGACATGGTCGGCATTTGACACAACTGATGCTTCTACAAATTGTGTTGCTATGTGCTGCAGAATTCAGAAATCATGGCTTTTGACATGCAGAACAAAAGAATCGGGAAGATGACAGTAGTTGTCGATGCTATGGCAAAAAATGTTTAATGTGCTCGGAATGCAGGTGAGAATGAAGGCGGTTCAGTTAGAATTTTTGTTGCTGCTCCCCCATCCCGTTTTTATCGGCCCATTTGACTTTGAGAGTCAATCTTGACCATTGTTTTCCCCTAATATACACTAGCTACAACTTTTGTTTTTTTTGCAATTTGTAGAGAAATTGTGATCAAAACTTTTCAATTGACACATTATTAATCGAAAATATGGGTGTTATTTACTCCCAACTGATGTCCTGATCCTTAATTTGGAATTTAGAATTGCATCTCTGATGTGAAGTCGTCATTGTTGAGAAATTTTGATGCCATTTTCATTGTAGGTCCTTTGAAAACAGTCTCTTATTAAACACAAGTACATGCGATTCCTGCCTCGCCACTGGTGAAAGCCTTTTGAGGCCGTGCGTGATGACACAATCGTTGTTCTTTTCTGAGTGCTATTGTAAGTTGTAAGTTGTAACAAAATAGGATGTACTCTCTTTGTCCCAAATCATTGGCTTTTTTCTTCTCTTTGAGGGATATTTTAATCAAAGGCAAACAAATGATTGGGTCGGAGGGAGTACATATTATTAACAAAAATAGTGTGATGAGCATCCCTGTTTAACTTCATGTAACAAGCATGACTTGCATGAGCCTTGTTTTGAAGAAAACAAACTTCAGTAGGTTTTACGTTCCGTCTATCTCTTGTTGCTCCGCAACTCGTATTTAAGCAATTGATGCAAGGCCATTTTGATTGACAATGGGGTCAGTTAATAAGGCTTGTTTACCCATCTTAGTTCTCATTATTACCTTCTTATTTCAAGTTTACTGTGATGCTAGACTGTTAGCAGGGGATCACAAAAGATCATTGTATAGTGAAGATGTCTCAAATGGACAGATTTTCGGTAAGTTTAACGGGTATGGGGGTGAAGACGGAGGTGGTATGGAATATAATGGCGGTTTAGGCGGTGGTGTTGGTAAAGGTGACGGTAAAGTTTTGCCTGGTTGGGGCATTGGAGGAGGCGGTGGAGAGAGAGGGAGAGACGATTGGGCAACTGGTTCAGGTGGTGGAGGTGGTCAAGGTATGGGTGATGGTCGCTCAGGTAGCGGAGGAGGTCAAGGATGGGGCAGTGGTGGTAGTGGAGGTGGTCAAGGTATGGGTAACGGTGGATCATGTGGTGAAGGTTCAGGTGGTGGAGGTGGTCAGGGTTGGGGACCTTGGAGTAGTGGTGGCCCTGGCGATGGAGGCGGCCGAGGTTGTAGTGATTGTGGTACAGGCGAAGGAGGCGGTCAAGGTTGGGGCAATGACGGCTCAGGTAGTGGAGGTGAACAAGGTTGGGGCAGCGGATGGGGTGATGGTTGGTGCAGTAGTGGATCAGGCAGTGGAAATGGTCAAGGTTGGGGTATGGGTGGCGGTTGTCAAGGCCGGTCATGTGAAGGAAGTGGCGGATATGGAGAAGGCGAAGGACGAGGATGGGGTACGCCTGGCATGAACCGTGCTAAGATTGGCCACGGTAAGTCGGAGGAGAAGAAAGAAATGGTAGCTATGGCCCCAGCATCAGAGTAAGAGTAGAGCACTAGAGCATTCTCTGCTTTTTACAGTTTCTAATGTATTCTGCAACTAATAAGAGAAGCATCAGCAGTATACTACAGTGTCTGTCTTGCTTATACATAAATAAAATTTGAGATATTTTCGACAAAATATAAGAAATTTGATAGCCTCACTCGTGTAGTCGTGTGCATGGACTCGGAAAAAAGAAGAAAATGCTGTTTTTTTTTTTTATATGAATAATATTATCGATTCCTTTCAAGTACTCATAAGTTATAACCGACCTAAACTGTGACCGATCTCAATAATCTAGAGATCACACACAATACGTCGATAGCATGCTAAAAAGTCCGAGAACAGGATATAGAGTAATAGACATGTCCTCAAGAAAGCACCTGACTACCATGGTCATTATCAGTACAACTCTGAAGTATTGAACCCTTGTAGAGTCCTGATAACATTGCTTTATGCCGGTGGTGGAGTCAGAATTTGACGTTATGGGGGCGACTTAATAACGTAATAGAGTGAACTAGGAAAAAACTGAAAATTTCAACTAAAAAACTTCAAAATTTCTAGTATTCAGCGGAAATGACCGCTCCTACTAATCCTGTCTGAATCCGTTGCCGCTTTATGTCAATCTCAAAGTATTTGACAAAGAAGCCAATGCCACAAACTAAAATTTATGTAATAAATATAAAGCAAAAAATGAATATATAACTTGTGAACTCCATACTAATTTCAACCAATTAGATATTAGAGTTGGCATTAAAAAGGGGGCACGAGATATGAATGAACAAAATAAGTCTCTTTCAAAAAAAAAAAAAAGTCAAACAAATTACATGTGATCATGCATGGATGCATGGTTTGGGAGATGATAAATAGAAGAGTTGCATTCAATAGCCTAAGCTTAGAATATATGTATATAGTACTCGTCGAATCATCAGATTTTTTTATGTTTCATTAAAATACTCGATCCTGATCACAAAAGAATAAAAACGCACAAACTTGTTGAATGGAAGGGAGTACTATAATCGTAACTCTTTAGAAGTCTAAGTTGATGGTTATTATCATTCTTCGAAATTTATTTAATCGTTCTACATTTTATTTAGATTTTTTATCGGAGTTATTTTTCTCATTATAATGGCTAGTGTACCGTGTGCTATCGAATTGGAGCCGAAGACCTTGAATCCTGGACAAATCAATCATGCTCGGGTAAGTAACTTTCTCTCTTCTGCTTTCTTTCGTATTAACTCGTTCTATCCCAGTGAATAATTTACGTTTTCAAGTTTTCTTATAGTAATAATGTACATAATTCAAAAATTACAGGAGCTAGCAGTAGTGTTTCAACAAATAGAGCCCCAAGAAGCCTCTGACCTCTTCATTCAGGTGAAAATCATGAGAAAATTAACTAATCAATCATTAAGTGTTTTTCAGTAGGTCTTGCTTAAGACGGTCTTAAGTTAAGACTTCTTTTACATTGTGACATTATTTAAATCGGCTGTGACTTGTATCGTCTTAACTTAAGACGGTCTTCGACAAAAGTTTGTGTTTTTCATTCGGGCCGGGTCACTTTTGCCAGCTCTACTAATTACAAATCGATGAATACTTGTTCGATGTTTCAGGGACTTGAACGAGTCGACTCAATAGGAGGCGTAGGCCAGATTATTGAAGGAGACGATGTGAATCCGTTGGGAAACATGGTTGATGTAAGTAGCAAGGACATGGAGAGTGGTAAAAGGGAAAGGACACATAATTGCTTGTGCAAGAACCTCTTCATTGATTCTCCGGACGAGATTTGCCACAAAGAGCCTGTTACCGCTCCTTTCTAATATTTCACTAATTCTCTTATGAGACGGTTTTACAAAGAGCCTGTTACTACATGATCATTTACCGAGTAATAAATTAGATAAGCATTTGTTAAACTCTTATGTACCATTTTCGTATTTCATTCTATGTCCTGTCCAACTACAGCAGCTTCACATTCTTTAGTATGACATTTGTAAACCTAGAATTGGAATTCAATTCCGTAACTAAAACATTTCAGGCTTTTCAAAAGCCTCGGAATCTGAAATTGAAATTCCGCTTAATTCCCTTTTAATTCCAACCTAAATAAAACTTTTGAGATTCTCAAATTCCTACCACATACTCGTCTAACTGCCCTAAACCGCGACACACACAATATGTCGACAGCATGCTAGCGAGAACAGAATATACAGTAACAGACATGTCGTGGCCACGAACAGTACAACAATGAACACTTGCTAAAAAAGAATGATTCAATAAATTAAGAATGAATAGGTTTAATATCCATCTCTCTGATTTCCTACAACTACACCACATCAATCCCACCAGATGTTACAAGCCTCAAAATCTAGGAAAAGAGTCGAAAACTCTCAGCCGGAAAAAAAGGGGAAAAAAAATAAGAACAGAATGAATGTATGCAAAATACAACTCTACTCTGACTTCCTAGGTTTTCTCTTCATCCGACTGAAAGGTCCGATTGTACTATCCATAACATAATTATAAATAACCTGGCTCCAAGACTTGTACGACTCTAGACTGTTGTAATACTCGGGTGCAATCTCCTTGACCATGTGAAGCTTGGTTCCCGGAATCCTAGGGAAATCGTGGTGTTCGTTGTGGTACCCCACGTGCCACGTTAGATAATTCAAGGGACCGTAGTAAGAGTATGTTTCTTGAGTAGGGTTAAAGACGTAGTGCTCGGAGATGAAGTGACCGGCCATTGGATGTAACCCGCCACCAACAAAAGTTGAAGCAATTAGGTACGCGAAAGACTTCCAGCCGTAGAAGTAAACCATGGCAAAATCAAGCGATAGTTGCACGGTCAGGTTAGTGAATTCCCATAAACAAGGAGGTTTTGGTTTGAGGAATAGAGGCCGGAGCGCGTACAAGAAGAGTTGAAATATTACCCATATGGATTTAGTAAATGCATTTCTGACCATATAGGCTTCTGGTTTGCTTGGAATGTCCATGTCGATTCCGTCAACCCCTTGATATCGATGATGCTCGAGATGGTACTTTTGGAAAGTGACGGACATTGGGACACCGATAGGAAGGTTTGCGAACATTCCAAGCCAACGGTTGTAAGATGGAGTCGAGAAGGCTAGGTTGTGACTGAGCTCGTGTATCGCCAAGAAAAGGTTGTGGTTTAGGAATGACCCAAAAAAGTAGGCAACCATCAAGATTTTGATGTAACTTGCATCCTTGAGTAGCGTAGCCGTAGCCAGTTGAAGTAACACAACCACTGTAATCTGCAAGACCCAAAATCGTAGTGTTAGTAAAGACATGGCCAATGATTTAGACACAGAAGAGATCATAGACACAGTAGCTTCAGACAAAGCAACTGATCACGGAATGACAGTAGATTGAAATCTGTGGTGGACGATAAAAATGTTTGTTTCCAGTGCCCCATCAAATTTTAACAATATAATTACACAGAAGTCATATTAAATTATCATAAACATTGGGGCAAAGTACATTAAAAATTTAGCTTTCTGGTGTCCTCGGACTCCAATGATTGACTGCAATTCTAATTTAAAAAATAACAGAGAATATGCAAAAACAACTTCCACAATACAGTAGACCACCAAGTGAAATAGAGCCGAGAACCCCCAACAAACGAGTGCAAAAGCACAAAAAATACAATCGGGTTTCAATATCTCATTTATAGCATACAAAATGACAATGTTAAGCAATGTACTCAGTAATCGCGCATATCATAAGATTCATTCGTAATTTAAAACTAATCAATGCACATCATTAGATTCATAGAAAGGAACAAAAGTTGTCAGTTTTCACCATCATATTCATACAACAACAACAACATCAGAGCCTTAATCCCAAAATGATTTGGGGTCGGCTGATCATATTCATACAACAAAGAATCAAATTTTGCTCAAGCCCATTACCAAATCAAAAATCAACCTTTGTCAATTCCCATCGATAATACATCAAAAAAATAACTAAATTGTCCAATGCAGAACACAATGTAAATAAATTATCGAAGTTCCATCAATCTATAGATTCATACTAAAACGACTTCTAATCATTGCCTAGTCTATAAATAATCTCACACAAAGCAACAAATGAATACAACTCCCATCAACAAATCAATACAGAAGCAACATCACCACCCCAATGTCCACCAACACATTCACACGCATTGACGAACTAAGCATTGCCCATTTTTAAAAATCTAAAGATCAATTGAAAAATGAAGGAAAATGCCAAGGCCATCAATACATCCACCTACACCGACAAATTAAGCAATGCCGATTTATAAATTCACACAAAGCAATAACAATCAAACTCGTCAGCTAATCAATACAAAACCATCCCCAAAACTCCTAAATATATTCACATTGGCAAATCAAGCATCACCTATCAATAGAATGATACTCACTCTGTTCGATTCATTTGTTTACCTTCTTTATTTCTTGTGACAGGAATTTAAATCAAAGGTAAACAAATGATTTGGACGGAGAGAGTGTTAAAAAACCATCAATCCAACAATAATCAGCAAACCTTCTTTATTTCTTGTGACAGGAATTTAAATCAAAAGGCCAATTAACTTCACACTCATTGACAAATTATCAAATACACATCATTCCTCAAGATCCAAAAAATCAATCAAAAACTCAAAAAGTTGCTAGCTTTGCAAATCAACAAAACCAACCCAAAACCCATCCATACACATTGACAAATTGTCAAATACCCATCATTCCCAATGCTCCAAAAATCAATCACAAAGTATTTACCTTGGCAAAAATCAACAATTCCCATCAATAGATTCACACACATTGAAAAATTATCAAAATTACACAATCTTTAATCCAACAATTATCAATGATTATTTAAGACGGAGCTATTCGTGTTATAGTTATGAATTGGATTGAGTGATTTGGAGGGAAAAGGAAAGGAGGGAGAGTAGGGGATTTAAAATCCCTTGTTTGGATAGCAAATATGGGTGGAGGGAAATGGAGGGGGAGAGATTTGGAGGGATCCATTTTCCTTCCTCCAAGGAAAATCAAAATCTCTCCATAAGAGGCAAGATTTGGAAGGAAATTATATCCAAACACTCACTCCCCATTTGCCCTCCCCATTCCTTACCTCCCTTTCTCTTCCCTCCTTCTCCCTCCTCTCCCTTTCCCTCGACTTTCGCTATCCAAACACACCCTAACTGAATCAACAAATCCACACACATTGACAAATTATAAAACGGATATCTCCGTCTTAAGCGAGACTAACTGAATCAACAAATCCACACACATTGACAAAGCAACAAATACCCATCATTTCTCAAAATCCAAAAATCAATCAAAAGCAATTGCCTTAACAAAACCAATCAATAAAATCACACAAACTAACAAATCATCAAATACCCATCATTCCTAAAGATCCAAAAACCAATAAAAAACCAATAAAAATCAAAATTACTAACAACCTTAGCAAAAGCCCAAGGATCAGGACCAAAAAGTGCTTTAATCTGAGGGTATTGAGAGAGAATCTGTCTTCTACGAGAAGCATGAGGTTCATCAGTATAAGACCAAAAGAAATCATTCGCCATTGTTACACCTTCATTATCTCTCTCAATCCCTCCTTCTGCACCCATCACAACCCAAATTCCTCTCTTTTTTTGAATTTTTTTAATTTTTTTTGCTCTTCTTTTATTTTTATTCAAAATTGTGGGATTTGAGATGGTATTAGTAGTAGAAATTAATGGTTATTATGAAAGATTTGAACTTTAATGTGTAAATTTATTAATGGTGGAGAGATTTGTGGAGTGAAGTTATTTATAGGATGATTTTATTGATTGCACGATCATGTGCTTGAGTTTGATTGATAATGAAAGTTGTATGTCGTGTTGTTGTGTTTGTTGTCTTTTGAAATTTGGGTATATTCTGCGCCAAAGATACGAGGGGTCTTTGCTGGCATTACATTTTTCGAGACGGGATCGGATTGGGTCGGATCATCTTAAATTAAATAAATGGAAATTAAATTTAGATCGATTTTGAACACGTTACAAGAGTCCTGCTTTGGGTAGGATAAGTTAAAATTTGGATCCGATGAATTAAAATCAAATTCGAGAATTTCTACATTTGGGTACGTTTTAGTTTTTACCATTAACAGGCTCATACTCGAATTTTTTCATCCAAAATCTTCAGATTCAAAATTACAAACCCTATGAATTAGATCAGTGGCGGAGCCGGACAAGGATTAGGGAAAATCGCAGTTAATGTATTATATAACTGGTTGTATATACAACTTATTCAGTGTTGTGGAGCTTTGTTACAAAGTTGTCGAGCTCTATCAACAAAACTATCGAGCTATGGTACAAAGTTGTTGAGCTTAACAGAATAATTATTAAGCTCGATAACTTCGTAAAATAGCTCAACAACTTTGTGTGAGAGCTCAATAACTTTGACGCGGTTGTACAATGCTATAAAATTAGTTGTAAGATAGTATTTGTGGAAATCACCCGCTGAGCAATAAAAAATTAAAGCTTTTAGTAGAAATTTCCAATTTAGTTTTTTTTTTGGGATATTCTCTCGTGTACCCCTCAACCTTTTCATTTTCTATGATATACCCCTCTTTTCATGCAAAAAAACTTTGATCGTCAATAACTCTTGGCTACAAGTTCAGAATACGATAATCTTTTTTTTTTCAAATTGACCACCTTTAAAAGGTCTTCCGTTTAAAAAAAATTCACTGACGTTTCAACTCGTAGTCGGGAATTATGGTCGGTCAAAGTTTATTCGTTAAAAAATGTTTGACCAACCATAACTACCGGCTACGTGTTCAAAAAGCGGTGATTTATTTTTTCAAATTGAAGGCCTTGACGAGATAATTGGTTTGAAAAAAAAATTACCATTTCTGAACTCGTAACAGAGAATTATTGTCGGTCAAAGTTTTTTTGTGAAAAACGAGGGGTACACCATAGAAAACGAAAAAGTTCAGGGGTACACGAGAGAATACCCCTTTATTGGGCGTTTGGTACGGGAAAGAGTAAGAGAATGAAATCAAGAAAGGGTAAGAGAGGGAAATGAATGGGATCACCCATATTATACTTGGGTGTTTGGTTGACAATTAGAGGAAAAGGGAATTAAAAGCCAACATCCACCACCTCCACCACCATTACCCACCACCTGCCACCATTATCTACACCGACACCACCACAAGTAGCGGTGCCGACGATCTTCCTCACGGTACCCCACGGCGAACCTAATCACCGCGCCTCACGCCCTCAACAAACACCACAATCCCGACCCCAAACACCTTATTCATTCTAAAAAATCCACCACAATCCTTCGAAAACCCCTCCCCCACCCCTTAAAACACCAGATCTGGTGTGGCCGGCGTCGGGCGGTTGCAGTGGTGTGGCCGAGGAAGGTGTTGGTGGTGGTTGGTGGGGGTGGGAGAGTTACTGAAGGTATTGGTGTGGTGTTTAGTGGTTGAGGATATGGGGTAGCGTGGACAGGCGGCGTCGCTGGTAGTGGTTGTGTCGGCGTCCCTGGTGGTGGTTGTGTCGGTGTGGTGGGTGTAGGGTGTAGGTGGCAGTGGTTGACGGTGTGAGAGGGTGTTGGTGGGAGTGGTGGAAATAGGGAGTAGGAGGAAGAAGGGATTATGGGGTTATGGGGCTTGCCGGCGGGGGGGGGGGGAGAGGGGGGGGGGGGGGGTAAGGATGAGAATGGTTTTGGGGGTAAGGGGGGTATGGGATACCCTTTCTTTGTGTCAAACAAACAACAACAAAAAGAATCAACCATTTTTATTCTCTTTCTCTTTCCTTATTCCCCCCAACCAAACGCCCCCTTAATTCTTTTGTAGTTTACCCGGATTGGAATTCTCTCGTCCGCGTACGATATTTTCTTCAACACCTCACAAAATGTATCAATAATTATTATGCGAAATTATTATTTTTTTCGGAACAAAAAGAATAGCAAAAGCGAATGTAGCAAGTGTCAAGCTATCCTATCCCTCAAATTCTTATTCCTTTGTATGGCTATTGCCCGTTAAAGACCAAGTGAATCAATATCACAAATTAGATAAAGTATAAACTGTGACGGATTCTTATTCCAGATTAGATATAAAATATAAAGCATAAACACAGAGGGATTCTTATTCTTGGTATGGCCATCGTAGAGTCGTCGTAGTCGATTTGAAATCAAACCGCCTTGAATTTGGTAAATAATTCCGGAGCAATAGCCCATCACTGAATATGGTGATTCAAATTGGAGTCGAAAGCGTAAGCAATGGAAAATTTTACCCAAAGCCATGCTCAAAATCAACAAAGCTTAGACAATAACCCGTTTGCCGGATTTGTAATTCTTCTATCATTAATCATGACCTAAAATACTTATTACGTTATTACCTCAACCTCGACTTCAACTACGAAAACAGCTCGATAAGCAACCTCAATGTCCTTGACTTCCAATTTAAAAAAAAAAAGAAAAAAAAAAAGAAAAAAAAAAAACAGCTTGATAAGCAACCTTCACCTTATGTATACCGCAAACGACATGTACCCAAAAGACAATCATCGGTATCAAGTCTATATATCAACCGGAATTCTACCCAGGAAATAAAAAACTGAGTAAACTTTCGAGCATATGTGAGAGTCTGTAAACCGCTTACACCAGGTCGACCACCTTTTATTACCGAGTTGACAACATGCTTCGTCCTCGACTTTTCAGTATGGCAAAATCTCATGTCAATTTATTCTGACAAGGATTTGAACCTAAGCCTCACATGAAGTTCACAAACTAGGACAACATACATGAGTTCACATGTTTTTCCACCCTTTTAAACGGGCTTTTCACGAAGACAACGGACGAAAGTTCACATGTTTTTACACCCCCACTATGCCACTACTGTGGTTTTCCAAAACAGATCAATGTTAATAACCCCGACACCTAGATGGTACTCCGTATATGAGAAACAGTACGAAGGGTTCAATGAACGCAACCTTGACCCTGTGTTCTCGAGAAAACTCGAGGGAATTCCCATAATGAAAATTACATCATAAAATACATCTCTAACAACAACATCAGAGCCTTAATCCCAAAATGATTTGGGGTCGGCTGACATGAATCATCAAACAAAACAAGAACCTATAACAATTAGCAATTAGGACGAGAAGTATAACATCTTAACGACACAGCGAAGCAAATTTGGATTCTTTTTAAATCATAGACCCCTTTTTTTCTTCTGAAAGACAAAGCTATACAAGAATGTACATAATTTCCTACTTACAAATTTCCGAAACCCATATCCACCATTTTCTAGATACACGTTTCCTACCCTCCATAAACGAGGTAGGGTTTTTCCGACATCAAGAGAACCAAAAGATAGAGGCGATTGCATATATATGTATATATATAGATAGATAACTAGACTAACCAGATAAGGTCCTCCTGCAAAGCTGAGTAGCAAGGGACAGGTTACAGTCAGGTGACTGAAGACTACTGTGGGTTTTGAAGATCGTCTCATTTCAGGTGTGAATCATAGGCATCGAATAAAGATTCCGGAATAATCAAGGGCAGTTTCTCTATGTACATAAACAGCCTCCTCAGATTCTCCTTAGTCAAAGTCGCCATGTCAACCACGTCTCTGCTGTCGGTGAACACCCAGAGATCACTGGAATTCACCCTCTTGAGGCTATCTCGGCAGAACGGGCATGACTGCGATCTAGACCGCCTGAAAAAAGCAACAAAATCAGGCCTCGTTTATGGCTTGTAGGTAAACTGGAATTAGACATCAAAGTAACATAACAAATTAGCAAAATGTAAGCATTCTGCACCGTCTTATAGATGAACGAGAATTTTTATCCTTGAATCAATGTATTAAATCTAAGGTATACTTGAATCATTGACTCGGTCATCATGGGCTAGTCCCGGCCAATAATCCAATACTATGTCAAAATGCTAAAACTGTGATAAAAAAAAAAAGAGAATTAGTTCATAACAAGGCGAAAGCGTGGTAGGAACACAAGGTCAAGCCTGGCAAAAGAACTTTTAGCCGAACCTACACTATCAAGTGTGCTTTGATGGCTAAGAGTTATTTCACAAAACATTATCCATAAACCCTAGAGCTAATCATTGAATGTCATTTGATCAAACTCTAAAGCCCATCTTCAAATTCCAAATTCCGCGGTTGCCAAGTCTTTATTTACTTTTCACCTAAAAACATAAAACTCAACATGATAATCATGGACTAAGCCTTCTTCCTTAATCCCCCATGTTATAGTGTGATACTCATCGACAACCAACCACCTTTAAGCATAGTGTTAAATCTCAGATTTCGGTCACGGTCATGGTATCAGTTGTCGCAGCCTAATCTAGATAAATGCTAGCAATATCGCCTCAAAATCTTGTCACGGAAACCTTCAAAATCTTTACAACTCTGGCAAATGGAGTCGGGCTGATATTTAAAAGAACGGGTTGAGAGCAAACCAATCATGAAGATCCATAACCACCTACTTCAGTCCCAACAAATTTCCATTTAAGCCCATCAACCGAAATGTGAGGAAGTGAAAGTAGAATGTCAGAGCAATTCTTAAATCATCATTTTGAAAACCAGAGGCCAGAATCCAGCAGAACCAAGCACAAGCAGGTGACCTCATACTCTTTATTCTACCTCTCACTACCATGCACTAATAAATAGCCATTAACATACCGTCATCGAAACTCGTTACCAGTCCTTAGTTAACATAAAAGGCAAACGGCAAATTCCACAACAGGGAAAGCCTAGAAGACTTAACACCGAAAAAGAATGCAATAGGTAAGCTGCTGAACTTCAGCAACTAATCCACAAATCAGGTTTTTGATGGATGACAAAGATATCCTCCAGTCCTCCACCACATGCCTTATTCTGTGTAATTGAAGCAACATAGTAAGAGGCATAGCTGAAAATGGAACCATCAAGGGTAATAGAAACTCACACGAATTTCAACAATTCCAGACTATAAATCATGGTCATCAATTTTTGAACCCTCTCTTCCACGGACCATGAAGACCAACAAATTTACTAGTTGACAATTCATACAACCCTTTGAACTCTTGCATGGAGAAGTCTTGCAAGATTCGCCATCCTAGTTTAACCAAGTTGCAATATACGAATCTTCCTTCTTAAATACCACATCGTAACTTCACCAAGTTAGTTATTCACTTATTCCTCTCCGAAGAAAAAACGGACAAACCTCAAGAAGACCTCACCAGCTCAGCGACAATTATGACTGGTCAGAGGCTCAGAGGTACTACACATAAAATCTCATCCAGACAGGTTGCTCTGAGATAAATAATTACTCACCTACCACAAGCTACAATCATATTGCAATGCAAGATCATCTCATTTACTCGAACTAGTATGAGGCAGAGTGAGTATAAAATCATAATGAATGGCCACAGTTACGTAAGCAACTTTTTTCCACTGACCACTATACATATGTCCACTGATCAACAGAAATGGAAGCTGAAATTTAAGAATTATAGAGGGTGAAAATGCAAATCCACAACGGAAATATAAAAGCAAGAGCCCAATCGCATGAATCTTAATTTTCAATCAGATGAAGAGACACAATTCGAGCATAGAACTAACATCTTTCAAGTAGGAAGGGAAACAAAACGTCCCACTAAACCGTTGAGTGTTGATTCTTCTCATATTTTGAAGTGATGGTCATACCATGCCATTCAAGACGCGTTTCCTTATGGGTCGACTAATATCAGCCTACCACGAGAGTGAAACTGTTTACATGAGGCTGCCTCATGACCTTACGCCCTTACCCCGCAATCCAAGAGGGCCTTTGAAGCAATGAGGTAATGTTGTTGTAAGGAGAAAAATCAAGAAATAAAAAAATCATCAAATTAGGACCAAGTATCTCAAAATTCAATACATGGTCAAGTTGTTTACCTTAACTAAAACGCCAAGTGAGCTTTAGACTAACCAGGATTCCGCAAAATTGGTAAAAAAGAAAAAGAGGAAAAAAAAAAAAAAAAACTTTTCTGAAGTTTGTGACATACTCCCTCTCAGTCACTATAATGTTCCCTCTTTCCCAAAACGGATTATTCAAGTAATGTTCCCCTTTCTATTTTTAGAAACTTTTACTCTTATTTTATTCATCCCTCTCTCCTATCACCAAACCCCACACAACTCTTTTACTCCTATTTTATTACTTTCCTTTATCTTTTGGCCCACAATTCTTTATTTAACTACTAATAATTCATCCCTCTCTCTTATCACTAACCCCACACAACTCTTTTACTTCTATTTTAATACTTTTCCTTAAGTATCGTGCCATTATCAAAGGGGAACATTATGACGACTGGGAGGGAGTACTAATTAGATATCCACATATAAACAGGTCACTGAAGGAAGAAACATTGCCAATAGCAAATATCTCCAAATGGCAGGTAAACAAAAATGCATCAGGCCTACCGAGTTTTAAGAGACCAAAAGGGTGCAGAAATTACCATTCTCGATAGCATTTCAGGCACAAGGCATGGTTACAATTTGGCAGCACAATTTTACTATAACTCTCCATGCAAATACCACACTCTTCCTCCCTTTCGCTATCAACATCAGAGAAGTGTCTGAGTTCATCTCTTTTGCGGTATCTCTCCATGCACACAGATTTCTGTTTTTTATCTTCTGTATCAGTAACACCATTTTCAAGTTGCAACAAAGAAGGATAAATTACCGCTGCCAAAGAAAAGAAAATACGTTAATATATGAAAATAAAAGGGATAACCCAACCACGCAATAAAAATTGTGTTAGACAAGAGTACTGCCTACCATAAAACTCTCGAATACTTGCTTTCCTTTCATGTGTTGACATGGTAGTGGTGCCATCAACATAAACCTGGAAATGAAGAAAGCAGATTTTTATTGACCACGATCATTAAAAGTCAATATTGCTAGATACCAAGTACTTTGTAGATATCGTATGACTTTTTATTAATGAAATGATCTATTCGCTCAAAAAAGTACTCCGTAACCATTAAGACAAAATTATAGAAACTTGCCTTATAGATAAGAATTCTCAACAAGCCCAACGCTCCTGCCAGGTGACAATCGGTCCACTGCACCAAGAAAAGCAAAAAGTGGGCAGCAGGAGCATAGGACATTCTCATTTGAAGGCAAGCCCCATCATATTCTCTAGGTAACTCAGATGCCCTGCAAGCCAAATTAAAACGTAAATTCGAAATAATCCATTTTTACAAAGCATGAAATTCAAGAAACCCTCTAACATCCCCTCCAAAGATCAAAACAGGCCCACATGAACAAAAATGGCTTAAAATCAAACACAATCCTTAGATGGACAAAATCCGTGAAGTTGAACATGAAACAATCATAACTACCACATTATATTGTCACTATGCGACTCGCAAACAACCTACTATGACACCAAACATATCAAAAGTACAGCATATATAATCCTAGAAAAGGACTAGATATCATACAAAATTTGGCACAGATACCCTCCACTTTCGCGCAATGATCAAAATAATGACACCAATTCAGTGGAATGTAACTATTACCTGAAATTGAACACCATCATTATTTCACTAGGTATTCAACACCCAAAAGTGGACACCTCATAACTCAACACAACTCAATCAACATCAAACAAAACTAGATACCCCATCATTAAACTCAAACAACTAGCTTAAAATCTAAAACCATAATAAATAAACTTCAAGATTACATCTTCCTAAACATCAAACTCACCAACCCCGCCCGCAATCCAACAATTGTCTTATGTGGGGACTCAATGAAAAACCCAACTCAACTATGACACTCCATCAATACCCAACTCAACTTCCATTATATCAACACTTGTCCACCTCTAGACACACCACTCACTCGTCTCTTTTGCCACAATTTCTATGTTAGTACAACAACATTTCCCCAATGCTAAAGTGCAGGGTAAAGGGTCGGATGTACGCAACTGCCCTTGTGTCAGCAACACAAAGAGATTGTTTCTGAATGACCAAAGATGAAAACAACATCGAGAACTAAAAATTGCAGCCAATTTTAGTGAGCCATTTTGCTTTATTCCACCATAATCCAGAACCAAAAAGTAACGAATTCTCGACTCCACTACCAATTTCTATGTCAATGGTGAGCAGTATGAGCTCATAAACAGATTATCCTCTTACAGACCAATAACACCATCCAAGCTCAGAAATTCCCAAACAACAATCACAAAACAACTATTCAAACCCAGAAATGCAAACCATATGATACAAATTACCCTAAAAAAATCACTCAAATTCATCATAATTCTTACAAGTCAACACAAAAATGAAAACCCTAAAGTTCAAAGCTACAAACTTTTCACACAAATTAGCCACCACAACAAAAACCCACAAATTATAAACTCCAACTTATCACAAAATAGCATAAAAAAACATAAATTCTGAAGATTTTTACATAAACTAAGACGGACTGACATATTCGTCTTAAACTTAAAACGGGTCAAAAAGGGAAAACTGAACTTACAGAGTATTAGCATGTTGAATATCAGCTTCAAGAACTTTAAGAGAATCCTTGAAAGACTTTCCCGAGGAAGCAACATACATTTCTTAAATTCAAAGCTTCTTTTATCACCTTTATTAATTTTATAAAATTTACCCAGATAAAAATTAAAATTACCCAACAAGAGTAATCAATCAAACACCATTAATCAACAATTAACTGAATTTTTGGTACAAAAAGATCAAAACTTTGATCATTTATCACCCAAAAAACCCAGAAAAGATCAATTTTTTTACACAATTAATTGCATAAAATGATTAAAATCCCCAAAAAAAGGCTCAAATAAAGATAAAATTGTACCCACCACTCACAGTCTCTCTCTATCTCTAGAGTTTGAAGAGGGTTTTTCTTCACTTAAGATAAAAATGGTGGGTTTTGCATTTTTTGTGAATTTTTTTATGAATTACTTTTTGTATTATTTGTTTTTTTTTTTTTGGTTTTTTTATGAGTGAAAGAAGAAAGAGAAGGTGGAAGGTTTTGTGGAGTGCCACGTGGAATTTTGTAATAAATGTTGTTTGTGTTTTTGTAAGGTTTAATCCATTAAAAGATAAAGATTAACAAAAATTGGTATTTAACACGGATATATCATCTTAAATAAGAAACGGATTGAATAGATAAATTGAATATAAAACATAATGACTAGCAATTACAAAGTTTTGTCTTATCTATAAATCGATGTAGGTTTTAACTCGCTTAGTTGGTAAATTCATAAGATATGTGTTAGTCATGATTTAGGTTAAAATCTCGTCAACGTAAAAAAATCGATCTTGTGTCTCTCTTTAGACCATACAAAAAATTAAGTATATGAAATTATGGATGATATTTGATGATTTTATATTTAAAAGACGGTATGATTATTTTAAAGAAGACCAAAGATTAATAAATGTAGAGCTTAGAAGAATGATAAAATATAGAGGATAATTTGATCTGGTATAATATCTCTTATTTGTGATGGATATATCCGTCATAAGGTGGTGACGGGTTAAGTATCACACGCGTGGGTAGATGAGACAAAAAGTAAAATGCATAGGGAATCTCAAATAACTAGTTTTTATCCTCCCATGTGAGTTTTATTTAACATGTTACAAATTTATGACGGATATCGATCGTCATCAATGAGAATGTGTGATGTGTGTATTACAAAGTGTGATTGTTGTGGATTAACCACTTAGAATTTCTTTAATGACTATGTATTCGCATTAGGATAAGATAAGATGTGATAGGTTGGATATTTAATTTATGTGAAGTGATAAATACAGTCTTGGGAAATGATAAATACAGTCTCGAAATCTATATATAATAAACTAAAAATTGAAAAATTCTTAATATATGCATTAATTGCATTGATTAATGTACAATTTAGTTCTTAATTTTTAAATTAATATCAAATTTGAAAGATATTTAATGCTTAAATACAAAACTAAGGGCTGTATTTATCATTGCCCTTTATTTATTGCTAAATAAAGTACTTACTAGTTTAGAGTGGTTAACTTTTTTTTGAATGTATATTAAGGTATCTGGTACAGAATTGAATTTGTTACTACTTAAGATAAACATCAATCTGAACGGAAGACTTTTAAATTGCTAATTTAAAATAAATAACGGGAGGACCATGATTAGTCATTAGGCAAAACAATCCAAGTCATTTAACATCAATTAAAAAATACAGATTGAAAATGAATTAAACTTAAGCTGATTCATAATTTAAATGGTGAATTGAATACGTTGTATGCAATATTTAAAAATTTTCTCTTTCTTTTTTTTCAATATGCGCACCTTAAATGATCATGGTGCTTGTATATGGATATAATCGTTAAATACGAGTTTACAAGTTGTGTGTATGTTAATTGTATGAGTATATGTATGTATCTTTGCTGAATAGTTTTGTAATAATTATTAAGATGAAAAGATGACTAATTCAATGCTGGAACATAATTTAGTATATCTAAGGATCAAAAAGATTTGATAGAAGGGGATGAGTAATAACAAAATTGTATAAGATGAACTCAAAAAATATTCAAATTTAACTTAAAAACTTTCAAATTTTCATCATCTTGCAAGAGCAAGACACCGCAGAGTTGCTGCTAATCTCCTAACTCTACCACTCGATCTCCAACGAGATTTTCACGTATAGATTTTGGGTATAATAGAAAATGAATAAATGGTAACCAAATTGTTGCAATAAAATACAGAGAGCATTAAGCATTGACGGTGCCGTTGCATTATCCACTATATTATGTTTGAATTGTCTATCCATTGTCTCAAAACTTTAGAAATGTACGTAAAGCCACTTTTATTGCCCATTGTTTACGGTTCTTGTTCTTGCTTCCAATGTTGACTTTATAGTTTATTATAAGCACTTCAACAAGTGGCGTACTAAAATATCACTAGTACTTGAAAAACTAGTTGAACGGTGAAAAGTAGACCAACAACTTGCTTTGGTGGTGTGTATATTGGTAGAATGGTAGGTCTTTTTTTTTGTCTAGTTACGGTTATACTTGTTTTAAATGTAAAACAGATTAAATACTATCCTATATACGTAAATAGAAAATCTCATCTGTTAGGGAGCGCGAGCACCCCTACTGGCCCTAGCTCCACCACCATCGAGACATGTTCATTCGGTACACATATGAATACGAATGTTGTAAACTTGAGCTCGCGCCTTCTTTGTTGTATTCATTTGTGAATTATTTTGCTTTTACATATGAAACAATTCAAGCCTGTCATGTATTATTGATTGCTAGTTTACACCATCACAAACGTATTTATAAACCGCAAATTCTTGTTTCTGGTGATTTAAGATAGGTTTAGTGACTATTTTATGGTCAAATGTAACCATCATGGTTTAGGGGTGGTCAAAAGTGCGAGTCAGCCCGACCCGACCTGCCACTCGGGTCTAATTTGGCCCGGCCCATCTCCATCCTGGCCCTACCCGTCCTCTTTCTCGGGTCGGGTTCGGGTCTTCCAAATGAAGCCCGACCAGCCCCCGACCCGAACTCGCCATAGGCTTGCCCCAAAGCCGCTCCTCTGGTCCCCTTTTACCCGCCCTGCACGACCCGCCCCTATCTCGAGCCGGTTTCGAGTCCCCTAAACCAAGCCTAACCTGCCCCAGCCCGCCTGCCCGTTTGACCAGCCAAATGGTCCAGTTAGTGTTACGACATGTTAGTAACTTTTTTTTCCCGAAAATGATCACATTTAGCTGTTAAATGGTTCCAAAATTTTGCACAAACATGTTTGACTTAAGAAAACCAACTCATTTGTAAACTAATTTCGACACCCGACTCTCAACAGGCAAGAAATGTTGGCCGTTTGCTAAGCTGTACTCCGTAGTAAGTTTGTACTTCCTCCGTTCTTATATGATATACCCATTTGTTGAATATATGAGTGTAGTATTTTAATAAAATGGGTACATCATATGAGAATGGAGGAAGTATAAATTAAGAAAGTATCCTTTGTGATATTAGTAGTATTAGAGACAGTAAGAGGATTATACATCTGATGTACTACCTCTAATTCTATAGTTTCTGAGCATTATAATAAAGTTTTTGAGTTTTGTTTTAAATAAAGTTTCTGAGTTTCACTATAAAGTTTCTGAGTTTATTCACTTAAACATTAAGCTCTAAAAAATTACAATAAAACTCAAAAACATTACATATAAGTTTAGTTAAATTTGAGTTTTGATGGAAAAAATATTAAAATTTAACTTATAAACTTTATTATGCTAAAAAAAAATACACATGCTCAAAAACAAATAAAGTTTGAGGTAATAAGCTCAAAAAAAATACCTATATGCTCAAAAAAACAAAAAAGTTGGAGGTAGTACATCCGATGTATGTTCCTTTTTCTCGTATTAGAGATCGTCTTAAACCCTTATACGACTTATAATAGGATCACATTAATATGGGGATATCACATTTATGCCTTCATAATTATTTTTGTTTGTTGAGCTCATTTTATTCACCTGTGAAATAAAACGGTTTTACAAAAGAATTGCGGCTATATATGTGCATCAAGGCTTGGCCCAAACAATTGGACCAAGTCAACAACTATGGGCTATGCTAGTGTCATGTTTAGGCCCAATGTGTTAGATATTAGCGTGATGGATCACGATTTGGGAGAATTGTTGATTACATGAGATTTTCACGAGATAGCTATATTAACAAGTTCTTACCTTGAGTCTGTAACGGTCACAAGCTTCTGACAATTTATAGCCATTTAATTCATATTATAATGCGGAAAAGAATGATCATCTGATTTTTTGACCTTCAATCAATCATTATATCAATCAATAGCTTATGGCAAATCACCAATTCTTATTTCAGACCAAGGTATCCGTCTTATTAATAAGACGGATACCATATTCTCTCACAAAATACCCATTTAGGGTGAGTGGAGAAGCACATGGGAGGTCCCACCTTTGTCCCCTCTACCCATTTCCTCTCACACAACAACCCGTCTTAAAATCCGACCCGTTTTAAGCAAGACTTACTCATGGCAAATATACTGTGAGAGTAGAAACAAAAGATCAATTGGTAGTTATTGTGTAATCGAGAGGGTCTCATATTGTGAAACCGTCCTTTTATAAAAAATTACTCGTACTTATCTATTAATTAATAGTAATAAATAAATTGTTTTTATTAAATAAAACGACTGTTTCACAATTTGAAACCATCTTATTCTATAAATCAACATTATTACTAATAAACATCCTAATTAATAAATACGAGTAATATTATATGAGTATTTAATTTTGTCATTGGTCTCTAAGTGCGTTCATCGTAAAAATCAATTAGGTATGAGAATTGAGAAAGAAGATGCGTAATTAGAGAATTAGATGCATCCCGGACTTGTTTACTCCGTATTAGTCAAGTGACTCAACTACTCAAGTCATATTTCACTAACTACTTTGAAAATCCAGCACCCTATCATCATCCATAAAATACAAGAAAACAAAGACAATGTTTACTTACGTCGACTTGAGCGTCCATAATTACAATATAAACCGGTCATTTCATATTTTGTTTAAGTCAATCTTAAGTTATAACGATACTCATAATTAATTTAAATAATATTAAAATAAGAAAGAATTACTTAAACCCGTCCTAATTAAGCAAGATCTATTGATCAGCCTAGTAATTACTAACTAATGACGGTGCAATAATTAAACAAGCTAAGAGTGATCTTATTTAAAGTCTCAATCCAACGTTCAATTTTTCTTCTGTCTCGAGTCACCACATAAACGTGTTTGCAACGATGTAAGTTGGCTACATGAAAGTCATACACGTGTAAATCACTGAAACGTTCGTAAATTATACGGACGGTATATCGGGTCATCTAAAGCAGCCAGCTAGCCACACAAATTTTGAGAATAAACGGAGAATATTTGAGTGTGCCGATACGCGATAAATAAATCTCAGACGAAAATCGGGTACTCCATAAAATAGATAAATTGAAATCGAATACGATAACTCATGTAGAGATCCACACACGTGGTGGAAAAAGCCGAGAGAAAAAGAATATGACCTGGTACGAACTCTCAAACTGCTCAAATTTAAGTGTATAATACACGATTTTCGGAATTTCAGGGTAATCATATGACAAAAACGTCCGTAAATCATACGAACGATTAATTGGGCCAGCTAAAGCCACCACACAAATTTTGAGAAATAAAAAACAGAGGACATATGAGTGCGGCGGTATGCGAGAAACTAGTCTCGGACTAAAATCGGATACTCCTTAAAAATAGATGATAACTTGTTATTTAGGGCTGAAATCGAATAAGGTAACTCATGCAACGACCCCATACAGGTGATGGAAAAACCGGTAGGAAAAGAAACATGACCCGGTACGACCTCAAAAACGACTCAAATTTAAGTGTATAATACACGGTTTTCGGGATTTCAGGGTCGCGGAACAAAAACGACCGTAAATCATACGGACGGTGCATCTGGCCAGTTAAAGAAGCCACACAAATTTTGAGAAGCAACAGAGGACATTTGAAGGTGCGGGTACGCGATAAACGAGAATCGGGCGAAAATAAGGTACTCCTTAAAACTAGATGAATAGACGTACTTTTTATTTAGGACTGAAAATCGAAAATGGTAACTTATGAAGCGACCCCAGACACGTGGTAAAAAAACTGGCAGAAAAAAAAAACATGACGTGGTATAGGCGTATAGCCTACCAAGCGGCTTAAAATTTCTCTTATTTACCTGTTGTGTTGAGAGATATTATCTCCATTTATTACATTGCAAGTAAAATGTTGTAGATCCTGGAATTGCCTATATATTACGTCTATTCTAGCTTCCTCATTGGGCATTGGCTCCCAAGTCAATAGAAAGTACGTATAAAATTGAAGTTCTTTTGCACTCCTTATAAATAGCAAACCAAATTTGAGATATAGAAGCATAAAAACAATCCAACATTATAAAAAAAGAAGAAAATATAATATAAGAAAATGGCCTTGCCTGCACTTGTATGCTTGAAATCAAACTACAATAACAAGTTCCTCCGTTACCGACACGAAAACATTCAAACTCACGGCCTTCTACAATTTTCCGGTGAAAAAGCTTCTGTTGAATTTGCTCAATTTGAAGTTGTTCAAGCTCAATGTGGAGATGGCCTTGTCCACATCAAATCCCGCTACACCAATCGGTTCTTAGTCAGGTAACACTCTGTATATATATACGTACTTTTAATTTTTCCGATAAGAATATAGAAACTTACTCGTTACTTCCTATGTCGCAAATTCTCAATCATTTGTTTCAACATTTTTTCTTTGGCTATTTAATGAAAGTTAAACTATGTTTGGAACGTAAATAATAAATTTTTAGTAATTATCATAGTTACATACTTACATAGTACGTACAAGTTTCTTCTAATTTCCGCATGCATATTACAAACGGGAAAAATCTTTTTTGATATCTAATGCATGTTGTTATAGTTTACTTTTTGTCTATGAATAAACTTTATTCGTATTTATTTATTTATGATACATGCGTAGTTTTTTAGTCGTATATTACAAACAGGAAAAATCTTTTTTATTTATGATATACTCGTATTTCTTTGTCTTTGAATAAACTTTAATTTATTCGTTTATTGATTTTTATATATATAAACAACTATTCGAGTTTAAATAAATAAATGTCGTCTTTAATTTTTTAGGTGGTCGCCGAATCATAATTGGATAACGGCCTCAGCTCATCAACTAAATGAGAACAAAAGCGATTGGTCATGTACGTTGTTTAAGCCGATAATCATAGAGCAAGGTGTGACAATGAAGGTTAGAATCATGCACGTCCAACTCGGCCATTACTTGTCCCTATGGCGAACCGGGGAACCTTTCAATTCGTGTTTAATCGCAGGATCGAAGGACATTGATCGCGACTCATGTGACGTTTTCAGCGTTATAGACTGGTCATCCATTTTCAAATTGCCTAAAATTGTGGCATTTAAAGGTGAGAACGGAAAATATATAGGCGCATACTCGCATAACGGAAGGCCATGCCTTCAATTTTCGTTCGATAACCCTAATGACCCGAAGGTTGCACAAGAAGTGATTCATTCTCGTGATGGGACCGTGTTCATAAAATCGAAGTATTATGGCAAGTTTTGGAGGCTCGACAAGGATGATTTAATTGTGGCGGACGTAGTTGAGCCTAATAATATCGATAATTGTGCTAGTGCAATGTTTCGGGTTAATGTAATTGACATTAATACCGTGGCGTTACTCAATATGTCTAAGACATGGTTTGTTAAGAGGTACTCGAATGGGTACGAAAGTTTGTTGAATGCAGCTGCCGAAACTATGGATCGCTTTGCTACGCTAGAGGTGACGGACTTGGGAAATTGAAGTCGATGTTCAAGTGCTACGGAAGAAATATTATCGCTATCATTAAATAAAAAGCGTATACAGTTACGCTGAATAAGGTAGTCATATGTTATGTAACGGTCTTACAAACTAACGAGTATTTTGCTTGATTAGTATTAGAGGTCACTCAAAACCTACTCTTGCAATCTTGCGTAATCAATTGTGTGTAAATATTAATAAAGGCTTCGTTGTTAAATAAAATGTTTTGAAATCTATGTAAATGAGGTCGTACGAAGTCGTTAATAAGTCTTAATCACAAGAGGATTTAAACTGAGAAATATATAAAGTCATAAATAACTCTTAATCAACAAAAACAGACCAAATAACATATGATAACGTATAAATCTTATTATGAGACAATTTTTTTTAAAAAAAAAAAAAAAATCTAAACTTTACTATGAGACATGTTATATGGACTTATGAAGTACGTAAGCATAGATCACAGCTATTTACAAGAGTCTATGACCTATCAAATTAAAATTTAACCCAACCTGATTTCAAAAAAGAAAAAAAAAAAATCTAACCCAACCAATTTTTTTTCAGGTCAACACCCGAAAATCTTAACCTGTGATCCAATCAACTTGAACTCGTCAATTTAAGCCGAAATATGATCAACCCGCTTGAATTACCCGATGGGTTAAAATATTAATATTTTTATTCTATACTCCATATTTGAAATAATAATTAAAAAATTATTAATTTTAGTACTTTAAATTATATATATAATAAAAAATTAATTTCATATAACTTTAATATTATTTAATAAAAAATAATTATTAAATTAACTTAATTTATAGAATTGTAGTACTTTAATTATTAGTTTTAGTACTTCAAATATTTTTTCGATTTAGAAAATGATAAAAAAAAAAATGGAGTTAAGGAATAAATTTTGACCATTGCTTTCACCCTGACCTTAATAAATCTGAATCTGTATTTTAACCTCAGTCATGTAACCCGAATTGGGACCAATTATTACCCATTTGACACCTTTAACAAGTCAACATAAGTAGACCTAGGGTGTTAATGAGACGAGACAGCTCGCGAGCTACTCGAGATCGGCTCGGTCAAAGCTCGGTTAAAGCTCGGCTCGTGCGAGCTCGACTCGGCTCGAGAGCTTAACGAGTCAAGCCGAGCAAAGGCTGGCTCGGCTCGAAAAGCTCGCGAGCGGCTCGAACTTGTGCGATTACATAAGATATTGCTCATATTTTGTAAAAATATTTTATCATGAGTATATTTTTGTATCACACATAGCAAATGTCTCGCTGATTTGCGAAATATTTTTACATATAATTTTCGAGCCTTGTTATTAAAAATATCGAAAGAAAAAAAAATTAACAGTTTTATATAGGCTCGATTTGGGTTCGAGTTTGGCTCGAGCTTGCGTTAAAGCTCGCAAGCTTTAATTTATAACGAACACATTTTTTTAAAGCTTGGGTAAGCTCGAGATCGGCTCGAGTTCGAATTTTGGTTCTTGAGCACAAGCCGAGTAAGGCCAAGCTCGGGCTCGGCTCGGCTCGTTAGCACCTGTAGACCTAGCCAACGGGTTAGTCGGATCGGGCCAATTTCGGTCGAGTCATTTTGAGTATATCATATTATCAGGTTAGTTCGGGCCGGATTGGGTCATTTTGAGCTTCAGGTTTTTTTCGGGTATGTTGATCGGGTCATTTACAGGTCAAGCGGGTCGGGTTATTTCAGATTCGGGTCATTTTCGGGTTAATGATTAAGAGAAAAAAAAGTATGTTTAGTATTATTACCTATATTTATTTTAGTTTTAATAATTGATTCTTTGTTTTTAACGTATTATTAAGCATGCTTTTAAATTGATCATTTTAAGTCTTTTTTATTCAATTAGAGCTATGTTTTGTCAGGTCATTTTCGAATCGGATGTTTCGCAACGGGTCGGTTCCGAGTCAACAAAGCTCAAGGCATGTTCGGGGGGTCGGGTCAAATCGAATTTCAGGTCATATTCGGTTAGAATTTGAGTAGTGTTTGGGTCAGCATTTTCGGGTCGGGTCAATCAATTCGGGTTGATTTTGTGTTAAGATTATAGAGGGGGGACGATAATAATGGAGAATGTATTATTGATTGATATCCTTCTAAGTGAATACATGGGTGTATATATAATACACCTACTACCATAAACCCTAGACGATAGCCGCCATATCTTGTAACCCTAATGGGCCTAGTCTAATATCCTAATACCCTCCCGCAATCGTAAAGGCAGTACGTAGTACGAACTTTACGATTGGAGAAATACAAAGAAAAAAATATAAAAAGAAAAAATGAAATCTTCAATCTTCATCTTTTTCGATCTTCATCAATCATCTTCGTCTTCGAAAAGTGGTAAGATACGAGTATAAAGACTCGCTAGAAATTTCTTCGAACAAGAACGTTAAGTTTTTCGGACTTGTCGAAAGTATGAGTTAATTTGCAGGAACCCTAATCGAACCTGGCAAATATCGATAAAACGGAAAATTATCCGTCAATTTTAAGATCTGGAGAACGTTAATTTTTTCGGACTCCAAATAAATCAAGTACCACCTTAAACGAAGTAAAAGACGATTAATTAAATTTCAAAGGAAAAGAAAGAATTTTTTTTTTTCTTTGTTTTTTTTTTTTGGAAAAGCTATTACTGCATCCATTTTGGGATGACAATTTTTTTTTTTTTTATATGTCTCGGCAAAAAAATTCTAGCAATATGACAAATTTCGATCAACGGAAAACAGCCGTTTGAATGTTGAACGGCAAAGTTGCCATTACACCATCAGTTCAGTGGACGAATAAATTTCCAATTTTTTTTTTTTTTTTTTTTTAATTTATGAATTATTGAAATCCCGCCGGTGAGCATATCGTAGATTGTAGCTCACCGGCAAGAAAGCGGAAGCGTATCTAGAGACCTCAGGAAAGAGTCTCTGATACCATGTTAAGATTATAGAGGGGGGACGATAATAAGGGAGAATGTATTATTGATTGATATCCTTCTAAGTGAATACATGGGTGTATATATAATACACCTACTACCATAAACCCTAGACGATAGCCGCCATATCTTGTAACCCTAATGGGCCTAGCCTAATATCCTAATATTTTGTCTTTCAAACAGGTTTATTACCGACATAATATCGCCCATAGTTTTGGGCAAAAGTGAGAGTGATTGATTAAACACACCGACGAAGTAGAGTCACAGCCTTATCAGCATGCACTTATCCATTACGATATTAATCTTGGCGTGCTGACTCAGATCACAAGCATAGTTTACGTAAATATTCTTTCCTCGTATACCTTTTTACGTTAATTATAATCGAATATTTACCCAAAACCCTTGAGTTTTGCACCGTAATTATATAATAATCTCATAAAATTATAGAATAAAATGACCTTTTAATTAGATGGATAAAAAAAAATTATCCCTCCATTTGGCACATTAACAGGATAATAATACGTTAGCAGATAAAGGTGGTGGATAAGATAAAACACGAAAATTATACAATAATCCGTTTTGATTAAAAACCGAGTTATGTACTTATGCACGTAGCCTATAATATCTATAGGGACATTGTACCAAAAAAAAGAAAAAAAAAAAATATCTATAGAGACAAAATCTCATGAACTTGTCAAAACTCGAAAACGTGAGTGGATATTTCTCTATATGATAAGATTATAAAATAAATATCAATCAATAATATTCCTCGTAGATATTGTGACACTTTTGGATAAGATAATATAATAATCTACGTAATCACCCAAACTATAATAAGCCTATAAATATCCAACTTCAAACACAGTTTACTTTCATTCTACTTCATCATCAATCAAATACTACAATAATACATCCAAAATTTAAGACAAAATGTTGGCAATTTTTAGCAAGACTTTGGTGGATGCACCAAAAGAGTTGAACAGCCCGGGTTCGATATCATTCGGGTCGGGTAATATTAATAATAAGCCTAAGTTACCTGAAGAAATTGTGAGGATATTTCAACAAGCTTATTCCCAAAATACCCCTCTATCGATTGGTCTTGGCAATTCTGCTTTTCTTGCTTATTCTCCATGCAAAGGCCCTCTACTTCGCCACCAAAGGTACTAGTGTACTACTACTACTACAATAATAGAGTCGATATTTTAATCAGACGTAAAAAAAAACAAATTATTTTTCTCAGAGTAGTATTTTAATCAGACGTAAAATAATCAAATTATTTTTCTATGAGTAGAATTTTGATCAGACGTAAAAAAAAATCGAATTATTTATTTTATTATTATTATTATTAATTAATTAATTAATTAATACAAAAAATTGTTTATGATTGATTACAGGACGTTCTGTGGAATAGACAACATGTACTGCATATTCTTGGGAAATTTGAGCAACTTAAACACCTTAATTAAGCAATATGGCTTAGGCAAGTCTACCAATGATGCCATGTTTGTAATTGAAGCGTACCGGACGCTCCGAGACCGTGGCCCGTATCCGGTTGATCAAGTTCTTAAGGACCTTGAAGGCTGCTTTGGTTTTGTTATCTTTGATAAAAATGCTGGCACTGTTTTTGCTGCTCTGGTAATTATTCTTAATCTTAATTAATTAATAAATTTATAATTTTGTTATTTATCCATTTTTTATTGCTTAAAATAGTTGTTGAAAATTGTTTTTTTTTTTTATGTGTTGTTAATAATAGGGTGCAGATCAAAGAGTTGAACTATTTTGGGGAGTTGCTGCTGATGGATCTGTTGTTATTTCTGATAATAAAGATATCATAAAAGCAAGCTGTGCTAAATCATTTGCAGCTTTTCCTTCTGGTAAGTAAAAGTAGCTAGTCTTCTATAGACGGATATATCCGTCTATAGTTAAAGACGGAACAAATAGCTTGAAAGTGGTGATATTTTTGGCCCTCACCACCCCACTTGTTGCTTGTTTTATTAGGAATGTGGTATTGTATTTGACCCGTATTTAGTTATAGACGGATATCTGCCGTCTATAATGAGATTTTGTGAAGTAAAAGTTTGTTCTTTCAATCTCGAAAATCCCCATATTGCCCTAGCGGGTCCATACCGGGATTTGATTTAATGTATAATAAAGAGACGGTTTTCTAAGATAGTGACCGGATGTGAGAGTTTAGGTCTAGTCCGATCCAGACTGGACCATTTGCTTTGAATTGGACCGTCCCTAGATCGAACTTATTTGGGTCTGGCCCGATTTAAAATCGGTAACTTATATCCATTTCAGTCTAAGAACGGACCAGACCAAGTATTTCGGATTCTGGTTTGGTCGAGACCAAATTAGGTTTCATCCTCGGTCTGCCAAATTTTTATTTTCGATTTCCAGTCTGGTCAGATTTGGTCCAGTCTTGAATAGATGCTCACTCTAAGTATAAGAAACATATACTTTCTCCGTTTTCATCTGATCTACCTATTTTATTAAAATACTACACTCATATATTCAACAAATGGATAAATGTATAATTTTGAGATTTCGTTACCCTCAATTTAAAACGAGTTTTATTTGGATTGAAATATCGTTTTAAATTAAATCCGAGATGAATTTTGATGCTAATTGTTTGGGAATGATGGAAAATGCAGGATGCATGTATCACAGTGAAATGGGACTAATGAGTTATGAGCATCCAAAGAACAAATTAAAGGCAATGCCAAGAATTGATAGTGAAGGTGCAGTGTGTGGAGCAAATTTTAAGGTGGATGTTAGCTCTAAGAAAGCCTCTATGCCTCGAGTTGGTAGTGAAGTTAATTGGGCCTTTCCGGGTTCTCGGGCCTGATTAACTAAGTTAATGAATATCATCATCTCATGTATAGTTAGTTTATATGGTTAATAAACATGAAGTAACATTTCAATTTACACTAATTTTAACTTGTATCAGTTGCTAATTTGTATGCATGGTTCTTAATAACCATGAGTCACGCTTCTCTAAAACGGGTTTACGATAAAACATTGTCAAACTATTCATCGAAGACAACAATGCTCTCTAAAACCATAGTAACTGATGAAAGTTATTTGTAGTAAAGCTATTTAGGCAAAATAGTACTTGGAATAATTATAATAACAACATATTCTTACAATAATTTGTGAATAATACGAAGTAATATAATACAATACACACAAGACATATTAATTAGTTGAGTTCTAGTGACCGACTTATACAATTTTTAATCGCATCACTTAGTAGTATATGATGCTTCTTATTATGCTAAATAGAAATACATATTAAAAGACCGTCGATCATCCAATGGTCTTGTTGTCGAATTATACCCGACTAATCCTGCAATAAAGCAATCTGACTGATCAATATTAAGTTTGAAATTACCATTTAAAATGAATGGAAATGTTAATCAATAGGAGCCTTACCTTTCAAATTTCGAACCAGGCTTTGAAAATGTCTAGCACATCCCTCACACGAGGACGAATTTCCATAGTTGATTGTCAGCATTGCAATGCGGATCTCCATGGTGGCGGTGGTTCTCAGGATAAGTTCCAATTTGAGTGCCATCATGGATGTCACCCGTCCAAGCATCTATAACCATGTTGTGATCAGTGTGTGTCCTTAAATATTTAAACCCACAACTTATATCTCCATTCTCGGACCACAAAACTGAATTATCATGGCAAACTGGCTTCTTAATCAATTCCAACTATGCAACATAAACAAAAAAGGGTTATTCAGATCATGTCTTAAATATCTCGCGTTATTTAATTGAGAGCCATAAAATGAGAAATAAAATTTACCTGAACATGCCTACCAATATGGTTAACACACTTTCCATTGGCATTATTGATAATCATAAAATGAGACCCGCTAGTCTTTTCTTTGTGCCATAACTGCATGCATTGGCAATAATAATAAACACGACATGCAATCAATGTAAAGTGTCTGAATAACATAGATATACGCGCATGAATTGAATAATTATTACTCAGTACCTGGTGATTATCGTGGTTGCTTGGAAGTGCAAGACACAATTTGTCATGTCGCACAGTGACACAGTAATCTTTCCCACATCCCGGCCTTTTGCAATAAATCCTGTAACTTGGATGTCCATGACTACCATGAGGATGGTGACAACCATCATGAGGACCATGTTGATGACAACCATCATGACAACCCTCATGAGGATGACGACAACCATCATGACCACAGTCAGGACGACGACCACTTTCATGAGAACCACGGCCATGATCACCTTCATGAGGACGATGACCACCTTCATGAGGATGATAACCACCGTCATGAGGGCCACGCCTACCTTCATGAGGACGATGACCACCTTCATGAGGATGATAACCACCGTCATGAGGGCCACGCCTACCTTCATGAGGACGATGACCACCTTCATGAGGATGATAACCACCATCATGAGGGCCACGCCTACCTTCATGAGGACCATGACAACCATCACGATGAGGACCACGACCATGACAACCGCCATGAGGACCGTGAGTACCATAAGTACAATGAATAATACTACTACTCATTATGCAAATTTGATAATCTCACTAATGTTATTTATTTTTTGTATGTGTTATTGTATTTGATAATGTCACTAATATTCCTTATATATAGTGCTTAATTATTGTTTACGTTGACTTGGTCGTCAATGTGGTAGAAATAAAGTTCCACATTTAGTACAAACAACCAATTGTTCGATATCTACTTTTAAGTTCAATAGTAGTATTGTTCCTACGTAAATAACGTGTTTGGATAATGATATATTTGTTCATTTTCAAGTCGTTCTTTTTATGCATATGTTTATAAAGTAATTACCTAAGATTATATTTTGTTTTGAGAGGTTTGACGAAAAAAAAGTGTGGAAGACACACTTTTTTCTGAAGAATTCGCCATGATATATATGATCCGTGCATAATATCATGAAAAATTGATACAAATTTTTGACTGCTACTTAGTATCGGCAATAGGTCTGAAAAAGTATCGAAAAATAGAAAATTTAGATATTTTTACCATGTCGGAATAATTTTGTTTACTTTAGGGTTCATGAGCTTCGTCTAATCCTTCCTATTTCTTAGCCAATCGGACATTGTTTATTTGTATTTCAATTAAATTCAGTTTAGTTTAATTCAATTCGATTAAGGTATCACGGGTTCATTTTTTTTTTGAGAGAAAAGAACAATTCATTAATAGAATGCCACACGGCACTTACAAAGAATAATTATAATCGAAAACAAATCTAATGGAAACCAAAGAAAAATAAATTTCTTATAAACTAGGGATCTCAAAACAGCATCTGACAATTCGGCTCGTCCTATTATCGCTATCTTCATGTAGCTTTTGAGGGGATCCTTCGTTTTGATTTATGAGATAAAATTTACCTCTGACTGATTTCAAAGATCGTTGACAAATTACTTTTACCCTTTGAAATAACACGCTGCAAACCATCAACAAACTACTCTTGACTATAAGGGACGGGTTCATTTTAGTTTATTTTTGTTCATTCAGCTCAGTTTAGTTGAATTCATTTCAATAAATAGTTTAAATTCAGTAAAAAATAGCCTTGTGTTAAATTTCGTTGTTGAGTTTATGCCGCATGCTTACACAAGAGAGATAAGCCGGTTTATATGTGCAAGAGGTTTTCATCCCGAGGGTCCCTTTTTTACTCCCTCCTATTCTACATAAACTTCCCTCTTTCCTTTTTCATCTATTCACAATACCTTCCTTATTTCCTTATTTAGTAAAGTTTTTTTACTTATTTTAATCACCTTACCCATAACAATACCCTACCTCACCCCACAACAATACTTATTTTAATCAACTTACCCCACAACAATACTTATTTTAATCACCATACCCACAATAATACCCCACAATACATTCCCTCTCTCCAATTACCAAACCCCACTACAATACTTTACCTTATTTTAATCCCCTCTTTAATTTTAGTGCCCCATGAATAAGGAGGTTTATCTAGAATACGAGGGAGTATAAGGTTTATGTTACTTCTTCCCAAAATCAGTATTGGTCTGTTGGACACGCACAAATGCCTTTAGTATCGGTGAGCTATTTTTTCACACTCCCCCTAACCTTAATCTTACACCTACCGGCTACCGTCACCTAATATTATAATAACTACTATCGTAGATTTTATTCTAACAATAACTACATATATTTGATTATTATTATCTAAGATATATAATCATATTACTTATCACCCTGTAATCTATGGAATGATTTATTATATATCCTGCAACATTCTTATTGGCCATAGTAACACAAATTCTCATTTAAAACAGACATATCTGTCTTAACCTTAAAATGAGTCAAGTATTTCACGTAAGACATAAACAGATGCATTGACATTAACAAAAGGGTTGTTTGATACTTTGATCTCATCTATATGTCTTAACCATAAAGCGAGTCAATTATCACACCCGTTTTATTATCTTATGGAAGACCTATTGCCATAGTAAATACGTAGCAGTTGCAACTTGATGGCTGCTGCATGCAATGAAGCCATGCATGAAGGTTCGATAAGCTGCACATAGTACAAACAACAGTTATCTCATTTAATGTCGCAATCCAACTTTCAATTTTTACACTCTTGAGTTCATACTTAGCTTAAACGTGTCTACACCGGTATAGCTACGGGAGTACTATGACATCTTGGAATTACATTATTGAATTTTGTCACGCGTACTAATAATATAAAATGACGTAATTGATATAATTACATTAAATGTCATAGGTTCAAATCTTTCTATCATTGTACTGTATAGTTTTTACGGCCTATATGGCGTTAAAAAACAATCAATTCGTTATTGAATTAGGCCATGTTCTTTTGGACTTCAAGTCACTTAATTTAAGTTCACTTTAGATCCTATAAGTTCAGTTCAGTTCAGTTCAGATCCTATAAGTTCAGTTCAGTTCAGATCAGATAAGTTTCAGTCCAAAAGAACAGGGCCTTAGTTTGCTATAGAACTATTTCAAGCTCGACTAGGTAATTAAGGGTCTGGCCATTGCTAAGCCGATTTATATTGTTTGGATAGCAAAATGGGGAAATTTATATTGTTTGAATAGAAAGATTTTGGATAGACAAATAGCGTAATTTTGTCCTTGTTTGGATAGAAAGATTTTGGAAGAAAATGGAGGATAGGGTTTTGGAGGGAGCCGATTTATATTATTTGGATAGCAAAATGGGGTGGAGGGATTTGAAGGGAGTTAGGGAGGGATAATGGATCATTACAAACAGTGGTGGAGTTAGGGGATGACTAGCAGGAGAGTCCGCCTTCGCTTGATGGCGAAAAATGAAAACATCTATATTTTTATATTACTTACAATATTCAAACTTTTTTCGAGTTTTCGTTATATCATTATCCATTGACACCTACTAAATTTTCACCCTTGTTGAATTCAAATCTTGGCTCAGCATCATACAAATATGTTAGATGGAATAAAAGCAGCTTTAGGTTATTGTATTAGAGATCATGATGGTAAAAATGTTTTGTTAGGAGCAAAAAATCGTGGATCTAATAGCATTTTTATTGCAGAAACCCTCGCGCTTAAAAAAAAGTCATTTTAGCAGCTAAATATTTAGGAATTTCAAAGCTAGTTGTTGAAAGTGATAATTTATGTGTTATTAACTCAATTCTTAGTGCTTGACAAATTTCGTGGGAAATTTCAAGAATATTTTCAAAGATGTGAAGTTAGACCTTCCTTTTTTTAAGGAAGTGATTATTAAACACAGCTTTCGTGATGCAACGGCTGACTAATGTTTAGGCCCATTGTATTAGATATTAATTTGTGAAAGTGGTAAACGGCCCCCCTAAACTTCGCTTTAATATGAGATTAACTCCTTTAATAACTTTGCTTTGTAGTAAACAACCCCCTTAATTTCGCTCTAAAGCGAAATCAAACCCCTTTTATTTTTCCGATTAAAATCTTACCAGATTGTCAAAATCAAACCCCTTTTATTGTAATTATTCCCTCTTTTTCTCTCATTTTTAGAAACCAGTTGTCTTTACTTTAGGAATCAGTTTCATATAAAAAGTTCCTTATTTTGTAAGTCAATGGTTAAGAAGCTCCTTATGACTTATGAAACTCCTTAATTCTCCCATTGCTATGTCTAGGCATTTTCTTAAGTAATTGATTTTTACAATGCAATGAAAGGCTTATTTATAATGCACTGAATCTGGATAACATTACTAACCTTTGCAATATTTCCAATATAAGATATCTGCGATTTCTATTTATTTGTAGATTAGATACAATATACATAGGATAAAGCATACATGTAATCGTACGTTTATAAGATTACAACGAAGCTCATAAAATACACACAAATAACACAAGATTACAAGAGAAGGTATTGAGTAACTCCAAATGCTAAACACAATTAGTTTATAAGACCGTCACATAACATATAACTACCCAATACAGATTACAGAGTAACAGTTTACGCTTCTTATTTAATAATAATAGCGATAAGATAATGTTACTTAACACTTAACATTGACTTCATTTTCCCAAGTCTTTGACCTCAAATGTAGCATAGTGATCCACAGATTGGTTAGCTGCGTTCAACAAACTTACATACTCATGAGCAATACTCAATCTTTTAACAAACCATGTCTTAGACATATTGAGTAGAGCCACGCTATTAATGTCAATCACATTAACCCGAAACATTGCACTAGCATGATTATCGATATTATTAGGCTCAATTACGTCCGCCACAATTAAATCATCGTCCTTGTCGAGCCTCCAAAACTTACCATAATACTTGGATTTTATGTACACGGTACCATCACGAGAACCAAACACTTCTTGCGCAACTTTCGGGTCATTAGGGTCATCAAACGAAAATTTAAAGCACGGCCTTCCGTTGTGTGAGAATGCGCCTATGTATTTTCCGTTATCACCTTTAAATGCCACATTTTGGGGTAATTTGAGAGCGGATGACCAGTCTATAATGCTGAAAAGGTCACATGAGTCGTGATCAGTGTCCTTCGATCCCGCGAACAAGCATGAATCAAAAGGTGCACCGATCCGCCATAGGCACGCGTAATGGCCGAGTTGGACGTGCATGATTCTAGCCTTTTTGGTTGCGCCGCCGTTCTCTATGATTATGGGCTTAAATAACGTACATGACCACTCGCCTTTGTTCTCATTTGGTTCCTCCGCAGAGGCCGTTATCCAATAATGATTTGGTGACCACCTAAAAAATTAAAGATGACATTTGTTACATCGGTGCGTAAATTATCTCTTTAGCCTTTTTTTTTAATTAAAGTAAGGAACACAAAAAAAAAAAAGTCAAAAACTGAAGTGTCAAATGTTTTCCTAATCAGTGACAGAGCCGGGATTTAATTTAAGCAGGGACGGCAAATAATAATACAACCAAACAACAGAAACTTGAAAAAAGTTAGAAAATTTAACTGAAAACTTGATGATTATTATGAAATTATGAATAAAATGAATTTTAAAGTTCTTATCGGAAAAAATTAGCTACGAGTGTAAGTAAAGTGTTACCTGACTAAGAATCTATTCATGTAGCGGGATTTGAGGTGAACTAGGCCATCTCCACATTGAGCTTGAACCACTTCAAATTGCGCGGTTGAACCTAAAACTGTGTCAACCGAAAATTGAAGAAGGCCATGAGTTTGAACGTTCTCATGTCGATAACGCAAGTACTTGTTATTGTATACTGATTTTAAGCATATGATCTCAGGCAATGCCATTTTCCTAAATTTTCTTCTTTTTTTTTTATTCGATTTTTATGCTTTTATTTGTAATAATATTACAATCTGGAGTATTTTAGTTATATACGAACTACGTCAACTAATTTCTATTCACTTGGAATATTATTCAAGTGTGAATAAGGAAGCTGCAGAACAGACATAACAATCAATTCTTCATTGATCAAGACTTTAATTACTAGCTAAGTAATAGGGATGGTCAGATCATCGAACATTGAACCTGGACCGTCCTGCAAATTAAACCGACTCAATTTGATCCGCTCGTTTTGAACTATTTCTCGCCATTGGGTCCACGCCATCATTTCAAGTGAAATTCAACCCCCCTTTCTTAATTTTCACAAGAATTTTAATTAAAAATATTTTATATTAGTAATTCCAAGAAAAACTATACAGTACAAAGAACGAGACGTTTGTTTGTTTTTCAATGTCATATAGGCCACAAAAACTATACAGTACAAAAAACGAGAGATGTGAACCTGCGACTTTCAATAGAATTATACCAATTATGTCATTTTATTGGTACACGTGACAAAATTAAAGTTTAATGTAATTTCAAGACGTCCCAATACATCCGTAGCTATACCGTTGTAGACACGTTTAAGCTAAGTATGAACTCAAGAGGGTAAAAATTGAAAGTTAGATTGTGACCTTAAATGAGATAACTGTTGTTTGTACTATGTGCAGCTTATCGAACCTTCATGCATGGCTTCATTGCAGCAGCCATCAAGTTGCAACTTGCAACTGCTACGTATTTACTATGGCAATAGGTCTTCCTTTGTTAATATCAATGCATTGTGTTCCTGTCTTACGTGTAATACTTGACCCGTTTTAAAGTGAAGACATATATGCCCGTATTAAATGAGTTTTTGTGTTACTATGGCCAAATGAGGATGTTGCAGGATATATAATAAATCATTCCATAGATTACAAGGCGATAAGGAATATGATTATACCGTAGATAATCAAATATAGTTATTGTAGATTATTAGGTGACGGTAGCCGGTAGGTATAAAATTAGGGTTATGGGTGTGTGAAAAATACCTCACCCGTACAAAAGGCAGTAAGGCACTTGCTTGTGAGTTGTGAGTGTCCAACATACCAACATTGATTTTATCAGAACCTTAATGGAATTAAATTAAACTGAATTTAACTAAAATACAAATAAACAATTTCTTATTGGCTAAGAAATAGGAAGGAATAGATGAAGCTCATGAACCCTAAGCAAACATATTTACTGGGCTTGAAAATGAACAAATATATCATTATCCAAACACGTTATTTACGTAGTAGGAACAATACTCTATTGAACTAAAAGTAGAAATTGAACAATTGGTTGTTTGTACTAAATGTGGAACTTTATCTCTACTACATTGACGACCAAGTCAACGTAAACAATAATTAAGCACTATATATAAGGAATATTAGTGAGATTATCAAATACAATAACACATACAAAAAATAAATAACATTAGTGAGATTATCAAATTTGCATAATGAGTAGTAGTATTATTCATTGTACTTATGGTACTCATGGTCCTCATGGTGGTTGTCATGGCCGTGGTCCTCATCGTGATGGTTGTCATGGTCCTCATGAAGGTGGTCGTCGCCCTCATGACGGTGGTTATCATCCTCATGAAGGTGGTCATCGTCCTCATGAAGGTGATCATGGCCGTGGTCCTCATGAAGGTGGTCGTCGTCCTGACTGTGGTCATGGTCAAGGTCATCCTCACGAAGGTGGTCATGATGGTTGTCGTCATCCGCATGAGGGTTGTCATGACGATTGTCCTCGTGATGGTTGTCACCATCCTCATGGTAGTCATGGACATCCAAGTTACAGGATTTATTGCAAAAGGCCGGGATGTGGGAAAGATTACTGTGTCACTGTTCGACATGACAAATTGTGCCTTGCACTTCCAAGCAACCACGATAATCACCAGGTACTGAGTAATTATTATTATTAGATCCATGTATGTATCTATGTTATTCTGACACTTTAATACATTGATTACGTGTATATTGATGTGATTTTATTATTTATGTCAATGCATGTAGTTATGGCACAAAGAGAAGACTAGCGGGTCTCATCATTTTATGATTATTAGTAATGCCAATGGAAAGTGCGTTAACCACATTCGTAGGCACGTTCAGGTAAATTTTATTAATCATTTTGTAGCTCAAAATTATATATCGCGAGAGGTAAATGACATGACCCGAATAACTTGTTTTTCTATTTATGTTGCGTAGTTGGAATTGGTGAAAAAGCCAGTTTGCCATGATAATTCAGTTTTGTGGTCCGAGAGTGGAGATATAAGTTGTGGGTTTAAATTTTTAAGGACATACACTGATCAGAGCATGGTTATGGATGCTTGGACGGGTGACATCCATGATGGCACTCAAATTGGAATTCATCCTGAGAACCACCGTCACCATGGAGATCCGCATCACAATGCTGACAATCAACTTTGGAAATTCGTCCTTGTCTAGGGGCGTGCTAGACATTTTCAAAGCCTGGTTCGAAATTTGAAAGGTAAGGCTTCTTTTATTGTGCACAAATTCTTAAGAGAGATGGTCTCTCAATCCAAATCACTAAAACAAAATTAATATGGATTCAATAGTAATGATCGTTATCATGTAAATGTTGTTTGGTTAAAACAATATCACTTTTTTGTTTGGTTAAAACAATATAATAACATTTTAAAATCTTAGGTGTTATTTTCATATCTTGTTGATAACATTTTCATTCATTTTAAACGGTAATGTAGAACTTATTATCGTTCTGTCCAATTTCTTTATTGCAGGATTATTCGGGTATAATTCGACAACAAGAGTACAAGACCATTGGATCATCGGCGGTCTTTAATATGTATTTTTATTCTGCATAATAAAAAGCATCATATACTACTAATTGATGCGACAAATATCTTATGTGTCGGTCATTTGAACTCGACTAGTGTATATGTCTCGTGTGTATTGTATTCTATTAATATTCACAAATTATTGTATGAAATATGTACCAAAAATATTATTGTATGAAATATGTACCAAAAAAATTATTGTATGAAAATGTTAAATACTATAGTGTTATTATAATTTCCAAGTGTTAGTTTACTTAAATAGCTTCACTACAAAAAACTTCCACCAATTATTATGTTATTGCGATAGAGCATTGTTGTCTTCAATAAATAGTTTGACAATATTTTATTGTAAAACCGTTTTAGACAAGACTGTCGTATCAATTAACAAGCGTGCAACACATTATCACCAAGTTAAAAGTGTAAATTGAAATGTTACTTCATGTTTATTAACCATAAACTCAGATAGTAAACTACACATGAGATGATATTCATTAACTTAATTAATCAGGCCCGAGAACCCGAAAAAGCCCAATTAACTTCACTACCAACTCGAGGCATAGAGGCTTTCTTAGAGCTAACATCCACTTTAAAATTTGCTCCACACATTACTCCTTCACTATCAATTCTTGGCATTGCTTTTAATTTGTTCTTTGGATGCTCAAAACTCATTAGACCTATTGCACTGTGATACATGCACCCTGCATTTTCCATCATTCCCAAACAATTAGCATTAATATTCAACAAGAAAGTAATTTAAAACGATAAGTCAATCAACACAAAACTCATTTTAAAATTAGGGTTTCGTGAAATCTACTAAAGTGTAGATAGGTTTGTGTTAAGTTCATTACAAATCATTTGGAAACCGTCTCTTTATTTTCAATATTTCATCAAATTTTGATTAACACCCACGGGCTAGACATGACAAACGAGTCAACTAGGCCCGATCAGGTTATTTTGGATTCGGGTATGTTAATATCAAGCTATATAATTCGGGTTGGGCCATATTGGTCGTGTCCTCAATTCAGATATCAGATCGGTTTAATCTGGTCAGGTTAATTTTGCCGGGTCTAAGAGGGGTTATATGAGAATTTTCGAGATTGAAAGAACAAACTTTTGCTTACCAGAAGGAAAAGGTGCAAATGATTTTGCACAGCTTGCTTTAATCACGTCTTTATTATCAGAAATAACAACAGATCCATCAGCAACAACTCCCCAAAATAGTTGAATTCTTTGATCAGCACCCTATTATTATCAACAAATTAAAAAAAAAAAAAAAACAATTTTCAACAAATATGTTAAGCAATAAAATAAGGGTAAATACCAAAAATATAAATTTATTAATTAAGAATAATTACCAGAGCAGCAAAAACAGTGCCAGCATTTTTATCAAAGATAACAAAACCAAAGCAGCCTTCAAGGTCCTTAAGAACTTGATCAACTGGGTACGGGCCACGGTCTCGGAGCGTCCGGTACGCTTCAATTACAAACATGGCTTCATTGGTATATTTTCCTAGACCATATTGTTTGATTAACGTGTTTAAATTGTTCAAATTTCCTAAGAATATGCAGTACAATAGTACATGTTGTCCATTCCACAAAACGTCCTGTAATCAATCATAAACAATTTTTTGTATTAATTAATGTATTTAAGACTGAATTATTCATAATTGATATTTACGTCTGATTAAAATATTACTCAATACTTATAGATAAATAATTTCATTTTTTCTAAGTCTGATTAAAATACTACTCATAAAAAAATAATTTGTTTTTTTTTACGTCTGGTTAAAATATCGACTCTATTATCGTAGTAGTAGTACACTAGTACCTTTGGTGGTGAAGTTGAGGGGCTTTGCATGGAGAATAAGCAAGAAAAGCAGAATTGCCAAGACCAATAGAAAGAGGGGCATTATGGGAATAAGCTTGTTGAAATATCCTCACAATTTCTTCAGGTAACTTAGGCTTATTATTAATATTACCCGACCCGAATGATATAGAACCCGGGCTATTCAACTCTTTTGGTGCATCCAGAGGCGGATCTCCCTTTACCTGCGTAGGGGCCAGGCCCCCTCTGACTTTTGGGCCAAATAAACTGTGCAATTAACCTTGGCCCCTGTCGACTTTAGCGTAAACCTTAGCCTACAATACATAGAAGCCCATGTAATTGTAATATAGAAGCTCACGTGATTGTACCATACTACTGTGAGCAAAATATTGCCATATGCCAATCCATAATTGGCAGGCTGATTTCTTTTAATTAACCAAAGTTTATTTGGTTTAAAATGATCCATTAATTTAATTTTACTTATTTAGAAAAATATTAAAAAAATTATTGTTCATAATTTTTCATTCTCTATAAATAGAGATCACATTTAATATATGTTAGAGTTATTTTAGTTTCATTATTTTCTTTTAAATACTTTTATAATTTATATACTTCTAACTATTATCAAAAAATTTAAAAATGAATTACGAGATATAGTAAAGAGTAGGAAAGACATTGTACTGTGTTAATAGATATTGTGTTAAATTTTAAAAATGAATTGTTGAGTAATCAAAGTAGTTAACATTCTTGTATTAATATACGCCCTATATACAGTTTTTACATCTTCATTAAATAACCAAAGTCTCAACATATTTTTGAGTACCACAAAAAAATAAATGAAAAACACAAACTTTCATTTTAGACGGACATTATCCGTCTAAAGTTGTAGACGGATCAAATATCATACCACTTTCATAATAAGACAAACAATAAGTAAAATGTTACAATTTTGTCCTTATATAAATGATAACCCGTCTACACTTTAGACGGATATGCCCGTCAAAAGTGAGACTAATTGAATAAAAAAATAGGACTATTATAGTTTAATTTGATTACATTCTCTATACTACTAATCTCTGTTTATTTTTGTATGTACTTATATGCTATCTTCAATCTTCATAGCACATAAATTTTTTCATTCTACTTGTAGTTTAATTTGATTACATTTTATTTCATAATGGCGCCTTTGTGCAAATCGTTTATTTACCATTTTTTTGTGAGAAACGTTATTTATAAATGGTAAACATATAATTAGAATTTGAAGGATACAAATCAGTCACCTTGATCTAGCTCGGCCCCCCTAATTTTTTTTTTCAAGATCCGCCACTGGGTGCATCCACCAAACTCTTGCTGAAAATTGCCAACATTTTCTCTTAAATTTTGGATGTATTATTGTATTTGATTGCTGATAAAGTAGAATGAAATAAAAGTGTATTTGAGGTTGGATATATATAGGCATATTATATTATTTAAGTGATTACGTAGATTATTATATCATCTTATCCAAAAGCGTCACAATATCTACGTAGGAATATTATTGATTGAAATTTATTTTATAATCTTATCATATAATATCCACACACGTTTTCGAGTTTTGACAACTTTGATCTTAGCTTTTAAAAGTTCATGAGATTTGGTCCCTTAGATAGATATTAGTCTACGTAGATAAGTTTATAACTCGGTTTTTAATCAGAGCGGATTATTTGAACTATTTTCGTGTTTTATCTTATGTCCACATTCTTTATATCCTGACACATTATTATCCGGTTATTACATTTAATAATTATTTTGATTTTTTTATAGGTTAGCTATAATAATATATGAAAAATTATCTATTTAATTAAAAAGTCATTTTATTCTCTAATTTTATGAGATTATTTATATAATTACGGTGCAAATCTGAAGGGTTTTGGGTAAATATTCGTTTATAATTAACGTAGAAAGGTATACGAGGAAAGAATATTTGGATTTTAGTTATATTTTGCGTAAACTATGCATGTGATCTGAGTCAGCAAACCAAGATTAATATCGTAACTAGTGTAACACCCGTGAAAAATCACGGGGTTGTGTAAATTTATTTTCTAAAGATGACTATAAATTTTAGTTATTATATAACCAATTCTATTTATTGAACATGTGTACTTTTTAAAAAAAAAAATATATAATATCATTATATATATTAAAATAAATAAATGGAAATTATAACATTTAAATTTCAGAACTTTAAGATATGTAAATTAATTAATAAGATAATATATGATAATGTTAATAGGAGTAACCATAATTCGCTTTCAAATTGATCGATATTGAGCTTAATAATAATCGGGTTATAAATTTAATCGAGTCCATAACGGGTCGAGTTGGGGATCGGTTTCGAGTTTGATAAAATTAAAGAGATAATGAATTTAATCTTAAACAATATAACCAATTTTATTTATTGAACATGTGTACTTTTTAAAAATAAAAAAGAAATAAAGGGATTCTTTTTAATTTTTGGAAAATAAATTTACCTACTAAATATGTAACATAAATGTTACTATTGTTATTTCGGACATTAGTTGGCGTTACTATTACATTATAGAGTACTCCGTATTTCTTTTCTATCTTTCAAATACATTAGTACGACTCGTCAAATTTTATCATGTTGTACCATCGATCCTGCCTGAGGTACAAACATGATAGCTCCAAACCTTGCTTCGTGTTACTCCTTAACATTTACAATGAGATTATTAGAATGAGTGTTATAGATTGATAAGAAAAATGAAAACATTAGTACTCGTATATGACTTCTAATTGGATAATTTAACAAACTCTCTTGTCAATCGTCATCAATATTCCTATAAGCTTTAGAAAAAACTGCAACATTGCGGCCTGTCAGCAGAACCAAAAATTTAGATACAACATTAGTGGATAGTACGATAGTGTAAGAAATAATACTATGAGATTGCATAAGGAAAAATTCCAAGGTATAAATGATCAGGCAGCCATTTATGTACACGATGTCGTAAGACAATTATATACACAATGGCTTGCTTCGAGCAGAGTTGCCATAGTCTCTCAACTACGGTACAAAATCAAAGTTGACATGTTTGGAACCATCATATTCTAAATATCCGCACTAATTTGTAGGCCTACAGTGTGATGAATTTAAGATGTTAATGTCACATTACTATTTTTCTTAGTCTGCAGAAACTGAAAACCTCATAGAAAGTTTACAATGCTAGACAATGCTATTTTTTTAGCACTACTCTCCACCACTTCAAATGAGATCATTTTGCAATTTTAAGTTTACTCAACAGAATTTTGTTTTATGTCAAGGGAATGACACTCAACGGAATTGTTTTCAATCACTACTACAATAACCATTAAGGAGAACGGAATTGTAAAATCCCCAATTGATAAATTCAGTTGTAAAACATAAAAAAAAAAAAATTAATCATTGATTGTTCACGGGATTGTTTTTAATTTTTTCTAAAAAACCTTCTCTAATGAATTTATGAAATGAATAATTACATGTGAGGTTAAATTTTATTGTTAGCGTGACCAGATGAGTTGTTTCTTTTACAGCACGTTTCTTTTTTAAGATAATGTTAGGAAACATAGAAAAATTAACATTTTGTTTTGGAATTCAAATTATTTGTTACAATGGTGTACACATAGGGTGACTTAGGAGTTAGGACGTAGAACAAACACGCCATTAACATTGACATGTTTAATTACTAAATAACTCAATAAGAAATTTAAAAGTTCATTAATGTAAATAAGCCATTCTCATGGTGCTTAAACACTCACAAGTTTGACAGCTCCCCACATGGTCACATCTTTGCCACACTCACAAGTCGCGAAAATAACAGCGGCTAAGATAAAAGAGAAAAAACAGTTACCTCCATGATAATATTCTCTAGCTGTCTCAATTTCTCATCAGCACTTCCATGAGCATTGCCAACAGATACCTTCAATTCATCGACCGAGTGCTCAATCTGGCGTGTTCTACTTTCCATTTGGGATAGTCTAGCACTTAAAGAATCAATGGCATGCATCAAAGTCTCGGTATGTTTTTTCATTGTTCGATCAATTTGAGACAGTATTGCCGAATCATCAACTTTCTGAGCTTTTGCCTGAGATTTCTCCACGGTCTTGTCAAGCTGCACATGGTTTGGAGAACCATAACTCTGCATATCACAAAACAAATGACATATACATTGACATGAGCATGTAGGAACATCTACACTTAAGAAACAATCAAAACTCAATTTATTTCCATCAGTGTACTAAACCCGTCAACCATTAATCCATTAGGCACATTAATCAGAAAGAAGCTACACCTGGCCATCATCTATCATTGATCGGCAGAGCTCAAATTTTCGATTTTCTTTTCCCAAGTTACCTTATTCCATTAATAGTTTGACCTCATGACTATAACATTCTCGGGTTATGCCAGTGTATTGATAACTATAAAATTAGCATTTCAGAGATAATTTCGAAGAAACATAGCTAATGAACAATCCACAAACACCCTATTACATGATCAAAAAGGGGAAACTGGGTAACCAAGTCTAAACCATGACTTTCCCCATAACATTGCATCACCAATACAACACAAACTTTCAATACAATCTTTATAGTAACTAACTTTTCATTTAAAAGGCTCATTATTTATAGTTAATAGATCCGTTGTACACAATTTCTGTGAAAGGCGGCCTTACAGAAGAATAACCGAAGTAGAAACTATACCATACATGTTAAATTGATCAATATAATCAAAATACTAATCAAACCCTAAAACCAATTTACACATTTTCTGCGAAAGACCGCCTTACAGAAGACTAACAAAATTGATCATTATAATCAGCATACTAACCAAACCCTAGAACCAATCTAAAACTATCATACATGCACCATCAAGCAATTGATCAACATACTAATTAAACTCTAAATGCAAAGAAACATACATCACACTAATCACTATCAACAATCAATTGATCAATAAACACAGTAATCAAACCCTAAAAGCAATCAAAACCCAGAAAAGTGAGAAATCAACAAACCTTATTAGCAGATAAATTGGGCAAATTGGAATCAATAAAAGGGTTAATTTGATCAAAGAATCAAATAGAATGCGAAGATACTGACATCAGCAATTCAGCATACAACACGACAATGAGAGGATTCTCGGAATAATCCTTGAAAAGACATCGTATTGCCGCAATCAATCCCTCAGCGATTCTACTGCCGTGAAAATTATGTTGAGAGATCTGATGGAGATAGAAAGTCATGAGAGTAGCGATGGATGTTAGAGTGATGATGAATTGATTTGCTACCGATAATACTAATAATAATAATGGTGAGAGGTTTCTTATTGGAAAATGGTGAGAACTGTGAGAGACAGTCAGGCTTCTTATTGGAAAATGGGCTCCTTATTGGAAAATGGTGAGAACTGTGAGAGACAGTCAGTCAGTCAGGTTTCTCATTGAAAATGAAATATTTGGAGTTGTAAGGCACGGGTGACCTGTCAGCTGAAATGGCAATTGAGTTAGTTTTTATTGGCCGAGAAAAACTGAAATTGTGAGAGTAAAGGAGAGGCCTTGTAGAGAACTATTCTGAAATATTGTTGCGCCACGTCAGCGATTTTACAAGATTCTTTTATATATATAATATAATGATGGATAAGGGCATGCATGCATAAGGCTGACTCTACTTCGTCGATGTGTCCATGACTCGATTAACAACTTTCTGTTTGGCTCAAACCATTGGCGGTATTATGTCGGTAATAAACCCGTTTGTATATGGTACCTATGTTGACTTGTTAAACAGGTCGGATGGGTTATAATTGCTCCCCGAGTCGGGTTAAAATATGGGTTATGAATTAAGTTAACTTCAGAATACGGGTCAAAAATTATGCTTTGACACCTTTTTTTTTACACTTTTCTAAATCGAAAAATGTTTTTAAGTACTAAAATTAATAATTAAAGTACTACGGAATACAATTCTATAAATTAAGTTATTTTAATAATTATTTTATTATTAAATAATAGTCCGTATTAAAGTTGTACAAAATTAATTTTTATTGTATTTGTAATATAAAGTATTAAAATTAATAAGTTTTCAATTATTATTTCAAATATGATAGACTCCGTAGTATGTTAAGTGGTAGAGTTTGATTTTTAATCTACATAGTATAAAAGCCAAGTTTTTTCTTGGTTTTTGATTGGCTGGTTAGTTTCTACAAGTGGGGCCCCGTCATGTCTCCTATACGAGTACTATTTAAGGGGTGTTTGGTTGAAGCTTTTGGAATGGATTGTAATGGATTCAATCCATTCTAGTGTTTGGTTGGAGGTTTTTGGAATGGAGTTAGATACCCAATGGATTCTAACTCCATTCCAACCCCATGGAATCTCATACCCATGTTTCTACTCAAGTTTCTAACTCCATTTCATATTATTACTACCTCTATATCCATTCCAAGGTCAAACCAAACACTCATGAGCAACTATGGGGTTCTAACTCCATACCACTATAGTATCACAATCTATTCCATACTATTCCAATACTTTGAACCAAACGACCCTTACCTTCTCTCCTCAAGTCAATGCCTCTTATTTCTATCTCTTATTTCTATTTTAATTGTTTATCTTAAAACGTAAGTTAAAATGTCACAATTTACATAAATGTTGCAATTTACAATTTTACATACATTCAACGGGTGTAACATGTCAAATACTTTTAATATAATTCTAACAAAATACGGTTGTATATTATCTGATATTCAAATCTCCAAATATGGACTATTTATATTATCACGGTATTGAACGCTTAATCACATTCAATTATATGTTCATATATCTAATGATAGCGCCTGCTATACGACCCTTGCATTTTTTGCACGAGAATAACAGTAGTAGTTGTATAGAGTTTGGTTTTTAATAAATTTATGTTTCTAACGGTGTAATTTTTATATTTTTGTATAACTACTGTATATTTTTGTAAAAACTTAAGTTAAAGGTGCTCCTCGGAAACATCATCTTCTACACCAAAACAACGGATGGAGGAAGTATAATGATGGTAGTTTTGTACTCCTTGACAAATTCCTCATGTGGATAAATTCTATAATGCAGTTGATCGTTGAAATTTGGTATGATAAAGAATATTATCTTACGTAACACCGTAACGGTGATGAGTTTTAGGCATTGTAGAAATTTGTTCGTCCATCATTATCTTTTGGTGTTTTACGTGTAGTATAACGGAAATTGCATATCATATATATATTCACACGATGAATATTATGAACTTTTCCTTCTAAGTTCTAACCTTCTCTAATTCTATCTAAGTATTGGACTAAGTAATCTGGTTTTTCTAACGTGTTACATAAGCAACATACGGAGTATGTAAAATTTGATCGCGAAATAAATTTTACCTTGTAGATATAAAATGTGGGATTTTTGATCGTGTTAAATTAATTAAACTAGTTGTATATTCATACAAATGAAAGATAGTTGATCTTATGTAAGACTATCTCACTTATTAAGGACTTATATGTGATTCTCAATTACATAGATAGAAAAATAAAAATTCACTAAAATAATTTTGTACAGAAAAGGACCGTCTTACATGAGATACCATCTTATTCTAGAACTTGTGTACATAATTATATACTCCGTAATTAATGCTTATACAATTAAATAATAGGATACTAATATACTCCAAAAATTTTAATATGAAATTTTCCATGAATCTATACTCTACAGTCTACCCTAATGCCCCTTCCCATGTCAATAGGCTAGAATACTACGTACCCCTTAATATGATGCTTATATCTCCCCTTCCAGTGTCATGGTTTTTTTTATGTAATTAATTATATATAAATATTTGGTGTAAATATAATGCTTTTTTTTTACGACTTTTAATAATGTTTGATCATATTCAATAAGTTATGGCTTATCGAGTATCTCTTATTACTTAGCTTATTAGTGATTTGGGACTTTGGGAGACCTTCCGCAAGGATAGGAGACTCTTCGTCGCAATTAAATTGCAAACAACCAACCACCACTGATGAATAAACTCGTTGTGCAAGAATGAACAGAACGAACCTCCCTCACAATCTCGTACATTCAAATGTCATAATCTAATGGACAATGATTTTGTGACAGGGAGACCGTCCGTCACATACTCACATACTCTAACATAGGTTTAAAATTTGTAAATGTATATACACAATCATATTGTACATCACCGAAAATAAGTTTTTACATACAATACTTTGCCCGATCTTGGATGATCGATTTGTCGTTAGTCCGGTGAGCAATTTAGTCACGAGCAAATATTTCGAACGCCCAATAAAAAACATATACATGTCACTGAAGAAAGCGGCAATGAGCCTGAAACAACCTGAAACATTAGAAAGAGTTATATGTATTGTTCGATGTGACGGACTCAAAAAGATAGGGTGGACTCATGTGATCCTAATTATATATATATATATATATATATAATTAGGATCAAATGAGTCCACCCTCCTTAGGTGAGTCCATGAGTCCTAATTTTAGCCATTAGATCATAACAAAATCAATGGACAAGATTAAATCTGAAAAACAAAAGGTCTATATAAAACCCAAGAACCCTAATTCTATTCATTTTACTACCTTCCACTTCTCTCTCTTCCTCCCTTTCTCTCTCCGACCATCTCTCTCTACCTCCCACAACCACCGCCGCTCTGCCGTGTCACCACTGCCACGCCCATCTTGCCGCCTCTGCTCCTGCCACATCCCCTGCCTCGCCGCCACCAACAACTCACCTCCTTTCTTCTTTCCCTCACCTTCGGCCCCCACCTCCTAAAAACCACGAACCACCGCCTTCTCTCCCTTCTCCTTTCTCTTTTTTTTTTTCAGATCTGAGTGGTGGTGAGTTTTTTTTTTTTTTTTTTTTTTCCGGCTGTGGTGGCTGTTTTACAGCGTGGTGGTGAGTTAGTTTTTTTTCCGGCTTTGATGGTGGTTACGGCGGGTAGTGAAGGGAGATCGAGGGTCAAAGATTTTTTTTTGGTGAGACGTTAGGGTTTAGGGTGGTGGTTGACGGTGGTGGGGGCGGGGTTGTTCTTGGTTTTGGTGTCGTGGGGGCGGTGGTGGGTCTGGTTTTTTTGTTTTAATTTTATGGTTAGTGGTGGTTGTTGTTGTTGTTGTGATTGTTGTCGACCTCTCCTTCTCCTCAGCCGCCCCTCCTTCCCCTTTCTCTTTTTTTTTTCTGTTTTTTCCAGATCTGGTGGGTGTGTGGTGATTATCGGCTCGATGGCGGTAGATTGATTAAAGTTATACATATCATTTATTAAAGTGACATCATTGAAGACTTACAGTTTTGCCTTCAAGTGACATCATTAAAGACTTGTCATTTTGCTTAAAAATTATATTGATAGATTAAAGCTTAAAAATTATACTGATAGATTAAAGTTACACTCATGTAGCATTAAAGTTTCACTCTTGGACCATTAAAGTTACAATCGTGTATTAGAGAATTACATAAATTTTAGTCACGAATAATTACCTTTAGAAACATAAAGTTTTGCTCCTTATCATTAAAGTTTCATTCGTTGAACATTAAAGTTTTATTCATAAACCAGTGAAATTTAAATTTCTTTTATTAAAAATGACCTAATAAAATTAAAGTTACACTTCTAAGCATTAAAGTTACGCTCGTAAACTATTAAAGTTTTACTCCTAAATCAGCCAAATTAAATAAATTTTAGTAACAATTATATTTATAGATAAATTATTTTTTTTATATTAAAAATGGACTAAAAATATTAAAGTTTTAATTTTTAGTATTAAAGTTTCACTCGTAAAATATTAAAGTTACATTTATGAATCAGTAAAATTAAATAAATTCAAATTTTTATATTAAAAATTGTTTAAAAAAATTTAAGTTTAAATTTTTAGCATTAAAATTTAACTCGTAAAACATTAAAGTTACACTCAAAAATCAATTTTATATAATTAAAATAAAATTTTATAACCTAAATTTAAATTTTTATTTATAAAATGACCTTAAATATTAAAGTTATAATTGTAAAGAATTAAAGTTACATTCATAAATTAAAGTTTTATTTTTAAAACATTAAAGTTTTCATCTTAAAATTTTTAAATCTCAACTATCAATCTTAGAAGATCAATGGCTAGGATTAGGACTTAGTGGACTCACCATTTTAGGTGGACTCATTTGAACTTCACTCTCTCTCTCTCTCTCTCTCTCTCTCTCTCTCTCTCTCTCTCTCTCTCTCTCTCTCTCTCTCTCTCTATATATATATATATATATATATATATATATATATATATATATATATATATATAGTATAAGGATCAAGAGAGTCCTCCTTCCCCTATTGAGTCCATAAGTCCTCTTAGAGGCCCTTGGATCTTGGAGAATGGAGGGCTTAGATTGAAAGGCAAAATGAGGATTATGGGGGTAATTAAGACTCTCCCTTATCTACTTCCTAACTAAACACTAATCCCACTACATATACCCTCCCCCATCTCTCTCTTACCTTATTATTCCTCAACTTACTTCTCTCTCATCCTAACAAAAAAATACTCTTCTCTCATTTCTCTACAATCCTAACAAAAATCCCAATAACTAAAATCCCAAATAAATAAATAAAAAAAAAACCCAAAAAATCAAAAACCCAAAAAACCAAAAACCCAAATAAATCATCCACTCTTCTCTTCTTCATTCACCACCACCCACCATCGCCGCCAACCCCACCACCACCCCACCACCCCACCACCGCCTACCCCACTACGGGTATTTTTTCAAATTTCGTTTTTTTCCCAGATTTTGGGTCTCGTTTTTTTTTTTTTTTTTTTTTTTTTTTTTTTTTTTAGACGGTTTATTTTTATTTGTTAATTTTTGTTGTTTTTTATTTTGATTATTGTCTTGTTATTTATTCTTTTCAAATCTCGTCTTGTTATACTTTTTTTTCTAAGATTTCGGGTTTTTAAATCTCGTTTTTATTTTGTGAGATACTTTTATTTTGATCTTAGATCTACTAACATAGATTTCATATAATTTTTTTATTTTTATCTTAAGTTACTCCGTCATGGACTAAAGTTACAGTGGGACTAAAATTATATGCTTGTCTTAAAATTTCATAAATTCTAATGAATTTATAAGAAAGGACTAAAATTACACTATTATGGACTAAAGTTACATTGTCAGTGGACTAAAGTTACACTCAAATAAATAGAGTTACATAAACTACACGACTGAAGATATAGTATTAATGACCAAAGTTACATACTTAAAAATATATAAATTACATGAATTCCAATGAATTTATCAAAAAGGACTAAAATTACACTATTATGAACTAAAGTTACACTATCAGTGGCTAAAGTTACACTCAGAACAAACTAGAGTTACATAAACGCAATATAATATATAAAATGGACTATATGACTGAAATTATAGTATTATTGACTAAAGTTACACCCTTTAAACATTAAAGTTACATGAATTCAATTAATATATCCAATGACTAAATTGATTTTGAATATATAAATTTAAATTTATATAATTTTAAAACAATGTAATATAACTTTAGCATTTGACGACTGTAACTTTAGTCCAAGTATGTGTAACTTTAGTATTTTATAGGTGAAATATTAGTCCAAATTTGAGGAACTTTAGTCCTTTTTTATTAACTAATTGAAATTTATGTAACTTTAGTCATTTTTTTTATAACTTTAGTCCTAAATTGTGTAATTTTAGTCCAAAATCGGGTAACTTTAGTCGAAATTTAAATTTCAAACCAACACAATATAAATTCAAATTAATATATCCAATGACTAAAGTGATTTTGAATATATAAATTGGAATGTAACTCCAATATAGGAGATATGTAACTTCAATAAGGATGAATGTAACTTTAAACCCCAACTAACATACACCATACTATCACCACCACCATAACATGAAAGTTTATGTAACTTTAATCAAAAAACCAAAATAAAAACCAACTATAATAGATCTAAAAAAATAAAAAATAAAAAAAAACGGAAATAAGGAGGAGAATAACTAGATCTGAAAAAAATCAACAAATAAGTATGAAAATGGTGGACTTAAAAACCAGATTTAAAAAACCGAGATAGCAAAAAAGACGACTTAAACCACGAACAATCGATTTATTTTATTGATTTTTTGAAAAAAGAAATATAGGAGATCTGAGAGAAAAAAAAAAAGAAAAAAAAAACAAAAAGTTAAACGACTACCACCCACCAAAAGCAAAAAAAAACGAGATCCGACGACAAAATGACCGTAAAAAACGAGATCTGAAAAAAAAAAAAAAAAAAATCTAAAATAAAAAATTTGAACTGAGAAGAACTCGAGAAAAAAAAAACACAAATCTGATTTTTTTTTTAAATGTAATCTGAAAACGCCATCGAAACCAACAACATCCAGAAAAGGCGGTGACGGTCGTCTTTTTTTGGATAGACCGGTGATGTCAGCTCGACAGGAGCAGGTGTTGGCCGGACGTGGTGGTGGCGGCGGCTTGGTGTTGTGTCGGTGGTGGGGACGTGATGTGGGTGTAGGTGGTAATGGGTGGTGGTGATAGAGGAGGGAAGGAGATGCGACAGTGGTGGGTGCGGGCTATTTTATGGGTGGAATGGTGGGTGGCGGCTGGTGTTGTGTTGGGGACGAGAAGGTGTAGTTGGCGGTGGTTGGGTGGTTGTCGAGGGAGGCAGGAGGCGGGATGAAGGACGGAAGGAGGAAGTGAATTGTTTTCTTCATTTCTCAGATTTGGTTTTTCTTTTGTTTGATTTATTTTTGTTTGGTTTTGTTTATTGAGAGAGAAGTGAGATAAAAAGAGGGGAAGATAGAATGAATGATTAATGAGGGATGTTACAATGAGAGAAATGAATAGATGGATTAAGGAGGTCATTAGTGGGGGATGAATTCTTGGCCCTTCACTCAGATGCAATCTCAGCCCTTCATCCACTCCATCCAAAGGCCTATAAAAGGACTTAGGAACTCAATAGATGTAAGGGACTCATTTGAACCTTACTATATATATATATATATATATATATATATATATATATATATATATATATATATATATATATATATATATATATATATATATATATATATATATATATATATATATTACATCTCGTGAGGGAAACCTAATTACATAAGTATTATAATGGACCATAAAGCCCAATGGATATCCACATAAGTCATTTCGTAACACTCCCCCTTGGATATACATTACTGAATAACATGCCTCATTAAAAACCTCCCTAGAAAAACCTCGTGGGAAAAACACTAATGAAGAAAAAGAGTACAAAATTCCTCTAACACGCAAACAAATAAGCTACCTCGTTAAAACCTTCTCATGGAAAACCCAGTGGGACAAAACCATAGATAAGGAAAAAGAGTACAGCGCGTGGACACTCCCCCTGATGATTGCATCACTTGTAAAACGTTAATGCAACTCATGAAATGACGAAGTTCTCGATCTTTGAAATAGTTGTCATCGTACTTGATCAACTTAATAGATGCTTTCAATTTAACAAGGATAGTTATTCTAGAATTGTTGATTATTGCTTCAAATTTCATAATATAACGATAGTCATTCATAACGAATTTGCAGCTTCACTCCAAATGATCTTGTCACTTTTATAGTTTGAAATCACCTGAACTTTTCTTTGCAAAACATATAATAACAATGTGCATTCATATGATATGAGACTAATTTCTAAACTATATGACATGAAAGAATGTAATGATGTGATATGAAACTAATTCAAAGATGATATACTTAGTCTATATGCACATGATGATGACTCAATAATGCAAACTGTACAATATTGTTTTCAATATCATTGATTTGGATGGATTTCAGGTTTATGAGCTCGTTAATAACCATAAATATGTCGATGGTTAAACGGATTTATAAAGTTCTAATCCAATTGGCAATTGAATATTGCGCGCAAACGTGTATCCGTTTCATATGGATATACTTTTACGATCATATATTACACTATAGGTGTAATTTAATATGATAAAACTTCTTTTATTTTACCAACTATTCACTTACTTTCTCCCCCTAAAGTGGTAAAAAAAAAATTATATTCAAGATAGATTGCAATAATTCACTTGACCACCCGTGATAAATGAGATTCCATGAGTGGCCATTATTGATTATGAGGAGTAGTGTTACTAGTGTATAATGCAATTGATTATCAATTTGCTGAATAAAATACCCAATTAAGAAGAGCAACTTGTTCACATAATAATCAAATTGTGAATTTTAATAGCACAAATTACTCGTATTTTTGTATGTGGTCTTCAAGCCACTAAAAAAATCAATTCATACAATTGGTTTTGTAAGGTCTTTTCACCTCGACTTATGTGCAATTTCAATGTTAGATCTTCAAATATCAATCATACACAATTTTAGTGTAGATACTTGTACGTAATAAATGTACTATATGTTGTACTCGAATGAGTCTCGCCATATATATGTGCAGTTTTGCACTTACATGCCCAACTTATTGGATGCTAAGCTTATGATTAGCTAGTATATGACATGTGCTCATAATAATTATTTTTATCTTGCCGAATATATGAATTGATATAGAACACCTCTAGTGTCTCATATAAATTGGCAAGACCAGTCATATAATAATATCCCTTTGGGAAATATGACAATATTATTTCTTTACCTGTCATTCTAATTAATGTGTTAACAATTAATTCATATGATGAAAAATGCAAATCTTAAGTAATTATAGAATTTGATTAATTTTCGTTGGGTAATGAAAAATAAATAATATGAGTAAGGCCGTGTTTTTTTGGACTTAATTTCAGTTCTAATAAGTTCAGTTAAGCTTCATTCAGTTTAGTTCAGTTCAGTTCAGCTCCATTCAGTTCAGTTCAGTTCAATTCAGTTCAGTTCAGATTAGTTTATTTCAACATTAATATTATTATTCTAATTTTATATTCTTATTGATATCGTTATTATTATATAAATTTATTTATTTATTATTATTATTATTATTATATTTTTATATTTATTATATTACTATTATATTTATAATTAATTAATTCATATGATTTATATTTAATATATTTATTTATTATTATATTATTAAAATTAATGATAATATTATTATATTTATATTTAAAATATTTATTTATTATTATATTATTATGATTAATGATAATATTATTATATTTATATTTAATATATTTATTTATTATTATAATTAATAGTATTATATTAATAAGTTATTATATTACATGTATTATTTTATTAATATATTCAATATTATTAATATTATTAATAACATATTTATTATTATTATTATTATTATTTTTAGTTATTATTATTAATATATTATATTATTAATAATAATGTAATCATTTATATTACTAATATATTACTATTACTACTACTATTATTATTATTACTATATTTATTATTATATTACTATTTTATTTTTTATATATCTTATTAGATTATTATTATTAGATTATATTAATATATTATTATTATTATTAATGAATAATATTATTATAATATTTATTGTTATTGGTATTGGTATTATTGTTATTATAATATTTATTATTATTGGTATTATTGTTTATCATTATTATTAGTATAATCTTTTTATTATTATTTCAGTTCAGTTCAGTTCAGTTCAGTGGGTGGATATCGGGATGTCAGAAATATGCGTACAACATCTCACTGTTTTAACCTATCTTAGGATGGTGCGCGCAACGCGCACGGTACAACCAATTAGTATATTTTAAAAGTGGGTGGATATCGGGATGTTGTGGGAAGATTTTATGTTCATAAGTCATTCTTTGATTACATGAATTTTAAAGAGTAGCTAAAAAAGGGATAAAAACTGTAATCGACTCCTTAGCATGTGAAAATAAGGTGTTTTAAAAAAGAAGGTCATGATAATTAAAATTTGTAAGTGTCTAATAGTCTCAAGGGTAATGTAGTGTCGGGGAAGCGAGATTCGAATCTAAAATCTATTATCCACTATACATTTGCCTCCCACTTGCCTTATTATAAGAAGAATACTATCCGTCTTCAACTTATAACGAATAGTATCCGTCACAAACAAGACCAACTGAATCAAAAATTGAGAGAGTAACCCTAAATTCTAGGGACCCGTCTATGATCCAATTAGATGGAGAGGCCGAAAAGAGTGGGTCCATAAAATTTCGGCATGCTTTTGCTTATTATATACTCCTATATATATATCCCTCTATTCGCAGTCACACTCACAACCATCCTTCATTTTCAAATCCACTTCCACTCAATTCCCAAATTTGAAAATGCCTCATCTCTGTCTACCCAACCCCACCATCATCACTAAAACTCTGACGAATCCGGCCGCCACCTGGAAAGCTTTGTCGGAGACGTTCAAGTCGGTGTGGAATAGTACCAGAAAGCAGGAAGAGAGAGAGAAGAAGCATGAGAGAGAGGAGAAGAAGGAAGAGCCGCCGGAGAAAGAGGAGAGAGAGACGCCGGACGACGAAGAGAAGGATGAGAAAGCGCAGGAAGAAAAGAAGATTGAGAAAGCGGAAGAGGAAGACGACGCGGAGGCCGAGGAGGAAGACGACGCAAAGCTTGACGATCGAGATTGTCCTCCCCCGGTGTTTAGCGACGGGGAGAACCAGGACGCCGAGACAGACGCCGGCGTTTCGCCTGTCTTACCTCCTCCTAGACAGTGGGCGAATTTCGACGGATATTTTGAGGAAACAAGATCGTACAAGTGGCCTCACTCACCTCCTCGTGGAGCTGCTCAAACTGGTTCCGGATCGGTGGTTCTGGTGTTCAGCATTATGTTACTCTTCGTGTTCGCTAGAGAAGTGGAGGCGGTAATGCGCTTAATTATTGGTTAATTTGCTTAATTCATAATTATTGGTTAATTTTACGATCCAAAAATGCTTGACCGATCCCGGATCCTACGATTCTATCATGTTTGTAGAATCTTACGGTCTTATTTATTTGAAATTGTCTAGAGGTAGAATCATAATACAATTCCACAATTTACCAAACTTTTGCCACAGTTTATTATTATTTTGTCACGAATATTGCTACATACGTTTGTTAGTGTTTTGCAGCGATTATTGTTTTCTATTTTTTTTTCCTTTTTTTATTATTATGCTCCCTCCGTCTCGGTCATTTTTCTATCTTTTATTGTTATTTCATTAAAAACAATCGATCTATGTAATTAATTCAACCTAAAATAAATTTTTCAAAATAAGAATTTCTATATTTTTGTTTGCGAACTATAATTCAAGGTATGTTTGGGAACCTTGAATTAGAATTGAATTTCGTAGTTGAGATATTTCAAGTATTTGAGAACCCCTAGAATTTGGAATTGGAATTGACTCAATTCCTTATCAATTCCAAGCTAGTTGAAATTTGGGGTTCTAAAATACCTACCATATGATAGACATTTCAATTCCATCACTTCTTGCGTTTTATTTTATGTAGATACCTCATTTCTGCACCCCTCGCAAACCACCCGGTGATGATTGGGCCGCATGTTTGGTACGCGGAACGATTTGTGACAGTTCGTAAGTTTATCGTCAAGTGATTGCTCAAACACTAATGTCTACCTCTTAGTTGTAATCTACGCGCCGATACGGTCGTTTTGACAGTAATTAGAGTACATTTGGAGTCCGGGCCTAAAACCGTCTTCATTTTCTGATAACCGTTAAATCCCGAGTCAGAATGTTCTGGAATGTTCCGGATATTTCTATTCCATATTTTATAAATATTTCACAATCTTTTATTCTTTGGTAAACAATTTCCCGTAATATTCATACAAAATATTAAGGAAAACCAAATTATCCCGTTATTCCATAACTTAAACACGAAAATCTTTCTTCCGCAGGAGGAAACCACTTGGGAACAGACGCAGCAGGTGCTGCGCCTCTTCCAAGAGACGCAGTGACTGCTGCGCCTCTTCCCAGGTCCTTTTCTGCGTATTTTTCGTATCTTTTTCATATCTTTCCGAGATTCACTTCCAAAGTCTCTCCGAAAACCCTATTCCTTCACGTGATTAGTATAAATAGGAGCCTTCGCTCCTCATATTTCTCACGCGAGTGTCCGCCCTTATCTTCTCCCTTTGCATTCTAAACCTTTGTTCTTACTTTTTGGCGTCTACGTGCTTGAACATTCGACCACGTAAGCTCGGATCCTTCTGAGTACCAGCCTCGTTTGCATGACCGACCAATTTGACCAACTCCACAACTAATCAACTTAATTAATCTAATCGTTTTCCTCTTACGAGGGCACTTTCGTTTACATTCGAGTCGAGCATCACTAATCGATAACTTAGTTCATCTCGTTTCGTCAAACATGTAAGTCTGAGGGAGTAAATCTCTCTCTTTTATTATTGTTATTTACCTTTTTGTATCATTAATGTAAGGTTTATGTCGAAAATACCTCTTAAAACCGATTTATAAAACCTCGTTTAAAACCTCTTTTTACGGATTTCCAGAAGACAAACCGTCGAGAAAGGACGCAGCACCTGCTGCGCCTCTTCGAAGGGACGCAGCACCTGCTGCGCCTCTTCATGAGGCTGCCGCAGTTCCTGCTTCCTTTCTTCTTCCTCCGTCCTCTGTAATTCGTTGTTGTTTATTTGTTTTCGTTCGTTTTCTTTAATTCTTTGATGTAATAGCATAATTTCACATGTATATAATTCATCATCATTAACACGCTTAATTCGTCATTAAAACTCGGCTTAAATCCCAAGTAATTAATATTTGCGGGTTTTTGTCATTAAAATCAATCCGGGTTGTAGAAATTCGATTCGTTCATATCGGGTTTCTGGAATTCGATCTTTGATATATTTTCATCTGTCTTTTGTCATATTCGTCATCAATTTGTCGTTAATTCATCATGTTTAGCCTATTTTGTTCACCCATGTCGTTAATCAATCGTTCGTTCATGTAATTAATTCGTCTAACTCCGTCTCATCCATGTTTTATTGCTTTTATGACTATCAATCCTATGTAAATAACCTGTTAATCACTTCCATCCGAGTAAATATGTTAATCAATTATTAAATTCACCAATTAATATGAACGATTTGCAGTTCTGGCTTCACAGCCATAACTCACCCTTGGAACAGACGCAGCAACTGCTGCGCCTCTTCCAAAGGGCGCAGTCCTGCTGCGCCTGTTCCAGGTTGATTTCTGTCTCTGATAAAGCGGCCAAGTTCCTCGGGTCAGATAAAGCGGCCACGCAAAATTTTAGTAACAATGGAAGACATTTGGGGTGCCGGTATGCCATAAACCAGCATTCGTCGAACCTCGGATAATCGTGAAAAATGTATTAATGCTCGTTAGTTGAGGCTGAATCGAATATGTTAACTCCTGAAATGGACTCGGACGCGTGATTGAAAAACCGGGAGAAATAGAAACTGGGTCCGGTAGGACCTCCTGAATGGCTCAAATTGAAGTGTATAATACACGGTTTTTCGAGATTCCAGGGATCCGGAACAAAATTCTCCGAAAATCACATAGAAAGTCCCTCAAATCAGATAAAGCAGCCACACAAAATTTGAGTAGCAAGGGAAGACATTTGCGGGTGCCGATATGCCATAAACCAGCATTCGTAGAACCTCGGATATCACGAAAAATGGATTAATGCTCGTTATTTGAGGCTGAATCGAATAGGTTAACTCCTGAAATGACCTGGGACGCGTGATTGAAAACCGGGAGAAAAAAAAGCGGGTCGGTATGACCTCCCGAACGGCTCAAATTGAAGTGTATAATACAAGGTTTTTCGGGATTCCAGGGTCCCGGAACAAAATTCTCCGAAAATCACAGATTTCCGGAGAATTTTATTCCGGGACCCCGGAATCCCGAAAAACCGTGTATTATATACACTTCAATTTCAACCGTTCGGAAGGTCGTACCGGAACCTGTTTCTTTTTCTCCCTGTTTTTCAATCACGCACCCGAGCTCATTTCAGGAATCAACCTGTTCAATTTCAGGAATCAACCTGTTCGATTTCAGCCTCAAATAACGAGCTTTAACACATTTTTCACGATAATCTGAGTTTCGGCGAATGCTGGTTTGTGGCACACCGGCACCCCCAAATGTCTTCCGATGATGCTTAAACTTTGCGTGGCCACTTTATCTGACCCGAGGAACTTTATATGTGATTTCCGGAGAATTTTATTCAGGGTCCCCGGAATCCCGAAAAACCGTGGATTTATACACTTCAATTTCAGCCGTTCGGAAGGTCGTACCGGAACCTGTTTCTTTTTCTCCCTGTTTTTCAATCACGCGTCCGAGCTCATTTCAGGAATCAACCTTTTCGATTTCAGGACTCAACCTGTTCGATTTCAGCCTCAAATAACGAGCTTTAACACATTTTTCACGATAATCCGAGTTTCGGCGAATGCTGGTTTGTAGCCCACCGACACCCCCAAATGTCTTCCGTTGGTGCTCAAACTTTGCGTGGCCGCTTTATCTGACCCGAGGGACTTTCTATGCGATTTCCGGAGAATTTAATTACGGGATCCCGGAATCCCGAAAAACCGTGTATTATACACTTCAATTTCAGCCGTTCGGAAGGTCGTACCGGAACCTGTTTCCTTTTCTTCCTGTTTTTCAATCACGCGTCCGAGGTCATTTCAGGAATCAACCTGTTCGATTTCAGCCTCAAATAACGAGCTTTAACACATTTTTCACGATAATCCGAGTTTCGGCGAATGCTGGTTTGTGGCACACCGGCACCCCCAAATGTCTTCCGTTGGCGCTCAAACATTGCGTGGCCGCTTTATCTGACCCGAGGAACTTTCTATGTGATTTCCGGAGAATTTTATTACGGGATCCCGGAATCCCGAAAAACCGTGTATTATACACTTCAATTTCAAAGTTCGGAAGGTAAACGGAACCTGTTTCTTTTTCTCCCTGTTTTTCAATCACACGTCCGAGCTCATTTCATGAATCAACCTGTTCAATTTCAGGAATCAACCTGTTCGATTTCAGCCTCAAATAATGAGCTTTAACACATTTTTCACGATAATTCGAATTTCGGCGAATGCTGGTTTGTGGCACACCGGCACTCCCAAATGTCTTCCGTTGGTTCTCAAACTTTGCATGGCCGCTTTATCTGACCTGAGGAATTTTATATGTGATTTCCAGAGAATTTTATTCCGGGACCCCGGAATCCCGAAAAACCGTATATTATACACTTCAATTTCAGCCGTTCGGAAGGTCGTACCGGAACCTGTTTCTTTTTCTCCCTGTTTTTCAATCACGCGTACGAACTTATTTTAGGAATAAACCTGTTCGATTTCAGGAATCAACCTGTTCGATTTCAGCCTCAAATAACTAGCTTTAACACATTTTTACGATAATCCGAGTTTCGCCGAATGCTGGTTTGTGGCACACCGGCACCCCCAAATATCTTCCGTTGGTGCTCAAACTTTGCGTGACCGCTTTATCTGACCCGAGGTACTTTCTTTGTTATTTCCGGAGAATTTTGTTCCGGGACCCCGGAATTCCGAAATACTGTGTATTATACACTTCAATTTCAGCCGTTCGGAAGGTGGTACCGGATCCTGTTTCATTTTCTCCCTGTTTTTCAATCACGCGTCCGAGCTCATTTCAGAAATCAACCGGTTCGAATTCAGGAATCAACCTGTTCAATTTCAGCCTCAAATAATGAGCTTTAACACATTTTTCACGATAATTCGAGTTTCGGCGAATACTGGTTTGTGGCACATCGGCACCCCCAATTGTCTTCCGTTGGTACTCAAACTTTACGTGGCCGCTTTATCTGACCCGAGGAACTTTCTATGTTATTTCCGGAAAATTTTGTTCCGGGACCCCGGAATCCCGAAATACCGTATATTATACACTTCAATTTCAGCCGTTCGGAAGGTGGTACCGGAACCTGTTTCTTTTTCTCCCTGTTTTTCAATCACGCGTCCGAGCTAATTTCAGGAGTCAACCTGTTCGGTTTTAGGAATCAACCTGTACGATTTCAGCCTCAAATAACAAGCTTTAACACATTTTTCACGATAATCCGAGTTTCGGAGAATGGTGGTTTGTGGCACACCGGCACCCCCAAATGTCTTCCGTTGGTGCTAAAACTTTGCGTGGCCGCTTTATCTGACCCGAGGAATTTTCTATGTGATTTCCGGAGAATTTTATTCCGGGACCCCGGAATCCCGAAAAACCGTGTATTATACACTTCAATTTCAGCCGTTCGGAAGGTCGTACCGGAACCTGTTTTTTTTTCTCCCTGTATTTCAATCACACGTACGAGCTCATTTCAGAAATCAACCTGTTCGATTTCAGCTTCAAATAACGAGCTTTAACACATTTTTCACGATAATCCGAGTATCGGCGAATGCTGGTTTATGGCACCCCCCCCCCAAATGTCTTCCGTTGATGCTAAAACTTTGCGTGGCCGCTTTATCTGACCGAGGAACTTTCTATGTGATTTCCGGAGAATTTTAATCCGGGACCCCGGAATCTCGAAAAACCGTGTATTATATACACTTCAATTTCAACCGTTCGGAAGGTCGTACCGGAACCTGTTTCTTTTTCTCCCTGTTTTTCAATCACGCGTCCGAGCTCATTTCAGGAATCAACCTGTTCAATTTCAGGAATCAACCTGTTCGATTTCAGCCTCAAATAACGAGCTTTAACACATTTTTCACGATAATCCGAGTTTCGGCGAATGCTGGTTTGTGGCACACCGACGCCCCCAAATGTCTTCCGATGATGCTCAAACTTTGCGTGGCCGCTTTATCTGACCCGAGGAACTTTATATGTGATTTCCGGAGAATTTTATTCCGGGACCCCGGAATCCCGAAAAACCGTGTATTATACACTTCAATTTCAGCCGTTCGGAAGGTCGTACCGGAACCTGTTTCTTTTTCTCCCTGTTTTTCAATCACACGTCCGAGCTCATTTCATGAATCAACCTGTTCAATTTCAGAAATCAACCTGTTCGATTTCAGCCTCAAATAACGAGCTTTAACACATTTTTCACGATAATCCGAGTTTCGGCGAATGCTGGTTTGTGGCACACCGGCCCCCCAAATGTTTTCCGTTGGTGCTAAAACTTTGCGTGGCCGCTTTATCTGACTCGAGGACCTTTCTATGTGATTTCTAGAGAATTTTATTCCGGAACCCTGGAATCCCGAAAAACCGTGTATTATACACTTCAATTTCAGCCGTTCGGAAGGTCGAACCGGAACCTGTTCTTTTTCTCCTTGTTTTTCAATTACGCGTCCGATATCATTTCAGGAATCAACCTGTTCAATTTCAGCCTCAAATAACGAGCTTTAACACAATTTTCACGATAATTCGAGATTCGGCGAATGCTGGTTTTTGGCACACCGACAACCCCAAATATCTTCCGTTGGTGCTCAAACTTTGCGTGGCCGCTTTATCTGACCCGAGGAACTTTCTATGTGATTTCCGGATAATTTTATTCCGGGACCCCGGAATCCCGAAAAACCGTGTATTATACACTTCAATTTCAGCCGTTCGGAAGGTCGTAAATCGAAACTCGTTTCTTTTTCTCTCTGTTTTTCAATCACGCGTCCGAGCTCATTTCAGGAATAAACCTGTTCGATTTCAGGAATCAACCTGTTCGATTTCAGCCTCAAATAACGAGCTTTAACACATTTTCACGATAATCCGAGTTTCGGCGAATGCTGTTTTGTGGCACACCGACACCCCGAAATATCTTCCGTTGGTGCTCTAACCTTGCATGGCCGCTTTATCTGACCCGAGGAACTTTCTATGTGATTTCCGGATAATTTTATTCCGAGACCCCGGAATCCCGAAAAACCGTGTATTATACACTTAAATTTCTGCCGTTCGGAAGGTCGTACCGGAACCTGTTTCTTTTTCTCCCAGTTTTTCAATCACGTGTCCGAGGTCATTTCAGGAATCAACCTGTTCGACTTCAGCCTCAAATAACGAGTTTTAACACATTTTTCACGATAATCCGAGTTTCGGTGAATGCTGGTTTGTGGCACATCGGCACCCCAAATGTTTTCCGTTAGTGCTCAAACTTTGTGTGGCCGCTTTATCTCACCCGAGAACTTTCTATGTGATTTCCGGATAATTTTATTCCGGGACCCCGGAATCCCGAAAAATCGTGTATTATACACTTCAATTTCAGCCGTTCGGAAGGTCGTACCGGAACCTTTTTCTTTTTCTCCGTGTTTTTCAATTACGCGCCCGAGCTCATTTTAGGAATCAACTTGTTCGATTTCAGGAATCAACCTGTTCGATTTCAGCCTCACATAACGAGCTTTAACACATTTTCACGATAATCCGAGTTTCGGCGAATGCTGTTTTGTGGCACACCGACACCCCAAAATATCTTCCGTTGGTGCTCAAACTCTGCGTGGCCGCATTATCTGACCCGAGGAACTTTCTATGTGATTTCCGGAGAATTTTATTCCTGTACCCCGGAATCCCGAAAAACCGTGTATTATACACTTCAATTTATTGATTCGGAAGGTAAATAGGAACCTCGTTTATTTTTCTCCTTTTTTTTCAATCACGTGTCCGAGGTCATTTCAGAAATCAACTTGTTCGATTTCAGCCTCAAATAACGAGCTTTAACACATTTTTCACGATAATCCGAGTTTCGGCGAATGCTGGTTAGTGGCACACCGGCACCCCCAAATGTCTTCCGTTGGTGGTCAAACTTTGCGTGGCCGCTTTATCTGACCCGAGGAACTTTCTATGTGATTTCCGGAGAATTTTATTCCTGTACCCCGGAATCCCGAAAAACCGTGTATTATACACTTCAATTTCAGCAGTTCGGAAGGTCGTACCGGAACCTGTTTCTTTTTCTCCTTTTTTTTCAATCACGTGTCCGAGGTCATTTCAGAAATCAACTTGTTCGATTTCAGCCTCAAATAACGAGCTTTAACACATTTTTCACGATAATCCGAGTTTTGCGAATCTTTGGTTAGTGACACACCAAGCACACCCCAAATGTCTTCCGTTGGTGGTCAAACTTTGCGTGGCCGCTTTATCTGACCCGAGGAACTTTCTATGTGATTTCCGGAGAATTTTATTCCGGTACCCCGGAATCCCGAAAAACCGTTTATTATGCACTTCAATATCAGCCGTTCGGAAGGTCGTACCGGAACCTGTTTATTTTTCTCCCTGTTTTTCAATCACGCGTCCGAGGTCATTTAAGGAATCAACCTGTTCGATTTCAGCTTCAAATAACGAGCTTTAACACATTTTTCACGATAATCCGAGTTTCGGCGAATGCTGGTTTGTGGCACACCGGCTCCCCCAAATGTTTTCCGTTGGTGTTCAAACTTTGCGTGGTCGCTTTATCTGACCCGAGAAACTTTCTATGTGATTTCCGGAGAATTTTATTTCGGGACCCTGGAATCTCAAAAAACCATGTATTATACACTTCAATTTCAGCCGTTCGGAAGGTCGTACCGGAACCTGTTTCTTTTTCTCCTTGTTTTTCAATTACGCGTCCGAGATCATTTCAGGAATCAACCTGTTCGATTTCTGCCTCAATTAACGAGCTTTAACGCATTTTTCACGATAATCCGAGTTTCGGCGAATCATGGTTTGTGGCACACCGACACCCCCAAATGTCTTTCGTTGGTGCTCAAACTTTGCGCGGCCGCTTTATCTGACCCGAGGAACTTTCTATGTGATTTCTGAATAATTTTATTCCGGGACCCCGGAATCCCGAAAAACCGTGTATTACACTTCAATTTCGGCCGTTCGGAAGGTCGTGCGGAACTGTTTCTTTTTCTCCTTTTTTTTCAATCACGCGCCCGAGCTCATTTCAGGAATCAACCTGTTCGATTTCAGCCTCAAATAACGAGTTTTAACACATATTTCACGATAATAAGAGTATCGGCGAATGCTGGTTTGTGGCACACTGACACCCCCAAATGTCTTCCGTTGGTGCTCAAACTTTGCGTGACCGCTTTATCTGACCTGAGGAATAATACACTGTTTTTCGGGATTCCAGGGTCCCGGAACAAAATTCTCCGAAAATCACATTGAAAGTTCCTCGGCTCAGATAAAGCGGCCACGCAAAATTTGAGTAGCAACAGAAAATATTTGGGGTGCCGGTATGCCATAAACCAGCATTCGTCGAACATCGGATAATCGTGAAAAATGGATTAATGCTCGTTATTTGAGGCTGAATCGAATTGGTTAACACCTGAAATAACCTCGGACGCGTGATTGAAAAAAACAGGAGAAAAAGAAACAGGGTCCGGTACGACCTCCCGAACGGCTCAAATTGAAGTGTATAATACACGGTCTTTCGGAATTCCAGGGTCCCGTAACAAAATTCTCCGGAAATCACATTGAAAGTTCCTCGGGTCAGATAAAACGGCCACGCAAAATTTGAGTAGCAACGGAAGACATTTGGGGTGCCAGTATGCCATAAACCTGCTTTCGTCGAACCTCGGATAATCGTGAAAAATGTTTTAATGCTCGTTTAATGCTCGTTATTTGAAACTGAATCGAATAGGTTAACTCCTGAACTGACCTCGGACGCGTGATTGAAAAACAGGGAGAAAAAGAAAGAGGGTCCGATACGACCTTCCGACCGGCTCAAATTGAAGTTTATAATGCACAGTTTTTCGGGATTCCAGGTTCCCGGAACAAAATTCTCCGGAAATCACTGATTTTGACCTTGGGAAACTTGACAGGCGATGTCTTGTGACGATGTGAGCTTTGGTTTGTGTGGGACTCGATCTAGCTGAGGCTACTCGATCGAGTAGCTTGGGAGCTCGATCGAGTAGGGGCACTCGATCGAGTAAGTTAGTTACTCGATCGAGTAACGGGGATTTATAAATCGATAATCGTGAAACCCCAAATCATTTCCGCACCTCATTTCCTAAACTTAGATGTCGTCACTCTCTTTCTCCTTCACCATAATCCTTGCCTTGAGGTCCTTGAGGATGCTTACACTATGGGGATGGGTGGCTTGATTCGGGTAGCAATCTTGAAGCCGGATTGCTGTGCGTAGGTATGTTATCGTCATCATCATCGTCATCCTTGTTTTCAGTTAAGGTTGTAGTGATAGTGATATATGGTTTTACTGTTTGTATAGGTGTGTTGCTTGGTTGATTGGTACCATGTGGTCGGACGCGGAATCGTTGCGGTGCGCTAAAGGTAGGTTCGCCTACTCATTATTGTTGGTTGTCTAGAGTGTCTTTTGATGTGGTTTGGTTGATGTAGTGTCGGTATGGTTTATAATTTATGGTGATATGTTTAGATTGTTAGCAAACTTGGATGATAAACGATGGCTTAATGTTAGATGAATGACTACGATAGTACGAGTATAAGTTGTATTATTGGAGTTGCAAATGCATGATTAGAAGTAAAGAAAAGTGTCAAGTGTATGTATGAATAAGTTCATGGTGTAATAAATCGTTTTGCATAGTTTTCGTTATAGAATGAAGTAATATGTATCTGGGTTGGATAAAATCGTTATGTTGCATTTGAGCAGTAATAGTGCGTTAAGAATGAATGTAATAATCTGTGACGATTTCCGAATTTATTTTTGGAATCGACACGCATTGTTGTTTTGCAGGAACCCTTACTCAAACTCATAACTTTTGACCTCGTTCGTATTCTTGCCCGATCGAGTAATTAGAGTATCTACTCTATCGAGTAGACCTCATTCGATCTAGTTAGGAAGCTATAACATCGAAAATGTTAGATCTACCAGCGGAAACTCGACCGAGTAGCTCCCACTCGATCGAGTAGAGGCCACTCGATCGAGTAACCCACTTACTCGATCGAGTAAGTGAACAGTAACCGGGGATTTGTGGGATTCTTATACCCTTTCCCCTATTCTTTTCTCTTATTTCTCCTTTCATCTAAACCCTAACATACTCCATATCTCTCTTGTGCTCCCAACCTTGTGATTTTGGTGCTTGAATCTTGTATTTTCTTCGCTTAATCCGTCCTCCTTACTTGCTAATCAATCAAGGTAATAGTATTCATCTCTTTCTATGTTTTTAATTGATTAGAAGCATGTAGGTTATTGGTATTTGCTAAAAATCCGATTTGTATGTGTAGAATCTTGCTTATAATTGTTGCCACATGATTTGTTTACTTTAGTTTGTTGAGTATTGATGCTAGACATACAAAAATCGAATCAATTTAGGGGAATATGTGCATCGAAATTTCTAGGGTTTGGAACTTTAAGTTGGATTTTGATTGTCTTTGGCATAAAGGGGGGGGAATTGGGTAATATATGTTATGGGCATCATGTTTAGTGTTGATTTTTACTGAAAAGTTTGCCTAAAAACTCCGTCTTAAAAGTGCCCCAAACTGAAATTCGTCCCACATTATTGTGAAATTTGTCTATTTGTGAAGCTATTTTGAAGGTTTAATTTTCAAAATTAGTAGTTGTGTTGTTAATTGATGTCATACTTGCCATAATTTTGACAGCTGTAGAGACCGTCTGATGATAATTTGAGAGTTTATACTTATAAATTTCTGGATTGTTTGGTGAAAGTGTGTACGTAGTAACTCTTTTCCATGATCATACATGAATGTTTATATGTTTTCAAGTAAATGTGGTTTGTGTATCTAAGACATGTGTTGAAAATAGATGCCGAAACCAACTGCCGGAACACGTCAGAGGAAGAGGCGAAGGGCTTCTGAGCCCAAGGTAGGTGAGGGGAGTGGGGGACCTACGGTCCCAGCGGTACCCGAGTACCCTTCTGTTGTTTTTGTGGACTTTACACAGAGAGATGCTTTCGTGGCTTTGCAGGGGCGTCGTACGAGACTCACCCGTTGCATTTATACCACTATCCTGACCGACCTCGGGATTGAGACTGATGTGAGTCACATCTTCGAGACCTTGGGTATGACTAGGTTGGTTTGTGGCACACCGGCACCCCCATATGTCTTCCGTTGGTGCTCAAACTTTGCGTGGTCGCTTTATCTGACCCGAGTAACTTTCTAAGTGATTTCCGAAGAATTTTATTCCGGGACCCCGGAATCTCGAAAAACCGTGTATTATATACACTGCAATTTCAGCCGTTCGGAAGGTCGTACCGGAACCTGTTTCTTTTTCTCCCTGTTTTTTAATCACGGATTCGAGCTCATTTAAGAAATCAACCTGTTCGATTTCAGGAATCAACCTGTTCGATTTCATCCTCAAATAACGAGCTTTAACACATTTTTCACGATAATCCGAGTTTCGGCGAATACTAGTTTGTGGCACACCGGCACCTACAAATGTCTTCCGTTGGTGCTCAAACTTTGCGTGGCCGCTTTATCTGACCCGAGGAACTTTCTATGTTATTTCCGGAGAATTTTGTTCCGGGACCCCGGAATCCCGAAATACCGTGTATTATACACTTCAATTTCAGCCGTTCGGAAGGTGGTACCGGAACCTGTTTCTTTTTCTCCCTGTTTTTCAATCACGCGTCCGAGCTCATTTCAGGAATCAACCTGTTCGATTTCAGGAATCAACCTGTTCGATTTCATCCTCAAATAACGAGCTTTAACACATTTTTCACGATAATCCGAGTTTCGGCGAATGCTGGTTTGTGGCACACCGGCACCCCCAAATGTCTTCCGTTGGTGCTCAAACTTTGCGTGGCCGCTTTATCTGACCCGAGGAACTTTCTATGTGATTTCCGGAAAATTTTGTTACGGGATCCGGAATCCGAAAAACCGTGTATTATACACTTCAATTTGCCCGTTCGGAAGGTAAATAGGAACCTGTTTCTTTTTCTCCCTGTTTTTCAATCACGCGTCCTAGCTCATTTCAGGAATCAACCTGTTCGATTTCAGCCTCAAATACTAAGTTTTAACACATTTTTCACGATAATCCGAGTTTCGCGAATCTTTGGTTTTTGGGCACACCGGCACCCCAAATGTCTTCCGTTGGTGCTCAAACTTTGCGTGGCCGCTTTATCCGACCCGAGGTACTTTCTTTGTTATTTCCGGAGAATTTTGTTCCGGGACCCCCAATCCCGAAATATCGTGTATTATACACTTCAATTTGGTAGTTCGGAAGGTGGTAGGATCTGTTTCTTTTTCTCCCTGTTTTTCAATCACGCGTCCGAGCTCATTTCAGGAATCAACCTGTTCGAATTCAGGAATCAACCTGTTCGATTTCAGCCTCAAATAACGAGCTTTAACACATTTTTCACGATAATTCGAGTTTCGGCGAATGTTGGTTTGTGGCACACCGGCACCCCCAAATGTCTTTCGTTGGTGCTCAAACTTTGCGTGGTCGCTTTATCTGACCCGAGGAACTTTCTAAGTGATTTTCGAAGAATTTTATTCCGGGACCCCGGAATCCCGAAAAACCGTGTATATACACTGCAATTTCAGCCGTTCGGAAGGTTGTACCGGAACCTGTTTCTTTTTCTCCATTTTTTTCAATCACGCATCCAAGCTCATTTAAGGAATCAACCTGTTCGATTTCAGGAATCAACCTGTTCGATTTCATCCTCAAATAACGAGCTTTAACACATTTTTCACGATAATCCGAGTTTCGGCGAATACTGATTTGTGGCACACCGGCACCCCCAAATGTCTTCCGTTGGTGCTCAAACTTTGCGTGGCTGGCTCGAATTAGATGTAACGAATATTTAGGGTAAAAGTGTAATAACTATATTTATTTGTATGTAAAATACAAGTGTAATATTTTGACAAAATGATAATTTTTAAATTTAAATTATGACTTAGAAAAAAATACTTAATTCTCTGAGAACTAAACATAGTTGGCATTTATGAGACAATATATTAGTAGGTGTTGTGTATAAAATATAAATGACAGACGTGAGATAAGTGTTTATGAGAGAAGAGAAAAAAAAATGCTCAAGTAAAACTACCCAAAAAGAATCGAACCCAGGTATTCTGACTTGGACAGTAACACTGCATCCACTTTGCCAGGACAAGTAAGCTGATATTTTCTACAACAAAACTGGCTACATTTCTAAGTTCAGGGGGTTCAGGTGCACCCATGCACTCCCCTAGAATTGCCAATGATACTAAGTATGTGTTTGGCCACATTTTTAAAAGTGTTTTTTCACTACATAAACACAAACTAGGCCAAACACCAATTTTTAGGAAAACTAAAACTACTTTTTTTAAGCCCTAACATCAAATTTGACCCCTAAAAATAGAAGCAGCAAATACCTACTTCTGTTTCTACTTCTACTTATTTCCTTTAACCGTCTGATTGCAAAATCCTAGCAAGCCTCCTCACTAAAATCTGTTTTATGATTTCATACTACAATACAATTTTGAAGTAAGAATTCACTCATTGGGCCATTAGTATATTAAGGTGTTCAGATTACAAGCTACTATTTCTTATACTCCACATTTTTTTATTTCTCCGTCTTAACATTAGAATGGGTCAAGTTCAACTAATACCATTTGAGCATATAAGATAAATCTTTTGCATTTTCCCATACATTTTGTTTTTGTCTTATCCTAGTTACTTGACTCGACTTATGCCTCAGACGGATACACCGGTCTTAAATTAAAATTTGGTAATTATAACGTGTTTTTATAATAATATTGATAATACTATAAAAGACGATACTCTATTTTATACATGTATTAATTTTTACAGTGTTAAAATGACTTTTGTAAACAAGTTAGGCCAAACATTAAAAAGTTATCAAAAGTACTTTTATTATAAGTTTAACCAAACACGCCCCAATTTCTAGAAAAGGAGTTTTTGGAAAATCACTTTTCAAAAACAAAAACTATGTTCTAAAAACTTGGCCAAACATGTTCTAAGAGTTAAAAGGAAATTACAATAAAAAATTAAGCAAGATAGACTAGAGAAATCTTAACATCAGGCATTGCCGCATTGGGGCACGGAGTGTCACTTTGTGGTTTTTTTTTTTTATCTGGGAGAGCATGGCAGTAAATACTGAGGCAGTATAACTTTATGGTTAACTTGTTTTAATAGGAAAGTTGGCATGAATAATATGAAATTATGAACTGTTGACAATCAAAATAGTATAACTCTCGAGTTGTTGGCTCTCTCCAATGTTGACTCTATATGTATTGGTGCATAATAATGTAAACTTCTTTTGCGCGTAATATTCTAACTGTTCTTTGTTCACGAGATAATGGTATTTATACCACTGTTTGGCTGAATGAGCATTCTTGTGCTTATGGTGTTTGAATATGTATTATTCCTCTTTAAGTTGATTCCTATATTACCAATCAGAAAAAAATGAAAGTACCAGGACTAGCTGACATACTTTTAGAGGAAAATGGAATGATTAGTAAATCGTGTTGCAAACTCTTGGTATTACTGTATATTATAGTCAAAGCCAGAATGTTGCGTTATGGTTTGGCTATTGGCATGAAGATTCTGTAATTAATTGTACTCTAAGTTGAAGTGTAATATAGTACTCCGTAATAAACTAACTAAATTATTAGAAACAAGTTCTTTATCTCGTTTGGATTATATCAATGTGGGCAACCAACCAGTGATTAGATTCTGGTGACATGCAGATTGGTTGTGAATTGAGTAAGCTACTTTCATTGACAGATCGAGTCGGCTATTTCTTGTTGTAGCGACAATCCACAATTGAGTAATCTACCATGAGGATAAAGGATGCAGTTCTAGCTGTTGTACGTCACTTTGTTTCCAAAACTGGTTTAATGTTACCGTCTTTTCTAACTTAGCTCTGTTCTTCTAGGTTAAGGGTAAACAAGTAACTCTTGCTCGATATTTCAGCTTCCCTTTTCCCCAAATGCTTATACCAATGCCTTGAAGAAAGCACAACAATTCCTTTGGGCTGGTCCGGAAATGGATCCGGTGAGGTTAATGTTTTCATTTGTTTATGTTATGTTGGCTTCACATCTAGAGGCAAACAAAATTTAGTTGATGAAGGCGGAGTTTTGAGTTCACCGTCAACCTTGTTTGTAATTTGGATGACATATAGGGTAGGGTAGGAGGGAAATAAAAGGGGAGGAAATGCATTGAGAATTGTATCGAATGGCTGTTGCTTTACAATAAGTTGAGCTAGCTTGCCTATTCCTATCAAAGAACAAGTATTATATTTGGGTTCGTTGAAAATGGAAACATGTTTTGTTGCGTCACCTAAATTTACAGTAAAGAATGGCAGTAGCTCTAGTGAGTCACTTACTTGATTCCATCATATTGCAAAGATGAATAATTGTGAGTCGTCGATTACTCTATTGGTAATGGAAAACATCTGTTTTCTGCAACTCTAACAAAGTGAATATTATTGTTTCAATACATGTCTTGTTTAGGTGCGGGATATGGTTAATAATTTAACTCAAGCATAAGGAAGTGTCTTTCAGGGAGGTCAAAGGATGGTTGCAGTGTTATGGAGAAAGTTCACTTTGAACAGATCAACAGTTTGCTAACCCGTGTTCCTTTTCCTTGTAATGAACCAGAACATGTAAAATTGAAGGTTCACTATTTACCCTTCCTGTTTATTGCCGACTCTGTACCTCATACCAGTCCTTGTTTCTTTTCAGGACTATTCTGAAGAAGCACAGTCTTTAATTCAGGAAATTAAATTTTGCGTGGCCGCTTTAGCTGGTGAGGCCGCCGGCGAGAAACGAAGAAAAGATGGCGGTGGTGTTCGGGTTCTCTTTACTCAAATGAGCATCCTCATTGTTGCACCAACCTCCCCATTATTTGGGGCTCCACTGTTTTTAGGGGAGGTCTCCAAAAAAAAGTAAGACAATTCGTGTTACTTTTGGCGAGGTTCCCAAATGTTTGTGGTGAATCCCATTGTTGTATAAATGTAGTTATGAAATGGGGAGGGTAAATGAAAAAGTTAATGAAAAATAAGGTGGACGAATAAGAGAAAGAAATAGATAATATGAGAAGTCTCACCCTTACGGATGTTCTAAAACCCCCCTTATACTTTCACGCAAGAGGCCATTATAGCTATAGACGGATAGTGTCCCTCTCACAACTTAAAAGTGGGTAGTGCAAGTGGGGGTATCTATTTTCCACCCACTTGCACTACCCACTTTAATTTGTGAGCGAGACACTATCCGTCTATAGCTATAGACGGATAGTATCCGTCTATAATAAGAATTTGTGTTCCAAGTTCCACCAGCCTCCTCAACAAAACAAACTCTCCGTCCTCATGTTTCTGATTTTGATTGATGTCAACAAGCCTTTTAAAACCCTGAATTCTTGACTTGATTACACTCTTATGGCTTCCAGTATCCCATCTACCAACCCTCTCAACTTCTCCTTGTTCCACAAAAGAACTCATTTTAACCCTTCTATCACCTCTCTTTCCCTCAAACTACCCTATTCCAACTTAACCTCTAACTCCACCCTCCAAAACCCCATTTCCACTCCTTCACATTTTCACATTTGCCCTCACTTTCACTCCAATCTCCTCCCTCCAAGAGCAACCCAGAAGGGCAATTATTCAGAGATTTTCAACAATGAGTTCAAAGTTGCAATTATTGAAGAGAAACAACACCAAGCAGTGAAAACAGTGTTGTGGGTGTTGTTTTGGGCATCAGTTTCTCTAGCTGTTTATGCTTTTTCTAAAGATCCTAAGGCTTCTGCCATTGCTTCTTCAACTTCAGTTTCCACTGATTCTTCAATTAAAGCATCTAACTCTGGGTTGAAAATTGCTGCTTCTTTGAGGGGGTTAGGTTGGCCTGATGAAGCTGTTGTCCTATCTCTTGCTACTCTCCCTGTAATCGAGCTTCGTGGTGCGATTTCTGTTGGTTATTGGATGCAACTCAACCCTTTCCTTGTCACTCTTTTATCCATTTTCGGGTCAGTATTTATTTTTCTATGTCGGGGCTTATAACATTCCTCACCTTGGAATCAAATGTCTTATCAGGACTCTAGGGTGAGATTGTACGCTTTTGGAGATCAATCTCAAGTTTAGATCTATTATAGGAATGCCGCCTTGTTCATTTTACTGATTGAGTGTTGACACTCAGAATATTTCTAATTGAGTCAAAATAACATAGGGAGTAGTAGTCGGAATTATGACGATCTAGTTTCGTTATTCAATTTGCAGGAACATGATTCCAGTTCCATTCATCATACTCTACTTGAAAAAGTTTGCTACTTTTCTTGCTGGGAAGAGCCACACTCTTTCCAAAGTTTTGGACCTGCTATTTGAGAGGGCGAAGAACAAGGCGGGCCCAATACAAGAGTTCCAATGGCTTGGTCTAATGTTGTTTGTGGCTGTCCCCTTCCCGGGGACAGGAGCGTGGACTGGTGCAATCATTGCTTCGGTGCTAGACATGCCCTTCTGGTCTGCACTGTCAGCAAATTTCTTAGGCGTGGTCCTGGCCGGACTTCTAGTGAATCTTCTGGTAAATCTCGGGCTCAAGTACGCCGTTATAACTGCTGTTATTCTCTTTTTCGTTTCAACGTTTATGTGGAGTATCCTTCGGAGTCTTAGTAGGTCTTCATCGAAATGATCTCTCATTTGTAATCAATTTGCTCTCTTTCATTCTACCTTGTCAATGTGTCTTGAGATTCTAGATGAATAAGAAACAAGTTAACTTATTTTGTGGCCTCTGATTCCAGACCCTCATTCTTGATTTCTTGCTAGCTTGAGACTAGTTTAAGATGTGGATGACCATTATGTTGCGGAAGATGTATGTCGTAGCGTTTGGAAATATCATACTCGCATTGAATTTACATATTTTTTTTTTTTTCGGAAATTGCACGCGGTGCCCTTGGGGTTTGACATTCTACCCGAAATACCCAATTTTTTGATCCTGGAGCTTTAAAATGCCATAACTCGTGTTTACGAGTTTAGAAAGAACGATTTTTTTTTTTTTCAAATTGATCATCTTTCCGAGAACTACGATTTGGAAAAAAAAATTGTCATATTTGGATCCCGTGGCTAGGAGGTTTTGGATGTCAGCGCGCCTAGGCGCAAGGCGAAGTGAGGTGCCAACTCGCATCCGACACTTCGGACGGTCAATTTGAGGAAAAACATCGTCACTTTCCGGCAGCGGGTGCATTTTTTTTTTTTTTTGCTTTCCCAAATTGTTCTATAACATACTTTGATATCCAAAATTTTGGAGAGATAGTCTCTCGCTAATTTATTGAGAGACCGCTTTTGTCGTACCATTTGTTTACTTTTTCGTACCCCTTTTATCACTGATTGTGGTTCAAAATGTTTCCTAAATTTGGTACTCCTTCCATTAAATTTCAAACACACCATTTCTCTTTTACACGTTTGCCAATGCACAAATTAGAACGAAAATATCTTGAATTTTACATTGTAAAAAAATATAAAAGCTTGATATTCTTATTGTACTTATAAAAACGAATCAAACAAGATCCCATATGATTATATTTTTATGTTACTAGTTGTTGTATCGTGCGCGTTGCGCACGACACCCCAAGATATTATGAATCGTTTATTTAGATTAGTATCGATTCATGCCGGAAGTGTAGTTTTCTCGTGGACCATTATAGTTAGTTGATTATTACTCCGTAGTTTTGTTGCTTTGGTTTCCGATGTCAATAGTCATTGCAGCTAGCAATGAAGATAACTATTTTATAGGACATTTTTTGGTGTAATGCAAATTGTACGATTGTTGTATGTCGTGCATAAGTTCGATAATTAGTTTGCTTTCATTTTAGTATGTAATCGGCGTATAGTAATAATAATAGGACATTACTTTCAAGAACGGTCTGCGTGAATTGACACTCTACATTCAAGAATGACACATGGTGGTGAGGATACCTTCCTACCTCTAGCAATTCAAAAATTCAAGATTGAAGTTGAAGGCAATTTTTTAAATAATGTATCTCATCTCACCCCCTCACCATTCTCCTATTTTAAACCTTTAAAAATTATATCAGGCATGATAGCTACACGCCTACACTATCAGCGAGAGAACGGAGGTCCAACAGAGAGTAATAACAATAGAACGACACAAACACAGAAATCATATTTCTCATACACACTTAAACTTACAAGCACATTACATAGAATAGCAACACACGTGCTTTTATGGAGACCCTAAGCTCTGCCTTAGACCAACATTGAAATTATTTTATTTTACTCCTCCATTCTAACACATTAGAGAAGTAAGTACACACAGATACAGGAAGACACTACAAATTGTACATGACACTGGTCATTCGCTTGGCTTCTTAAAGTACATTGGTTTTCTGGTACATTGCTTGGATGGCAGCCATGACATTATAAATGCACTATTAACCTCTGCATTAGTTAGGAACTTGGCATCATGCTTGGATGCATATGGAACCTTGGCGTAGTTTGTTGACCTACAACCCATATTTCCTCATGGCGTGAAACTTGGTGGTGTTGAAACGGTGGCTGTCGAGTAAAGTTTGTATGAAGAACAGTAGTGAAAGTCATTACCTGCACAAAAGTGTAAAACTACCTTAGCCATTGTGAGGGATACTGCCGCATTTTTTTGGAAATTTTGTAGAGTTAACACGCAGTATCGTATACTATTTTTGCAGAATTTAATAAAGGGCAGTTATATAGAGTGCAAACTATCAGGCCAGACATATGCAGCTAATGTAACACAAACTACGTAACTTGAGTTTGCCATTTATTTAGAACACATGCACTTGCAGGGAAGAATATGATCGATCAAAAAGGAAGCAGATATGATAAGAGTAGGGAATTACCATTGCAATTATGGTGTAGAGGGGTTGTTTGCTGGAATTCTAACAAGCATAACGTGTATTTGATGTTACGTGGTCATATCTAGTTAGGCTGGTTTAAGATGTTAGAACATGAGTACTAATATAATACCAGGCTTCAACACCATTTTATTATACCACTCTCTATTTTACCTTCCACTCATTACTCTCCTTGCTACTCCAACTACATTAACCACTACTATCAACCATCCTAAACATCAAGGACATTTAAGAGAAACACTTGGCTACGTAAGCGTTAATGTTCCGCTAAATGGCCCTTTGCCCAAGACTGGAAGAGTCACCTATGTGTGTTCCTATTTTTGGTTCTCCGTCTTCTATAAACAGGCACCATCTATATCAACCACCTCTATCAGCAATCCCAAACATCATGGACATTTAAGAGAAACACTTAGCTACGTAAGCGTTAATGTTCTCCTAAAAAACACTTTGTCCAATACTGGAAGAGTCACCGATGTGTGTTCCTATTTGTGGTTCTCCCTCTCCTATAACCAGACTCCTCTTCCTAGATAAGCCAAGTTTTCCTTTCTAAGACTTACGCCTCCATTTCCTCCTCCTCCTCCTCCTCCTCCTCCTCCTCCTCCTCCTCCCCCTCCTCTCCTTACCCTTCCCTAGTCCTCCTCAAAAAATTAATTTAAATAACAATTGAATTGTGAATAGTAACTCTTTTACGCTAATTGTTCTTTTTTTTTTTTAAATCACAACATTTTTGAAAACTCTTACTCTTAATCATGCAAAAGGTCAACAACGCTCTTATCATTCTCCCTTGTTATGAAGATTTTTACTTTTACGTAGGCAAAAGGTCGACATATTTCTCATAATTTTACCATCCCCCTCCTCCTCCTCCGCGCCCCCTTCATTTTCCAATTTTCTTTCCCTTTACCTCCTCAGCCTCATTTCCTTTCCCTTTCCTCTCCGTCGCCTCCTCTACTCCTTTCTCTTACTCCTTCTCCCTTTCCTTTTTTTCTCTTCCTCCTCTTCCCCCTCACCTCCTCGTCGTTGTCCTCCCCATGACCTCACCTCTTATACTGGACACTCATCCTCATGCCCCAAACCATCTTACATCCACTTTCCCCTCCGCCATTTCTCACCATTCTCCCACGCCCTCCTCATCCCCTTCATTTTCCCTTTCCTTTAACCTTATCCTCATCCCCCGTCTCCTTCCATTTTCCTTTCTCCACCTCCTCCTCATCTTCTTCCCCCCATCTTTTCCTCCCATCTTTTCCTCGTTCTAATTTCATTTCCCCTACTCTCTGGGTGCCTCTTCCATCTCCTCCTTCCATTTTCCCTCCGCCTGATCCCTCCTCTTCTCCTAATTCTCTTACCCATACTCCTCCTCGTTACGTCCTCCTCGTCTTCCCAATGACCCCACTCCTCTTCACCTAATACCTAACACCTATCCTCACAACCCACACCATCTAACATTCAATTCCCCCTCCACTTCTCATCATTCCCATCACCACCCCCTTTTCTTTGACGTTCTACTTTGCTTTCTCCTTCCCCTCTACTACAACCTCCTTCTCCTTTCCTTTCACATATGACTCATTCTCCCCTTTCTCCTTATCCTCCTCCATTTCCCCTTGACCTCCCCGACGTCGTCCTCCCCACGGGCCACGGCTCAACCCCTGACAACCTATAACCCAACACCTATGTTTGTTCGAGATAACCTCGTCTAATTAAATTTGCATACAACTCATTATATCATTACTACAAGTCTCAAGCGTGAAATATAGCCTTATTCAGTTATAGAAATGCAACTCCATATAAGTAAGTTTAACGTCGTCATGAAGCAAGCTACTCCTAGAGACTTGAGAAAAATATATGTTTTAACGAACCGCGGCTGAAGTAACATGGAAGTCGATTATGTTATGAATTGTGAAACTAAATCACATAAAGCATTAACAATAGGCATCATGGGTAAAATAACATGAAGCCAAAGATAAGCTTCCTTCTTTCGGTTATTAGCTCACTACTAAACCAAAATTCCTCTGCAAGGCCATAGTTTTAAAGTCAAACTATCAATAATATCTCAAAGAAGCGTAATTCTCATGAGCTGATCAAGAATACATTCTCGCATAACAATTCACGACCAAAACATTTTTATCTATATAGAGATGCTTGAGCAACTTAGCTAGAAACTTGAGAAAAAGAAAGTGATGACTTGGACCCATTTTCGTGTAATTAGTATGGAAATAGCCCCATCTTCGTACTAAGTTTGGGTTTCAACCACCTTTAAGCAAGAAAAATATAGGAAAAAGGTACTCAAAAACAGAAAGTGGTAATATTATAAAGGCGCTTTTTTTTTTATTAAAATAAATAGATACAGGAAAAAAAGTTAAAGAACGTACAATAATATGAAGTCCTTCTTCATGTAAGGGACAATACAGATAATATCAAATTAAGTATCAATCATGATCTTTTAACAAGACAAGAAAATAAGTAAACTATGATTAGATATGAACATTTGTCGAGGTTCTCATTCACAAGATTCGACATAGAAAGAAAAACACTCCCGCTTCACCAGCCCGACTTTAAAAAATTTAGTTAAAAATGCTAGAAGCTAAACAAGGCTAGGCCTGCAAGAAAAAACTATGCTACGACCTTAGGGGTCTATTATGTGCTTAAAAACCGATATCGCTCAAGTTGATCAATTATGTTCTCAAATCTTGATTTATCAACAAAACTAACTTCCAAATATAAAAGTCTATATTGTGAATTCTCATAACTTATCAGAGCAACCTTATCAAACACCATAATATCAAAGTTATTACTCAGAATCCATTAAGAGCTCAATCTCATTCATAGCACCTAGTTTTTAAATATGTACCATAATATAGTTTATATGATGAGAGGAAGTGCGGAAAAACCTTTGCTATTTTCAATGAGCAGCGGCAATGTGAAACCTCCTAGCTTGTTTATCCTTTGAGGCGTAATGGAGTTGTAGAGGGCCTGCCCGAATCCCAATTTCATACCCGCACCCACCTCCAGGCTTTAATAATCTTGCACCAACATGAACCCATTCACATAATTTGAAGTTTGACTCAAGATTCATCATCGTGAGACGAGTAATAGTGAACCTAAACACCATTTCTCAAGTACGGTATACACAATAAAAAATGAATAAATAATTCAAAGAAACATTCAACCGTACCAGGAACAAATGTGTCAGAACCAAGACCAGTTCAGTTCCATGACCTGCAAATAGAGCCCCATATACCTGGCCAAACTGGACAATAGATATCATCAGAGTTTAGTTTGCAAATGAGATAAAAGATAGTTTCAAAGAGGAATGAAAAATGTGAAGATATAGAACAGTACAAAAGGAAAAGAAATTTCACCACAAACAACCACATATGAGCGGCCAGAACCCATTGCGCCTTTTTCGCATCCTCTCACACTGTTTGTTCCGCCTACTGCAAATACTTCATGATGAGAGAAATTTCCAACTTCCTGGCCCCGGACAAACTGAATAATAAACAAAACATTTAATTGGAGAAAAAATTTCAAGGATTTTCCCATTTACATACCCATCCCTTACCGTCCCATTTATCATGATATTAATAAGTACGAAGTGCTATTTATCATTTAACCTAACCTAGTCTCTTTTTACCAAACCAAATTCCTCTTTTCCCTCCCCCTCTGCTCTCCTAAAATACAAACCGTGGAAAAATAAAAGAAAGATGTGCAATATAAGACCATATTCTTTAAGCTAAACCAACAAATTTCTCACTCACCATCTGTAAAAACCTTACAAAAACACAAAATATTAAGCGTAAAACAAAAAACATAAGGACACAGAATGGAAATAGGTAAAACAAAAGTAAGGAAAAAACCTGGAACATTGAAGGAAAAAACAATGGGAACATGGTGATTCGAGTTACTGGCAGAGTGGCAGCGACAATAACAGCTGGTGTAGCCTCAATAAAGTTCATAGTTCCGTTGTTGCTGTGTGCGTCATTGCTGACCAAAAAAAAAAAAAAAAAAAAGAAATGTTCAAACAACATTGACAATCTTATTTAGGGAACAAAAGATGACACTATATCGCAACATCAGTGTCAATCAACTTGACAAAACAAAACTGAACAAAGTGATCGCTCGCACACCTCCTGTTAAAAATACTTTGTTCCCTGCCGACGAGACGACTTCGGAGCTAAACACAATGGATAAATCCTTAACCAACCAAATAAAAACATCAAGCTCATGAACACGAAAATAAATGAACCATCCTCATAATCCATCTCCAACTAACAACATATATACCTCAAGTATAGTCGGAAGTATTAAGTTCGCATACAAGAACAAAGAGAAATCTGACATTAACATAAACATACAAACCTACTACTACCTCCGTCTCAATCAGTTGTTAAATTGAATAAAAAAAGTAAAGAAATGATTAGGACGGAGGGAGTTTATTCGCTATTTTCTAATCTAAGTTAACATCCAAAGAATGCAGTTAATCCCACAAATTAAAAGCCAGTCAACATTTAAAAAGTTCTAAAACAATCAAATAGGAACACTCAAATAGTCAAATCGAGTGCCGACTCTTAATTACATCTATAACTGTTGGCATAGCCAAGCAAATGAGTAAAGATAAGTCTCTAATCAACAACCTAAGCAAGCACATTGCCGTATGCCATCAATAGTTTGTAAAAAAATCGTTTAGGCTAGCTCTAGTTGATCCGTTAACGGAACCAATAATATAAAACGCTCTAGAATTGCAGTTTAAAGCAATCAAATCAAATAGGGGTATAATAAATGAAATTAAATAAAGCAAATGATAAATTACCTCATCATCTTGTTTGTGTACTCCTCTTTGCATAAATCGTCTTCTTGTTGTTGTTCCATTTCTTCCCAATATTCTAGTCTTAACAGTAACCTAATACGATGACAGCAAACATAAACCCTAATTTAAGAGATCATCATAAAGGAAAAAAAATTAATAAAATTAGGATGTAAACCGGTGAAAGGGAAACCTAATTTGGATTTACAGTAAAATTGAATGGAATCAGAAAATCGAATCGTAAAAAGGTGGAAAAGTAATTCGAACAAACCTGGAGTTAATGATTTGGGGCAAAACTTTGGAGATGATAGCTACCATGACGCAAGGAGAAGATGATAGCTAAGAATGGAGAAAGGAGAGATAAGAATAGAGAAAATGGACCCGAGAATACATAAAATTAACAAATTAAACATGGATGAAAATTCGAAAACCATTTTTGTGGATGTGGATTAGTGGATAGTACCAGTTGAAGGCAGAGCGGTCTGCTAGGTTTATCAATGGCGATTTTGTGGAACGAGGAAGAAGAAGAGAGAAAAGAGAATGAGAGAGATGGAGGATGAAAGTGAGGACTGACTAATTGTTGAGAATTTGACTTGCGCGTAAGATTAGGAATAGAAAGGAAACAAACAAAAGGGTAAATAATCAAAACGACACCAAAGGATGCGTTTGGTACTGTTCATATGAACAGTTCACGCCCTTCGTGACTTTTATGTGAAGGTGTAAAGATACATTGCCTAGAATTTTGAAGATTCTCTCTATTAGTGAATAGTGTCAAAAAATGAAAAAATGTGTTTGGTTTTGAATGGAGGGAGTATATGTTTTCATAATTATTGTGCCTATTTTATTATACTACTTGTTAAATCACGTGCACCAATTTACTCAATCTTGCGCATTTTTCCGCCTTATTCCGACTTTACCCCTCTCGCTTTTCACACACAATTAGAGAGCACAATAATAAAAAGCAAAGAAATCTCAAAAGAAAAAAAGCGCGGATTTGGTCCCACCTTCCCTACCACCCGTCATAAACTGACCGACAACAGGAGGGGGGGGGGGGGGTTGGCTCGTTGGCTGACGGAGGATAACGCACGGTGGTCTGGGATTGTGAGGAGGACATTTTCCAATAATTGAAATGGTGTTCTTATGAATGTTGATTGCTAAAATACAAGTAGTACTTCAATTGGCATTAAAAGTTGTAAGAGCATCTCCAATTGTTCTCTTTAAGGACCTGCTTGCCATTTTTGCAAAATGATAAGCATGTAGCTTACCATTAGAGATGAAAAAAATGAGATGTAGTTTGCAAGCATGGTAGCTCTACCAAACTACATGCTTGCTTTGAAAATAAAATAAAAGGTAAATTCTCATTGGATAAAAGCAAGAATGTAGAACCCATACAAGTTAGAAGATGTTGTAGTTCGTCATTGGAGCAATACGTAGCTGAAAAGCAAGGTAACTTAAAAAATCAACGTGGCAAACCAAGCTACAGTATATTGTTGTTGTCCGATGAAGATGCTCTAAATAGGCTGAAAGTTTATAGTCAATTCAAATATTGTTCTGCATCGAAAAACCCTAATTGTAAAATTCATATTAAAAAAAATATATTCATTTAATCGATTGAAAGACATGAATTGTTGATAAAACGACGAAATTACTTCTGATATATGTGAATCTAGATCCATAATTGCCGAACTATAAAGAATGGTTGAAATGTTAGAGTGTGAGAAGGTGGAGATTTTTTTTTATTTTGTTTTAAAGATAGAGGGTAGGATTGGAATATTAAGGGTAAAGTGCGCGAGATTTAGTAAACTGGTGCGGGGGATTTAGCAAATACGATTATATCTGACCCGAGGAACTTTCTATGTTATTTTCGGAGAATTTTGTTTCGGGACCCCGGAATCCCGAAATACCGTGTATTATACACTTCAATTTCAAACTGTAGTTCGGAAGGTAAATGCGGAACGTGTTTCTTTTTCTCCCTGTTTTTCAATCACGCGTCCGAGCTCATTTCAGGAATCAATCTGTTCGATTTCAGGAATCAACCTGTTCGATTTCAGCCTCAAATAACGAGCTTTAACACATTTTCACGATAATCCGAGTTTCGGAGAATGGTGGTTTGTGGCACACCGGCACCCCCAAATGTCTTCCGTTGGTGCTAAAACTTTGCGTGGCCGCTTTATCTGACCCGAGGAATTTTCTATGTGATTTCCGGAGAATTTTATTCCGGGACCCCGGAATCCCGAAAAACCGTGTATTATACACTTCAATTTCCGTTGTTCGGAAGGTAAATGCGGAACTGTTTCTTTTTTCTCTCGTATTTCAATCACGCGTACGAGCTCATTTCAGGAATCAACCTGTTCGATTTCAGCCTCAAATAACGAGCTTTAACACATTTTTCACGATAATCCGAGTATCGGCGAATGCTGGTTTGTGGCACACCGTCCCCCCCCCCCTCTCCAAATGTCTTCCGTTGGTGCTAAAACTTTGCGTGGACGCTTTATCTGACCCGATGATGATGATGATGATGATGATGATAATGATGATGATGATGATGATGATGATGATGATGATGATGATGATGATGATGATGATGATGATGATAATAATAATAATAATAATAATAATAATAATAATAATAATAATAATAATAATAATAATAATAATAATGATAATAATAATAATGGTAATGATAATGGTAATGATAATGATGATGATAATGATAATGATGATAATAATTATGATGATGATAATAATAATACTAATAATATTGTGAGGAGAGAGAGAGAGGAGAGACGAGCGATCAGGCGACCACGCAATTCTTGTCTGCTGCTGCTGTCGGCGTTCACCCCCACCCTAATCTCCACCACCGTGACTGCCGCCTCACACCGTCCGTCCTGGTCGACGGCCTTGGGGTCATCGGCGGGTACTGTTTTGGGGTTGTGGGTGTTTTCGTTTCAGGGAATTCGGGATTTTGGGCATCGTGTTCTGTTGTCCGGCCGTCGTTTGGCTGCCAACAACCTCACCACGACGACTATTCGACCTCACGTCACTTGTCTGGGGTGGCGATTGTTGGTGTTTTTTCTGGTTGCCGTCGTTGCAAGGGTTTCGTGAGGTAGGGTTTGTCATTGTCGGGGTTTTCTGCCCTATTCTGCGTCGGATTTTCCCTCTGCCACCACCGTCGGGCCGCAAGACCTCGTGTCGCCAGTCTAACGTGGAGGCTTGACGGCTCTGCCCTACTTACCTTTGCCGGCCTACCGCCCCTACGTTCCTTTGCCGGTTCATTTTTGTTTATCCGTGTTTCGCCGCCGCTATTGCCTCCGTAGCCAACTGGTTGTTGGTGCTTTCCTGCTGGCTGATTGTTGCCGGAGGTGCTACAAGGGTTGTGGGCTGCTCATTGGTGTCACCAACTGTTCGGCTTTGGGTTTTGGCAGCGGTTTTTTTTCATGCACGTCGGTCTTTTGCTTTGTTTTTCTTTTTCGTTGTGGCTGCTTTGCTTCCTTTGAGTTATGCCCGACATTGCCCGGTATCATTGCCCCTTCGTGGGTCTTTGTGGCTGCCAAGATGGTAGTGGTAATGGTCTCGTTAAAACCTCCATGATCGCTCATCTTCGGGATCGTCACTGTACTGGGAATGCTCAGGTAATCACGCGTCAGTCACTTTTATCTTTGTCTGTTTTTCTGGAGGCCGAGTCTACCTTTCGGCGTATGGGTATTTGGTTATGTGGGGTTTGATATAAAACTCATACCCATCGCGCTAGATGTCGGCATGATCGGGGGTCTATTGTGGCGGCGCCAGATTGTGGTGATGGCGTTGTTAATTTTATTCTTTATGACTTTCCCCGGCCATCTGCTCCCACTTTTTCTGAGGTTTTGGAAGTCCTTGTTGGTTTAAACGTGGCCTCTATTGATCGTCTGTTAGCTAAGGGGTTGCGTACTGTGAAATCCATCCCTCCCAAGTGCCTGCCGTCTTGGTTTTTCTCGGGTTCTTAAGGGGGCCCTAGACGACGTGGCCACCTCTCCAGGTGATCTCTCCTGCTGGGTTAACTTGCTTGTGTTGCCGCTTTGTATACTTAAGACCTTTTCCCCGAGGAGTAATCTTGAGTGTAGGACTGTTGTGCGGCGTCAGCGTCAGGAGGAGAGTATTTCTAGTGCCATTCGTACTTGGGGCGTGCCTGGTGGCATTTTGCAGCTTCTGTAGGATACCTTAGCTGAGGTTTCTCCTTCTTTTAGTGGGGAGGACGACCTTGACCTGAGTGAGCTCAATATTAGGCAGTGTCGGAGGAAGATTTGTGACGGGCATTACACCGCCGCTGTCCGAGTGCTATCATATTCCGACATTGCTCCTTACACTGCTGGTACTCTCGAGGCCTTGACTGATAAGCACCCCATCGTTCATTCTCCTGTCTTGCCTCCCTTGTCTGCTGGTCCTCTTCTCGTTGCTTCTGCAACTGTTGTTTTGGATATGATTAGGGATTTTCCTCGTGGCACTTCTTGTGGGAGGGACGGTTTTCGTGCCCAGCATCTTTTGAATTGTTTGAGTGGCGTTGTTGTTTCTGATGATTTGATCGCCTCTATCACTCGGGTGGTTAATCTTTTTCTTGAGGGCAGATGTCCACAGGTTCTCAGTGAGTATATTGCTAGTGCCCCGCTCACCTCGGTTGTTAAACCGGGCGGTGGTATTCATCCTATTGCCGTGAGCACGATTTGGAGACGGTTAGTCTCTAAGGTGGGTGCTTGTTTGATTGGCCCGTTGTTGAGTGGGTATTTTGCTGGTCTCCAGTTTGGTGTTGGGGTATCCGGTGGAGGAGAGGCTATTTTACATGCCTTGAACCAGTTTGTTGAGGGTCGCCGGGAGGGGGGGGGGGGGAGTGAGTTGGGCCTTTCCATGCTATTGGTTGACTTTCAGAATGCTTTCAACATGGTCGATCGTGAGATCATGTTGGGGGAGGTTCGTAGTCATTGCCCTGCTCTCTCCCGTTGGGTGGAGTTTTGCTATTCTAGTACTACACGTCTATATTATGATGAGCACAGCTTGTGGTCTTGTCAAGGGGTTCAGCAGGGTGACCCTTTAGGTCCTTTGCTTTTTGCTTTGGTGTTACATCCTTTGGTTTGTAAGATCAAAGACTTTTGACTTGAGTTTGCATGCTTGGTACTTGGATGATGGCACTATTGTTGGGGATACCTTGGTGGTGGGGAAGGTTTTAGAGCTTATTATGGAAGATGGTCCTCGTTCGGGTCTTCATCTTAATGTTGGTAAAACCGAGGTTTTTTTGCCTACGGAAGATCCCAGGAGCAGGCTTCTTGGTATTTTCCCCCCCACTATTGCTAGGCCGTTGCGTGGTGTCAAAGTCTTTGGTGGCCCTGTGAGTGTGTGTCATGATTTCAGCAGCAAGCTTGTGGTGAGGGGAGTAACCAGGACCATCGAGCTTATGGATTCGGTCGCGATGATTGATGATCCGCAGTGCGAGCTGTTGCTGCTTCGTGCTTGTACTGGTATTTCGAAACTTTATTTTGCTTTACGTACTTGCCCACCTGCTGTTTTTGAGTCGGCTAAGCTTTCCTTTGACACGACGCTTCGTTCTCATTTGGAACGTATTGTTACTGCGTCTGGTCCTGGTTTTGGTGACTGGCAATGGCGGCTTGCTACTCTCCCATTTACCTTTTGAGGTCTTGGTGTATATGCTGCTGGAGATGTTTTCATTATACTTTTTTGGCATCTCGTTTGCAGTCTATTGAGTTACAGGCTAAGCTTCTTCAGGCCTGTGATATCATGGCTCCTGGACGTACTTTTGATGCGACTTTGAGTGTGTTTAATGAAGTTACAGGTTCTGACCTTATGCGTAACCCTAGTGAGATCGTTGCCCCCAAACTTATGAAAAAATTGGCAGACATATATTTCGCGAGGGTTGTTGCTACTGCAGAATCAGTTTTCTCTCTAACTCCTCGACAGGTTGTGTTATTGAGGTCCCAGCAAGGTGGGCATGCCTCAAATTGGCTACGTGTGGTCCTTATTTCTGGTTTGGGGCAGACTATGAACGGTAGGTCTTACCGTTGTGTGCTTAGCTATCGGTTGGGTATTCCTTTGTTTTCGGTGCCTGGTCCGTGCTCTGCTTGCTCTCGGGTCTTTGATGGGGATATCTTCGGGGATCATGCTGTGTCGTGTGCTGGTATTGTTGGCATCAAACATCGACATAACCTGGTTCGTGACACCCTTTTCGATATCTGCTTCCGCTCTGGGATCTCTGCTGGTAAGGAGGTCGATATTGGTCTGATTGATGCGCATGACCGGTCCTTGCGTCCCGCAGATTTGTTGCTTTACTCTTGGGACAGGGGCCGGGATGTGTGTGTGGACCTGACCGGGTCTTCCCCTTTGACTTAGTCTGGGATGTCTGATTTCGTGCCCGGACGTGTTGATATATGAATTATTTGCACCTTATTTCCCTCTTTCTTTTACGCATTCCGGCTCATAACGAGTCGGTTTCGTGTGCCTTTCCTTGCATTTGAGCCCGATCCCCGTACTTGTCATTTTGTGTGTCCTTTTGTAGGAACCGAGTCGAGTATGGAGGAATTGGGGCAAGAAAAGGCATTCTAATGCCTTTACATGAAGAAAAGGGAGATGAAGGAATTTGAAGAAGAAATCCTCTGCCGGCAGGCCGGCAGCCGGCCCACCGGCAGAGGATGTGGCTATATGGAGAAAAAGAGGAAACTAGCTGAGAGAGATGTTCTCTGCCGGCAGGCCGGCAGCCGGCCCACCGGCAGGGAACACAATCCCATACTTAGTCAAAATTGTGAAGAAGTTCTTGGCCAAAAATTCAATCAACGCGCTGCGGCAAGCACGGGTATTTTGCAGAATGGCCAACCACAGAGGGTACCGACACTAAGAATTGGAAGAAAATCCCAAGAAGAGGAATTCTCTCGCCGCAGGCCGCAGCCGGCCCAGCCCCACTGCGCAGGGGATTACGCAACCTTCATTTTCTCGATTTTTTTTGAAGCAAGCGCTGCGGCGAGGAGGCGGCTAAGCCGGCCCGCCGCACAGAGACACGCAGCACGAGTTGGGCTTTCTCATTCTTTCTTCCCTTAATCCAATGATAGCCTATAAATACCCCCTCCTTAAACCCTTTTGCACATAACCCTAGATCTGAAAAACATTCCATATTTATTGTAATATCTCCTTAATCAAGTTCTAATCTTTCAATAATTAGTATTAATATTTAGCAAGAATTAGTTAGTTCTAGTAATAGTCAATTGTTTACACTTGTTTGTTGAAGTTTGTATTGGGGATTTTGAAGGGTTTTCCTTCCTATTAATCAATCAAGCTTCCATCTTTTCTTTTGTTGGTATAATTTCTCTCCTTTCTTTTACTTGTTTATCATTTGTTTACATTTTCCTTGTCTTTTGATTTTGTTACAACCTTCATTATGTCTCCTCCTTGTGTTGTTTGCTTTTCCTCTCTATTTAGCATAATTTCCCTTAACATGAGTGAGTAGATCCCTTCTAGGGTTTAGGGTGATTCTTTATGGGATTTATGGGCATGATTCTTTGAATATTTTGGTCTTTGGTGAAATTGTTTAACTTTCCTATTCATTGCACTCAAGGTGTTTGTTGATTTGCTCAAGTGAAAGCTTTTGCCTTTCTTCCATTATTGCTTAATTCTCCTTTGAAATGAAAGTTTTTGGGAGTCTTGATGTATGTTAGGAGAGGAGGGATACTTAATGAAAATTAGTAGCCATCCTTAAGATACCCAAGACATTGGTTCTTCATCTTAGGTTAATCTCTCACCATTGACCCTTTTTGATCTTCATGTTTGCCCCTAGACCATATTGATGACCCCGAAAGCCCTAGCTTTTAATTAACCGTATTCATTATCATCATCTTGTTTGTCTTTTGCTCTAGTGATTATAACCAAAACCTTTTCCTTTAATTTTGATTAAACTTGACTCTTAATCGAACTTTGTAGCAACCCCCGCCGTCCTTGAGTTCGACCCCGACTAAATACTACGCTTTTTCGGGTTTTATAAATTGTTTTGGTATAGGAAGTAGACGACAAATTTCCTACTATCAAATGGCGCCGTTGCCGGGGATGGCGTTAGGTTATGCTTAGTTTATTTAGAGTCTTTGCTTTAATCTTGTCTCAATTGTCATTTTTGTTCTAGTAATTGATTGTTGTTTGTAGAGTGTGTGTGATTTTTGCCTTTCCCTAGTGTGTAAAAACACTAGGAGACTTACAATTTGTCAAGTGTATGCCTAGAAGGAATCACCAAGCTCTCCTATTCAACTCCGACCCCGAAAGGCTTTTTAGAACCTTGAGGACTAGGACTCTTGAAAGAGTGAGGAATAATTCCACCCAAGCAAACATTGATCAACCAAACTCACACATCCCACAAAATTTTGATACAACAACTACGATTCAACCAAATACCACAATTGAGACTTTAGTAGAGAACCCCTTTCATAACTTCCTTAATTACAATAGTCCACCTCAAACACCACCACATCAAGAACCGAACCACCCACCACAAATGGCTCTTAGAGATCACAACCGGCCTAACCATAATGATTCATGCAACCCCATCAACTTTGGCACTTTGGCCCCAAACAATTTTGAAATGCACCCCGCCCAAGTCGGGTTAGTTGAGAAGGACTTGTTTGGAGGTCATCTTGAGGAGGATGCCCATGCTCATCTCCGGAAGTTCAAGAGGAAAGTATCAATGATGAAAAAGAATGGGGTGTCCGAAGACACCTTGAGAATGATGTTATTTCCGTTTTCATTGACGGGCAAAGCGGACCGGTGGTTGAACATTCACCCACCGGATACTTTCACTACTTGGGATGACTTAGCCCAAGCATTTATGGCTAAGTACTACCCTTCCTCAAAGACCGCGATGCTCCGCAACGAGATCCATACGTTTCAACAAGAGGATGGGGAGTCCTTAGGTGAGGCTTGGGACCGTTATCAAGATTTGATAGCAAGTTGCCCCCACCATGGAATACCGGAATGGTACATTACTCAAACATTCTTCCAAACTCTACTACCAAGAACTAAGGAGATGGTAAATGCCTCCGCGGGGGGAGGTTTTGACCACTTGAATGATGAAGAGGGCACGACATTGATCAAAAAAATGGTAGACTCGGAGGCAAACTATGGTTCTAGAGGGAACATGCTACGAAGGAACGGGAAATATCCTAAGGAAAATGCCTCCAACTCCGAAACAAATGCCAAGCTCGACTTGCTCACAAAGCAATTTGAGAAGTTTTCAAAGAATCAAGTGAACCAAGCCGCGACCTCATATGGGCCACCCATGGAAGAAGTTACTCAAGTCGCGAGTTGTGAACTTTGTGGAGGAAGTGGTCATACATATGACTTGTGTGGCAACAATTACAATGGTGCCTATGAAGAGAATACCCAAGAGGTGAACGCTTTTCAAAGTTACAACAACAATCCTAGGCCACCAAGGCCTCCTTACAACAACCCAAACACCTACAATCCAAATACCAATTTCTACCACCCCGGGTTAAGAAACCACCCCAACTTTAGTTACAAAAGCACCAATGTTCAAAACTCCCAACATCTCCAACCACAAACCCAAACCAATCCACCCGGTTTTGCTCAACCAAGGGGAATTCTCCCAAACCCAAGGAATAATTTTGGAAATCAAAACCAATGGTCAAGCAACAATCCACCCCAAAACTATGGCAACCAACAACAAGGGCACCAAGAGTTTGGAGGAAACCAAAGCAACCAAGGGTTTTACCAAGGGAATCAAGTAAATCAATGTAATACTCCGTATTTATATGTCTTGGGGTACTCTATCGAGTAGCCCTTACTCTGTCGAGTAAGGGCAAGTTGCGAAATAAAATAGTTTCTGACCTGTTGGGCACTCGATCGAGTAGCTGGGGCACTCGATCGAGTAGGGGGGTACTCGATCGAGTAACTTGGGTACTCGATCGAGTGTCCGGTTTTACGGGGGAGTTTTCTCGGGTTTTGTTAATTACGCGATTAAGGTATTTAAACCAATTCGTCTTTGTTCTAAATCACTTTTTACAAAACCTAAAACCTGTTTAAGAGAGAAAGCAACTTGTCTTCTTCCTAATCGCGTTCTTGACAATTCCCGGAGTTCAGACGGTCGGTTTGCGTCGTAGTTTGTGTCGTTGGATTCCTTGCGTCGAGGGTAAGCTTTTAATATAATTTATATACCGTTTTGTTAAGATTGATGAAACCCTAATTTGGGATTTGGGGATTGTTATGAGTAGTATTTGAATAGTAGTCTTTATGTGTTATATGTTAGGAGGAGAATTCATAGAAGAGGCGTTTTGAGACATTTTGTAGATACCGTCTGCGTGTTGTGCTTTCCGGTAGGATTTCCTACTCGGTATTAGTCCCATAATGGGATATTGGTGATGTCTTTGTAGTTAGTTGATTGATATGATGATTGTAATTGTAATTGTGATTGTGATTGTGGTTGTGTTTGTGATGGTTCTCGAGATGCGTTCTCGGCTGAGTGGGGTCACTTGCGGGAGTGATCTCACGCCCTAGTTTCGCCCTTCGTGGAACCCGCCACGAAAGGGGATGTGCACATTAATGGACGGGGTTATCGCTCGTACGATGAGCGGGGCTTAGGTGGGAACGGCTGCGGTCCCCATCGGGTGGGTAGTCCAAAGTGGACGATCGTATTGAGATGATGGGAGTTGTGTGTGTGTGTGTGTGTGTGTGTGATTCAAATTGTCTGTGTATCTTGTTATTGTTATCTATATTGATTGTGTGATTAGTACTGACCCCGGTGTTGTTTTGTAAAACCTGCGGTGATCCATTCGGGGATGGTGAGCAGATATTGAGCAGGTATAGAGATGAGTACGGGGATAGCTGGGATGGCCACGACATGACGATAGAGTCTTCCGCTGTAGTTTAGCATTTATTTATATTTCGATTGTTGAGAAAGATAGTTTGGTATAATGTATCGTACCTTCAGCTCGGTTTCAAGGATTGTATTTATTCATTAAAGTATTTATAATAAATGTTGTTTCTGTTTTGTCTATTTGATTATCATGCCTCGGGCGACCGAGATGGTGATGTCTTCATACCTGAGTGGTCCTGGTAAGGCACTCGGAGTATGGGGGTGTTACAAATGGTATCAGAGCGACGATCCTGAAACCTGTAACCAATGAATCCAATGAATATAGGGAGTCAATTAAAATGAATCCGGGGTAAAGGTTGTAGGAGCTAGTGCAAAGGCTTGGGAGACGTCCTAAAGTCGCGGGGGTCGCCCTACAACTTTGAACCGGTCACGGGGGAAAGTGTTTGTCGAGTATATGTGTGCTTGGTTAACTTGTTAACAATGTGATGAAGTGTATGAATTGATGGATGCATGTATGTGGAGGATGGGGGATCTGAATTGAAAGATTGATGAGATATATATAGAATTGTTGTTGGAATAGAAAAGCATGTTGGATGATTACTATGTGGCATTTGATAATATGACGTCACTGTTTCGTTGATTATATGAAAAGCTTGATAAAATTTCATGCTTAGCTATATCACATGTTGCGTTTATAATGTTGCTTAGTATGTTGGGAGATGTGAGATAACATGTGGGTAATATGTGATTGGTAAGTTGAATAATATATGTGCATGATGGATGATGTTGCTTGATTTTTGAAGATGGTAACATGAGATTAGCAATATTGGTTTTATGAGTACTGGGTCGTTTTGTCTACCTTGTTGTTGTTTAAGTCGTTTGGGAAGTAAAAATCAATAGTTGTGTTTTTCGATGATAAAGAGGTTGTCTTTAAACTGCTATAACTTGAGATGCATAAATGATTTTGATGTGATTCCAATTGGAGGTGATAGCTTGTTCTTTTACGATTCTAACGATAGGTCACACACCCAAAATGACCAAGAAATGAGTGAGTTATGACTGTTTTACGAAAACTGGACGGTGCTGAGAATTTGGGTACTCGATCGAGTAACTAGGATACTCGATCGAGTAGGGGGGTACTCGATCGAGTAGCCTTGGGTACTCGATCGAGTAGCCCTGGTAATTTGTTTACGTGCTTCTGATCTTCACCTACTCGACCGAGTAAGTCACTTACTCGATCGAGTGGCTCTGTACTCGATCTAGTGACCCCTGTTTTGGGTCATATGCTTATCTTTTGACTTCGTTGCATATTATGTTTAATTCAATGGCGTCATTTTGCTTCTTTATGCATTGTTTCACATGTATGTTGGTCTTGACGCGTAAGTTACCCAATTTTGTGGTGTAAAGAGTGGCACCTATGATGAGTATGAGTTCGGTGGGGAGGACATGATTTATATGTGTTGGGATTAGTAAGACTTAATTGAGGCATAGAGCATGTTGTGTGAGACGAGATGAGTGATATGATTGTATGTTGAGTAATGAAAATGTAAGTGAATGTGGGCAAGGCATGATGTAAGTTTAAGGAACGTGAGAATGAAAAGAGTGAAAGAAAGGATGTGGATAGTAGCAACCTGAGATGTATAATAAATTATGGAGGGAGATGGTTAGAAATAGTGTTGAGTAAGAACATATGTAATGAAAGGTCGTTTGGAAATAGTGGTATATAGCGAACTTAGTGGAGGCATGTCGCGACGTAGATTTGCAGATAGTGAGTGAGATTGGGAGATTCGGTTCATTAAGCGGTGAAACTTGTGTGACTTCCTTGGGCAATTAACGGTATAAAAAGAGAATTTTGATTTCTAGAGATGTAAAAAGGGAGATGCAATCGTTTAAACAGTGAACGTGGATTTTGTGGATAGATTAGTGGCAAGTGTGAGTGATAGCATAATAAGAGAAGATCCATGGTAAGAAATAGTGAGATGATGTCGGTAGAAAATAATAGAATTTGAGTTTTGGAGCAACGAAGGGGTAACTGGATTTCTAAGAGTTAGCTAAAAGGAATAAGGAGTTGAACTATTAATTGGTATTATTGAGTGTAAAGAGAAAAGAAGGATAAAAGTAAGTTGAGGAAAATATTCACCGGAGTTATATGATATAAAGGTAAGGAATCATTGAAATGTGTGATAGTGTCACGAGGATGTTAGCTAAAGGTTATATAGGAGTTTCAGGACAACATGATTGATAATGAGTTTCGAGGAACTAAGGGAGTAAGAAGTTGGTGGAGTATTGGCACGATACGAGATATTTGGTGGAGAGTTGGATGACAATACAAACAAGATAGTATTGGGAATAATGTTGAGGTAATTTTGTTGATGGGTTTGTTGTTCGTTGTTTGGGATGTTAACCAAAGATAGGAAAGAAATCGTGATGTCTAGAGATGAGTGAAAAGGGTTCGATGTCCGGATAGTGGTAGTTTTATGGTTTTGACTAATGGTTAAGAGTGACGGTATGTTAGAGAGATGGTAATTCTAAAGAGGCTGATTTTGTAGAGACTGAATTGATAAGTATGGTTGTGAGGAAGTATAAGACATAGTCTTGGGAGGCGGTTTCTCATAGTGAGTGTTAGCTATATGGTTATCTATGGCAGAAGGTGTTGGGCATGCGAATGGAAGAATGTGATGAGGGGCATGCGAGTTAAGCTCGGGTGATAGGTAACCTTGGTTGAGTGGTAACTTACGTGATCAGGATTGATTGGTTGGATGTGATTATGGGTCTATGTTATATATATAAATGTTTGTGTGAGGTTCTGACCTCACAAGAAGTGGTATGGTGTGATAATTATAAAGTTGTTATATGATTGTTTTGTAATTTATGTTGGGTACGGTATACTAATTGAATGATATCCAAAAGGGTAATAATTTGATTAATTTAACATGGCTAGTTATAATTTTGTGTGTATTAATAACACGCGTGTATTCCGTGAAATGGTAGAGATGATGTTCATGAGATGCTTATCTGTTTATCCATATCATATGTTGCGTGGTGATTTAATAAGTGGATTTGAGTAAGTTTTTCTTGTCTGAAAAGTTATTCTGAGTCAGTATTTATGGGAATTGTATGCAGTCGTGATGACTATCGATGTGGTTGTGGTGCCTCGGGTGGTGATCCGAGCACGATATTTAGTGTTGTGATGTGGGTATTTTCGCACTGCGGTGTGACTGTTGGTGGCGGTGTTGTGATGCCGTCACCGGTTGTGGTGGAGTAGGCAGGATGATTATGATTCGAGTTTCGAAAGTACATAGCAGTTATACATAGATTGTTGTTTTGTTTGATATTGTTCCCTGCGAGTTTCAGTTTGTGTAGATAGACAGTTGTCTTGTTTATTGATGTTTTCTTTACCTGGTTAAGTTGGGAATGAGGGTAGAGTATGATATACATAGAGTTGTATATGTTTTCGTTGTTGTCATAGACTCATGGTATAGTGATGTTCTATTGATGGGACACGGTTGTGAGAGGTTGTTACAGTAATTTTGATCCTGTTCTAGTTAAGGTTTCAGTAGACATGGTAATGGCAAGTGAGTCGTAGAACATGTGTGGTAATGATCCGAAAGATGCAGGTGGTTCATAATCCTTTATTGAAGACAGTGAGTGCAGGATGTTGGGGAATTAGTGCCATGTTGAGTTATGTATGAGTTTTGCGGTAATGGAAGAAAGAACTTGAGGATCTAGTGTGAGTATACGTAACAAGTGTGGATCGTGAGTTATGCTTTTGGCAATGAGAGTTTTATATAGTTTATATAGAGAGGTAAGTCGTGTTGCGGTAATGTGGAAGAGTTGAAGTTTTGGGTTAAGCTAAAGATTTTGAGGTATAAGTTAGGTGGTTTGATGAGTGAATTAAAGTATGAGAATTGTTTAAATAAGAGAGCCTTAGATATATGCATGGTGAGTGTTTGGTTTATAAACGGTTGTCTTGCACATGTGGTGGTAAAGAGGGTAATGAGATGTATCTAGGATTTAGTATTAGTGAGTTACGAGGACGTAACATTTATCTTAAGAGGAGTGGGATGTGATAAAAGAGATTTTGATGGGTGTGCATATGGTAATATATTTGGAAGTTTGAGTCTTGATGTCGAATAAAAGGTTGATTCGTGTTGTGGTTAATTTTGTTAAAGGTCATGACCGGACATGCTTGTAGTAGTTTGATGTTAGGAATGCGAGAATACTTCGATAGTGTTGACAGTTGGATGATGAGATTATGAGTGTGAGTAAACTTCGAGGACGAAGTTCCTTTTAAGGGTGGTAGAATGTAACATTCCGTTTGATGTCTATGAGTGTCTTGATTTTAGATTTGATAGTTGATGATGTTATGGAGCTAGCAGCATTAGAGGATGGTAATTGATTATGTATGGAGTTGGTGTCGTGAGAAATATATATATGTGGTAGATACGATATAGTGATCATGTTGTGGAAGTAAACATAGTTGGTAGAGTGGGGGTTAAGAGTTCATGTTCTATGTTCGGTCGAGTTCTTGAGTCCTTAGCTAAGTTGTTGTATCTTGGTCGAGTCAGTATGGTTGTTTTTATGTATGGGTTGAACTTCGGGGACGAAGTTCCTTTTAAGGAGGGAAGACTGTAATACTCCGTATTTATATGTCTTGGGGTACTCTATCGAGTAGCCCTTACTCTGTCGAGTAAGGGCAAGTTGCGAAATAAAATAGTTTCTGACCTGTTGGGCACTCGATCGAGTAGCTGGGGCACTCGATCGAGTAGGGGGGTACTCGATCGAGTAACTTGGGTACTCGATCGAGTGTCCGGTTTTACGGGGGAGTTTTCTCGGGTTTTGTTAATTACGCGATTAAGGTATTTAAACCAATTCGTCTTTGTTCTAAATCACTTTTTACAAAACCTAAAACCTGTTTAAGAGAGAAAGCAACTTGTCTTCTTCCTAATCGCGTTCTTGACAATTCCCGGAGTTCAGACGGTCGGTTTGCGTCGTAGTTTGTGTCGTTGGATTCCTTGCGTCGAGGGTAAGCTTTTAATATAATTTATATACCGTTTTGTTAAGATTGATGAAACCCTAATTTGGGATTTGGGGATTGTTATGAGTAGTATTTGAATAGTAGTCTTTATGTGTTATATGTTAGGAGGAGAATTCATAGAAGAGGCGTTTTGAGACAATTTGTAGATACCGTCTGCGTGTTGTGCTTTCGGGTAGGATTTCCTACTCGTATTAGTCCCATAATGGGATATTGGTGATGTGCTGTAGTTAGTTGATTGATATGATGATTGTAATTGTAATTGTGATTGTGATTGTGGTTGTGTTTGTGATGGTTCTCGAGATGCGTTCTCGGCTGAGTGGGGTCACTTGCGGGAGTGATCTCACGCCCTAGTTTCGCCCTTCGTGGAACCCGCCACGAAAGGGGATGTGCACATTAATGGACAGGGTTATCGCTCGTACGATGAGCGGGGCTTAGGTGGGAACGGCTGCGGTCCCCCACTGGCAGGGCTGGTCCAGTGGACAGTCAGTATTGAGATGATGGGAGTTGGTGTGTGTGTGTGTGTGTGTGTGTGACAGTTCAGCTGTCTGTGTATCTTGTTATTGTTATCTATATTGATTGTGTGATTAGTACTGACCCCGGTGTTGTTTTGTAAAACCTGCGGTGATCCATTCGGGGATGGTGAGCAGATATTGAGCAGGTATAGAGATGAGTACGGGGATAGCTGGGATGGCCACGACATGACGATAGAGTCTTCCGCTGTAGTTTAGCATTTATTTATATTTCAGTTGAGAACAGATAGTTTGGTATAATGTATCGTACCTTCAGCTCGGTTTCAAGGATTGTATTTATTCATTAAAGTATTTATAATAAATGTTGTTTCTGTTTTGTCTATTTGATTATCATGCCTCGGGCGACCGAGATGGTGATGTCTTCATACCTGAGTGGTCCTGGTAAGGCACTCGGAGTATGGGGGTGTTACAATCAAGCAAATCAAGGATTTGGGCAAGGGTATGTTCAAGGGTCTCAAGAACAAGGTCAAGGATCGAATTTCAACAACTATGGTCCGAGAGGTAACCTCCAAGTGGGGCAAAACAACAACCAAGGTCCCAATGCTAGATATGACTATGGGTTCCCTTTACCCATAGCCAACCAACCTCATCAAGAACCCCAAGGTGAGCTCTCTCAAGTGGAGCTTTTGAAGATGATTAAGAATATGCAACTTCAACATAGCCAAGAGATAGCTAACTTTGCAAAAGCTACTCAACAAGAACAAGCAAACTTGAGAGCTACATTTCTTAAGGACATGAGGGAAATGGAATCTAGGATGGCTTCTCATGCTATGGCTAACCCTCAAAGGCCACCCGGTGGTTTGTTGGCTCAAGGGCAAAGCTCCAAAGATGCCTCAAATAGCCACCATGCTCATGCGGTAGTGCTAAGGAGTGGTTTAGAGCTTGAGGACCCTTACAAAGACCTTGAGTTGGAAGTTGATGAAGATCCCAAGGGGAATGAGGTAGAAATGGATGATGAAGAAGAAAGCTCACCCATTGAGGCTTCGGGTAAAGCTAATGAAGACACCAAAGGAAAGAAAGCTTGTGAAGATTTGACTAGAAAAGGAATTCAAGTGGACAAGGATGTTGATGGATATGTGGAAGACCTCCCTTATGAGGAGGAAGCTATTGAAGAAATACCTTTGCAACATTCTAAAAAGGTAACAAAAAGTTCGGCTCCTCCAAAGGTATCTTCCAATTCCCAACTTGTTTCTAAAATTCCTTACCCTTCAAGAGCCATAAAGAGTAGGGAAAACCTCAAGTATGCAAAATTTTGTGATATGCTTGAGAAACTTGAGGTTACCCTACCCTTTACGGAGGTGATAATGAACATGCCAACCTACTCAAAATTTTTAAAAGACATTTTGACAAAGAAAAGAGTCTTGGGTGACCGAGAAATAGTGGCTATGGAAGAAGCATGTAGTGCTCATATCCTTAACAAATTGCCCACTAAACTTGGTGACCCGGGAAGCTTCTCCATTCCTTGTGTAGTTGGCGGTGTTCCCATCTCTAGAGCTCTTTGTGACTTGGGAGCAAGTGTTAGTGTTATTCCTTTGAAAGTTGCAAAAAGGATTGGCATTCAAAACTTGGCTCCCACTACCATGACTCTCCAATTGGCGGATAGGTCCGTCAAGCGCCCTATGGGGGTACTTGAGGACGTGCCCGTCAAGGTTGGAAAGTTTTTGATTCCCACCGATTTTGTTGTCCTTGATATTCCGGAGGATAGCCACACTCCCATCATCCTAGGTAGGCCATTTTTGGCTACCGGAGGGGTACTCATTGATGTGAAGAATGGGCGGCTAACCTTCCAAATTGAGGGCAACAAAACCGAATTTAACTTGCCAAATTTGATGAAAGGTCCAAGTATAGGAAGGTTGAGCACAATCGAGGTAATTGATGAAGTAGTGCACGAAGTAGCCCGTGAAGAGGCGGAGATGGAAGAGGTTTTTCAAATCTCTTTGCATGATGAGGCAATGAAGGAGGATCATGAGGTTGATGAAAAGCTATTGAAGAAAGTGGAGGGCTTTCTCCCTCCAAAGGTACAACTCAAACCCTTGCCTCCCTCACTCAAATATGCTTTTCTTGATGAGGGAGAGACCTATCCGGTGATCGTTAATGCTAACCTAAGTGAGTCCCAAGAAAAGAAGCTTTTGGAAATCTTGAAAACTCATAGAGGAGCACTTGGGTATAGCATTGATGACATCAAAGGTTTAAGTCCGAGTTTGTGCATGCATAGAATAGTTTCGGAAGAGGGGAGTCAACCCAAAGTTGATGGTCTTAGGAGGATTAACCCAAAGATGGCCGAGGTGGTGAAAAATGAAGTGTTGAAACTCCTAGAGGCCGGTATCATATACCAAATTACCGATAGCAAATGGTTAGTCCGGTCCACGTGGTACCCAAAAAAGGGGGGATACAAATGGTTGAACAAGAGGATGGCACCACCCTACCCACTAGACCCGTGACCGGGTGGCGTATGTGTATTGACTACCGCAAGCTCAATGCCGCCACCCTCAAAGACCACTTCCCAATTCCCTTCATTGACCAAATGCTAGAGAGACTCGCGGGCCATGCTTACTATTGCTTCTTAGACGGTTATTCCGGGTTTTTCCAAATTCCCATCCACCCGGATGACCAAGAGAAGACGACCTTCACTTGTCCAATAGGAGTTTATGCCTACCGTAGGATGCCATTCGGGCTTTGTAATGCGCCCGGTACCTTTCAAAGGTGCATGATGGCAATCTTTTCGGACTTTCTAGAGAAAAGCATGGAAGTCTTCATGGACGACTTTAGTGTCCATGGAGACTCATTTGATCATGGTCTAGAGAACTTGACTAGTGTGTTGAAGAGATGTGAGGAGCACAACCTCGTCCTCAATTGGGAAAAATGCCATTTTATGGTAGAGGAAGGGGTTGTACTCGGTCACATTGTCTCTAGTAGGGGTATTGAGGTTGATGGTGCCAAAGTTGCGGTCATAGAGAACTTGTCACCCCCTTCCAATGTCAAGGGAGTGAGAAGTTTTCTAGGCCATGCCGGGTTTTATCGGCGTTTTATCAAGGATTTTTCAAAAATAGCAAAGCCCCTAACCTCATTACTCCTCAAGGATTCCCCCTTTGTGTTTGATGATTCTTGTCTTGAAGCTTTCAATAGGTTGAAGAGAGCATTGGTCACGGCACCGATAATCCGGTCTCCGGATTGGAATCTTCCCTTTGAGATAATGTGTGATGCTTCGGACTTCGCGGTTGGTGCGGTACTTGGGCAAGTTGTGGATAAGAAGCATCATGTGATATATTACACAAGCAAGACTCTTGATCAAACTCAATGTGGATATGCTACTACCGAAAAAGAAATGTTGGCAATTGTTCATGCCGTGGAGAAATTTCGGCAATACCTTGTTGGGTCTAAGGTGGTGGTTTACTCCGATCACACCGCCTTGAGACAATTGATGGTGAAGAAAGATGCAAAGCCCCGACTCTTGAGATGGGTCCTTCTTCTTCAAGAATTTGATTTAGAGATCAAGGATAAGGCCGGTTCGGAAAATGTTGTTGCCGACCACTTATCTAGATTGACCGTTGAAGACCATGGGATACAAGACAAGAGTGGACCCATAAATGAGTGGTTGCGGGATGATGGACTCATGGAAGTTACCGCCAAAACTCCTTGGTTTGCGGATCTTGCAAATTACATTGTAAGCGGTTTCTTGCCGGATGAAATGGAGCCAAGAGAAAAGCGGAAGTTGAGAAATGATGCTAGAAGATACTTTTGGAATGACCCACATTTGTTTCGCAAGTGTGGGGATGGTATGTTCCGGAGATGCGTGTCTAGAGAGGAAGGCTTAGAAATTGTTGACCGGGTTCACAATTCCGCCTACGGGGGACACTTGGCCACTTCTAGAACAATTGCCAAGATCCTCCAAGGTGGGTTTTATTGGCCCTCCATGTTCAAAGACATTCACCACTTGGTTAAATCGTGTGATGCTTGCCAAAGAGTCGGGAACATTGGAAAGAGAAGTGAGATGCCCTTGACTAACATATTGGAGATTGAGCTTTTCGATTGTTGGGGCATAGACTTCATGGGACCCTTTCCCAACTCTTGTGGAAATGAATACATCTTGGTTGCGGTGGACTATGTATCCAAATGGATTGAAGCGGTTGCCTCTCCCACCAATGATAGCAAAGTTGTGATGAAACTTTTTAAAGGCACGATTTTCCCAAGATTCGGAACTCCAAGGGTAGTTATAAGTGATGGCGGATCTCATTTCCGCAAAAGTACCTTCAAAGCTCTTCTTGAATCACATGGTGTGCGGCACAAGACCGCACTTGCCTACCACCCTCAAACTAGTGGGCAAGTGGAGGTTTCTAACCGCCAAATCAAAGTCATTTTGGAGAAAGTAGCCAACAAGAGCCGGAAAGATTGGTCTCAAAAGCTCCCGGATGTCTTATGGGCATTGAGAACCGCCTTCAAGACACCACTTGGCACCACCCCGTATAAGCTTGTGTACGGAAAAGCTTGCCATTTGCCCGTGGAGTTGGAGCACAAGGCTTGGTGGGCTCTCAAAGAAATGAATTTTGACTTTGATGCCGCCGGAGAAGTACGCTTTCTCCAAATGAATGAGCTTGAGGAGTTGAGATTGGAGGCTTATGAGAGCTCCAAAATCTACAAAGATCAAACGAAGAAATGGCATGATGCCAAAATCATGAAAAAAGAGGTAAGTGTTGGAGACCTCGTTCTCCTTTTCAATTCCAAGATAAAGGTGTTCCCGGGCAAGCTCAAGTCAAGGTGGTCCGGACCCTTTAAAGTGATGAAAGTGTTTCCTTATGGTGCTTTCGAGCTATGGAGTGAAGAAGGGGGAACTTTTAGGGTCAATGGGCAAAGAATCAAGCGATACTATGATGGAGATAGCAAAGGTCCTATTGAAGTGCTCTATCTCGGGGAACCCCTCCCCGAGGAGAGGGAAAGTTGAAATTCTCAAAAGTGAATTGGTTTGGTGGTGTTCCACAAGAACCACCATTTGTAAATAGCATGCATGTAGGTAGAATTTGAGATAGTTTGGATTGAACATTCTTGACGAAGTTGAATTTGGAGGTAGGACCCCTAGCCTCGCCCAAAATCCCGACACGAGTCGTCGGTTTGAAAGTTGAAAACTCGAAAAAATGGGCAAGATTAGGATTTGAAGGTTTATTTGTGAGCATTGGAGGAAAAGCAAGTTGAAATTGGCGTAGTGTAACTCTCTGCCGGTGGACCGGCAGCCGGTGCCCTCCACCGGTAGCGCGTTGAAATTTCTTGTGAAAATTTTGGAGAAACTAAGTTGAAGATAACTCTCTACCGGCAGGCCGGCAGCCGGCCCACCGGTAGAGAGATCCTTACCTGTTGAAAATTCGAAAAGCTGAAGGAGGAGAGGAATCCTCTACCGGCAGGCCGGCAGCCGGCCCACCGGCAGAGGAATGCTTATTGAGCCAAGATTGAAGGAAGTATGAGGAGAAGGATTCCCTACCGGCAGGCCGGCAGCCGGCCCACCGGTAGAGGATCTCTTTCATTGCGTCATCAAGGGAAATTGAAGAAGAAGGAATCCCCTGCCGGCAGGCCGGCAGCCGGCTCACCGGTAGGGGAATCGCTGAACATCAAAAGAGAGTATTGGGGAATTCTCTGCCGGTGGACCGGCAGCCGGTGCCCTCCACCGGCAGCGCGTTGGTTTTAATTTGAAGCAAATTCGAATCCCCTACCGGCTGACCGGCTGCCGGTAAGCCAACCGGCAGGGGATCTTTATAACCCTCGAGAAGCAGCCCGTGTTACTCCATTATCCCAAATTCCTTTCTCTTTCTTTCCTTCCTCCCTCATCTCCCTAAACCCTTACCACCACATCCTCCATCTCCACCCGCGCCTTGCACCTCCTCCCCACCATCACCAACCCATCACCACCACCATTAAACCTCCTCCTCCCTTCGTCCTCCTACATTCCTTCCCTCCGCCTTCCATTTTTATCCTTCTTTCCTTCTTCAACCATGGCAAACAAGAGAACCCGGTCTGAGATGGCGGAAGCTCAACGGCTTTTGGTTGAGGCGGCGGCGAGCGACACTAACCCGGATCCCGACTTCCCGGATGTTGAGTTCGTCACTCAAGAGCAAAAAGGTAAATTTATCTTGTTCAAAAATCGCCCCTTAACCCCGACAAAATTTATTTGTAGACCGGCTATGAGAAATATGGGACTAGACAACGAAACCTTTGAATTGTTTAAGGGTGTTGGTATGAAAGGCTTGTATGATTTGCATGAGGAAACTTATCCCCGCCTCACATGGGAATTCCTTAGTAGTTTCCGTCTTGACAAGCACCGACAAACCCGTATGGTCGAGCAAATCCACTTCCGGTTGATGAACCGTGATCATTCCTTGTCCCTAGCCCGGCTTTGCCGAATTTTCGGCCTTAACAATCCCCCTAAATTTAAGGCACCCGAGACCGCTCACTTTTCTCGGATGTGGAAAGCCATATCGGGATTTGATGACCAAACCGGCGTGAAAAGGCCGGAAATTGCGTGCCACAATGCCCCCATTCGCATTTGGCATCGATTTGTGGGAGGGTCTATTTTTGCGACCCATGAGCCATGGGTTTTTCGGGTTACCGAATTGGAGATTTTGGGGTCTTACTTGCTCACCTCCCCGGCCTATGAAATCAATGTGGGTCACCATTTGGCCCTCCACTTGCAATCACTTTCTAAATCGCCGGGGCAAAAAGTCCCTCTTCATGTGGGTGGGATAATAACCCGAATTGCCAAATGCCTTGACCGCCCGGTCAACTTGAACAACATGAGGTGGATCCGGGGGGAGACCTACATCACCAAGCAATGGTTAACGAAAAACCTAGAGTGGATCAAGGTCAATCCTTTTGATGGAATCGAGTATTGGCAAGTTCAAAAGAAAAATTCCGTCCCAATTCCCAATGCCTCCAAATTCAAAATCAAGCCCGGTGAAGAGTCCTACCTCCTTGAGATTGAGGAAGAGCCCGATGAGACCCAACCCCCCCCGACCAACCCCATCACCTATGGTCGTGACAACCGGAGGGAAACTCCATCCTCCCTCCACTACTCCATGCCCTCCTTCCGACCACCCTCCACCTTCCAACCTCAACCTTGGGGGGGGCAATTTTGGTGAAGGCTCCTCTAGCAACGTCCCTCCTCCCCCGCCTCCTATGCATGCCGATTTGGTCACCTTCATGAGTGACATGCGGTTGGGTTTGGAAACCGCCGCTAGTGAGAGGCGAGGCATTGAACAAAGGTTGGATCGGATTTACTATGACACCTCCGTGGGTCAATTTCCGATGTATGATGATTATATGAGGAGGAACTACGAGCACCCCTCCCATCTCCACCCCTCCTACTACCTTGAGCCGGATGGTGGTTACCACAAGGATAACCGGTTTGTCTACGCCGACATCAACATTCGGCCGGATTATTTCGCCCCACCCGTTTTTCCCCCTCCCGCTTCTCAAGAGGAGGGGCATGATGCTCAATGGTTCGACGGTACGCCCTCCATTTTCTCCCGCCCCGAGGTTGGGAGTAGCTCCGGGGCGGCATCCGGCGGCTTCCTTTCTTCCGGCGGAAATTTCGGCGAACCCATGAACACCGACGACTTCCTTAGCAAGTCCGCGTTTGGAGCGGTGGACGGAGATGGCAACAATGATGATGATAATGATAACAATGATGATGATGATGACGGGGACTTTGAGTCTTAGGCGGCCTCGACTTTGGCCTATCTTTCCTCCCTTTTCAATCCAAATGTCAAGTATGTACCCAACAATCCAAACTTCTCATTCATATTTAAATTTTGTATGCATTTAGTTAGAAATTCATATAGATGCATTCATATAGAATTGCATTAGATTTCAATTTGTAATATATTGTCACATTTAGTAATTGCATTCACTTAGTATAGATTGCATTGTCATTTAAATTTTGCATATAGCATAGAGCATGCATTGCATTTCCAAAATAAAAACCAACTAAAAAATTCAAAAACGACTAAAACCACCAAAAACATGTTATTTTATTTCACTCAATTGCCCTCCCATGTAACTGAATAAGTGTGGGGAGGGCCCAAAAAAAAACCAAAAACATGCATTTTAATTTCCAAAAATCAAAAATACCAAAAATATGTTATTTTTATTTTCAAAAATTAAAAAAAACCATCAAAAATATGTTGTTCATTTTTCCTATTCTCTCCCTATACTTTGTTCCATTGAGGACAATGTAAATTTCAAGTGTGGGGAGGGAAATATCCACTTTGTGAATATTTGTTTGCACCTTTAAATTTGATAAAAATTCAAAAAAAAAAAATGCCTAAAAATTGAAAATTTTCAAAAATTCAAAAAAAATTGCATTGTATATATATGTGTTTGTCTAACAAGTGGTGCAGGCACATACGGGACATTTGAGGCATTAGGAGACTAGAAGACCGCTCGGTTCAATCTTTCTTATCTCTTTCTCCTTTTCCATTCCTTTTCTTTTACAATTATTGTATGTATGGAGGAGGATGGGCTATGTTGATGAGGATGTTCCATTTTGGAACTTGGTGTGTGTTGCTTACGTGCTGCTAGGTTTAGACAATTGTTGCATGTTTATTTAGGTTGCTAGTACTTAGAAATGCATTTCGTACCTTGTGAATACGTGTTTGTTGCTTTATTTACATTTTGCATCGAGTTTGTACATAAATTTTTGAACAAATTTGGTCTAGGAAGGGAGTATGATACCTCAATGATGATAATGTCTTGACCGTGCCTTCCCCCTCCCCTTGGCTCGCACCCGTGTCACAATGGTTAGCATATGGGAAAAAGGGCATGCCCACCAAGTTTTGGCCGCCTTGTGAGACCGAGAGAACCGTAGGCTAGACCTAGACCTCGACTTAGCTACTCAAATGTGAGGATTAGAGCCTCCTAGGGTCGGTGCATTCATACCCGACCCCCAATTAGGTTTGTGAGTAGGTCTCCTCGCGAGACGTGTTATGTCTAGACGCATAAGTGTGTCATTCCGTCCTTAGGCCATGATTTGCATTTCATTTTTGTGCACAAGTCATGAAATGAAATTTGTTTCCACATGCATATGAACCTCACATAGCCAAATTGCCTTGTTTTGTCCCTTGCATTGTCTCCCTTTTTGTTTCACCCCCTTGAGCCTTAGCCTATTCATTTGGCAAACCCACTTAAAATAGCTACATTCCCATAACCACCCTTCCTTAATCAAGAATTGGTCGGTTTTTGTAGTAGTGTTGTAGGAGGTGATTTGGGTCATAGTGGTGGATAGTATACATATCCACTTGGGTCGGAACTTGGTACGCATTTGGCATTGTATATAATTAAGAGGTTTTGAAAAAAAAAAAAAAAAAAAAAAAAAAAAAAAAAAAAAAAATGATGAAAAACAAAATAGAAAAATGAAAAAGTTGTGAAAAATCCAAAGAAAAGAATTAGTTGTGTTGTATATATACGTCTTAAGAGAAGAAAAAGGCAAGCAACACCCCTCCTCATCATTAAAAGGGGTAGAAAAAGCCGTTGCTAAATAAAGGGGCAAATTGATGTTTTTCCAAAATGAGTCGGGTTTACACAATTTTTGCAAGACTTGAGAAACCGAGTCTTTGTTAGGGTGTAGACGTTACCATTTGTTGAAATAAGAGGAGTACCTTCAAAGTTTTTCCAATTTGAGTTGGGTTTATGCAATTTTTGCATAGTTTTGGTGATCCATGCTATGTTAGGGCATAGACGTGTCTCATGTGTTGCAATAAGGAAATGGATGTGATGTGTCGACAATTCTTGATTTGAACTCCACATGTCTAAACGGTGCTTGCACCAATCCCGTTCCGTCCTACTCCTTAGCCCCATTACAACCCTTATTTCATGGCTTGCGCATTGTTACATTTTGCATCTCATTTGGACATAGGACTGTTTTACACATTAGATTGCGGACACGTTCTCACGAGTCGTAGTAGGAGAGTGTTTGGCTACTTTTTGTACAAAAACACCCGGTCTTTAAATGAGTGACGAGTGAAATCCGTGAGGTTGGCGATGGTCTAAGTCCCCTTAGCCATGGGTCTCTTTTGGTTGAATCTTGCGCGTGTCGTGTCATTCTTGGAGGACTAGCCTTGCTTCCCCTTTTCCCGCCTTAGAATGTGTTTCTTTGGCTTTTGTGAACATATTTGGGTTGCTTGTGCCACGTTTAGGGAGTTGGCACCTCGTTGAGACTATGAGACGGTATCTCCCGATCAAGACCTTTAATCGTTCAAAGTAAAACGGCCGCTTAGATGAGGAAAGCGGTTTGATTTTTGTGATGCATCATATATGTTGACTTGAGCTTAATTAAATGTTTGCATCAAAAATTTTGTAGCAAGACCCAACTTGCCTTGCAATAGGGCACTCTTCCCTCATGAGTGTCAAATTGTGAGTTGAAGGGGCGTTGAGTGCGCTAATACTCGATCGGCTTAAGTAGTAGTTTAGTTGAGTGATGCTTATATTGTGCACTCACTCTCCATGCCTGTTTTAGTAGGGAATTGTGCATTGATTTTGGACTTACTCGAGGACGAGTAAGGTTTAAGTGTGGGGAGGTTGATATATGAATTATTTGCACCTTATTTCCCTCTTTCTTTTACGCATTCCGGCTCATAACGAGTCGGTTTCGTGTGCCTTTCCTTGCATTTGAGCCCGATCCCCGTACTTGTCATTTTGTGTGTCCTTTTGTAGGAACCGAGTCGAGTATGGAGGAATTGGGGCAAGAAAAGGCATTCTAATGCCTTTACATGAAGAAAAGGGAGATGAAGGAATTTGAAGAAGAAATCCTCTGCCGGCAGGCCGGCAGCCGGCCCACCGGCAGAGGATGTGGCTATATGGAGAAAAAGAGGAAACTAGCTGAGAGAGATGTTCTCTGCCGGCAGGCCGGCAGCCGGCCCACCGGCAGCCGGCCCACCGGCAGCCGGCCCACCGGCAGCCGGCCCACCGGCAGGGAACACAATCCCATACTTAGTCAAAATTGTGAAGAAGTTCTTGGCCAAAAATTCAATCAACGCGCTGCCGCACACACAGTGGCCGAATGATCAACCTAGCAGAGGGTACCGACACTAAGAATTGGAAGAAAATCCCAAGAAGAGGAATTCTCTCGCGCAGGCCGGCACCGCCCACCGGCAGGGGATTACACAACCTTCATTTTCTCGAGTTTTTTTTGAAGCAACGCGCTGCCGGCAGAGAGGAGGCCGGCAGCCGGCCCGCCAACACGAGACACGCAAAGACGAGTTGGGCTTTCTCATTCTTTCTTCCCTTAATCCAATGATAGCCTATAAATACCCCCTCCTTAAACCCTTTTGCACATAACCCTAGATCTGAAAAACATTCCATATTTATTGTAATATCTCCTTAATCAAGTTCTAATCTTTCAATAATTAGTATTAATATTTAGCAAGAATTAGTTAGTTCTAGTAATAGTCAATTGTTTACACTTGTTTGTTGAAGTTTGTATTGGGGATTTTGAAGGGTTTTCCTTCCTATTAATCAATCAAGCTTCCATCTTTTCTTTTGTTGGTATAATTTCTCTCCTTTCTTTTACTTGTTTATCATTTGTTTACATTTTCCTTGTCTTTTGATTTTGTTACAACCTTCATTATGTCTCCTCCTTGTGTTGTTTGCTTTTCCTCTCTATTTAGCATAATTTCCCTTAACATGAGTGAGTAGATCCCTTCTAGGGTTTAGGGTGATTCTTTATGGGATTTATGGGCATGATTCTTTGAATATTTTGGTCTTTGGTGAAATTGTTTAACTTTCCTATTCATTGCACTCAAGGTGTTTGTTGATTTGCTCAAGTGAAAACTTTTGCCTTTCTTCCATTATTGCTTAATTCTCCTTTGAAATGAAAGTTTTTGGGAGTCTTGATGTATGTTAGGAGAGGAGGGATACTTAATGAAAATTAGTAGCCATCCTTAAGATACCCAAGACATTGGTTCTTCATCTTAGGTTAATCTCTCACCATTGACCCTTTTTGATCTTCATGTTTGCCCCTAGACCATATTGATGACCCCGAAAGCCCTAGCTTTTAATTAACCGTATTCATTATCATCATCTTGTTTGTCTTTTGCTCTAGTGATTATAACCAAAACCTTTTCCTTTAATTTTGATTAAACTTGACTCTTAATCGAACTTTGTAGCAACCCCCGCCGTCCTTGAGTTCGACCCCGACTAAATACTACGCTTTTTCGGGTTTTATAAATTGTTTTGGTATAGGAAGTAGACGACAAATTTCCTACTATCACGTGTGGTGATTGATGCTGCTCGGCGCAAATGCGCCAAGTACCAGGGCTTATGTTCGGCGATTGGTGATATAGGGCCCTTTTGCACCATTTTCCCCCTCTATTTTCATGCTTTCCGACTCCATTTGAGTCGGTTTTATACGTTCTTGCTTGCAATTCATGTTCCAATCCCCATGCCTATGATATTGTACCTCCCTTGCAGGAATTGAGGCGAGAATGGGAGAATTGAAGCTAGAAGAAGAGCCCAATCAACTAAGCATGGAAGAAGGAGAAAATGAAGCTGAGGAGTATTCCCAGCCGGTAGGCCGGCAGCCGGTCAGCCGGCTGGGAACGCCAAGTGTATACAATCCAAGTCTAAATCAAACAAGGAGTATTCCCAGCCGGTGGCCCGGCAGATGGCCAGCCAGCTGGGAGAACAAATGAGCTGAAATTTTAAGGAAGTTACAGGAACTTCCCAGCCGGTCATAAGACCGGCAGCCGGCCAGCCGGCTGGGAGTTCCCATAGAGCCCATAAGTCAAGTTTGAAGTCAACGTGCCCCCAGCCGGTCTGTGACCGGCAGCCGGTTGCCCGGCCAAGCACACCTGATGATATCAAGAAATTAATTCAACTTCCAGGAACCTCCCAGCCGGTCATAGGCCCGGCAGCCGGTTAACCGGCCGGGAGTGCAAACTCGTGTTTTCAAGCCCATTTACAAATCCTACCCTAATCTTGGCGCAAACTATATATACCCCCTACCTTAACCATTTGTACACACACTCCCACATCTGAATTAATTTCCCTTTCCAAGTTTAAACCTTGTTAGTTAAGTTGTTAATCTTTCCTTAATTAGACAAGTTCTTCAATTATTACATCATATTTAGTAGTAGAAATTGGGTTGTAAGAAGATTGAAGGTTTCTCCTTCCTTATTATTCAATCCAAATTCCTTTGTTGCTTTTGAGTTGGTATTATTTCTCTTCCTAATTTCATTAGTTTACATTTGCTTTTCCATTTAGTTTTGTTTAATTGTTTATGTTAAATTTCCATCCTTGTTGTTTGATTGTTGTTATTTTCACTCTTGTTCATCCTTCTTTTGTTCAACCTTGTTATTTTCACCCAAAGATTGAGTCTTTGATTTCCTTGAGTTAAAGATTGAATCTTTGAGTTGTTTTTGTTAAAGATTGTGTCTTTTAGTTTAATCATCCTCATTATTAGTTTAATTTATCTTTCTTCATAATTATTGTTGGATTGTTGCATGTTTAGAAGTATAATTCATCCTCCCACTATGTTTATGCTTAAAGACTCCATCTTTATTGTTTCCTTTGCTTTTAGAAACATGATTAGTGAGTAGTCCTCCACTAGGACTCGGTTTGACCCAATATGAGTAATTTCACTAATTGAATCTCTTAAAGGCTAATTATTTGGGGAAATTGGTGAGGGTAATTTAGAGGAATGATTTGGTTTATGGATTGGTTTTGGGTAGTGTCGATTTGTAACCCTTATCCACCAACGAGAGTTGGTTAGATTGTGATTTGGATACCCGGAATTCGACCCTATGGCTAACCTAGGTTGAGACCGAAAGGGAGAATCGGGGGAGGGCACCTCTAAATTAGCGTTTGAAATCGATCTCCGAGAGGAGGAGTGGGATGACCCGGATTACGATGAGTACTTAGTGACCTTGACCGATTTCTTGACCTCCTTGGAATAGTGCACATTTTTGGGGTTGTCGAATGATGAGTTAAGGATTCCGACCTTCGAACCCGAGAGGGGGGCTGGTGGGTAGTGCTAGTGTCCTATCTCTAACCCGAGAGGGGGGTTTTAGGCGAATTAGAGCCATCTCCTCCTCACCTAGCTACCCTTGTGATTAGCCTAGAGATTTAATTATGTGAAGTTATGAATTGCTTTGGGAAGAACCGAGTCTTAGGCCTTTAAATTATTTGATTTACAACTTTTCATTTTCTCTTGCTCATTTACCTATTTCTTATTTAGTTTGAACTTCACTTTGTCTTAGGTGGTTCTAGTATAACTAATTCATCCCTTATTGTCGACTTAGCTAAACGATAGGATTAGAACAATTAGTAATTGATAAATAGTATTTTAATCACTTTTTACCACGCATTTATATCTTATTACGACTCGATTTTGCGTGCTTAATTGTCTAAATAGCTCATTTAATTTACTAATTATAATAATTAGTCATCCTAGCTATAATTAATAATTAGTTGGATTCTTGTATAATATTAGTGTTAATATCATTCTATTATAATAATGTGTAGGTGAAACGGGATTACGAGACAGAGTTAAACATAGAAGAAATTGTGATGAATCACGTGTGAAAGTCAAGTTGACTATTGATTTTTGCCAAAACAAAGTCAACTTAATCATCCCCTGCATCTTCATACCTCACCATTTCCATTCATCTTCACCGACACCATCATCAATAATCATCAGCAACAATTCGCTCGACATCAATCACCATCACCCTTCTTTCATCTCCCCTGTACCTGCGACATCAACAACGACAAACGAGCACCAACATCGACATCACCCATGCCATTTTCGAATATCACCATTGTCGCACTCCATTTTCACCAACTTCCCCTGCCTCCATCACCATAACACCTTCATCCACCATTAACAACCCACCATCACCATTAATACACCACCAAATCAACTCACCATCAACAATTCATACCTTCGCCACCATAGCAGCTGCTGCATTTTCGACCTCCCTTCTTCACCAACACCAACTTCATTCAATCACTTCATCATCATCGTTCATCACCATTTTCATCAAACACCATCAGTGGAGACCGCCACAAACACACGCTGCAATCATCGTCATCACCTCCGTTTCCTCTTACCTGCAACTCGGCATCAACACCAACAGTTCGTCCCTCATCTGCTTCATCGTCATCATCCAATCAACAACGGCAACTCCATCATCACCAAAGCACAATCAGATTCGAACTCGGGATCGAAAACTAAGTTTTTATGAAGCTTTGTGCTCCATGCCGGTGCCCCGGCAGTCGACTCCCTCAACCGGCATAACACACCCATTTTTCCTCCTTTTTGTGATGGCCTCGCTACCGGTATAGGGACCGGCAGCCGTCATACCGGCAAAACGCACCAATTCAACTCCCTCGCATCACTTTTGTGCTCCATGCCGGTGCCCCGGCTGCCGACAGGCCGGCATAACGCACACCCATCCTTTTTTCTGCTCTTTCTTCAATGGCCTCGCTGCCGGCATCAAGCCCGGCCGCCGGTGGACCGGCAGAGCACCTTTGCTGCGTTTTTGTCCTTGATCGTGTTTTCCCCTTCCTTTTTTTTCCTTTTCTTTGATTTTCGATTGTTTTTGTTTGGGTAATTTGTGTCGATTAGTTTTGTAGTTAGGATTAGAGTTATTATTATTATTATTAATAGGGTTTTTCTAACCTATGCCCACTAGGCATAGGATAAGAAACCCAAAAAGGAAAGAAATAAATGATATTTGTATGGGAAATTGCAATATCAACTACTTTTACTTTGATTTACAAGAAAATACATTTATTACTTTCTAATTTGGGTTTCTTATCCTATGCCTAGTGGGCATAGGTTAGAAGTAATTATTAGTAGTAGTAATTAGATGAGTAATTACTACTTACTCATTACTTACTCATTACAACCCCTTACATTACTACCTTAGAAATTAGATTAGAAATTGGTCTCTCTTACTCTCTCAATATTTGTAGAACCCTAAATATTTCCCTTTCAATATTTCTTCAATAAAATTGGTAATCATTCCTTAATTAGTTTAATCAATCTCTTGTTTATCCAAGTCATTCCATCAATTCAAGTCCCTATGTTATTGGTATAATTCCTTACTCTTATTTCACTCTTTAATTTCAATTGTTTACATTTGCCTTCTTTTAAGTTTTGTTTAATTGTTAATGTTTGAATACTACTTCTTATTGTTTAATTGAGGTTATTGTGGACAGCGGGCCGCCCACGGGGGCGCTTGGTGAAGGGGCTCGAAAACAAGCGTTTGCATTTTGTATGGAGTCGCCACCAATTTTTATGGGAAATTGGAACCGTTCGAATACCTCGTGTCATGTCAAGACACAAAGTAGTGACATGAACACTAAGCAATCGTTACCCTTAGCATTCTATGTCTAGAATGACTCTCGTGGATGCCAATGAACACGGGTGCTCACGGAGATCTGGAGTAAGGGGTGAGGGTACGTATTAGGAAGCTCTTTTGATCGAACACCTAATCCCGCCCGCCTCGACAGCGGCCTCTACTAATGATTAGGGAAGTTATTCGTACTCGATATATCGCCGGCTATATGCATGCAATGCAACATCCATAGATTAATCCTAACATGTGAGAATTTACTAAGTCGGTGAACAATTAATTAGCATACAATTAATGTCGAAGTTGGATTTTAAGTTAAATTACATGTGAAAACATACAAATGATAAATGGAATAATTGAAAATTACAATAATGAAAATTACAACGATTACATCGGATAGGCGATTTATGTCGAAAATACCTTTAAAACGGATAATTTGAGAAAAAGGAATAAAAGAATTAAAGAAATAAAAGAAATAAATAAATAAATTAACGAACAGAAATCAGGTGATAATACGAATATCAGTTGATTAATTACGTAGACTAATTAAACTAGGTCAAGACAGAAACGGAGTTCAGGGACAGAACTCATCCTGGAACAGGCGCAGCAGAGACTGCGCCCTCTGGAAGAGGCGCAGCAGTTGCTGCGTCTGTTCCAAGGGTGAGTTCTGGCTGTGAAGCCGGAACTGCAAATCGTTAATGTTAATTGTTAATTTTAAGGATTGATTACGACAATTGACTCGGATGAAAGTGATTTAATGTATTATTTACATATGATGGAGGTCATAAAAACAGTAAAACATGGATGAGACGGAAACTAAACGGATTATTTATGTGAAGGGTCGATGTTAATGAATGATTAATTAAACTAACTAACTAAACGAATTATTAACTAAACATGATGAATTGACGACGGATTAATGACTAAACAGGTGAAAATATATCAACAATGAATCCCAGGAACTCAACATGAACGAATTGAATCTCTAAAACTCGAATTGAATTTAATGACGAAAAACCCGCAAATATTGATTATTTGGGATTTGAGTCGGATTTATGACGATTAAAACATGTTAATGATGATGGTTAATATACATGTGAATTATTAAACTATCATGATGAAGAATTAACAGACGAACAAAACAAAAGAAATAAATTTGATACGAATTACAGAGGACGGAGGAAGAAGAAAAGAAGCAGGAACTGCGGCAGCCTCACGAAGAGGCGCAGCAGGCGCTGCGCTCCTTCGAAGAGGCGCAGCAGTTGCTGCGTCTTTTCTCGACTGTCAGTCTTCTGGAAATCCGCAAAAAAGGTTTTAAAGACGGTTTTAGAAATCGGTTTTAATGAGGTACTTTCGACATAAACCTTACAATTGTTATACAATAATAAAATACAATGAATAAAAGAGAGATTAATACACCCTCAGACTTACATGTTAACGGAACGAGAAGAACTAAGAAGATCGATTAGTGATGCTCGACGCGAACGCAAGGAAAGAGTGCCCTCGAAAGAGGAAAACGATTTAACAAGTTGATTAATTAGATTGATTGAGTGTAGTGGTCAAATTGGTCGGTCATGCAACGGAGAGGCTGGTACCCGGAAAGATCCGAGCTTACGTGGTCGAATGTTCAAGCACGTAGGCGCCAATTAGTAAGAACGAAGTCTAGAATGCAAAGGGAGAAGAGAAGGGCGGACACTCGCGTGAGAAATATGAGGAACGAAGGCTCCTATTTATACTAAACACGCGGAGGAATAGGGTTTCGGAGACTCTTTGGAAGTGAATCTCGGAAAGATATAAAAAAGATACGTAAATCATGCAAAGAAGGGCCTGGGAAGAGCGCGCGCAGCCCATCGCGTCTCTTGGAAGAGGCGCAGACTGCTGCGTCTATTCCCGAGGAGGTTTCCTCTGTTTAAGAAAGATTTCCGTGTTTAAGTTATGGTAGGACGGAATTAATTCGATTATCTTTAATATCTTATGTAAATATTACGGGATATTATTTGCCAAAAGATAAAATTTGAGAAATATGGAATAGAAATATCCGGAACATTCCGAACATTCGACTCGGGATTTAACGGCTATCGAGAAAATGGAGACGGTTTTTGACCCGGACTCGAATGTACTCTAATTACGCCAAAACGACCGTATCGGGACGTAGATGACAACTAAGAGGTTGACATTAATATTTGAGCAATCACTTGACGATAATCTTACGAATTGTCACCAATCGTTCCGCGAATCAAACATGCGGCCCAATCATCACCGGGTGGTTTGCGAGGGGTGCGGAAACGAGGTGTCTCTGAGCCCCCACTTTGACCGAGGCTTGGACAAGGCGAAAGTCAAAGTATAGCCATCAGGTCAATCGAAGATTACAACCTGACGACTATGGCGACGCGAGGCGGCTCAAGGGGTCTGAGCCAAGGACCTATCGTCGGGAACATTTTAGAGTCTGTCGACTATCGGGGAGGGTCGTTTAAAGTCCATTAGACTACGTAAGGAGGCTCGCCAGCCATAAGAAGAAACCATACCTGAGATTTAATCGAACTTCGCGGGGAACAAAAGATATTGAAAGCAGCAGGACGTCGGTAGAAACTGCTGGGGATCCGCTTGCGTCGGTCTCAAGCGAACTCTGCAAAATTTAGAGGTTGAATCTGCTTGCGTCGGTCTCAAGCGAAACTCTTGTTGGGGAATATATTGACGACTAGGAACATCTTGATCGTCGGGAGAAGTCTTGCGTGAGCAGTACTGCAAAATACTACTGCACTGGGCAAAACAAACTGAGCAATACTTCAAAATACTGTTGCGCGGGATAAAATGGGTTTGGACAATACTGCAAAATACTGTCGCGCTGGATAAAATGCAGACCGAAACGAAGGAAAATCGTCGAAACGGACCAAAAGGATATAATAGTGTTGAAGAAGAGGCGCACCAAAGATGGGCCCACAAATAACGAACTCATAACGAATTTTTGAAAATTCGTATGGAGGGAACAAAAGGAAGAGGCGCAGCAAGAGCTGCGTCTCTTGGAAGAGGCGCAGCGCCTGCTGCGTCTTTTCCCCAATTTGGCAATTCCTGCGTAAAAACGCGAAATCAGAAGGTTTATGTTCATTATTTCGAAACACAAATTCTTCAATTTCTCTCTCAAATCTTCACCATTTCCGTCGAGGTTGGATTCAAAAGCTTGCTTTAAATATGATTAATCGAGGTATGTGTCTTAATCTTGCATTAATCATCCGTATTTGTCGAATTTTGAGCCGCGAACATTAGGGTTTTCGACCCTTTTAATCGAAAATTTGGGGCTTTTCCCCCAAATGGATTTGTCTTGCCAAATTGATGTTAGGAATGGATAATAGGTAATGTTAGGAACATAACCATGTATTTGCTTTGAATTTTCGTCGAGTTTTGAGCCCTTGAGCGAATTTTGAGACGGTTTCACAGCTAGATCGTAAATTGCTTCGAAAATAGCCTTAGGATTGCCCATTGGCGATGAAATTTGATATTTGGGACCCTTGGATGATGGGTAAACTTTCTGTCATCTCGAAATTTTGGTTTGTGACAACTTTTCAGGGCACCTTTCTAGGGCATAATCGTCATTATAGCGAAATGCTGCCGAATTTTCGATTCAAACCCGGGACTAGGCTTTGACTCGGACTTGACTTGACCCAATTTATCACATGAGTGATCGGGTTGGCGGGATCATGGCCAAAGATGGCCAGAAAGGGCAATATTCAGGGCTCTGGAGGCTCGAAAACTTCTTAACAAAGGCTCGCCGTCATGTGACGCGGCCTAAATCTACTTCAATGTTGCAGGTGACGATGCTTCTACTTCTGGGAGGACTCCCATGGAGGTAGACGCCAGTGCGGTTGAGGAGGCTTTGGAGCAGGCTTTCACCGACGCGGTGATGGCCACTGGAGACGGGGCACACGAGGAGGCTGAGGAGGAGGAGGCCCCGAGACGGGCCCACCTCGGACGAGGGGGTCGTCAGCTGAGAGGAGCTCCCGCGTGGGCTGAGACCTGGGAGAGTAGGCACCTTGTGTGGGCTGCAGAGGGTCATTTGTCCTACAGGACGGTGAAGAGCTTGGTAAATAGGAATTCCCTAACTCATTACCTACCCCTTTCTACTTTTGTTCAAATTTCCTTTCAAATTTACTCAAAACTAAAGATAGCTTTATTTCGAATCATAATAGGAGGCTGGGAACATCCGGTCGTTCTCGGGGTACACGACGGCGATGGAGCACTACGAGCGGCTGTCGGCGGAGGAGAGAGCCATGATCGAGCGTGGAGCGTTCGGTCCCTGGTTCGTGTCTGGAGGGATATCGTGAAGAGGAAGTTGCGGGCCAACCTTAGCCTGGTCCGCGCTTTCTTGGATCGATTTTGGGATACGACTTCCACGTTTCACCCGCCTTTTGGTGAGGTGGGAGTCACCTTGGAGGACTACGGCATGATTTACGGTGCCGCCGTGCGGGATCGAGGAGATGATGTGGCCGGAGACTGGCATAAGGGCGGATTCGGCCGAGGCGAGGAGGTTGATCGACTGGAACCTGTCGCCGAAGGCTGTTGCGGTGCCGGGTTTGGTACCCAGTACCTACATCCGAGATTACTTTGCGGGGAAGACCCCGGCATCGGTGGTGATCGATGGGAGGGAGACGGCTCCCCCTCCTTGTACAGCTGAGCAGAGGGCTCGTCTGTGGCTTTGGTGGTTCTTGTCTTCGATTTACCTCGGAGACAAGGGTGAGAGGTTGTCGACGAAGCTTCTCCCCTTTCTTTCGACCGAGCTCCCTAGGGCGTTGGGGACCGGGTCACTGCTGGTTTTGCGATCCTCATCCGCTTTATGAGGGCCATGGTTCGTCCGGAGTTGATGGAGAAGGGGACTTCTCCTGGCGCCGTCGGACCTGGGCTACTGTTGGAGGTATGAACCTTCCTTTAGGCCATAATTAATTTCTTTCTTTATCGACGACCGATAGATCGTCATTGATTATTATGCTTTGCAGGCGTGGGTGTACTCTTACTTTCCGGGCCTCGCGCCCAAGAGGACGGAGCCGCTGGAGAGGGCCTACCCGTGGTGAGGATTGGGTCATGTGCGGACGAAGAGCAAGCGTTCTTCTCACAATGTCTACCGGCGGGATGTGAACGCTCTTCAGCTGAGCAGCGTGAGTATCCTATTTGTATGCACTTATTCTTCTCATACTTTGTTTTAAATTGATCATAGAAATGACCTTTGCCTTTATATTGTCGCAGTGGGTGCCCAGACCTTGGGCGGAGTACGCTGGAGCGCCTCCTTTTGTCGCTGAGGTCCTTCGACCTAGGAGCTCGAGTCGGCTTTCTTTGTTGTGGACGTCGATGGGTCTGTGTGGTATCCGGGCGAGCGGTTAGCTCGTCGGTGTTTTCGGGGGCGCGTTGACGGTTCCGTCGATCCTCCTAAGACGATGTTTAGGGAGCCTTCTGAGGCTGAGAGGGAGGCGGACTTGGCTGGTGCTAGTGGCGACGACCTTCTTCTCCCTGACGAGGATTACTCGGTGTTCCTTTACGGGAGGTTGGCGTATTGGCCGGTAGTGGTGAGTGTCTTTTGTTTCTTGTTGGATTTTGATTTTCGAGAATCGCGACGAAAGATCATCGATTAACGAGAGCCATTTGTCTTTGCAGGAGGTTGAGGCGGCGGGCATCGAGCCCCCAGAGTACCCCGAGACCCTCGAGTACACCGACGCGATCGGGAGGACGACGATCTCCGAGCTGCGTGACTTTGACGTGGGCGTGACGGATCTTGGCCTAGATGATGGCGACATCTCGATTCGGAGGGTGAGTTCTTATTTTGCATAGTTTTCGTGTAAGAACACATTTGATTGAACTTGTTCAGTTTACTTGAGAATTCCTTTTGAAACGCAGGTCGCGCCATCTCGGTTTGTGGCGCTATGGAGGGTGGCCAACCGGCTACGAGCTACGGCCATCGAGGCACTCGTCGGCGGTCGAGGTCGTCAGGTATGAACCTCATTTGTTTTTCCTTGGTCTTTGGTTTTTCAGTTTTGTTTGAATTGGTTGACATGAGCCAATTTCTTGTTGTCCACAGCCGATCGTGAGTGGAGCGAGAGTTGACCCGATCTCGGGAGGAGACGGCTCGTTTGTCGAGGGAGCTCGAGTTTCGGGACGCCGAGATTGCCGCTCTTATGGCGTGGGTTGCCGAGCCGGGAGGGTGCCCAGCAGTAGTCTGCGTGGTTTTGTAGACTTGATTTTGAACATTTTTGGATTTGTTTGGGCGCAAGCCCCGATTACGTTTGGACTTGTTTGGGCGAAGCCTCCGATTTGCACATTTGGACTTGTTTGGGCGAAGCCCGGTTGCTTGTATATTTGCTTTTTTTGTTGTATATACGACGGCCCGAGTGCCTTTTTTTCTTTGGGTTGTGTTATTTGTACCGCAGTTAGCTTTTGAAACAGTTTGGTAGACAACGGTTTACACCGTCATCTTTGCCGAAATTTACATAGAAAATCACGTAACACATACATTTTTATATACACATAAGGCCTTTAATTAGTGCAAAATGAGACTCGAAAGGACGTGAAAATGCAAAAAATTTGTCGGAAATGACCGGACGGTAGGGAGGGTTACCCCCGAAAAAAAAAAGAAAAAGAGAAATCTATAAGTTTAGAAAATGGAAAAAATAGAAATTAAAAAAATGAAATGACTAAGTAAATGTTGAAATAGAAAAGAATTAAAATGAAAACTAAATATAAAAGTGTGAGAGAAATGGCGGAAAATGTCGATGTCGCCTCGAAATGCGCGTTTGCGGATTAAGGAAACCCGAAGCATGGTAAATTTCTCGGATTTACCAAAATAAAATCCCGTAGGAATAGGAAATTATTCGTTTGTAGAATTAGGAAAGATCCAAACGCGGAAATCATAGAAGTGAGGCTGGGGAAGAGGCGCAGCATGAGTGCGTCCCTTTGAAGAGGCGCGGCAGTGCCGCGCCTGTTCCCAGCGTGTCGGTTCGACGGATTTTTGAAACAACGCAATTAGTATAAATAGAAGCGTCGACGAAGCTTTAAATCATATAATTCTTCCGTCTCTTCTTCGTCGATTCACACATAAAAACTCCCAATAAATTTTCAAGAGAAAATTATTATCATGAATACCTTAGAGATTCGCTTGAAGGAATGGACTAATGAGTTTTCGAACATTGAGAAACATGACATGGGTGCTTATAACCTTGGGTCTTTGTTGAGTTTGAAACTCATTAAGGTTGTAAAACCGTTCTTGGATGCTTGCCTTGATTATTGGGACCCAAATTATCATGTTTTTGCGTTCCCAGGAGGTGATATTTGTCCTTTTAGGAGGAAATTTCGCTATCGGCGGGTGGGACCCCGAACATTTACCTGCCATCCCTTCTACTGCTCAAGGGTATAAGAGCAAGTTTAGAGATTTGCTTGGACTTACTAGACTTGAGGTAGATCGTCTTGTTACTCCGAAGGGTGTGAGGATGCTAGATTTTATAGACCGATTCATCAACAGGGCCGACCCTACTGTCTCTTATGTTGCTAGGAGAAGAGCATTTGGCTTCTGTTTGCTTCATGTTTATGTCTTTCAGGGACATGTTGATGAAGATTTGAGAGGTGATCCCCGTCTATTGGGTCTTGTTGAGCAAATGGAGCTACGCAGGAGCCCAGCTTGTCTATGCTTAGGGGAGATTATCTTGGGTTTGGACAATAGGAAATCCAACCGCGATCTTCCATTTTTGGGGAGTCCCGTTATCCTACAGGTAAAAGACACCCTTCTTTCCCTTTTTTTTTTTTTTTTTTTTTTTTTTTTTTTTTTTTTTTTTTTTTTTTTTTTTTTTTTTTTTTTGCGGGTGTCTAATACCTGTTTTTTGGTAGGTTTGGCTTATGGAACGGCTCCGATTGCTCGAGCCCCCAGTTCATGCACTTTCCTATCATGCCCGTATGATTTCGATGAGGACACGGCTGTACATGGTGGACTTCACCCGGGTCTGCGATTATTGGAAGAACAAGCTGAAGAATGATGATGGCCCGCTGATCAGGTGGGTCGTTCCGTGGTGGCACCTCAAGTCCACATCCTTTGGAGTGTCTTCTTTGGATCCTACTAGGTCCGTGCGCATTCCTGGATTGGAGTTTATGGTATGCATCTTTCCTGAGAGATTGATGAGGCAAGTCGGGTTGAAGCAGATGATCCCTAGGCTTGACACCGTTCCGCAGACTGCTATGGCGCTTACTACAGAGAGCCGAAGAGAGTGGGCTATGAAGTGGGCCCAAAGAAACATGTGGTTCTTGAACTTCTCCTCCAATGCCTTGTGGGTGTCGGACTCCTATCTGAGGTGGAGAAAGGCTGCAACTTCGGAAGAACGCGAGAGACTGAGGAAACGCGAGCCTGTCGACTACAAGGTTCGCGAGGGAGAGAAAGAGAAGGAGAAGCATCTGACAGAAGGAGAAGAAGAAGCTGGATTTCTGGTCATTCGTCCTTCGAAGAAATCAAAGACTACTCCTGTTGCGGAAATGGTGGTTGGCAAGAATGGAAGAGTCAGGCCTCGAGAAAGACCGTTGGTGATTAGGTCTGAAGTGGTGCAAGAGCGCCCAGCTCGAGGTCGTGACAAGAATGACAAGGGCTAGGGAAAGATGGAGGAATAGCCCAAGTCTTATTTATTATTTGATTATTATTATTATTGTTGTAATAAGAAAGGAGGGATTTTTAGAATCCTAGCCTAGTCTATTTTTATTATTTGCCGTATTATTATTATTTAGAAATTGAATGAAATGAAAAGGTTAAGTGGTTATGAAACCGTTGTGATTTTCTTTAACTATTCTTGTCGAATTCCAAATGCGATGCAAATGTCCTTCTATTTACATTTTAAATATAATGGTGGGTTGAATCCCGTGAAGGATTGCCTACGTATTCACTTAAAAAAGCGAAATCAAACCCTTGCGCGTAGTTCGAGTAAATGTAAAAGAATAATTGTTCGAAGCAAGAGCTTGTAATGAACATAGAAAATAAGCATGAGCCTTTGCTTACTCTGGAGGTGCGAATTTAGTTTGTTTGATGATATGAGGATGACAAGTTTGCCAAGATGCAAGAGCATAGTGACATTCAAATGGGCCAGGGGCCGTTTATTTAGTGCCACAAGAGCGACACGTAGGTTTACGCGAGGCGCGTTTTTGTTCCTGTTCTAGGCATAGTATCGTTTCAGTTGGTCGAGATTTGTGGGGTTTGAGAACTCATTCCCGTCTAGGTCTGTGATTCTAACCGCACCCCCTGGGAGTATTGATTTGACTAGATATGGTCCGGCCCAGTTAGGTTTGAATTTTCCCCTTGGGTCGACAGGTAAAAGAACTCTGACCGATTTGAGAACTAAATCTCCTTCTTTGATGTTTCTTGGCCTAACCCTTTTGTTGAAAGCTCGTTTGATACGTGCTTGATATGTTTGGACATTATGTAAGGCACGAAGCCTACGTTCATCCAGGAGGATGAGTTCTTCGTATCTATCTTTCTTCCAATCGGCCTCCGGGATTTGACTCTCTAGTAGGATGCGCAAGGATGGTATTTCTAGCTCGACTGGTTGTACGGCTTCCATGCCGTAAGTTAAATAGAAAGGAGTAGCCCCAGTGGGCGTCCTTACTGATGTACGATATCCCCATAAAGCGAAGGGTATCTTGCTTGGCCAATCTCTATAGTTGTCAGTCATTTTCTTGAGAATTGTGACAACGTTCTTGTTTGCCGCCTCCACCGCGCCGTTAGTCTGTGGTCTATAGGGCGAAGAGTGGTGATGCTTGATCTTGTATTTGGCTAACAATTGTTCGGTTTCGGCTTGGAAGTGGGACCCATTATCGCTAATGATCTCATGCGGGCAACCATATCGGCAGATGATGTTATTTTGTATGAATTTGGCTACATTTTTTGCCGTAAGAACGGTGTAGGAAGCCGCTTCTACCCACTTGGTGAAGTAGTCAATTGCTACTAGGATGAAACAGTGACCTCCTGTTCCGGCTGGGGTTATTTTCCCAATGATGTCAATTCCCCATGCGGAGAATGGCCAAGGAGATGTCATCGTATAGAGCAATGAAGGAGGGACATGTTGTACATTCCCGAAGATTTGGCAATTGTGGCAATGTCTCACATATTTGATGCAATCGGATTCCATTGTGGTCCAATAGTACCCTAGACGTGTGATTTTCTTTGCCATCATAGGTCCACTCATATGAGGACCGCATTCTCCGTCGTGGACTTCTTCCATCACCTTTCGTGCCTGTGAATGATCAAGGCAACGTAGGACTACACCAAGAGGTGTTCTTTTGTATAATTCTCCTTGCATGAGAACGTATTGTGAAGACAATAGGCGTATAGCTCGTTGTCCCCTCTTGTCCATATCTGGTGGATAGGTACCATTAAGCTTGAAGTTCAGGATTGCTTGGAACCGGGGTTCTGTGCGATTTCTTCTTCATCGGTAATTTGATGGACATAAGCCGGCTCCGACCGTCGTTCGATACACAAAGGCATTTCCATCATGTAATCCGGCATGTTTATCAAAGATGCAAGTTTCGCAAGAGCGTCTGCAAATTGATTTTCTTCTCGAGGTAGGTGTAAGTAGGTTACGTGATCAAAGAATTGAGCGACTTGGTCTATCCTAGCCCGATAGGGTGCTAGGCTTTCACTTCGGATTTTCCAGGATCCCGTAACTTGGTTGATGATTAGTGACGAATCTCCATGCACTCGGAGGTTTTTGATGCCTAAGCTTACTGCCGCTTGTAGTCCAATTAGACAAGCCTCATACTCTGCGGCGTTGTTTGTCACCTCGAAGTCGAGTTTGACAAAGAATCGGTGTATGCTCACCTTCGGGAGAAATGAGCAACACTCCTATCCCAAATCCCCTTAGGTTTGATGCTCCATCAAAGTATAGGTCCCAGGAGTCTACATCTGTTTGAAGTATATCCTCGTCGGGAAATGACCAAGTATCTATGGTTTGTGCGTCGTTGATGGGATTTTTTCGCGAAGAATTCGGCGACGGCGCGACCCTTTATTACTTTCGGTGGCACGTATTTGAGGTCAAATTCCGAGAGCATCATGGTCCATCTTGCCAGGCGTCCGTTGAGGACGGGTTTCTCGAAGAGGTATTTGATGGGATCCATTTTGGAGTATATCTTGACGGAGTAGCTAAGCATGTAGTGACGTAGCTTCTTTGTTGCCCACACAAGAGCGAGGCATGTCTTTTCGAGTTGTGAGTATTTGCACTCGTATTCCAAGAACTTCTTACTTAGATAGTAAATAGCTCTTTCTTCACTTCCTACAGTTTGAGCTAGCATAGCGCCCATGGCGGTTTCGGTTACCGTAAGATACAAACCAAGAGGTTGATCTTGTTGTGGTGGCATGAGCACTGGTGGTTTAGCCAATATCTCCTTGATTCGGTCGAACGCCTTTTGACAATCATCATCCCACATGGTGTGGTCTGTTTTCTTGAGTTTCTTGAAGATAGGCTCGCAAATCATCGTAAGTTTCTATATGAATCGACTTATGTATTGAACTTTTCCCAGGAATCCTCTGACTTCTTTTTCTGTTTGAGGTTGTGGCATTTCAATCAGAGCTTTGATTTTGGAAGGATCTATTTCTATACCTCGTTGGCTAACGACGTATCCTAGGAGTTTGCCAGATGTTACCCCAAATGTGCATTTCTGAGGATTGAGTCTCATGTTGTACTTCCGTAGCCTTGCGAAGAACTTGCGAAGGTTCGCAATGTGTCCCTCTCTTTCCTTGGATTTGACGATCATGTCATCTACATATACCTCAACTTATTTGTGCATCATGTCATGTAAGAGTGTAGTTGCGGTGCGTTGGTATGTAGCTCCGGCGTTGATCAATCCGAACGGCATTACTGTATAGCAATAGGTTCCCCATTGGGTGACGAACGCGGTCTTATGCATGTCTTCTATGGCCATTTTGATTTGGTTATAACCCGCATATCCATCCATGAAGGATAGTAATGCGTGGTCTGCAGTATTGTCCACTAATATGTCGATGTGAGGCAGAGGGAAGTCATCTTTTGGACTCGCTTTGTTCAAATCCCTAAAGTCAACACAAACTCGGTTTCTCCCATCCTTTTTGGGTACGGGTACTATGTTGGCTACCCAGTCAGAGTACTCGGAAACTTTGATGAACCCGGCTTTGAATTGCTTATCAACTTCCTCCTTAATCTTTAGAGCCCACTCTGTTCTCATTCGTCGAAGCTTCTGTTTCACAGGCTTGAAACCCGGCTTGATCGGAATCCTATGTTCGGCAATGTCCCTGTCGATCCCTGGCATGTCTTTGTAGGACCAAGCGAAGACGTCTTTGAATTCATTTAGGAGGTCTATGAGGTCGGCCCGTTCGGTAGAGCTCAAGGTAGTCCCTATCCTAAGTTCTTTGGGTTCTAGTTCGGTTCCTACGTTGATGGGTTCGGTGTCCTCAATTATTGGTCCCCCTTCCCCTTCCTGTAGTATTTCTTTGGCTACGTAGGGAGGTATTTCGGTCAAGTCTGGGTCTTGGTCATCCTCAGTATCATCATAAACAGAATTGCACTCAAGATAACGCAAAGAGTAAGCAGAACCCGATTTATTCATATTAAGATTCGAGTAAAGTTGAAACAAAGAAGCCAACTGATCCATGGTCGGTGGCGGTAAAGGGACGATAATTGGGGCATTTCCGAACCATCGTGACTACTCGATGCTAGGCTAGGAGAAACGAAGGGAGTGGGGATGACAACAGGAGTAGACTCTCTAATGACTTCTCTAGACTCCGACTCTGACTCCGACTCCGACTCCGACTCGAACTCGTCGTCTTCTGGTTCTCCTTTGAACATCTCTCCTTCTCCAGTAGTGAGCTTGAAGAGTCTTCCTTGATTGTTGGTCCATTTGATTGATTTCCTCCATCCTTTTCTTTGCTTTGTGTCGATTTCGTGATCAATGCGGTGGGGTTGAAGCGATCGTCTGAAGTATCATAGTAATGATCTCATCTGCGCGGCCCTAATGAATCGATCCTCTCCAAATAATAGGCTAACGGCTTGTTCGTCGGCGGGGGTGCTTGACGGGTTTTGACGGTAGGAACCGTTTCGGGAGGGATGAAGTAGCAATCGTGAAAGATCTCGATTCCGGCTAACTTCCTCTCAAGATAATGCCAAGGTTCGGGAAACCCGTGAAAGAGTTCTGAGCTTCCTTCTTGGACGAAGTATCCATTTAAGGTGGGGAGATATGGCCTCATTTGGACTCCCACGTACTTGCGATTTTGGACTTGGGCAAGCATTTCGAGAAATTCTTCTGTTGTGGGTTTGTACCCTAGTCCAAGTGGTATTCTAGATGAGTTGCCTTTCTTGTATGGTGCAAAGGTGTTCTTCCGAATCGGGTTCAAAGGCATTCCAGGGAAGTATCCTTGATTCTTGAGTATGTGGTTGACCACCAAGTTAGAGTAGGGATTATAGTATAAGGGTGCCAATTCACTTTCTATGACATTTACACTTTGGAAGCCCCCAAGTTCGTATATGGGATCCGCAAGGACTTGATTGTTTGATTGCTTCTCAATTATTGCCTTGATAGGTGACGAAGTGATCGTCACAACTTTGCCATTGAGTGGGATCTTGATCTTTTGGTGAAGGGTGGATGTTACCGCTTTGGAAGCATGAATCCAAGGCCTTCCCAGAAGTATGTTGAATGAAGCTTCGATGTCTACTATTTGGAAGTTGACTTTTCGCTCGATTGGTCCTGTGGCTATGGTTAGGCTAGCAAGTCCAACCACCTTTCGTCGTGTACCGTCGTATGCACGTACACCTTGATTGGTGGGAGTCCAATCCGACTCTTTCATGCCTAGTTTGTATGCCGTTTTGAGGGGTATGACGTTGACCGCGGAGCCATCATCTACCAAAGTCATTGGCACATTCTTCTTTAGACAAATGACGGTGATGTATAGAGCAAGGTTGTGACTAGCGCCAAAAGGTGGCAGGTCTTCATCTGAGAAAGTAATAGGATTACTTAGCTTCGGTGATTCTTGGAAGACCAAGTTGACTACATCTTCGGGAGTAGAGTTATGCGCTACATTCAATTTGGCCAAAGCTTGCGGTAAAGCTTGGCGATGCGGAAATGAGCTTGCCACTAGTTGCGGTGAAAGATCGGCCTTGGTTTTTGTAATTGCTTGAGCAAATGATCGGTGGGGTCGTCTTCGTTGTCATTTGGTGTGATGACATTGGTTGGACCGTTTTGAGTGGTGCTTTGGTATGGACGACCCGAGCGAGTTAGGTGATCCACATCTTGGTCTTCGCCATTTTGGACTATTTCTTTGACTAAGGAGTTTTCGATGAGATACTCGTCCTCGTCGTCATCGGCCCAAACCCCATTAACTGCAGCTAGTTCCTTCATCCTCATGATGTCACTTTCTAGTTGTATGATTTGATCGACTAGCTTGTCGACCACGGCGACTACTTCTTGCATAGTAGCATTTTGAGAGAAGATTAATGGTACACGTTCTTTAGGCATTGCATTGGGATTGCGTAAGGTCGTTACCATGTTTTCTAGTTCCCACACTTGTCTATCTACACTCCTTGCCCATGCGATGAAGTCGGAAATGGTAGGGGAGATGGTAGAGTAGAGTCTTTCTTTCTCAATTGCATGAATTTCATTTTCGGTGGGAGAAATGAGATGTGAACAATCTAAGGTAGATTCATCACTTGTAATCACTAGAACTCCAAGAGGATTCTGAGTGTTATTGGGCTTACCTCCTGGTGGAATTGGGAGTCGACCGTCTTCAATCATATCCTGAAGCACGTGTTTTAACTTGTAGCATTTTTCCGTGTCGTGCCCTTTGCCCCTATGGTATTCACAAGAGGAGTTTTCATCCCGAACTTGGACTTTCTTTCGGGTTCGGGAGTAGGTCCAATGGGTTGGAGTTTACCTTGCTTCATTAGCCTTTTTAGCGCGTTGGAGTATGTGTCCCCAAGGTTCGTGAACTTCCTTGGTGGGCTAGTCTTCTTGGATGGCTCGAGAAGGTTAACTTCGTCGGTCTTGCTAGTAGAGCCGTATGAACGACTCGTGGACCCTTGATATCCTCGACCTACCGTTTTGGACAAGAGCCCTTTACGGATGTCATCTTCGATTCGTGTTCCTAGTACAGTTAAGTCCTTGAAGGTCTTGATGTTTTGATATCTCAAATGGTTGGCATATATGGGTTTGAGATTATCCACGAACTTTTCCACGAGGGTGGCCTCATCCGGGCGTTCAACTAGTTGAGTACTAGTCTTCCTCCACCTACTTAGGAAGTCGGTGAATCCTTCTTTGTCATTTTGGGTAAGAACCTCTAGAGTACGCATGTTGACTTGGATCTCGGCATTATCCGCGTATTGTTTCGAGAACTCGATGGCGGCGTCCTCCCAAGTAGCGACCTTTTTGTGATCTAAAGTGTAGAACCATTGCTTCGGGATGGTGTCAAGAGATGAAGGAAAGATCCTTAAGAACATCTCGGGTTTGATGCCTTTGATAGACATGTAATCCTTGAAGGCGCGGATGTGGTTCAAAGGGTTCTCATGTCCTTTAAACTTAGGGATATCCGTCATGCTAAAGTTAGTGGGCAATTTGGAATTGACGGCTTCATACTTACGATTGTTCTCCCTGTAAATGTCATCCCCCTTAAGGTACATCAATTGCTCCTCTAGGTATTGGAGTCTTTTCTCACTGCATTGTTCCTAGGACAGATTCTCATCTTTAGACTCGTCATCGGAAAATTGTAGCACTCCACTTTTAGGGGGAGGTAGCTTCCCCTCTACATCAAAGATACGGCCTTCGATAAGCTCAAGGCGGTCATAGGTTTGTTCTTGAGTGATTTGCATTTGGGTTATCGCGGCCAGGATCCGATCATTACTTTCTTGAATTTGCTGGAGGTTCGTATCATCACTTGACCCAGGCATCTTGGAAACTGGATAAGAGATCGGCGACGAATCAAAACACGATCGACCATTCTATCACACTAGCTAAAAGAGGAAAAGATTTGACTCGTGAAGTGGGTGTGTGCCACTTGTGTTGAGTGAGTTTTGAAGAAAGACAAGGTCTTTGAAAATGTGTGTCCTAGTCAACTGTAGTGTAGTTGTAGGAGTGGACTCGAAGTGAGGTTTTGAAATGGGCTTGTGGCCCGAATTTTGACACGACAAACGGACAGAGTTTTGACCGGATTTTGTGCTAATTAAAGGCCCTATTTCGAAATTCTTGATTGAAATTGGGTTTTGATTTTTGAAAATTCGTCATGATTTGTTTTGAAATGGTGATCACGTAAGGTTTACATATTTATACAAGCATTATAACGGGATGCTGAGTGCATTTAGAAGGGTTTTGGTTTAAAGGGTGGGTTGCCATACCGAACCATCAAACCCGAAGTCTGTGGAGAGGCTCGTGCCAAACAAGAGTAAGGCCGATTCCTAGTCCATTTCCTCAAGTAGTGAAGGCCCTTGATACAAACAAGAGTAAGCATCATGGTATGGATGACGTCAATCGCTATCCATCCTTAGGCCCAAATAAGAATTAGGACCGTTTAGACGGGACGATTGGTCGAATGGGTTGGGTTGGGCCTAGGAAGGCCGATTTAAACGGTCTAGGAAGACCGAGTTATGAAAAACCGACAATTGTCTTGTACAAACTTATTCCCTAACCTTGTTCAAGTTTCACCCTTAGCTACACGTAAGTGTATATCCCAATGAGTCGCCAAACGTGGACGACGGGCCGCCCACGGGGCGCTTGGTGAAGGGGCTCGAAAACAAGCGTTTGCATTTTGTATGGAGTCGCCACCAATTTTTATGGGAAATTGGAACCGTTCGAATACCTCGTGTCATGTCAAGACACAAAGTAGTGACATGAACACTAAGCAATCGTTACCCTTAGCATTCTATGTCTAGAATGACTCTCGTGGATGCCAATGAACACGGGTGCTCACGGAGATCTGGAGTAAGGGGTGAGGGTACGTATTAGGAAGCTCTTTTGATCGAACACCTAATCCCGCCCGCCTCGACAGCGGCGTCTACTAATGATTAGGGAAGTTATTCGTACTCGATATATCGCCGGCTATATGCATGCAATGCAACATCCATAGATTAATCCTAACATGTGAGAATTTACTAAGTCGGTGAACAATTAATTAGCATACAATTAATGTCGAAGTTGGATTTTAAGTTAAATTACATGTGAAAACATACAAATGATAAATGGAATAATTGAAAATTACAATAATGAAAATTACAACGATTACATCGGATAGGCGATTTATGTCGAAAATACCTTTAAAACGGATAATTTGAGAAAAAGGAATAAAAGAATAAAAGAAATAAAAGAAATAAATAAATAAATTAACGAACAGAAATCAGGTGATAATACGAATATCAGTTGATTAATTACGTAGACTAATTAAACTAGGTCAAGATAAACGGAGTTCGGGTGAGAACTCATCTGGAACAGCGCAGAGATCGCGCGCCCTCTGGAAGAGCGCAGCGATTCTTTGCGTCTGTTTCAAGGGTGAGTTCGGGCCGTAGTTTGAAGCGACGCAAATCGTTAATGTTAATTGTTAATTTTAAGGATTGATTACGACAATTGACTCGGATGAAAGTGATTTAATGTATTATTTACATATGATGGAGGTCATAAAAACAGTAAAACATGGATGAGACGGAAACTAAACGGATTATTTATGTGAAGGGTCGATGTTAATGAATGATTAATTAAACTAACTAACTAAACGAATTATTAACTAAACATGATGAATTGACGACGGATTAATGACTAAACAGGTGAAAATATATCAACAATGAATCCCAGGAACTCAACATGAACGAATTGAATCTCTAAAACTCGAATTGAATTTAATGACGAAAAACCCGCAAATATTGATTATTTGGGATTTGAGTCGGATTTATGACGATTAAAAAATGTTAATGATGATGGTTAATATACATGTGAATTATTAAACTATCATGATGAAGAATTAATGACGAACAAAACAAAAGAAATAAATTTGATACGAATTACAGAGGACGGAGGAAGAAGAAAAGAAGCGAGAAGCTGCGGCGGCCCTCACGAAGAGGCGCAGCAGGCGCTGCGCTCCTTCGAAGAGGCGCGGCGATTCTTTGCGTCTTTTCTCGATTGTCGATCTTACGGAAATCCGCAAAAAGGTTTTAAAGACGGTTTTAGAAATCGGTTTTAATGAGGTACTTTCGACATAAACCTTACAATTGTTATACAATAATAAAATACAATGAATAAAAGAGAGATTAATACACCCTCAGACTTACATGTTAATGGAACGAGAAGAACTAAGAAGATCGATTAGTGATGCTCGACGCGAACGCAAGGAAAGAGTGCCCTCGAAAGAGGAAAACGATTTAACAAGTTGATTAATTAGATTGATTGAGTGTAGTGGTCAAATTGGTCGGTCATGCAACGGAGAGGCTGGTACCCGGAAAGATCCGAGCTTACGTGGTCGAATGTTCAAGCACGTAGGCGCCAATTAGTAAGAACGAAGTCTAGAATGCAAAGGGAGAAGAGAAGGGCGGACACTCGCGTGAGAAATATGAGGAACGAAGGCTCCTATTTATACTAAACACGCGGAGGAATAGGGTTTCGGAGACTCTTTGGAAGTGAATCTCGGAAAGATATAAAAAAGATACGTAAATCATGCAAAGAAGGGCCTGGGAAGAGGCGCAGCAGCCACTGCGTCTCTTGGAAGAGGCGCAAAGACTTTTTGCGTCTATTCCCAGGAGGTTTCCTCTTGTTTAAGAAAGATTTCCGTGTTTAAGTTATGGTAGGACGGAATTAATTCGATTATCTTTAATATCTTATGTAAATATTACGGGATATTATTTGCCAAAAGATAAAATTTGAGAAATATGGAATAGAAATATCCGGAACATTCCAGAACATTCGACTCGGGATTTAAACAGCTATCAGAAAATGGAGACGATTTTTGACCCGGACTCCGAATGTACTCTAATTACTGCCAAAACGACCGTATCAGGACGTAGATGACAACTAAGAGGTTGACATTAATATTTGAGCAATCACTTGACGATAATCTTACGAACTGTCACCAATCGTTCCGCGAACCAAACATGCGGCCCAATCATCACCGGGTGGTTTGCGAGGGGTGCAGAAACGAGGTGTCTACAGTTATTCTCTTTCTTGTTCATCTTTTCTCTATTCCTCCTTGTTGTTTACAAGATTGAATCTTTGATTTCTCATGTTAAAGATTGAGTCTTTGAGTTTATTGAGTTAAAGTTTGTGCCTTTAGTTTAATCTTCATTGTCTCTTGAATTAAATTGTCTTTCCTTATAATTTAAGTTGGATTGTTGCATGATTAGTAATAGAATTTGTACTTCCATCATGATTATGCATAAAGTTTCCATCTTTGTTGTTTATTTAGCCTTTAGAGACATGATTAGTGAGTAGTCTCTTTCTAGGACTCGGTTTGACCCGATATGGGTAATTTCATTAATTAATCATCATTAAGGCTAATTTGTGGGGGAAATTGGTGAGGGTAGTTTAGAGGAATTTGCTTGCTTAAGGTTTGGGTTTTGGGTAGTGTCGACTTGTGACCCTTGACCACCAACGGAAGTTGGTTAGGTTGTAAGTGGGATACCCGATATTTGACCTTGTAACCGACTAAGGTTGAGACCGGAAGGGAGAACCGAGGGAGGGTGCCTCTAGACTAGCGTTTGAAATCGACCTCCGGAAGGGGGAGTGGGATGACCCGGAATATGATGAGTGCTTAATGACCTTGACCATTTACTTGACCTCCTTGGGAAAATGCATGTTCTTGGGGTTGTCGGGTTTTGAGTTAGGGATACCGGCTTTCGAACCCGGGAGGGGGGTTAGTCGGAATAGCTAGTGTCCTATTGCGAGACCGGAAGGGAGGTTCTAGGCGAATTAGAGCCATCTCCCCCTCACCTAACTACCCCTTTTGATTAGCCGAGACGATTAGTATGTGGAGTTGCTCATATTCATGGTCGAACCGAGTTCTAGTCCTTCTCTTTATTTGATCTATCCCTTATCTTTTAACTTGTTATTTTCTTGTCTAGTTCATAGTCTTTAAATTTGTTAGTCTAGTGTTAGTTCGTTACCACCATCTTTGTTTCTTTCCGACTTAGCTAAGCACGAGAATTTAAAACGATTAATAATCACCCATGCTCCCTGTGGATTCGACCTCGACTACCCTACTACATTAGTTGAGTTATTTGTTTGATCGGGGGAGTGCGACAAACCCCGCTTATCAAAATGGCGCCGTTGCCGGGGAGCATTGGCATGATATTAGTTGTCTTGTTCTAGTTTAGACTAAGTCTTAGTTGCTTTGCACACCTTGGTGTGCCGTTTGTCTTTTTAACTCTCTCCTTCAAGTGTATAAGCTTTTTGCATGAGAAGATTGAGTTTGAAATCAACAAGTCCATGAAGTTTGTCTCTATGAGTGACTCTTGTTATAGAGTGGATGTGTTGGAGGTTGATATGAAAGAAGATTTGAATGAACATGGTTTGAGGGAAAGTGAGTTTGAACCTCAAATTATGAAGGAAATTGAATTGTATTTGAACTCCCCAAAATCACTACTTGATGTTGGGTCTTGGTTAGATGACTCTTCAAATGATTCTTGGGAGGCTCAAGTTGATGCCTTAGAGGTGGCTCTTAATGGAGGTGGAATGGAGTATACCAAGTGTTGTGAGGAAGATGAACTTGGCCCTCCCATATGGGAAATTTATGAAGACTCCTTGCAAAATGATAAGTGTGGGGAGGGAAGTTATGAAGAGTTTGATGTCCCTATTTGGGATGTTTATGATAATGAGGAAGACTCCCTTCTACCACCTCCTTTCAAAATCTTTGAAGAAGAAGTGCTTGTCAATGACAAGTGTGAGGAAAAAGAAAAAAGTTGGGAAATGAAGGTTGATGAATTCGAAATTGCCATTCTTGGAGAGTTGAGAATCCATGACAAGAACTACGACCTTGGTAGTTTTGACAATAGTTTGGAAGAAATTGAGACTCTTCTCTTTGGAAATGGTTCGATTCACATGGAGAGTCAAATTGAATGTGATATGCACGGTAGCAATTTGAACCTCAAAGATGAGAAGTTGACTCTTCCACCTCCTATTCTCCACCACTCTCCTTGTCTTGATGGCCATGAGGAGGCTTCCTCATTTTATGAGGTTTTTGAGATACCGATCCCTTCACATCCTAGCTACTTCTTCAAGAAGAAGGGTCCAAGGCATCAAAAGGGTCCAAGAAATGACAAGAAGTGTTGGAGAAGAGGTCGGGTGAGGATTATTATGGCATGGCACTACTTGTGTCTAGTTGAAGGTTTTGATAGAGCATTTGACCGTCTCCTCCGTGCCTTGAGTAACATGGATCATGCTACTTGGAGTTTCAAACAACAAAATTTTGCATGAGAGGTTTTGTGGAGTCCCTCAATAACCACTAGATTGTATTTATTCTCTTCCCTTACTTATACTTTACTTGCATTTTAATTTCATTATATAAAAATTTGAAAAATTTGAAAATCTCAAAAATATGTTATTTATTTTATTGCACCTTTCTTTCAAAAAAATTCAAAAATTCCAAAAAATGAATATTTCAAAAATACAAAAACATGTTCTTAATTTGAAAAATTTGAAAAACACAAAAATATGTTCTTTAATTTTCCATTCTCTCCCTATACTTTGTTCCATTGAGGACAATGTAAATTTCAAGTGTGGGGAGGGAAATATCCACTTTGTGCATATTGTTTATAATTGTATATATTTGCTTATTAATTTGAGAAAAATACAAAATGCTTAAAAATTGAAAAAATTGAAAAATTTCAAAAAATTTGCATTGTTTATATTATATTATATATATTGCATTTGTCCTAACCATTTTGATAGGCAACACATGAATCATCGGAGAAGACGCTTGGTAAAATTCTTCCAATTCTTTCTCCTTTATCCTTCCTTTTCTTTTTGTATATTTAAGCATGGAGGAGGACGGGATATGTGATGTGGGTGTTCCTTTTGGGAACCGTTTTGGATATGCGTGTGTTGTTGATGTGTTGTTAGGACTAGAACTTGTATGCATTTAGATTAGACATGAATATATGTGTTCACTCTTGCATTCACGTAGTTTGTTCATATGTTTAATTGCACTTCATACACGTTGCATCTCGTATGTAAATAGTTGCATAGATGGTCTAAATGTGGAGGGTATATGTCGTCGATGATGATAATTGTTTTGCCCGTGTCATTTTCCTTTTAATAGCTCGTGCCTTTTGATGACACATGTTAGGGTTTTTGCTTGCAAAAACCCGGAAGTCTAGCTTAACAACCAAGTTGCGACCACCTTGTGAGACCGTATTAGGCCCGAGACTTGACCTAGGACCGACATAGCTACTAAAATGTGAGGATAGAGCCTCCATATGGCCGGTCCATCAAACCGGTCCCGTTTAGGTTATGAGAGTAGTTCTCCTTACGTGGTATGTCATGTCAAAACGCATAAGTATGGTGCTCATTCCATACCGTAGAAGTGTCGGTGTGCATATTGAGACAATTTTGTTCAAATAAAGTAACCTCACAATAGCCATATAAGCTTTTGTTATGCCCTTGAGTCAATTGTTTCCTTTTGTTAACCCATTTTGAGCCTAAGCCATATCGTTTCTATTGCCAACAAAACAACTACATCCCATAAACAACTCACCTTGGTTGAGTAGTTCGTCATTGTGGTTCTTTTGTGGAGTATATTTGGGTTGAATTTTTGACTCATCTTGAGGTCTATGATCTTAACGCCACATGAGTGAAATGCAACTTTGGCTACTTTTGTTTAATAAGAGGTGAACAAGTCGTGAAAAATGCAAGAAAGAAAATCAAATAGAAAAGAAAAAAAAATGAAAATGAAGAAGAAAATCAAATAGAAAAAGAGAAAAATGAAATGAAAAACAAAAAGAAAAGAACGTATATTTTTATCTCAAATAAGGGGTTGATGGATTTGCAATTGATCTTGTTTTGAAAAGAAATGAATGATTTTTTTGGAAGTGGCAATCCTTGCCAAGCTTTGTGGAAGAATCCTTTTGCATTTGGTACGGTTTAGTGAATTGGTTAGATGTGGCGACTACTCGATCTTTAGCCTCACATTTCCTAAAAATGGTGCTTGCACCAACCCCTTTTCACCGAACCAAAGCCCCATTACAACCCGGTTGTCTCTCTTGTATGTGCATCATTTAACATTTCTCTTGCGGATATTGGATATAGTACCATATTAGATTGCGGGCATGCTTCGCAAGTCGAGTTTAGGAGAGTGATTTTGGTTACTTTTTGTCACAAAAATCACCCCATTCTTTCATTTGAGTGACTAGTGAAACCTGTGAGAGTCGGTCTTTGGTCTCCTTTTGGTCAAAGGTTTGATATGAAGTCGAATCTTGTGTGTGTCGTGTCATTCTTGGGAGTATAGCTAAGTACTTCCCCTTTCCCGCCTAGAATTTGTTTCTTTGGCATCCCGTGTCGTCAATGTTGGTTACTTGAGCTAGAATTAGGGAGTCGACACCTTGGTAAGACCCGGAGGCGACATCCTCCACTAATGACTCTCTTTGTTCGGTTTTTGAAAACAAAACGGCCGCTTAGATGAGGAAAGCGGTTTGATTTTTGTGATGCATCATATATGTTGACTTGTGCTTAATTGAATGATTGCATCAAAATTTTCCGCAAGCCCCCACTTGCCTTGCATAGGAATGCATACCTCATTGTATTTCAATGTGAGTTGAAGGGACGGAGAAGGCCCGTTAAGTGCCTTTCATCGGATATTATTAGTTTAGCTATTCTTCTATATTAAGGGTCTCGGTCTAGTTTAAATGAGCTTACTCGAGGACGAGTAAGGTTTAAGTGTGGGGAGGTTTGATAAATAACATTTTAGTCACTTTTTGCCCCGCATTTATATCCTATTACAACTCGATTTTGTGTGCTTAATTGTCTAATTAGCTCATTTATTTAACTAATTTATAATAATTAGTCATTTTATTTATATTTAATAATTAGTCGGATTTTATATAATATTAGTATTACTACTATTAATTTATTATTATATTAATTTAGTGTACAGACGAGACGGAAAAACAAAGCGGAATAAAGGAAGGCAAATCGTGATGCAAGCAAGGCGAGACGGAATTTGAGAGGAAATAAAATATGGCATGAATGGAGTCAGCCTTTGACTTTGTCAAAGTCAGCTCTTGACTTCACAAACCCAATCCCACATACCAACAGTACACCATCATCAACAATTCACCTGCCATCGTTCTCCACTCACCAAAATCGTCCTTCATACCTTCATCACCATTGTTGCCCAGATTCGAGCCCGAAAACCTGACTCCATTGTCGTCCTCCACCTTCGTTCAACCCTTCATCTGCATCATCAGTCATCACCATCCTCTACAAATCCCGACTCGAATCAAAACCCGCGCCATTTCCACTCCCCTGCTCACCTCTGTCCTTCCTTCCGCTCTATCATCAACAACCTGCAACTCCACCAATAACCAGCCATCACCATTTCCCCGACACCACCATCAATCAACAATTCAACCCACACAAACAACCACGGCAACACCAGCAGCGACCACCTCCATTAAACCCGACATTCCTCAATTTGACCGCGGCTGCATCAACCTCAATAACCACCAGCAGCAACTCCACAACACTTGTTCATCAACCGCCATTTCTCATCATCACCATTTGCCCATTCATTCACTAATCAAACTCCGTCACCACAACAATCAGTCACCGGTGAATTCATCAATTTCGACCTCAGATTCGAACTCGGGATCCAAACTGAGCTTTTATGAAGCTATGTTGCTCGCTGCCGGTGCCCCGGCAGTCGACATCCTCAACCGGTAGCACGCACACCCATTTATCCTCCTTTTTGGTGAAGGCCTCGCTACCGGTATAGGGACCGGCAGCCGTCATACCGGCAAAACGCACCAATTCAACTCCCTCGCATCATTTTTGTGCTCCATGCCGGTGCCCCGGCAGCCGGCTAGCCGGCACAACACACTTCAAGCTTATTTCTTCCCTTTGCTTCATTGACCTCGCTGTCGGTGTCAACCCCGGCCGCCGGCGGGCCGGCACAAGCCCCTTGCTGCGATTTTTGTCCTTAATCGTGTTTTTCCCCTTCCCCTTTTTCCTTTTTCTTTGTTTTTCAATTGTTTGGTTTTGTAAACTTTGTGTCGATTAGTTTTGTATTTAGGATTAGATTTATTATTATTATTATTATCATTTATATTATTATTATTATTATTATTAGTGTCATTATTAGTAGTAGTAATTAGACTAGTATAAAAGACCCAACATTACTACCCATTACCACACATTAGACAACTACCTCATTAAACCCATTACTTACCTTAGAAATTAGACTAGTTCATCTTTCTCTCAAATATTTTAGAACCCTAAATTAATTTTCCTCTTACCCAAGTTGTAATCTTTACTCAAAAATTAATACAATTGTTCTCTTGTTTATCCAAGTTCTTCCCTTTTCATTAATTTACAATTAGTAATTTTGGGTTGTATTTGGGGAATTGAAGAATCCTTTCATTCTTTCAATCCAAAGTTTACACCTTTTGAAATTAAGTGGTATAATTTCTCTTCCTTATTTCATTTGTTTACATTTTGTTTTTCTCTTAATTCTTGTTTAGTTGTTCATGTTAGAATACTACTTCTTGTTGTTTAATTGATGCTAATCTCTCTCTTGTTCATCTTTTCTTTGTTTTTGCTCTCAAAGATTGAATCTTTGAGTTGCTTGTGTTAAAGTTTGTGTCTTTTTGCATTAATCTCTTTCCATCTTAGATTAATTTGTCTTTCCTTATAATTTTGTTGATTAATTGCATGATTAGCAGTAGAATTTATTCTCCCACCATGTTTATGCTTAAAGACTCCATCTTTATTCATTGCCTTGCCTTAAAAACCATGATTAGTGAGTAGTATCCTTACTAGGGTGCGATTAGACCCTAACATGAGTAATTTATCTAATTGAGTTTCATTAAATTAGTTGTTGAGGAGGGGTTGTTGGGTTTAACCAAAGGAATTGGATTGTTGTGTCTATTTGGGAGTAATTGTCGGTTTTGACCCTTGTCCACCAACGGGAGTTGGTTAGGTTGGGATTGATTACATTACCCCTTTTTGGTCGTGTGCCGACTTGGGTTGAGCCCGGGAGGGAGAACCCAAGTGGGGTGCCTTTGTTTTTCGGTTTGAAGTTCACCTTCGGGAGAAGGGTAGGGATGACCGGGAGTTTATCGCGGGCTTAAGCCCTTGATCTTGATGAGAGGTGAGCGGAGTGGGCCCACTTTGGTGAGCCTTGAGTCTTGAGTCGGGGGAAATCGAGTCATGAGCCCGGGAGGGAGTTGATTTGGTATCACTAGTGTCCCACCATGAGCCCGGGAGGGAGTTGGTGGGCGAATTAGAGGCGTCTCCACCCAATACACTTACCCCTTGACAACTAGTTGAAGGAACTCATGATTTATTACGAATGTCGGTGGTTTAGTCGTTCCCTAAGCCTTAATTAACTTGAGTAAATCGTATTTAATAGCTTGCTTTCTCGTTCTATAGTTTAATTAGTTCAATTTATTTCTTGTTATTTAGTTTAGTCCTTTATATAATCATTCATCCTTATTTTATCCGACTTAGCTAAGCATAAGAATCAAAACAATTAGTATTCACCCATGCTCCTTGTGGTTCGACCTCGACTACCCTACTACATTAGTTGAGTAAATTGTTTGATTGGGGGAGTGCGACAAAACCCCGCTTATCAGTAATCTTTTCAACTCCTTGTGGGATCGACCCTTAATAGTGTACAACGATAAAATCGTGCACTTGCGAGGTATAGCTTGACACCATCAATTGGTTATGGTTTCTTACCTTTTTATTTCTCTTCTTTGGGGGAATTGGAGGCGGATGCCATTGCACTGCTCAAGCGGATTCAGAAATATTCTCTGTCTCAGGATGCCGGAGCTCGCTGCTGCTGCTTTTATTTTCACTAGACTTAGCTTTGCTATTGGTAAGGGAGTGGGCGCCCAGATTGTATCTCGGCTACCCACCAATTTCCTGTAAACTTTTGATTGATTAATAAGAGTTTATGTTTTTATAATAATAAAAATGATAATAATAATAATAATAATGATAATAATGATAATGATAATAATAATAATAATAATAATAATAATAATAATAATAATAATAATAATAATAATAATGATGATGATGATGATAATGATAATGTTTATGATAATGATGATAATGATAATGTTTATAATAATAATAATAATAATAATAATAATAATGATAATAATAATAATGATAATAATGATGATAATAATGAAAATGATAATGTAATAATAATAATAATAATGATAATAATAATGGTAATAATGATAATAATGATAATGATAATGATAATCACGGTATTATTATTTTCTGCTTCTTAACGTATGGAATTGTATATAATGCTTTACAAGAAGAAGGTTTACACATCCAAGGTTGTTGTAGAATAGTGGTAAGTATTCTCGCCTGTCACCCGGGTGACCCGGGTTCGATCTCCAGCAACGGCGTTTTTCGTTTTTACTTCTTTTTCTTACTAGCTCGCTGTTTTAATGTTCCATGAATCCATGGCTGGTTAGCTTGATATTTTCATGCTTCCCAAAATGATCCACTTTTCATTATGTCAACGCTTGCCGTTTTGTATTCCTAGTATTAACATTTTGCTTCTTTTTTTTTGACCCATCGGGTAGAGCGTGTCGGTCATATTTCGACCTAAACTAAAAGGTTCGGGTCATGAGTCAAGATTTTTGAGTCTTGCCTAAGGGTGGTCAAAGATAAGGGCCGGCCTGGCGACTGGCCCACCCATAATCGGTCTGCCAGTTGGCCTGCTTTTAACCCGGCTCTGTTGGCCACAGCCTCTGGCCTGATCTACCCTCCCACCTAGGCCGTGCCCGGATGGCCGGATCCATCATTCACCTACCCGACAGTCCGACACGCCCTTTACTCGCCCATAAACCCGTCCTTAACCCTATCTCGGGTCGGTTCCCGGTCCACCTTCACCAGGCCCGACCCATCGCCCTATTTGGGCTATGCCTAGGCTCAGCTACTCATATCCGGCCCCTTCTTGACCTGCTCAGCCCGATCCCGCCTGCCCATTTGACCAGCCCTAATCTTAGAGCATGAAAATAACAGGTTGGGTTAGATTTTGATAGGCCATAGGTGTGTGATGTAAATTTTATGACGTGTTGCATTGTAAATAGTTTTTTTTTAAACCGTCCCATAATAACATTTAGTACTTTATTATATTTTATTTGGTCCTTTTTTTATGATTAAGAGTTATTTATTACGACTTCGTATATTTCTCAATTTATATCCTCTTGTGAATAAAAATTATTTACGACTTCGTACCATCGACCTTTACCAAAATTTCAAAAGATTTTAGTTTACAACGAAGCCTTTATTTAAATATCAAATACTAAACACGTTAAGTTTGAAAGACCGTCACATAATATACAACTACCTTATTCAGCGTGACAGTTTACACATCTTATTTAATGATAGCGGTAATATTGTCTTCCGTAGCACTTGAACATTAACTTCAGTTTCCCAAGTCCGTCACCTCTAACGTAGCAAAGCGATCCATAGTTTCGGCAGCTGCGTTCAATAAACTTTCGTACCCATTAGTGTACCTCTTAACAAACCAAGTCTTAGACATATTGAGTAACGCCACGGTATTAATGTCAATTACATTAACCCGAAACATTGCACTAGCACAATTATCGATATTATTAGGCTCAATTACATCCGCCACAATTAAATCATCCTTGTCGAGCCTCCAAAACTTGCCATAATGCTTTGATTTTATGAACACGGTACCATCACGAGAATGATACACTTCTTGTGCAATCTTCGGGTCATTAGGGTTATCGAACGAAAATTGAAGGCATGGCCTTCCGTTATGTAAGTACGCGCCTATATATTTTCCGTTCTCACCTCTAAATGCCACAATTTTAGGCAATTTGAAAACCGATGACCAGTCTATAACGCTGAAAACGTCACATGAGTCGCGATCAATGTCTTTCGATCCTGCGAATAAACACGAATTGAAAGGTTCCCCGGTCCGCCATAGGGACAAGTAATGGCCGAGTTGGACGTGCATGATTCTAACCTTTATTGTCACACCTTGCTCTATGATTATCGGCTTAAACAACGTACATGACCACTCGCTTTTGTTCTCATTTAGTTGATGAGCTGAGGCCGTTATCCAATTATGATTAGGCGACCACCTAAAAAATTAAAGACGACATTTATTTAAACTCGAATAGTTGTTGATATTTATAGAAAAATCAATAAACAAATAAATTAAAGTTTATTCAAAGACAAAAAAATACGAGTATATCATAAATAAATAAATAAAACAAATTCCCGTTTATAATATGCGAATAAAAAACTACGATATATCATAAAGAAAAAATACGAATAAAGTTTATTCATAGACAAAAAGTAAACTATAACAACATGAATTAGATATCAAAAAAGATTTTTCCCGTTTGTAATATGCATGCGAAAATTAGTAGAAACTTGTACGTCCTAGTTAGCTATGATAACTAAAAAATTTATTTTCCTCAAAAAAATAACTATAAAATTTATTATTTACGTTCCAAACATTGTTTATTTTTTATTAAAATACCCAGGAAAAAAATGTCCAAACAAATGATTAAGAATGTGCGACATTGGATGTAACGAGTAAGTTTCTATATATATTATTATCGGAAAAATTACGAGTACGTATATATAAAGTATTACCTGACTAAGAACCTATTAGTGTAGCGGGATTTGATGTGGACAAGGCCATCTCCACATTGAGCTTGAACAACTTCAAATTGAGCAAATTCAACAGAAGCTTTTTCACCGGAAAATTGTAGAAGGCCGTGAGTTTGAATGTTTTCGTGTCGATAACGCAAAAACTTGTTATTGTAGTTTGATTTCAAGCATACTAGTGCAGGCAATGCCATTTTCTTATATTATATTTTCTATTTTTTTTAATATAATGTTGGATTTTTATGCTTCTATATATCAATTTTGGTTTGCTATTTATAAGGAGTAAAATAGAACTTCAATTTTATACGTACTTTATATTGACTTGTGAGCCAATGAGGAAGCTAGCAGAATAGACGTAATATATTGGCAATTGTTAATTTTTGTATTTTTTTTATTCCAACTAAATCTCTTATTGGCTAAGAAACCAAATGTGACTAGACCTGTCAAAGACTGAACCGATCCATAAATTACCAAATTTAATACAGTATGTTTTATAAAGGCTATAAATGAACACGTGAATAAACAAATTCATTCGACTTAACAATAACCAAACATGTAATTATCTAACGGGCTTGAAAGAGTGGCCGAGCCAGGATTCAATAAACTAAGCGGGACCCAAATTTCAACGAGGACTAAATTTAAAATTTCAGTTCAACAGAGCACCGATCCCCCTAAGGCCGAGTGTACAATAACGTAAGTACGTAACTCAAATAAAGAATCGAAACCAACCCTAGGAATAATTTAACGTACTTGTAACTTGTAAGACTTTACAAGTTTGTGACGCGTCATGAGTTCGAACCCACTTAATAACTCAAACCAACCAAGGAATTTGTGTAAGCAAAAAGAGAGATTTAAACGTGTATGAGTTTCATATAGCCAGCTTATATAGTTGCAAACACGTTTATGTGGTGACTCGACACAGAAGAAATTGAAATTTGGATTGACACTTCACTCTTCTTTGTAGGTTGTACACTTGTACTATATATGTGCAACTTATGTTGATCAGTCGTCTTGCTTAACACGGTTTTAAGTCAAAACTATTAGAGATATTATTCTTAGGAAATATATTATAAGTATTCTGTCTAACTATAATATAATATTCTCTAATATTTATAATATGTTTTCCTAATAATAATATCTCTAATAAAAACCTCTTATCAGTTATTTGTGATGTCGTCGTAACTTAAAACAGTATTAAACAAGAGTTTAGAATAGTCGATTTGTATGGACAACCAAGTCGACGTAAGTAAACATTGTCTTTGTTTTCTTGCTTTTTTATGGATGGTGATAGGGTGCTGGATTTTCAACGTTTTGAGTGAAATATGACTTGAGTAGTTGAGTAATTGATTTTTACGATGAACGCACTTAAAAGACCAATGACAAAATTAAGATTTGCTCGGCCTTGTTTTTTTTTTACTTAATTTCAGCTTATTTCAGTTCAGTTTAGCTCTCTTTAACCGTATATTTACATATACCGTATTCTTTCTAGTCTCGTGATCTTTGGAATGATCTAAGCAATAATCTGTCCTGCAGATTCCTTCATTGGCCATAGTAATTAGTAAATACGTTGGTTTGGCATTACATTAAAAATTTAAAATTGATTATTGTCCCGCGTAGTAATAAATTAATATAATTACACTGAAAGTCGCAGGTTCAAATCTCTCTTTCTTTGTACCAAGTACAGCATAGTATCTATATCTATCTATATAATAATATCGTAAAAAGGCAAGTTGAGCATATGTTTGAGCTGGCAATGTCCTATATCCTCATGATGACACATGGCACCTACTTATTAGCTACTTATAATGTATGGCCTTCTTATTAATTCACCTAAAAAAACTAAATAAAAATAAAAAATCATAGTCATCATTGTCCCTTAAATAATCAAATATAAAAGCATTCATAAAAGTGAGTTAACAACAAATTAAATAGGTAGATGAACAAGCAAAAAGGTTTAAATCAATTAAATCCATCATAAAACTAAATTAAGAGCAACAGTGTTCTAATTAAATAGGTAGGTGAAGAAGTAAATGGTTTAAATATTTGGCTCTTTAATTTTTAAACCGAATAATAAGTCAAATATATATATGAATCAAATTTCAAGTCTTCGGCCACAATCACCTATTTTTTCTCTCTTAATCTCTTCTTTAAAAATCTTAATTTAAAGAATTGTGACATACTTATAAATAGTCCCTACTTCCCCTCACAATTCCCATGGTTAATACAGTAGTTAATTCAACATTATCGACCACATAACGATCAATTAAGATGGCATGGGGAGAGCTATAACAGTGAGGTCTTAATGTTTGGACATTCTTATAGTATTTTTTTGTGGATGAAGGAGATGGTTGTAGAATGCATTGACATTTGATGTGATAATCAAAGATATAAGGTCCGAGTCAAAATGATGGTCATTGGTTTGAGGGGAGAATTGTTAGGATGCAAACCCTTGTCCTACATCGGTAGAATAAAGATGGAAGATCATCTTTATAAATGTCTAAAAATATAATAGTACGAGGCCTTTTGGAAAGGAGCCAAAGAGTAAATCCGTGAAGACTTGGCCCAAAGCGGACAATATCGTATTATTATGGGTTGTGAACACCGGTGCAGCAGAGGCCAACACGAGAATATTCACGCTTTCGCACAATAGTTGACTTGGTCGTCTATAATAGGAGTATGAAACAACCATAGTAAATACGTAGTAGTTGCCAACTTGCTGATTGCTGCAATGAAGCCATGAATGTGCGATAAGGTGCACCACATAGTACAAGAAACTAACAGTGTTTTCATTTAAGGTCTCGTTCTAACTTTCAATTTTGACAGTCTATTGTTCATACTTAAACGAAATTTAACATTATAAACAAGTGACCAATATTTTAGACTTATCTAAAGTAAACTAGAGGAAGTGGCAAGATTTAAGTAACATACCCGTGCAAATTGAATGGGTTTAATACTAGTTTATTATGTAAATGAGCACGAAATTATTATGTTACGATCAACAACAAAAAAGAGTACGAAATTCAAATAAAAGGATACGAAAGATTGGTTTTTCAAACACTTATTGAAAGACGGTCTCTTACAAATTTTAGTGTTTATTATAAGGGTAATGTTAAATACAACCCAGTGTGTTGTATTTAAGCATTAAATACCTTCTAATTTGGGTATTGATTTAGGAATTAAGAACTAAATTACACATTAACTAATACAATTAATGCATATATTAAGAATTTATTTCCTCTTTTGATTTCTTAAATACAACTTAATGGGTTGTATTTATCATTACCCTTATTATTAATGATGGGGCATATTCTGCACCCGCTGACCAAGTCAACACATTGAGCAAGGTCAAAGATATCCACAGCAAGTCAACGGCTTAAATAGCCTAATCGACGCAGCCCGTCGGCCTGCCTCTTGTGCCTCGGCTAGGACACCTTGTCCGCCGGGGCACACATCCGCGAACTTATATCCAAGACCCCTCGGCGACGAGTCAACAGGGCTCCCCGGCCTGCCATGGGTCCCTCGGCCGAGGGTAGATCAGTCTTTCCACCTGCTAGCCACTTGGCCACTTGGCCACTTGGCCACTACGTGACAAAAGGTGAAAGTCTATAAATACTCTTCAACTATCATTGAGGAAAGGATCCACAATTGAACCTAAGAATCACTATTCATCTGGTAATATCTTCCTTATCTCTCTACAATACGTACTTTGCCAAGTAACAACCACTTACCTCTCTAAGTTACTGACTTGAGCGTCGGAGTGAGTTCGCTCGGCCCAAAGCCGAGCCCTCAGTTTGTTCATCGTTTCAGGAGACCGCAAGGAGGATTCAACTAAAGACGTCATTCTACAAGCACGGGTGGTAACACATAACTGCTCTGGAATTACACCCGGAACAATTAATAAGCGAATAGTGTTTTCTTTTATTTTATTTTTTTGCAGTGAAAATTTATGATGTACAAAATAGTTGTAAAAATTTATGATTTACAGGTGGTCATTTTTATACCATGCATTAAGTAGCTAGGGCCTTGTATTAATTGTAAAATTGTAACTTTGTGACATGCTTGGCTATAAAAAGGTTCTCAAACTTGACAATAATACACAAACAAATTAAACATCAATTAATCAAACTTCAAAAAAAAAAAAGTTTTGGCTGATATGGAGATGAAGAAGAATATGAGTGCGGTCGCGGTGGCGTTGTTGGCCATTTTGGTGTTAGTCATCATGACACCTGAACCCGTGATTGCTACTCGCCAATTTAATCCCCTTATGAGCATAATACTTGATGATGCATACATCCGACCCCTTACCTCGTGCAGGGATGCTGGTACTTTTTGCAATACCTTTAGAGACTGTTGCGGAACTTGTAGATGCCTACATAATTGGTTTGAGGGGAGGAGAGTCTGTCACACCGCCGATAACCATAACTCCTGCTAAGTTTACGTAATCAATAATAAATGGTGTGTTAGTTGTTACCCCCGCATGCATGTACGTGTTAGTTTATGGAATAATCCTAAGTATTTTAGGAAAATAATAGTCAAGTAGTTAAGTAAGCTTTAGTTGTTAAGTCTCGAGTACTATTTAAAGAGTTTTTGTACTCCCTTTCTAATTATCAAGCAATTAAGAAATATTTCCTTTTCCGCTATATCGATTGCCACCGTGTCATGAATGTCATTGCCCTTTTATCGGTTTTAGACTCCAACATATCATGTAATTGAACTTTGTACTATAGACTCCAAAAGGATTAATAGAATCACACCCGCTAGTCTTCTCTTTGTGCCATAGCTGCATGTATTGGCAACTATAATAATAATTAATAAACACGATATGCAATCAATGTGAAGTGTCAGAATAAAATAGATATACGCATGGACGGATTGAATAATTACTCGGTACTTGGTGAACGTCGTGGTTGCTTGGAAGTGCAAGATACAATTTGTCATGTCGAAGAGTGACACAATAATCTTTTCCATATCCCGGCCTTTTGCAATAAATCCTATAACTTGGATGTCCATGACTACCATGAGGATGATGACAACCATCATGAGGACCATGTCGACAATCGTCATGACAACCAAGTGGTGTTAGTTCAGTGATAGCCGGGTTAAACCTTAAGTTAACTTAGAAACGCAGGATTTGAGAGGTCCCGGGTTCGACTACCAGTTAGGGCGATGATCACTTGGTCACTGCAGCCCTCGAAGGGAGTTGACTTACATGGTTCATGTGGTGGTGCGGGAATGCATGGGTACTCGGGATTCAACCCCTCGTTAAAAAAAAATATTCCCTAATATACGTAGTGCTTATTTACGTTGACTTGTCGTCTATGACGTAAACTATTGGTCATAGTAAGTTGCGTGGAAAGATAATGTTAAGTTTCACATACTACAAACAACAAATTGTTCAATTTCTAATTTCTAGTTCAAGTGTTTCTACTTAAAACGTGTTTGGATAATGATATATTTGTTCATTTTCAAGCCGAAATAATTTTGTTTGGTTACGGGTTCTTGAGCTTCGTGTTATCCTTCCTATTTTCAAGTCGAATAATTTGATTTCAGTTAATTCAACTTAGTTTAATTCAATCCAACTCAATTCAGGTTATGTGTGTGGGATCACTTTAGTTATTTTTTTAGCTTAGTTTACTTTCACAATAGTAGTATGAATTATTATCATTCCCTACTATTGACTAATAAAGCTAAAAATGAAAAATGATAAGTATTGACCAGCACAGAAAAAGTAAAAACAAATACTTGCAACACTATAATTCTAAGGAGATTTCATCCAAAAAGGTTTATCACAGTAAGTAGATTATACAACCAGTTGTACAGGTTATATAGTACAGAATCCGAGCTTTATAAAGCATAACTCGAGCTAACACTTACAAATTATGAGCTTTATTTGAAAGGATCTGAGCTCCATTATAAAAATATTGAACTTAAAAAATTATAATGAAACTAAAAAATAATATATGTAAGCTCAATTAGATTTTAATATTTGACATCAAAAATTAAATATAAATGAAAAACTATAAAAGTCGGAAAAAATACACAAAAACTCATTTAAGTTTGTTATGGCCAGTTGTATAGTAGAATTTGTGGGTTTATCATGGGTGGGCTGTTTCTTTACATTCCCCTTAACCCTAATCTTATGGAGTAGTATCTATCGTCACTGGTAAAAGGTAAGTATCGTAAAGATTACTCTTACAATATCTATATTTGATTTTCAACCGCATATTCAAATATGCCATATTCCTTATCGTTTCGAAATCTTTGGAATGATGATCTATTATCAGTGTAGTAAATACGTAGCAGTTAGCAACTTGGTGGCTGCTGCAATGAAGCCATGCATGAAGATGCAATAAGCTGCAGATATATAGTAAAAAGCACAGTGATCTCATTTAAGGTCTCCATCCAACTTTCAATTTTTACACTCTTGACTTCATACTTAAAGTCTTAATTAAACGTGTCTACACGGTAGGTATTCGAGTACTGAGACAGCTTGGAATTACATTAAATTTGATTATTGTCACACGTAATAAATTAATATAACTACACTGAAGGTCGCAGGTTCAAATCTCTCATATAATCGGTTAGGATATTTTTTAATAGTTAGAGTGAAGAATAATTATTACCATGAGATGAGTTCGTTTAATTTGGTTTCAATTCGTTATTTAAGTTGGTTTGCAATAGGGTTAATTATTTCAAGCCCGATCAACTAGGTAACTATGTGTTTAGTCATTGTTAAATCGATCTTATATGTTTGTTTACGTAACCCCTACCCGTTACAAAACAGATGAAATTGAGTCGGTTTACAGGTCGGTCCATTGTTGATTGTTCGATAAGTTATTGATCATTCCGATTTCTTAGACAGTAAGAGTCGTCTTGATCTAGACAGAAAAATCAACAATTGCTTATATTATGTCTGTTCTTAGCTTCCTCATTGTCATTGGCCCTAGAAGAATGGTGTCCATTCACACTTACATAATACTCCAACTCAATAGAAAGTCGTTGACGTTAATTTTGTAAAGAATAGGATAAAAGTAATATTTGCATTGATAATTCGTATGAATACAATAGGTGGGTATATATATAATTAGAAGAACTTGACGATCAAGGTAACAATCCTAGAATTACTATAATTACAAAGATACTGTAAATATAAAATAATTACAAAAGATTACGAAGGATCTTTAACAGCCTCCCGCAAGATGGACGAGCTAAAAGCGAGACCAAGGTTGGATAACAAAAACCGATGTCGATAGCGTAGCAAAGGCTTAGTGAGGATGTCAGCTAGTTGATCATCGCCAGAGATATGTGGCACTCGAAGAGTGCCCTTTTGAACTTGCTCACGAACAAAGTGAAAGGCTAACGCTACGTGTTTCATTCGTGAGTGAAAAACCGGGTTAGCTGCATAGTGAGTGGCACTTAGGTTATCACAATAAATGACGGGAGTACCGGATGGAAGCACACGAAGCTCAGAGAGAAGGGACTTGACCCAGGTGAGTTCGGAGGTGGTATCGGCCACTGCTCGAAATTCCGCTTCAGTCGAAGATAAGGCAAGAGCTCGTTGCTTTCTAGAAGACCAAGAGATCGCATTCCGACCCAAATAGGTAACGTAACCCAATAATAATACTGTGTATTTTACAAATTCGAAATAGACCTGACTCTTATTTTATCTAAACTCAAAATAATAGGAGCCGTAACTCGTCCAATTAACCCGTTTAACAGGTCTATTTGCAGTGTTTTCATGTAACAACTTGCTGCAATGAAGCCATGAAGGTGCAATAAGTTGCACATAGTACCAAAAACAGTGATCGCATTTAAGGTCTCCATCCATGAATCCAATTTTCAATTTTTACCTTCTAGAGTTCATACTTAAACGCGTTTACAATCGTATAGCACGTGGGAATTACTTTAAATTTGGATTTTCTCTGACGTACTAATAAATCAAATAATTTATAATTTATATGGATTACGTTAAAAGTCACTAGATCAAATCTCTCTTCCTTTTTACGTTAAAATTTGGTTCAAGTTATTAAATGGTTAGATGTTACATAAAATTGTTACCTTGAGTTGGTTTATAAATTAGTTATTGAGTTAATTTGTCATAGGCTTACGTGTTTCAAGTTCGACTCGGTAACTACGTGTTTGGTCATTGTTAAGTTGAATTACTATTAACCCCAACAAATTTCTGCTATCCGATGTAGTTACTTTGTCGCTTTACGTTACGTTATTACTAAAAAAAGTGCATTTGAACAAATGAGTCAAATGTCATATGTATAATAACTCTTTTTACTACTGCCAAAAAAAGGGAAAAAAAAGTTAAATTACTATGTTTGTTAACGGGCCTTAACCTTAATAAAAACGAATTTAATTGAGTCAATTTACGGGTTGGTCCAATGTTCGAAGGTCTCCATTTCTAAGCTAGTAAAACTCTTGATCTGAAAATAAATAAATAAATAAATAAATAAATAAATAAATAAGACAATTGCTGCTTAGTAGGTTTTGCTTAAGACTATCTATTAAATAAGCTAAGACCTCTAATAACCCTCCTTTAGTTTCTGCCTCATTTAAATCGATTATGAGTTCCGTAAGATGTCTATTCTGCAGCCTCGTTGTCATTAGCCCAATGTTGTCAGGATCGGGATTCTACTTTGGATCGATGGGGAAGGTAGGATCGAATCGGTAAAATCAGATTGTAGAATCGCAAGATTCTACAAACTCATTAAATATAATTTTTTATTTGGTGAAAACATATACTTGAAACCAAAACACTTATTTATTAATATTTATTCATAAAATATTGGTAAATAATAAATTTAGTATCATTGTATGAACAACTTACACAAAATTTGGGTTTTACGGTGTCATTATATAAAAATATATATTAATTTTTTTATTATGGAATCGGATCGTAGGATCGTAAAATTGTAGGATCGTATTATGATCCCATCTCTAGAAATTTTCAAATTAATAGGATCGTAAGATTCTACAACTATAATAGAATCGTAGGATCCAGGATCGGTCAAACATTTTTTTTATCATAAAATCGTAGAATCGTTGGATCGAATCGCGATTCTGACAACAATGCATTAGCCCCATAGTCGATGGTCCCTATTCACACTTAAATAATACTCCCAAGTCAATAGAAAGTAGTTGACGTTATTATTTGTGATGGGGCATATTCTGCACCCGCTGACCGAGTCAACATACTGAGCAAGGTCAAAGATATCCAAAGCAAAGTCAACACCTTGGACAACCTAGCCGACGCAGCCTGTCGGCCTGTCACTTGGGTCCCGGCTAGGACAACTAGCCAGCCGGGGCACATATCCGCGTACTCATATCCAAGACCCCTCGGCGGCGAGTCAACAGGGCCCGCCGGCCTGCCATGGGTCCCTCGGCCGAGGGTAGATCAGTCTTTCCACCTGCTAGCCACTTGGCCACTTGGCCACTACGTGACAAAAGGTGAAAGCCTATAAATACTCCTCAACCCTCATTGAGGAAAGGATCCACAATTTAACCTAAACACCTCATAATCTGGTAATATCTTCCTTATCTCTCTACAATATATACTTCGCCAAGTAGCACACAACTTCTCTCTTTAAGTTTACTGACTTGAGCGTCGGAGTGAGTACGCTCGGCCAAAGTCGAGCCCTCAGTTTGTTCACTGTTTCAGGAGACCGAAAGGAGGATTCAATCGAAGACGTCATTCTACAAGCCACGAGTGGTAACAAACATCTGCTCCGTAATTACACCCGGAACAATTGACGCCGTCTGTGGGAAAAAGATACTAGAAGCTAGTCACATTCATTCCCAAACAAAAAAAAAAACAACAAAACAAAAACCCACCCAAGAAACTAAGAAGATGTCGAAACAGCAAGAAGTATTCGTGACTGACGAAACTGAATTCTGCCAAGATGATACCGTCCACAATTCTGGGGTTGTGCAACCCCCCACCGGCCGAGTGACTCAACCAGAGTACGGGATGCCAATAATACCAGACACGCCGCTGCCCGCCGACCAAGTCACCATCATGGGACATGTGGTTGATGCAGCTAAACTGAAGCTACTCCTGGACCTAATTGGTAGCACGCCGACTCACACTGTCACACCGACAAGAGCGGCGGCACCCGTACAGGAGACGAGGGCCCAAAATGTGACTCCGAGAAACTTGAACGGAGCACTGGAGGAAGCTAACCCTGTCAAGACGCCGGGGGAGCCCAGAGTGCTAGTGGTAGACCTTAGTCCTTCCCGCACTCGTGGGAGGACAGTGTCGCCGCGGCACCAACGAGGCATGCCCCAGAGGAGTGAAAGGAGTCCGACTCGCCAGAGTCGGAGAAGAAGCCCGACTCACGAGAGTCGGAGAAGAGGCCCTTCCCGCAACGGGGAGAGGAGCCGGACTAGGGATGCGAGGAGCCGATCGCCGCGTGCCGTTCGACACGTGGTCAGACAGCCCTTCCATGCCTATGTCCTAGAGATCCCGGTGCCGACTAAGCTGAAGTTGCCACCCATATCTCACAAAGGAGAAAGCGACCCAACCGACCATGCCGAGGCTTTCGAGTCTTACATGTCGGTGTGGGAGCAACCTGATGAGGTTTGGTGCCGAGTCTTCCCAACGACTCTGCATGGGATGGCACAAAGTTGGTACAAGGGACTACCCGACGGGTCGGTATACTGTTATGCCGACCTGAGAGATATATTTTTGGCCCAGTATTCCTGCAATAAGAGGAGGGCCGTCGAGACATCGGATCTCCTGACTATCAGACAGGAGGGAGGCGAGTCTCTCCGAAGTTATGTGAAGAGGTTCGACGCCAAGGTTCAGCAGATTCGTGAACTGAACAGCGAACTAGCGGCCTTCGCACTGATGAAAGGCCTCCCCATAGGGGACTTAAAGAACGAGCTCATCAAAAGCGGAGGCCTGGGCCTAGATCCGCCAGGAAGATGGCTGACCAAGCCATAAAGGTGGAGGACTATCATAAGACCTGGGTAGGCCACAGCGAGGCTGGGCACTCAGAGAAGAAGAGCCACCGGGAGGACAACCCGGATGAAGGACGCCGTGACAATAACAGGTCACGGTCTGACAAGTCCGCCAGGAAACAGAACTCGGCGGGCGCCGGGGGGAGTTCGGGACCATACTACCAAAAGCGGTTCAATGGTCACACCCCCCTGGTCGTATCTGCCGCCGAGGTATTCTCCCTGAGCACAAAGGAGGGTCAGAAGTGGGAAAGGCCTCCCAGGCCGAGGGGGGACGGTGACACGAGCCAGTACTGTGAGTACCACGGCCACACCGGTCACTTAACTGACAATTGCCGGCATCTGAAGAATGCCATTGAAGAGCTGATCCGGAAGGGGAGCTGATAATACCATATTTCACCGTATTTTAGCCCATACTTTATCTCTTATTTGATCAATTTAATAACTCGAGTAAGTTTTATTTAGTGATTTTAGAATAAAATAGAATATTAGTTACGTTATATTAATTTGTGTCAATGTATGCTTTTTCTCTGAATTATGGTATTGATGTTATATAGGTACCGGGTTGAGACAGAATTAAGGCGGGTTTGAGTAATCGTGTAAAGCAAATGATGCAACAAGCCAACAATGGCCAAGTCAAAGTCAACCCAAACCTTGAAAACCCAATCAACCAAAATCAATCCCCTGCTTCATTCTTTCCCCAATTTTGCAACAATCACTCTCCATTAAAAATGGCAATTTTCAATTCATTCATCATCATCATCTTCAATTCACATTCATCACCCAACATTCAGAAATTCGTCCATAATTCCTTAAACTCCATTAATAATCACCAAATTCACCACCTCTTTATCATCTCCTCTGCGCTCCTCCACCGCACACCACCATCACCTGCTCCTCCGTTTTCCGTCGCCATCAATTCAACCACCAATTCATCCACCACCATTAACCACATCAAACACCTCCAATTTCGAACCACTATCACCGTTCAACCCGACTTCAGACCACCACCGGCATCTACCGCACCCTTCAATTGAGCGACAGCTCTCGAGTCCGTCTCACCTGAAATTCACGCAATCTCAGGCGACCACCACAACCCGACTCCTTCACAACAACCATGGTTGCCATTTTCGTTCCCTGCATTAACCCAGAACCGATCTCAGCCATGAATCACCACCTCCAATCGATGCATCTCCGGAACCGAGCAACCATCTCCGCGCCGGAATCTAACGAGCCCACAACAATCCTCAACCCAGAAATCATCCACCGTGGAGAAGAAGGGAATGAGCAAGAAGCAAGAAGCAAGAAGCAATAAGAGGATTTATTGCAGCCGAGGAGCATATCTATGCCCGGGCGGGTGAACTTATGCCCGGTCGGGCGAAATTATACCCGGTCGGGTACAATCTCGGAGGAAGATGTTTTGGCTTTTTGCGGAAGAAGACAAAGGAAATGTGGAAGCTTGGATTGTTTTTGTATTAGCTGTGTGTCGTGTCCTCTTGTGACACTTTAGAGGATATATTAAATTATTATTATTATTATTATTATTGGTTGTTGTATTAGTGGTATTATTAGACTAGTATAAAAGAGACATTACATTAGACACTACCTTAAAAATTAGACTAGTTCATCTTAGTCTCTCTCAATATTGTAAAACCCTCATATTTCCTCTCTTATTTTCATTCAATAAAAAGTTGTTATCTTTCTTTAATTATTAGTTTAATTCTTCTTTTGTTCATTTGAGTTCTTCTCTTTTCATTAGTTTACAATTAGTAATTTTGGGTTGTATTTGGGGAATTGAAGAATCCTTCCATATTTCAATCCAAGTTCCTTTCTTTGCTATTGAGTTGGTATAATTTCTCTTCCTAATTTCATTTGTTTACATTTGTTTTTCTTTCAAGTTTAATCTTAATTGTTTATGTTAGATTGTTGTTATTCTCTCTCTTGTTCATCTTTTCCTTACTCCTCCTTGTTGTTTACAAGATTGAATCTTTGATTTCTCATATTAAAGATCGAATCTTTGAGTTTATTGAGTTAAAGTTTGTGCCTTTAGTTTAACCTTCATTGTCTCTTGAATTAAATTGTCTTTCCTTATAATTTAAGTTGGATTGTTGCATGATTAGTAATAGGATTTCTTCTTCCACCATGTTTATGCTCAAAGTTCCCATCTTTGTTGTTTCTCTTGCAATTAGGAACATGATTAGTGAGTAGTCTTCTACTAGGACTCGGTTTGACCCGACATGAGTAGTTTCACTAATTGATTTTCATATGGGCTAATTGTTTGGGGAAATTGGTGAGGGTAGTTTAGAGGAATTTGCATGTTTAAGGTTTGGCTTTTGGGTAGTGTCGACTTGTGACCCTTGTCCACCAATGGGAGTTGGTTAGGTTGTAAATTGGATACCCGAAATTTGACCTTGTCACCAACTAAGGTTGAGACCGGAAGGGAGAACCGAGGGAGGGTGCCTCTAGACTAGCGTTTGAAATCGACCTCCGGAAGGAGGAGTGGGATGACCCGGAATACGATGAGTACTTAATGATCTTGACCAAATTCTTGACCTCCTTGGAAAAATGCATGTTTTCGTGGTTGTTGGGTTTTGAGTTAGGAATACCAACTTTCGAACCCGGGAGGGGGGTTAGTTGGAGTAGCTAGTGTCCTTTTGCGAACCCGGAAGGGAGGTTCTAGGCGAATTAGAGCCATCTCCCCCTTACCTTTCTAACCCGTTTGATTAGCCGAGACGATTAGTATGTGGAATTACTTATATTTGTGGGAGAACCGAGTTCTAGTCCTTCTCTTTATTTGATCTAGAGGCGTCTCCACCCAATACACTTCCCCCTTGACAACTAGTTGAAGGAACTCATGATTTATTACGAATGTCGGTGGTTTAGTCGCTCCCTAGGCTTTAATTAACTTGAGTAAATCGTATTTGATAGCTTGCTTTCTCATTCTATAGTTTAATTAGTTTAATTTATTTCTTGTTATTTAGTTTAGACCTTTAGATAATCATTCTTCCTTATTTTCTCTGACTTAGCTAAACATAAGAATTTAGACAATTAGTAATCACCCTTGCTCCTTGTGGTTCGACCTCGACTACCCTACTACATTAGTTGAGTAAATTGTTTGATCGGGGGAGCGCGACAAAACCCCGCTATCAGGAGCCTCAGCAAATATGTTGCCGGAGGCCAAAAGACTGATGCCGGCGGCTCAAATAAGAAATCCGTCTTTGAACGGATAGGAGTAATCCATGTTGTCATCGGGGGCAACGAGAACGGTGGGTCCGCTCATGGGCACAAACGGCACCTGAACGAGCTGTATCAGGCCATCAACTTTGTGCCCAAAACAGCGATCCCCGCTTCCAACATCCCCGATATAACTATTGGGAAGAAGGACTACGAGGGAGTCATCGCCCCTCACAGCGACCCACTTGTAGTCCACATGGACATATCCAACCACCTGGTCAAGAGGTGCCTGATTGACACAGGCGCCTACACGAACATCATGTTCAGGGAGTGCTTTCTCAACCTCGGCCTGAAGGTTGAGGACTTGAGCCCCTGCACCAATCCATTGTACAGTTTTTCCGGGCCGGCTGGTACCCCGGGGTCAATCAGCCGCGGTGATGTTCGGCGAGGGAATGCGGCTAAGAATGTCCTATCTCGAGTTCGTGGTCATTGACGGCTCGTGCCCGCCTACAACGTTCTCATAGGCCGAGTCACTCTGAGCGAGGCCGATGCAGTAATGTCCATCCGGGCCCTGCCACTGATGTATGTCTCGGACCGGGGGGAAGCGCATAAGCTCGTCTCAAAGGACGAAAAAGACGACGTAGTCAACGTCCAGATATCCGCCAGAGGGTGCAACATGCAATCCCTCAAAGTGGCGAAGAAGTCAGATAAGGGGAAAAGCCCATCCTTACAACAGGAGGGTGACCCAATGAACACCAACAGCGTCAGCATGGTCGAGGGGGCCGAGACCGAAGAAGTAGAAATTGACCCAGGGTGCACCGTAACTGTCGGTGTCAACCTGGAGCCAAAATTCAGGGCCGCTCTCCTAGACCTGCTGAGGAAGAACAAAGACGTCTTCGCTTACTCAGCAGCCGAGATGCCAGGCGTGAGCCGGGAGGTGATTGTTCACAAGCTGAACGTGCTCTCCATCGCTCGCCCTGTGAAGCAGAAGATGAGGAACTCCTCAGCCGAGAAGGATGAGGCCATCAATGCCGAGGTAGATAAATTACTAGCGGCTGGCTTTATCATGCCTTGTACTTATCCTGAGTGGTTAGCTAATGTTGTAATGGTGAAGAAATCATCGGGGGCGTGGAGGATGTGTGTAGATTTTACCAATCTTAATAAAGCGTGCCCCAAAGATTGTTATCCCTTGCCTCGAATAGATAGTTTAATCGACGCCACGGCAGGCTACACTATGCTGAGCCTGCTGGACGCCTTCTCAGGGTATCACCAGGTATTCATGGCCGAGGAAGACATGCCTAAGTGCGCATTCATCACCGGTAACGGCACATACATGTATAAAATGATGCCGTTCGGTTTGAAGAACGCCGGCGCAACTTACACAAGACTGGTGGACAAAGTGTTCCAAAATCAGAAAGGGCGAAACATTGAGGCTTACGTCGACGACGCTATTGTAAAAAGCAAGTCTGACAGCGAGCACTTAGCCGATCTACACGAGACGTTTTGTTCACTAAGAAAATACAAGATGAAGCTTAACCCAATGAAATGCAACTTCGGTGTCTGGTCAGGTAAATTCCTCGGCGTGCTTGTCAGCGCCAGGGGAATTGATGCCAATCCAGAGAAAGTCCAAGCCATCCTGGACCTCCCGGAGCCGAGGAATCGAAAAGAGGTTATGATGCTGACCGGGAGGATGGCGGCTCTAGCCCGTTTTATCTCTCGGTCAGCCGATAAAAGCACCCCATTCTTCAAAGTGTTGAAGGGGAATAAAGACTTCACCTGGGGGGAGGAACAGAGCACAACTTTCAAGCAACTGAAAGCTCATCTTCAAACTCTCCCAACCCTGTCCAGGCCGATGCTGGGGGAGACGCTATATCTATACATAGCAGTTACCTCGGCCACGGTCAGTGCCGTGATCATCAGAGAAGAAGACAAACAGCAACACCCAATCTACTTTGTCAGCTATACACTGTTGCCCACCGAAAGGAATTACCCACTGATTGAAAAAGCAGCCTTTGCCGTCGTCGTTGCCGCAAGGAAACTGAAACCTTACTTCGACGCACATCCCGTGACGGTCTTAACCGACCAACCATTGGAGAAAGCATTGGAAAAATTTGAGCAATCCGGCAGGCTCATCAAATGGGCAGTAGAGCTATCCGGCTTCGGCATTCAATACAAGCCGAGGCCCTCGATAAAGGGACAGCGCTATTTGTACTTCCGGCCGAGTGCACATATAAAGAAGAGCAAAACCCCGGAGTATGGGAAGTATACACCGACGGGTCCTCCACGACGAACAGCTCAGGAGCCGGCATCCTTATCATCAGCCCAAACGGGAACGAGTTTGAGTACGCCTTGAAATTTACCTTCTCGGCCTCAAACAACGAATCCGAATACGAGGCGGTGATAACTGGAGTTGAGTTAGCTAGAGCCGCCGGGGCGGAACATATCATTTTGAAAACAGATTCACTTTTAGTGGCTAATCAAATCAGAGGAGAGTACGAGACTCGAGACGACGGGATGGTAAGATACTTGGAAAGGGTAAAAGCTGACACTTCAAAATTGAAATCTTTTCAGATACAATGCATTCCCAGGTCTGAGAACAACCAAGCCGACGCTCTCTCAAAACTCGCCAGTTCAACCATCAAAAATGTCAGTCGAACCGTGCTGGTGGACATCAGGAACACCAAAAGCATTACTGAGACCGTCGGCATGGTGGGCGACATAGAGACCGAGATGACGTGGATGACTCCAATAATGAAGTACAAATTGACAAATGAGTTACCGGAGGACCGCAGTCTCTCGCAGAAGATAAAGAGGATCGTAGCAAGGTACTTGGTGTTTGAAGAAGAATTATACATGAGGTCCGTGGTAAGGCCACTCTTGAAATGTGTCGGCCCAGCCGACGCGGAGCTAATACTGACAGAAATTCACGAAGGCATCTGTGGTCATCACATGGGGGCAAGAACACTAGCCCACAAAGCTCTCCGAGCCGGCTACTTCTGGCCCACCATGCTTGAGGATTCCAGAACCAAGACCAAAAAGTGCAACAACTGTCAAATGCATGCTCCGGTGATACATGCACCTTCCCGAGACCTGCAGCCGGTACTTAGTCCCCTCCCTTTTGCACAGTGGGGGATGGATCTGCTAGGGCCATTTCCAACGGCATCCAGGGGAAGAAAGTACTTGATCGTCGCCGTTGACTACTTCACCAAATGGGTTGAAGCTGTGGCGGTACCTGCGAAGACCACGGCCGCCGTAAGAAAGGTAATCTGGGAAAATGTCATAACTCGTTTTGGGTTACCCCAAGTCATGGTATTTGACCACGGCCGAGAGTTTTGGAGTGACACAATAATGAACTGGTTGGAAGAACTTGGTATCAAATTTGCATACTCCTCCGTCGCCACCCACGAGCAACGGACGATGACGGAGGCAGCCAATAAAACAATCCTCAACGGTTTGAAGAAGAAACTTGAAGACCTAAAGGGAAGATGGGCCGATGAACTACCCGGCGTCCTGTGGTCCCTTCGAACCACGGAGAAAGAAGCAACGGGGTACAGTCCATTCCACTTAGTCTACGGGTCCGGCGGCCCCGCAATTGAAGCGGCGGTGCGAGCATTCGTAACGGCCACCTTTAACCCGGTTGAAAATGATGAAGGTCTGAGAACCTCCCTAGACCTGGTCGAAGAAAGTCGAGATACAGCACGCCTCAGCTTGGCAGTATACCAAAACCAGTTGAGAAGAGCCTACAACCGAAGAGTCCACAAAAGGGACTTGAAAGTAGGGGATCTAGTCCTACGAAAGTCAGCCGCCACCAACAAAGGAAACATTCATGGTAAATTAACGGCCAACTGGGAGGGTCCCTACAAAGTGGTTAAAGAAATGAGGCCGGGTACATACCGGCTGACCGACATAGAGGGTGTGCCTTTGATGAGCCATTGGAACACTGACAACCTAAGGAAGTACTTTGTGTAGCGGCGGAGGTGTCCAAACCCATTGTGGGCACCCCAACGCGTGATATTATCTAATGAAGAATCATCCAAGTTTTCCATCAAAGTGCTTGTCCTCTCCATAATCGTTTCGAGGTAGACGCCGACGGTTAAAACCGGGCAGTCACCCCAAGAAGTAGAAGAAACGTATACTCAGTGCAGTTGAGACGCAATTCTAGCCGCCTCGGCCAACCGAAGGCCCGGCAGAGGAAGCGATCAATATGTTTACAGATACGCTAACATGTTCACAACGGCAGTTGGGAATCGCAAATCGGACGCCTCGGCAAGACCGAGAGTGAAAGAGGAAGCGACAGACATGCCAACATGTTTAAAGACGTTAAGTACAGTTGAGACGCATTCTAACTACTTCGGCCAACGCCGAAGGTAAAAACAGAAAAGAAAAAGAAGCGCTCAATTAATAACGCAAGAAGACAAGTGGAAAATCCGCTAACATGTTCACAACGGCGGTTGGGAATCGCAAATCGGACGCCTCGGCAAGACCGAGAGTGAAAGAGGAAGCGACCAACATGCCAACATGTTTAAAGACGTTAAGCCCAGTTGAGACGCATTCAAACTGCCTCGGCCAAAGCCGAAGGTAAAAACAGAAAAGAAAAAGCGCTCAATTAATAACGCAAAAAGACAAGTGAAGAATGGTGATCAAAACCCCGGCAAAACCGAGGGCCAGTAAGACAAACTTTATTAAAAAAGATTACAAGGAGAATACAGACGACGGCCGTCCCCATAGGGATAAGCCGAACACAACCTACCAAAGTTTTTACGAAAAACACAAGGAAAGGAAAAGCAAAAGGTTACAGACATGTCAATAAAGCGCCAAAAGATGGCAGGGAAGCAAGGCTTAATAATTGGCCCCCGAACAGCTAAAGCTATCCGAGATGCCGGGTGAACCTGGTGACAACCGCCCGTCTCCCTATGCCTGTTGCTGCTCGCCACCGGCGACATCAGCAGTATCATCCTTGGTGGGTGACCCAGAAGATGACTGGTCAGCCTCAGCTTCAGCTGCCCTCATTCTCTCAGCCTCCTCATGGGCCGCCTTCGCAACTTCAGCACGAACCGCTTTCTCCGCAGCCTCCTCCTCCTCTTTCTTCACCTTTGCCTCCTCAGCGGCCTTCGCCTCCGCGGCCTTCTCTTTAGCTTCGAGCTTGTCATCCAACAGCTCGTCAAATTTTTGCCACGGAAAGGAGCCATCAAGAAAGAGCTCCCCTATCACTTCCCTGGCCGCTTCTTCGGCCAAGTTCCGGTATTGGGCGCACATGTTAGGGAGAATCTCGCCTTGGAGCTTCTCAATGTCCTCCTCCCTCTGGGCGATGACAGCCTCTTTATTCCGAACCACCTTCCCCTGGGCCTTAAACATGGACTTCCATTCGTCCCTCTTCTTAGCATTGAAGTCGGCGACCTCCTGAAGCTTGTTACGCTCCTCCAGCAGCTTAGCAGTTTCAGCCGCCGCAGCCTCGGCCTTGGCTCTCTCAGCGAGGACTACCTTTTCAGCGTCCTCCCTAAGTTTTCTCTCAGCATGGACTGCCTCTTCGGCCTCAGCCTTGGCCCTCTCAGCTTTCTTCTCCGCAGCAGCGAGTTCAAGCCTGAGCCGCTCTAGCTGTGGGGCAGCTTCAGCCATGGTCTTTTCTTGCTACACAATGAGAGCACCGGCCACATCAGCCCACTTCGACAGCAGCCTGGCCAAACTCAGGCCCTCCGACCTAATCTGGGCGTGGGTAGGCTTCGGGAAGGAGGAGACAACGCTGGCATCTTTACCACCCGTCTGCACAGGACGCTTCTCAGCACGCCGATCAGCAGTGTGTCCGGCAGACGAAGGCGGTTTATCTACAAAAAATTCAATCAAGGCATCTGTGTCAACATTCATGGACATACCAGAAAGCCTGTCATCAGGAACGCCTAATGAACCGGCCAAATCTAAGCTACAGGTTAAATCTGTACCAAGCTTGGCCTTCTTGGCCGGAGGATCCATTTCTTTGCCGGAGGAGTGAGCGGCGTGCAAGAGCAGGCAAAGCAATGACAAAGCGCAATGTTAGCGGTCGTCTCTTTTCTCTTACGAAAGAGAGGAGACTCATCTGCCACGGTGACCTCATCCTCGGCAAAAATATCGACGATCTCCACCGTCACCTTTTGGACTGAAGGGAGTGGAGGTGGAACTGATGCCGACGCCGTCGCCGCCGAAGACTTTGTTTTCCGCGTTCGGCGCAAAGATGTTACCAAAGAACCTTCGCTGGGCGCCGACGTATCTAAGCCCTTCAGCTGCTGATCCATGAGATCATTCGGCGCCGGTCTACGATCACGGGGCTGGGCCTTAGGATGCAATTCAGCAACGGTCTTGTCTTTGGCAAGCCCCATTCTCCGGAGGATATCCTCAGACAGGTCTGGGTCAAAATGGTCTGCAAAAGGAACGAAACAAGAGTTAGTGAAAGAAATAAATCAAAGTTCAAGAAACAGAAACATTAAAAGCAGAATGGGCCTCACACCGACCCCACTCACCCCGTCCGAGGGCCGGTATGAGGCCGACATGGCAGAGCAGCTCATCCTGAAGAATGATCTGCGTCGGGGGAATCCATCTCTTCGGCACCCCATTCTTCTCCGCCTCAAAAATGACCTCATCGCAGACTTCTCATTCGCATTAAGAGGGACCTTGCTGGCGTCCATCTTAAGCTTACTCCGGGTGACCCATTTGTCGTGCTCCGCCTTACTCTCGCACCGCAAATTCACTTGGTGCTGGAAGGACCGGGGCAGCGGATAGTCATCCGGCACCTCAACGTACACCCACCGCTCCTTCCAGTCCTTGCAGGAAGAAAGCTTATCAACATAGACGTACCCCGCCTCCGTCTGAACGCTGTACCATCCAATGCGACCAGGGGCTGACGGCCGAAGGTGATGAAGCCGGCGGAATAAGTTAACCGTCGGGACCTCCCCCTTGAAGAGGCAGAGCCACACAAAGCCGACTATAGTCCTAATGGCCAACGGGTGCAGTTGGGCCACGGCGACGTTCATGGCTCCAATTATGGCCATAACGTATTCATTCAGCGGAAACCGGAGCCCGTACTCCAAGTGACGGATGTATACGCCGATGCAGCCCTTGGGAGGGCAACATACGGCCTGACCCTCCTCAGGGATAACAATTTTGTATCCCCTGCCGAAGTGGAAATGGCCCTCGAAAAGCGTCTCGCCAGAACAACTGGCAAACTTGTGGGTCCAAGCACGGTCAGGGCAGACCTTACAGGCGTCGCCGTGATCCATGATGTACTGCCTCCCCTCATTAGGACGAGTCCTTCCAACATCATCACCGTCATCATCATCATCATCATCATCCTCCTCCCATTCCTCCAAAACTCTTGGATCAACCTCAGGAGAAGGAGACCTAGGACCTCCAACGTTCAACGGAGTGACAACCAATACCTCCTCCTCATCAGAACGCGACGGGGAACCCCCCGGCGCAGGCTTACTAGGTCCGGCACCAGCAGAAGACATGTTCACAACAAAAACTTAAACAATTGAAAAGTTGGAAAATTTGTTTGTTTACCTTGGGAAGAGTGTCACGCCGAGTAACGATTCTGAAGATTAGAAGAGAGAGAAGCCCTTTGAAAAGTTTAGAGAGAAGAAAATTTTAGAGAAAATGAAATTGGTGGCCAATTTCAGGGGCTAACTGCCCTATTTATAGAGGAAAGCCCATGAAGAAGGACCAATCAGGGCACAGCCCATGAAACGTCAGCCAATCAGCAAACAGACACGTGTCAGACATGCAACCATGGAATGTCAATCGTCGCAACAGTTGAACGTCAATCAACGCAACAGGGACCAAACGTCTTCAACACGCCCCTTCATATCTCTCTGCCTATCCATCTTCCTCAACAAACTCCTAAGTATCCGTTCTCCGCCGGCCACTTGATCAACCAAGCCAGATAGCACCGGCCGGGGCAATCGTAAAAACAACCTAAGCACTCTCCACCCTGGTCTCGGCCAGCGTCATTTTCTTTTCCACATCGGATGTCCATTACACAACCATGTGGAGGGGGGATATGGTACGGCCATAACATGACCAAGCCGAGGTAGAAGAAGCCGGGGCAGAAAATTTTTCAAAATTGCGCAGAATACGCTCAACACTCATCGAAGGTCCATACCACGGCATAGACTACGCTGGGGGCAAATTGATGGGGCATATTCTGCACCCGCTGACCGAGTCAACATACTGAGCAAGGTCAAAGATATCCAAAGCAAAGTCAACACCTTGGACAACCTAGCCAACGCAGCCTGTCGGCCTGTCACTTGGGTCCCGGCTAGGACAACTAGCCAGCCGGGGCACATATCCGCGTACTCATATCCAAGACCCCTCGGCGGCGAGTCAACAGGGCCCGCCGGCCTGCCATGGGTCCCTCGGCCGAGGGTAGATCAGTCTTTCCACCTGCTAGCCACTTGGCCACTTGGCCACTACGTGACAAAAGGTAAAAGCCTATAAATACTCCTCAACCCTCATTGAGGAAAGGATCCACAATTTAACCTAAACACCTCATAATCTGGTAATATCTTCCTTATCTCTCTACAATATATAATTCGCCAAGTAGCACACAACTTCTCTCTTTAAGTTTACTGACTTGAGCGTCGGAGTGAGTACGCTCGGCCAAAGCCGAGCCCTCAGTTTGTTCACTGTTTCAGGAGACCGAAAGGAGGATTCAATCGAAGACGTCATTCTACAAGCCACGAGTGGTAACAAACATCTGCTCCGTAATTACACCCGGAACAATTTGTATATATGTAAACTCTAAACTGAGATATTATTACAAATTACAAATAAAATAAAGCATAAAAATCCAATCTTAAAGAAAAAAAAAAAATTTAGAAAAATGGCATTGCCTGAAATTATATGCTTAAAATCAGTGTACAATAACAAATACTTGCGTTATCGATATGAAAACATTCAAACTCATGGCCTTCTTCAATTTTCCGGTGACAAAGCTTCGGTTGGATATGCCCAATTCGATGTTGTTCCAGCTCGATGTGGAGATGGCCTAGTCCACATCAAATCGCGATATACTAATATGTCCTTAGTCAGATAACACTTTATATACACTCGTAAATTTTTAAATATGAACTTACGGAGTAATATTTATGTTTTATTTTATATGAGTAGTAACCATACATATTTGAAATAGTTCCACGCTCGTGTCCTACGAATCCCAAATTAAATTTTGGGATATTCTATCGTGTAGTCGGGAATTATGATCGGTCAAGCTTTATTCGTTCAAAAAGCTTTGACCAACCATAACTACTGGCTACGAGTTCAAAAATTGGTGATTTTTTTTTTCAAATTCAAGGCCTTGACGAGATAATTGGTTTGAAAAAAAATTGCCGTTTTCTGAACTCATAACAGAGAATTATTGTCGGTCAAAGTTTTTTTGGGAAAAACGAAGGGTACACCTTAGAAAACGAAAAAGTTCAGGGCTACACGAGAGAATATTCCTTAAATTTTAATAGTGACATGAGAATATGAGTTATATGTTGTCATTGTTCATTTTTTTAGGTGGTCGCCTAATCATTATTGGATAACGCCGTCGGCGGATGAACCAAATGAGAACAAAGGCGAGTGGTCATGTACGTTGTTCAAGCCCATAATCATAGAAGACGGTGCAACCAAAAAGGCTAGACTTATGCACGTCCAACTCGGCCATTACGCGTGCCTATGGCGAATAGGAGAGCCATTTGATTCGTGTTTGTTTGCAGGATCGAAGGACACTGACCACGACTCATGCGACATTTTCAACATTATAGACTGGTCATCCGCTCTGAAATTACCTAAAAATGTGGCATTTAAGGGAGATAACGGAAAATACATAGGCGCATTCTCACATAACGGAAGGCCGTGTTTTCAATTTTCGTTTGATGACCCTAATGACCCGAAGGTTGCGCAAGAAGTGTTTGGTACTCGTGATGGTTCCGTGTATATAAAATCGAAGTTTTATGGCAAGTTTTGGAGGCTTGACAAGGATGATTTAGTTGTGGCGGACGTAATTGAGCCTAATAATATTGATAATCATGCTAGTGCAATGTTTAGGCCTAATGTGATTGACCTTAACGTTGTGGCTCTATTAAATATGTCTAAGACATGGTTCATTAAACGGTACACTTCGAAGGGGTATAAGGACTTGTTGAATGCCGCTACTCAATCTGTGGATCGCTTTGCTACATTAGAGGTCAAAGACTTGGGAAAATGAAGTTGGTAATGGTTCATGGGTTAAGTATTATTTATCATCTTAATTTGTTTAGTAATAAAGGTTACTCAAAACCTTCATCTTGATTGTAGTATTTATGGTGTTCAATCATTCAAAAAAATGGTTATTTTCTGCTTCACGGCTCTGTTTGGTAAAACTAGTTGAAATGATAGTCGAAAATTGAAAAGTTAACTGATCACCTAGAAAACATGACTGATAATTAAGTTAAGATAGCTGAAAGTTAGGAGTAATTAATAAGGTAACTAACTATATAAAAATTGTTGACAAACGAGCTCAAAAGTTAGCTGATTTTTGGTAAAATGACGAAAAAAAGGATATGATTATTTAATATTACAGTTTTGTTCATTTAAGTTTACTTAATGTAGTTGCTATTTCATATACAAGACTGATCCGAGCAACCGTCCGTATGATTTACGGACGTTTTTTGTCGCGGGACCCTAAAATCTCGAAAATCGTGTATTATACACTTAAATTTTGGCAGTTTGGGAAGTCTTACCGAGTCATGTTTGTTTTCCTACAGTTGACACGCTTCATGAGTTACCGTATTCGATTTCTACCCTAATAACAAGTATTTATCTATTTTTAAGGAGCAATCGATTTTCGTTTCAGACTCATTTATCGCGTACTGGCACCATCAAATATCCTCTATTGTTTCTCAAAAATTGTGTGGATGCTTTACCTGACCCGAGAAACAATTCCTATGATTTACGGACATTTTGTTTCGGGACCCTGAAATCCCGAAAAACGTGCATTATAAACTTCAATTTGAGCCGTTTGGAAGGTCGTATCGAGTCATTTTTCTTTTCCTCCCAGTTTTTCTACAATCCGTATGATTTACGGACATTTTTGTTACCGTATTCGATTTTCAGCTCTAAATAAGAAGTTTTCATCTATTTTTAAGGCGTACTTGATTTCCGTCAAAAACTCGTTTATCGCGTAACGACAACCTCAAATGTCCTTTGTTGCTTTTCAAAATTTGTGTGGCTGTTTTATCTTACCCGAGGAACCGTTCGTACGATTTACAGACATTTTTGTTCCGGGACTCCGAAATCCCGAAACCCGAGTATTTGAGCCGTTAAAGAGGTCTTACCGAGTCATTTTTGTTTTCCTCCAAGATTTTATACCACATGTCAACGTTCGCTTCATGAGTTATCGTTGTCGATTTTCACCCCTAAATAAGTAGTATTCATCTATTTATAAAGAATATCCGATATTCGTCCGAAACTAGTTTTTCGCATACCGACACACTCAAATGCCTTATGTTTCTTCTCAAATTTGTATGGTTGCTTGATCTGACCCATGGAAACCGTCCATATGATTTAAGGACATTTTTGTTCCGGAAACCTTAAATCTCGAAAACCGTGTATCATACACTTACATTTGAGCCGTTTGGAAGGTCGTACCGAGAACCTTAAATCTCGAAAACCACGTGTCAGCCGTCAGGGATCGCTTCATGAGTTACCGTATTCCACTTTCAGCACTAAATAAGAAATATTCATCTATTTTTAAGGCGTACTTGATTTTCGTCCGAGACACGTTTATCGCGTACCGGCACCCTCAAATGTCCTTTAATGCTTCTCAAAATTTGGGTGGCTGTGTTATCTGACCTGAGACATTTTTGTTCCGGGACCCTGAAATTCCGAAAACCGTGTATTATACACTTAAATTTAAGCCGTTTTGGAGGTCGTACGGGGTCACATTTCTTTTCCTCTCATTTTTTCGACCACGTTTTAGGGGTCATTTCATGAGTTAGGCGTATCTAAATTTCGTCCGAAACTCGTTTATCGCGTACCGGCACCTTCAAATGTCCTCTGTTGGTTCTCAAAATTTGTGTGGTTGCTTTATCTAACCCTAGAAACTGTCCATATGATTTAAAAACATTTTTGTTCCGGGACCCATAAATCCCAAAAACCGGTGTATTATACAATTATATTTGTGCCGTTTGGGAGGTCGTACAGGGTCATGTTTCTTTTCCTCCAAGTTTTTACCACGTGTCAGGGTTCTTTCATGAGTTATCATATTCGATTTTCAGCCCTAAATAAGTAGTACTATTCTATTTTTAAGGCGTATATGATTTTCGTCTAAGACTCGTTTATCGTGTACCGGCACCCTCTAATGTCCTCTATTGCATCTCAAAATTTGTGTGGCAGCTTTATCTGATCCGAGAAACAATACGTAAAAATTTCGGACATTTTTGTTCCCGGACCCTGAAATCCCGAAAACCGTGTATTATACACTTAAATTTAAGCCGTTTTGGAGGTCGTACCGGGTCATTTTTCTTTTCCTCCCAGGTTTTCTACCACGTATCAGGGGTCGCTTCATGAGTTACCATCGGGTCGAATCAATCGGGTCGGGTTGATTTTTACAGGTCTATTAATACAAGTTTCCTTTTTGTATAAGATAATATTTTAATTACTAAAATTTTAAATGTTTTTATATACTTGTAGAGGGTAATAATAGGAGCATAAATTCTTATATAAGACGGGAGTATCCATCTCAATAAACTTAAAAGTATAATGGTTAGATATTAGCAAATAACTTTATTTATCTATACAAATGAGATGTTATTTGACCCGTTTTAATTTTAAGAAGTATATATATCGATGCCTTATGCCTAGATATTAGCAAAAAATCTTTCGTATCTATGCAAATGAGATGTTATTTTGCTCATTTTAATCTTTACAGATATATCAGTTTTAAGAGAAACTAATCGTAAAATGAGACATGTCTCGTAAAATTTAAAGAGAGTCGGTAAAATCATAAAGTTGCATAGCACGTTGTTTCCATTGTATTGTAACAATGTCGTTGTCACATGATTGGTTGTATATATGACTCATCATATACAATAATTCATTATGCATAAAACGTGACGGAAAATATGTGGTTATCTTACAATATGTTTGTAATATAAGTTTGCTAAACAACCTCCTCTAAATCCACCATTATTATCCAAAGAAATATCAAATATATTGAAATTATTATCAAATACTCCGATCCGTATTACTTAATCAACTTTCAATGGCTTGCGGATGTCCGACTTACAAGCTTTACTGCAAAAGGAAGGGAGCTAGTGATGAGAAAGATTATTGTGTCACTGTTCGAGATGACAAATTGTGTCTTGCACTTCCAAGTAACTCTGATCCTGCCCAGGTAATTTAAAACCGTCTTCGACTACTTAAATTATTTCCGTCTTTACCGTTATTCTTGCTTAAAACCATCTTAACCTACTTACAGCTACCTATACCTGGCAAATGGGTTAATCAGGTCGGGTCAACTCGGTTTTGTTGAATTTGGGCCAGATCAAGTGGGTTGATACCAAGTTATTTAAGGATAGCGGTCAGTGTGCGATAATAAACATTCTGGTCGGCTCAATTTGGTTTCGATTCATATAAGTCATTTATTCAGGTGCGGGTCGGGTTCGGGTTATTCAGGCAGAGTATATAGCCTTTAATTTTAAGCTATAAGTAAAAAATGAACCTCAATGCATTAAAAAAGGTCATTTTAAACTTAAGACGATCTCAAATAAAATTTCGGGGTGTAATTATTTGTTTTCCATCTTGTTTTGTGCTTCATTTTCTCATGGTTTGTGTTTGTAGTTGTGGCAAAAATTCGAGAACCGGCACTCTGGATTTATGCTGGTTAATAAAGCCACCGATAAGTCCGTTAAATACGAAGGTCAAGGTGATGAGGTAACTTACCGTTAAATCTTTTGTTTTTCTCAATGCATTCTGCTTTTATCTTTTTTTTTTTTTTAATTATTTGATCCGTCTTTAAAAAGATTTTGTGTTTTCCATGTAATGAAGTTAATATTGGTGAACAAGCCTATTTACGTTGATAAAACGGTCGTGTGGGATGAAAGTGAAGATATAAAATCGGGATATAAATATATAAGGACACAAACCGATCATAACATGGTTATGGATGCTTGGGAACGCGAGGTCTCGGATGGCGCGAAAATTTCAATTTACCCTGAGAAGAAGAATGCCAATGATAAAGACAATCAGCTCTGGAAATTCGTCCTCGCATGTAAGACATTTTATTAAATAAAACCGTTGTACAATGTACGACATTAAATCGTTATTCTATTGATTTACTAACATAATTAAATTGTTGTTTTGTCGAATTGCTTAATTGCAGGATTCTGATTTTGTATGAACTCGACAAGAAGATTGTTGGATAATTGGCAGTCTATTATTATTAAGATTAAATGTATTCCTATTTGGCATAATAAAAAGCATTATATACAAATTGATGCGACACCGAATTGTATTAGTCACTAGTACTTGACTATGTCTAGTGTTATGTACTCCGTATGTGTATTGTATCTTCATGTAATAATAACAAGCATTCGTACTAACGGATGTGAGTAATGTTTTGATGGAATGTTTGTATGACTATATTGTTACGGCCTAGAATTGTCTAAAACCGGAGCTGTGTGTTAGGCTCCGGGCCCGGGTCCCGGACACTGGAAAACGAAATATATGTATATTTTGTTCACTTTATTCGATAATAACAATAACTGATTCAATTAACCAAAATTCAAAAGGTATACAAATACAAAACAATGCAATATAAGTATCACAAGTTTTATCAATGGCCCACATTAATGTATTAATAATATCAGCTAGTCTTGCTATAAACTGATATATCCGTTTATAGCTAAAGACGGGTTAAATGTCTTAAAAATGGTGATATTTTTTGTCCCCACCATTCCACTTGTTACTTGTCTTATTATGAACTAGTATTGGTGTCCGGCTTCGCCCGGGCTACCTCTACTTACCATTAAATTTTCTTTTCATTAAATAAAATTACTTAAAGTTGCATAACCCATAAATTTATCATTAATATATTTTTGTATGACATATCCTAAAATTACGATTAAATAAATTTTGAGACAAATTCACTACTCCCGCTATTAATATTTTACTCTTATTAATGGAACAATAGTAATAACATTTCACTACTTGCCCGTAATCATTATTACTTTCACTACTCCCGCCGTAATTATTGTTACTGTCACTACTGCCGCATTAATATTGATAATTTCACTACTCCCGACTTTCACTATTGCCGCATTAATATTGATTATTTCACAATTCCCGTTGTTGTTTCTACCACTTTCACTAATCTCGCTGATAAAATTGTTAATTTTACTATTCAAATGAGTGATTACTATCATATAATTATATATGTCCAATGTTACTACAATTCTTTTCTTTACTGACGAAATTACTTTTACTACTTAGGCATGCAATTTTAAGAGAATTATATATTTATATAAATATATTACATATATGCATTCAATCAAATCGAAAGAATTATGCAATAATATATTTTTGTATGTTAAATAATTAACATTTCTATACATATAATAAACTATAAAATTTAATAAAATTGCATAGATTTTAAATTTAATATATAATTTTATGATGATAATAATTAATACCATAAGTGTACATGCTTATACTAATTAATTATTTTATTTTAAGGAAATTGACCATCTTCTAGTTTTTTATAAATATTTAGGAAAGTTACCAAGCATCTTTTTTCTTTCCTTGAAATTGACCATCTTAATTAATTATTTTATTTTAAGGAATATGACCATGATTTAGTCTCTTACAAATGTTTAGGAAAATTACCAAACTTCTATATAATTTAGTTTTAACCCAAACTATATAATATTTGCATTGAGATCCCTTAATCGGGTCCATCACACGGTGCTAGTGATTTAAAACTATATAGTATAATTAATTTGTATAACTTTCTTTAATTACATTGAAGTCCCTTGATTTTTGGAATTAATATATAGTATTGATATGGTATTGTATTTGATTCGTTTTTAGTTATAAACGGATATGTTTCGTCTAAAATGAGGTTTAAAGTAGTGGCGCATTCACAATATGAATGTGATGTTACTGATTTATGATAGCTAGGTATCACTGAAATATAGCTATACGTTGGATACGTGAAAACAAGCTCGTCCCCTGGTCTACCACCAAATATCCCTATCGCAAGTTTTATCGATGGTCCACAATAATGTATCACAATCTCAAGGACGTGTTCTATTGAAAGTAGATCTGTTAAAAGATGACCGACCTGAAAAACTGATCGAAATCCGTCTGAAAATAACTCGCTTTTTTCCAATCCGAAAACGACCCGACCTGATAATAACTCGCATATTTGGGGTTAAGACACATCAAACCCGTGACCCGACCTGAAAATAGGTAAATTTATTAAAATTTTATATTTAATGCAACAACAACAACATCAGAGCCTTAATCCCAAAATGATTTGGTGTCGGCAGACATGAATCATCCTTTAGAATCGTCCATGGGTAAACGCACACCTAAATGCGAAAAAAAATAGAAAAGAAAAAGAGAACAACAAAACTACAAAAGGAGTGAAACATAATTTAATACAAATAAAAATTAACATAAAATGAAAAAAAAAATCAACTTTAATTTTTTTGAACAAAATATGCTTATACTTATTTTAAAGCATAGTTTTATTATTACATGATTAATCACTCGAATGATTACCATACAAATATAGTCGCTGCTTGTCATGTACTGATATTTCGTATAACGTTGTGATATTGAATATACTATGGAAAAAGTGTTTACTCTTACTAACAACATGTATTACACATTTTCACTAAATAATTATAAAAATTAAGAATAATTATATGTTTATAATTAAAATTAAAGAAAATAAATATTTTTAAAATGGCGTTAATAAAATTAAAGAAAATAAAATACTTTTAAAAAAATTTAACTTAAAATTTTTTTGAATAAAACATGCTTATACTTATTTTAAAGCATAGTTTTATGACATGATTAATTACTCGAAATTGGGCTCCATATAAATATGGTCTACTCTTAGAATGGTTGTTCCTATTTTAGACATTTTTTTCCGTATAAATGCCCTACTGTAATGGTGATTCTGACCACTGGGGGCACCGGCCAAAGTAAATCTAACATTTCTGAAGATTGGACGGAGGAAGTAGTTGTACAATTATATTTAGGGTGATGATATAATTCTATTACAAAGGTTTATGTAATAATAAACATATTTGTACGAACATCAACAACAACATCATACCCGCCTTAGTTCAAAATAATTTGGAGTCGATTTACAATCCTGAAATGAATCATCATTTGGAACCGTCTGGGGTATCCAATTGGGCTCGACAATATATCAGTAAGTGGATCATACATTCAATGTACTACCACCAATTTTTAATTTCTGAGCATTATAATAAAGTTTTTGAGTTTTGTTTTAAAAATTATGACTTTTACTATAAACTTTCTGAGTTCATTCACTAAAACATTAAGCTCAAAAAATTTACAATAAAACTCAAAAATATTACATATAAACTTCGTTAAATTTGGGCTTTGACGAAAAAATTAAAATGTTAGTTATAAACTTTAATAAGCCCAGAAAAATACACATATGCTCAAAAACAAATAAAGTTTGAGGTAATAAGCTCAGAAAAAATATAGATATGTTCAAAAACAAATAAAATATGAGGTAATAAAATGTATATGGGTAACATATTTCAAACATAGGATTTTAGTTTTTAAAAATTGGATTATGTCCACCATTGATTCAGTGGTTGAATATTATGCATTTTAAATTTATTTTTAATCCAACCTAATCATTAATTTAGAATCATTCATATAGTTAAATTTATACATTGACTCTTCTAGAACTTTAAACTTCTACAATAGTGCTCAGTATGTAAGCTGAATGTCAAATTGTCTAATCTTAGTTTCTGAAAGATAGAGGTTATTACATGCTTAGAACTACACTTAGTTTCTGAAAGAAAAACTACATCATACATATTATTATTATACAACATCGCTTTGAGTTTATTGATTGTAGGAGCAAGCGAATCATTAAAACCCTACAATTCTACGAGATGAGTCTCATTTAGAGTGAGGGGATTGATCTGGCTCAATCCTCGCAAAATCATCCTCTTTGACATCAGAGTCAGAACTAGAAACCATCATGTCATCATTATGAATAGCCAAATGGAAAGAGCTGCCTCCGAGTTCCAGGTAGTATATAATACTCCCTCCATACCACACCAAAGATAACAGTTGATTTATCACATTTGTCGAGGCATGTTTTGTAACGTGAATAACTTTAGTTACACACTATTAAAAATTATAAAAAATTGATATTCTTATGCATTCATGACAATAAATCTAACAAGATCTCACATGACTATATTTTGTCTTATAGATTAAGAATAGTATCAAAGATTCCCTACGACCATGAAGAATGCCAAAATCAATTGTTACCTTTGGTGTGATATGGAGGGAGTATAAAACAACAATAATAGAGTACTTTAAGTAAACTGCATAAGAATGTCAAACCGTCTTAAACTTCTATAATAGTGCTCAGTATATTTTCATTTTTCAATAATAAATTTGCCAATGTTAAAATTAGTAAGACATTCAAACTTGAATGGTTAAACGAATGTTGAAGAAAGGTAGTGAAACGTGCGATATCTATGGAAGTCGTTGATTCTTTGACTCGTTTTATCTTAAAACGGATACGGATATATCCGTCTTAAGAGACTTATTGATTTTTTTTTTTTTTTTTTTTTTTTTTTTTGCTACATCAAAATCTAAAGTCTAGGTCGGCCGGGAATTATCTCTTTAAAATTTAAGAGCCAATAAAATCATAGAGTTGCATGGCAAGTTTTTTCAATTGTAATGTAATGTCCATGTCACATTAGTACATAACCCGTCTTTTTATAGTATCCAAACAAGGAATGGTCCTTCCAACGAAAACCATATATGAAGATACACGAAATCGTTGTATAAGAGAATTACCGATAATGAAGATATTACTATGATTCTAAATCTGGCATTATCCCAAGAAAAATGACAATTCTTTTATATAGAATCCAATAAAGGAATGGCCCTCTCAACGAGAACCACATACGAAGAAATTACTATTCATTATGTAAAACGTGACGAACTATTCATTCATTCAATTAGGGTTTCATCTTACACTATATAAGTTACCTAAACAACCTCTCTAAATCCACCAACATACAAAGAAATATCAAATATATAGAGAGAGAGTATCAAATATTATTTATCAAATTTCAATGGCGGACGATTGCGGATGTCCAACTTCCTTTTACAGGCTTCACTGCAACAGGAAGGGGAAAGATGATGAGAAGGATTATTGTGTCACTATTCGAGATGACAAATTGTGTCTTGCATTTCCAAATGACTCTGATCCTGACCAGGTTTAAAACCGTCTTTCCAGTTATTCTTGTTTAAAACTGTCTTAAACTACTGACATTATATATAGTCTTTAATTTAAAGCTATTAGTAAATAATAAACCTCATTGCATAAAAAAAAAGATATTCTACGTGATAACCTCGTGTTTTTTTATTTTCTACATAGTAACCACGTTTTTAAACAAAACGTCTTTGACTAGTCATAATTCACGATTAAAACTTCTGAACGCGGCGATTTTTTTCAAATAAACTGGTTTTACGAGATTTTTGATCTGGAAAAAAAAAAGATTTCAGTATCTAAACTCGTGGCAAGAATTATGGCCAGTCAAACTTTAAACTTTGACTAACCGTATCTCTTTGTAGCGTATTCCGAAAGCGACATTTATTTTTTCAAATTAACCGCGTTAATGATATCTTTGATTTGAAAAAAAAATCGCCGCTTTCGGAACTCATGGCTGTGAGTTATGGCCAGTTAAAGACGTCTTTGGTGAAAATGCGGTTATCATGTAGAAAATAAAAAAAAAATACGGAATTACCACGTAAAATATCCAAAAAAAAAAACATTTTAAACTTAAGACGGTCTTAAATAAAATTTTGCAGTGTCATTATTTGTTTTATGCTTCGTTTTCTCATCGTAGTTGTGGCACAAAGATGAGAGGGGCAGCTGTGGATTTATGCTGGTTCATAAAGCCACTAATAAGGCCGTTAAATATGAAGGTCAAGGTGATCAGGTAACTTAACTTATTATCCGAGCTCATATATATTTGTTCTAAAAAATACTATACTTGATTATGAAAAATTTAACTTTATGAAAAATTATTAAAGTTCGTCTCAATAAAATCCTTGAAATTTTGTACGAGTAATGCGACTCATATATCGTGATTATTGTTGAATATAATTATATAAAGAAGGATTTGTGTGTCATATATAATGCATGCATGCAGTTGGAATTGGTGTACCAGACAATTTGCCCTGAGAAATCGGTGTTGTGGTCTGAAAGTGGAGATATAAAATCAGGATATAACTTTATAAGGACACAAAACAATGTTAATATGGTTATGGATGCTTGGACCGGCAACATATTCGATGGCACTATCGTTTCAATTTTCCCCCAGAAGAGGAATGACAATAGTCCCGAAAATCAGCTCTGGAAACTCATCCTTGCATGTAAGCGACATTTATTAAATAAAATCGTTGTACAATGTAATAATGCTTGTACGACATTGAATGAGGTGTATTATCGTCTTATCGTTGTTTTGTCCAATTGTTTAATTATTGCAGGATGAAGGGTATGAACTCAAGACGAATGAAGATTGTTGGATAATTGGAATGAAGTCTTTTAAATTTAAATGTATTTTTATTTGGAATAATAAAAAGCGTCATATACAAATTGATGCGATAAAGTCATTAGTACTCGATTATGTCTTTGTTATGTATGTGTATTGTATTTTCCTATAATATTAACAAGCATCCATACTAACGTTTCACACTATATAATGGAGTATACATTTGATATACAATTTTTTTAAAAAAAATATGCAATTTGGAATAGTACATAATTAAAATCAATGAGAATTAATATGATTGAGATTTAACGTTTACGCTCATTTATTAAAAAAAAAAAAAAATTGGAAAAATTGTGAGCATCATATTAATAAATTCCCTCAAATAAATAGATACAAGAGTAAAAAGAATTTTGTATGATTTACTTATTTTCTTAGAAATAATAATATGAATTAAGTGATTTAATACAATTGAATCGAACCACTTATTTTAAAATGGAATTGTTTGCCTTATTATTCACTACTTTTAGCCAATTCTTAGAGTTGTTCCACTCAGTAAGGATCATCTGTCCCATTATTGTGTCCCATTGTGTGTGTCACTCCACTCACCTTTTGACATATCACTTGTTTCAAAATAAAATATTGCAATAATTATATTAGTTTGTTGATGTGTTAGAACATGATTGGAGTGGCACACACATTGGGACACCAAATGGGACAAAGGATCCCGACTCTATTCCACTACTCCTATTTTAGGCATGTTAAGAGCAAGTCCAATAGTGTAGCTTAGGGACCTGCTTGCAATTTCTAGTTGCTACACCATTGGAGAAGGTCATGAAGATTGGCTTGGCTTAAGCTTGTTGCAAGCTACTTGCTTATATGGCCCCACAATTATCAATCAACCAATAAAAAATATTTCAATAAATTTTTGATTTATTATTATTATTATTATATTTATATTATTCAACAAAATCTATTGCTGCTACTACTACCTCTAATTCTCTAAACGTATGGCTGCAATATAGCCTATATTTGTTCCATGTTAACAAACAATCCCCTAAGAGAATTTGCTTAAAAAAAGGCATGAAAGTGCAAGAAAAGATGTCGAGCGATACTTTGGAGTTCTTCAAGCTCGTTTTGCAATTGTCCGTGGAGCCGCTCGGTGTTGGCATAAATCTACGTTACATGATATAATGGATGCGTGCATCATAATGCATAATATGATTGTCGAGGCTGAGAGACATACATACTTAAGAAATTTTAATCATAGTGCTTTTTGGGAAACCGGTACTATTGATGTTCAACAAGGGCATATTGGAGATTTTCGAAATTTTCTTTCTATGGATGCATGCAAACATCCGAGATAGAAATTTTCATCACCAACTAAAAGCCGATTTAGTGGAACACATTTGGAAGTCATCCCATTTAATGGATTAACGGTGCTCCGCCGCAACAACTCATCAATTTTCTCGTATTTATTGTATGTTTTAATTAACAAAATAAAATTCATTAAGTTTTTTTTTTATGCTTATGGAAAAATAATTTGATATGTGGGTCCCATCAAGCTAGTATTAAAGCTAACTAAACCATTGGAATTGTTTACTAGTTTAGAATGGTTGTAGCTTGTGGATTTGCCAAGCTAGTTGATTGTTGCTTACCATTGTACTTGCTCTTAGAGCAACTTCAATGGTCCCATATAAGGACTTGCTTGCAATTATTATAAATTATCAAGCATGTTGCTTACCGTTGGAGTATAAAAATATGTTACCGCTTGTAAGCTGATCATGTAGCTTTGTCAAGCTACGTAGCTTGAAATGAAATACAGTAAGTAACTACAAAATAATAAAATAATTTATATTATAATATTTATATGTTACGTGGGGCCATTTAAGCTACATCTATCGTAGTATGCCATTGGAGGATGTTGTAGCTTGAAAGCATTGTTGCTTAGAAAAATAATGGGGTAAGACAAACTACAAAGTTTTGTAGTTTGTCATTGGAGTTGCTCTAAAAATAACGGATTTTTTCTATGGTACCCCTGTGGTTTATCACTTTGTCCATGGTACCCCTGTTTTTAAGAACTAGGTTTGGTGCCCGGCTACGCCCGGGCTACCTTTATTTAACATTTAAATTTTATTTTCTATGAAATGTGATTTCTCTAAATTTGGTTAACACATACATTTATAATTTATATATTAAAATTATGATGAGAGGTAAAATTAATCAACAAATTATGAGACACGTTCACCTCTCCCGCTGTTAATATTATTACTTTCACTACATCCCCTGTTAATACTATTACGTTCACTACTTCTTCGGTTACTGTTGTTTGTTTTACTATTCGTGCTATTTTTACGGTTAACCCGTTAGTTTTGTCAAGCTCGTATATTTAAATAAATTAATATTTTCTTAAAATCGAATTGTTAGTTAATTTTTCATTCTCTTTCCGTTGTTCTTACTGTTACTTTCATTAAATGTGTTGTGACTACTATTACTTTCACTTCTCCCGCCGTCATTATTTTTTCTATCACTACTCCCGCATTTATTATTGTTAATTTCACTATTCCCGTTGCTGCTTGTATAACTTTCACTACTCATGTTGCTATATATATTATTGTTATTGTTCCGGGTGTAAATCCAGAGCAGATGTTTGATACCACTCGTAGCTAGTAGAATGATGTCCTTGCTAGAATCCTTCCTGCGGTCTCCTGAAACGATGAACAAACTGAGGGCTCGGCTTCGGCCGAGCGTACTCACTCCGACGCTCAAGTCAGTAAACTTAGAGAGGTAAGTCGTTGTTACTTGGCTAAGAGTGTATTGTAGAGAGATAAGGAAGATATTACCAGATGAATAGTGGTTATTAGGTCCATTTGTGGATCCTTTCCTCAATGAAGGTTGAGGAGTATTTATAGGCATTCACCTTTTGTCACGTAGTGGCCAAGTGGCCAAGTGGCTCATTAGGTGGAAAGACCGTTTTACCCTCGGCCGATGGACCTGAGGAGGCTAGCCGAGGGTCTTGGATATGAGTACGCGGATATGCGTCCCGGCTGGCTAGTTGTCTGGCCGAGACCCAGGTGACAGGCCGATGGATTGTGTCGGCTAGGCTGTCTAAGTCGTTGACTTTGCTATGGATACCCTTGACCTTGCTCGATATGTTGACTTGGTCAGCGGTGCAGAATATGCCCCATCAGTTATTGTTGCTTTTACTACTCACATGGAAGGTTACTGTCATAATAGTTGATTATCTAGTTGTATTAGAGTTATATATTTAAATAAATCTGAAATATTAAATTAGAATATTATTTAAGAGTAATCATTATTATTTACTAATTAAATTACAAATCTAATGAATTATGGAATATTATATTTTTTGAAAATCTGAATTGATTTACTTACCTTTAAATAGTTTCCAAAATATAACATATACTTATATTATATTTATGTATGTTAAATAATTAACATATTTATATACTAATTAATACCATAAGTGGGACCCGTTTATTTAAGAAAACTCGCCATATTCTAATATTCTCTAAATTTATACTTTTAACCAAAACTATATAATATTTACATTGAAGTCCCTTGTTCAGGTCCATCACACGGCGCTAGCGATTTAAAACTATATAGTATAATTAATTTGTATAGATTTATTTAATTACATGGAAGTCCCTTGGTTTCTGGAATTAATATATAGTATTGATGTGTCTATGGTACCCTTGAGATTTGTTGTTTGTGCCAATGGTACCCTTGTTGGGTTATGGGCGTTAAATTAAGACTAACGGAGTTAGATTAAGGCCAATAACTTTTTTGGCAGGAAAATTTGTTTTTTAACAACTTTACTAAAAAATGGAGTTTGCACCAAATGCCCCCGAGGTTTGCAATATACCATTTTCTCATCCAACAGCTATTCATCATCTTCTTTTTCACTATAATAAACACATTCAACACCTCCATTGAACAACTTCATTCAAAGTTCATGTCACTAAAACCCTAATTAAATAGGAAAAATCAATGCATGTTTAAGGAAAATTACAATCATCAAATCACTATTAAGCATATAGAATATCATGTTAATTTTGGTTTGACGAAAAATTTGATAATCTATTTCGGAAAAAAATCGTACCTTTTTTATGAAGATAACCTTTGATGAGTAATCAACAACAAGGAAGAGATTTAATTTGCTTACAATCAAAACGAAGAAGATAAATTAAGGAGAAATTTTGTTGGATATGAATGAATTAAGGAAGAACTTTGTTGAAGGTGGAAAAAAAAAAAAAAAAAAAAGAGTACACAGGAAGCTTTATGGTTCTTTAGGGTTTTTGGTCTAATGTGTGTGATAAAAGAGGATAAAGGGGATTAATTAGAAGTATAAGAGTCATTAGGAATAGGTTTTCCTGCCCAATTGTGGACTACTAACGGAAATAGTAACGGCAGTGGCACACTAGGCACAAATAATGAACCTCAGGGGTACCATAGATACATTTTTAAAAAGAAGAGTACCATGGACAAATTGACAAACCATAAGGGTACCATGGGAAAAAAACCATAAAAATAAATGTTCTACTTCAATGGTGATCCTCACCACTGACCAAAGTAATTCTAGTAAACCAAAGTTATACATATGATTAAACTAAACTAATGAATTGGATCTTTATTAAAGTTGTTAGATTATGGGTGTAGTAGGTTGATTTTATCTCTCTTGTACCAGAAAAAATGGAATTGGATCTTTATTAAAGCTCACATTTTACCAGAAAAAAAAAGGGTTTTTCTCTCTTGTACCTTTAAATTTTTCACTTTTCTAAGCTGTACTCTCGCGTATCACAGATTACTAATTGTACCCCTAAACTTCAATCTACCATATTTCGTCAAATGTTGGCGTTAAGTGCCAACATGGCATACATGGAATTTCATCAATTACCTTATCAGCTCCTAATTTTTAATTAGTTTATCAATTACATCTGAATGTATCAATAATATTTTCAGTGGTCAACTGTTATTTCAACTAGTTTTACCGAAGAGAGCTAAACAAGGACTTATCCAATTATCTCGTTAAATTTAAAGAGGCACGTTTTTCCCATTGTAATGTAATGTTGATGTCAATGAGTACATGATTCATCATCTATGATAAATTCATTTTCCTTATGTAAAACGTGAAAGAAAATATGTGGTTATCTTAATTCTTACACTATATATAAGTGACCTAAACAACCTCTCTAAATCCACCATTAATTATTGTGTATCCAAAGAAAAATCAAATATATTGAAATTATTAAATACGGAGTATTACTTTTAACTTTTAATGGCTTGCGGATGTCCAACTTACAAGCTTTACTGCAGAAGAAAGGGAGAAAATGATGAGAAAGATTATTGTGTTACTGTTCGAGATGACAAATTGTGTCTTGTACTTCCAAATAACTCTGATCTTGCCCATGTAATTTAAAACTGTCTTCGACCACTTAAATTATTTCCGTCTTCCTAGTTATTCTTGCCCATGTAATTCATGGTCTTTAAATTAAAATAAACTATCGATAAATGAACCTCATTGCCTAAAAAAAGCCATTTCAAACTTACGAGTTAAGACGGTCTCAAATGAAATTTCAGAGTACGTCATTATTTGTTTTTCAACTTGTTTTGTGCTTCATTTTCTCATGGTTTGTGTTTGTAGTTGTGGCAAAAATTCGAGAACAGACACTCAGGATTTATGCTGGTTCATAAAGCCACCGATAAGTCCGTTAAATATCAAGGTCAAGGTGATGCACTCCATGCATTTTGCTTTTGTCTTTTTTTAAAAAAAAAGAATTATTTGACCTGTCTTAAACTTAAGACGTATACATCCGTCTTTAAAAAGATTTTGTGTTTTTCATATAATGCATGCAGTTGATATTGGTGAACAAGCCTATTTATCTCGATAAAACAGTCGTGTGGGATGAAAGTGAAGATATAAAATCAGGATATAAATATATAAGGACACAGATCGATCCTGATATGGTTATGGATGCATACACGGGTATCATCGATGATGGGACCAAAATTTCAATTTACCCTGAGAACAAGAAAGTCAATGCTCCACCAAAAGAGAATGCAGATAATCAGCTCTGGAAATTCATCCTTGCATGTAAGACATTTTATTAAATAAAACCGTTGTATAACGTATGACTCTTATTTGCCACTTATTGTTGTTTTGTCGAATTGCTTAATTGCAGGATTCTGATTTTGTATGAACTCAACAAGAAGATTGTTGGATAATTTGTAGTCTATTATTAAATGTATTACTATTTGGAATAATAAAAAGCATCATATACAAATTGATGCGAGACGGATTGTATAAGTCACTAGTACTCGACGATGTCTAGTGTTATGTATGTATGTGTATAGTGTATTGTATCTTTCTATAATAACAAGCATCCATACCAATTACCAACGGATGTGAAGAATGTTTTAATGGCCGCTTAGTATGACTATATTTTTTTTTTTTTTTTTTTTTTTTTTTTTTTTTTTTTTTTTTTTTTTTTGATGACGAGGAGGTTGGATCCTCCCGGATCTGACCCCACCCCCTTAGGCGCCGTGTCTGTGAGTTCTTTTCCATGGGGATTATTCCTCTCAGGGCGTCGGTCAGGAAAGTGTTCATCTAGGGAATCGAACCCAGGACCTCGCAATTCCTCCTTAGGAGGCTTTGAGGTTACCCTGGAATTCCACTAGACTCACACATCTTGGGTTAGTATGACTATATTGTTGTGGCCTATATATCATGCTATTTATTCTCCTTTAAAACCGTCTTATACAACAATTATCTATAATAGATAGATCTATTAAATACCGCATTCACAATATGAATGTGATGTATGCTAGTAATGCCACGATGATTTATCCCCCCACAAGAAAGAATCGGAGACAATTATTAATATGATCGATCAATAGGATTCCCGATGGTTGACCGCTAAATTGATCAAGGACATCTTCGATTCAATGAAGTGAACTTAGTTTTGTTATTCACGCGATACTATTCTTTTGTCTTCATCTATACAAATAGTAATATTTAGCCCGTTTTAGCTATTAAATTGATATCTTCATCTTAAATAAGAATTTGTGATCCAAAATTGGGGGTCTATGTTCAGACTCCTAAAACATGTGGCCTTTAAAGGTGAAATGGGAAGTATTTGGGCGCCTATACGTAGAGGTGGCAATCGGGTCATTCGGGTCATATCGGGTCAGCATACCCTTTCGGGTCGAGTCGGGTTCGGGTCATTATCGGGTCGGGTAATTTTGGGTCAAATGATATATCGGGTCGGGTCGGTTCATTATTGGGGCCGATAACTTAATTGCATTACTACAATTTTTTTACCATTAAATTTAGTTTTGAACCTATTATTTGGTTTAATTACTTCATTACTAAGTCAAATATATCAATTTAAACACAAAATCACTTTCATTTTGATCAAAATTAAACTTAATAATTGTCGGATCATCAGTTTAATCGGGTCAGTATCGGGTTGGGTCAATATCGGGTCGGGTCTGGGTCGGTCACTGATTATCGGGTCGTGTCGGGTTACGGGTCGTCATCGGGTCAGGTCGCAATATTTCCGGGTCGGGGTCGAATCGGATCAGACTTGCCAACTCTACCTATACGTACTAAGAGTCCCATGCCTACAATTTGCGAATACCAACCAGTATGACCCGATGGCAACCCATATAATATTTACAAACCCGGATGGTACAGTCAATTTTCAGGTCACAGGCAAACGGAAAGTTCTGGCAGTTGGGTCAAGATGATTGGATCATGGCCGATGTTGACCGATAATGAGATAGTCGAGAATTTGGATTTAATATCCACTTTTGAAACAAAACATAAAAGAAAAGCTGTGATAGTATAGAATTTGTACACCTTTTCCTTGAGAATATACTCACCGTTATCCCAGTATGTCTCGAATAACGACACTGGTTGAAAAAATCACGATTATTTCAAAATGTATACACTCGAGTCTTATATATCCTTCCGTTCTCAAAACACTATACATGATTGATTCTAGTGGAACTTCGGAATAAATTTAGGCATGAGAAACATGAATATTACAGATTCTAAAGGGACTTGAAAGCTTTTGCCGCAAGCATCTGTATGTCGATACAACTTAACTGGTTACAAAAATCTACGGGGACAAGAAGCATCCCCACATAACCTGATTTTCAGCTTTGACACGAGAGAGCAAAGTAGGCATTTAGCAACATTGACTGAAAGACGGGTCAAGATGCCCTTGGCTGCTTAAACCATTGATCGAGAGACAGGTCAAGACGCCAATAGCCGCTCACTCCACATCAACAAAAATCTAGAGCATCACACAATTGAAAACATTAACCAAAATAGCAGTATACAACACCAAAGCATTTTGTCTTCATTAGTACACTTGTCGAGTGTTATACCATAATTTAGTGACACTTCCATAATCAAATATTCATGTCGACCTCAAAGCATTTCAAGACTGATAATTATTACTGCCATATTGACGATTTCATACGACGACTCATATCTTAAGAAGTTAAACCTTCTAATTTAAACCGTTGGATCTTATATGAGCTCCATATCTTAAGAAGTTAACGCTGCAATGCTTGTTGTGAAAAAGGATTTCGTAAGCTGTTTACCACGTCTCCCACCCCACACAATAGATCTTAAGGGAAGTATCCAAAACAAACTGGTGCTTTAGTAAGATCTCAGGGTACATACCTCTAAATCTGGTAGAGGCTCATATGTCTTCTTCTCAACGGAGTCAAATACTGTTATCCCAGTGATTTTCTGGACCCCAAGTTTCATTGCAATAAGGTTCTGCAGCAAACAGCGCAATGAATCATTTCGTAACTCAAAAATAATCCATTTTACTGCCAATTGTCTCATAAATTAGCAATGTGAAACAAATACATTCAGCTGATAACAACTTCATCTGATTCTCAGAAATTGTGATGTTTCAGAGCGCAGATTTTGAGTTTCAGAGAACTCATTACCATTTGAAGACCAATTGGACTGAACGCCTGAATCTCTGGTAAAGTCTGCTCAAATGTATCAGATATCCAAGTTAGTAACAGGGATATCAAAATGTTCAGAAGACAACATAAATTTAAAAACAGAGAACCTGAGCTACAAATGTTTACAACTTTATGCAAAGGTCTAGAAATCAGTTGGGGAAGTAAACTGGTCATGGTTTTTCCTGGCTCAAAAATCTCACATTTTCACAGACAGCATTCTACTAGTTCCACTATATATTAGATCCTTGCCAACTTGTTCTGATATTAAATAGTAACTCTATGACTTAGAAGTGTCTTCGAGACTTCGACTCTGAGATATTTTCCTATTGGATTTATAACTGTTTGAATTTTAAAATCTCAAAAAAGGGATTCATATTTTTTAGCTGCAAAACAACACTTACCATTGTCTGTAGGCCATTAACCATGAATGCTCTCTCTCCATTGGTATCACCTGAAAACCAGATTTCAAACGGCCCCAAAGTCCTGTCTGTCTGGTTTGTGAGACTCAGTTGCACCTGAAACAGTTCGTCAAATTGTTAATTACCAGCAGAACATCATTCACGCCTATTCGGCTTACTATCCGCTTATCACCTTATATATTCTTATTTTAAATTACAGGATAGGTAAATTACTTGAATGACAAATGTAAAGAGAAGTTGACAATATTTTTTATCATCTATTTCATAACAAACTACTATCAACAAAAAAGGCTGCTTAATAGTGTGAAAAAATTACTCCTCTTTAAAGTCACTCTAAAGCCTCAAAAAGCGTCCTCACAAATCACTAGAAGTTCAGTTCAGAAACATCATTGGAAAAAATATTCACCTCGAAGGGCTCGTGCAAGATTATAGCCTGTGGAATTCTCACCACTTGCAAGTCAATCTCTTTGCGAGCAACAGGCTGTAAACAAAATTACATTAGATTCATAGGGAGGGCAAAGAAAATTTTATAAGAAAAATACTACAAAAACACTCTTGCGAGAATGGTGACATCCATAGAAAGTGAAATCTTATAACCAGCAATGCAATCCATCAGAAACTATGTATCATGTATGTAAAGACTCCAACTGATGTTGTAATTTTTAAGTTTTTCAGACTAATTGGAAGAAGGGCTCACTTCTCGGAGATGAAAGAGTGAACCTTAGCAGAAGTGCAGAACCAAACAACTTTCTCAGGAGACGGAAAATGATGATGCAAACCACTTGCTTCATCACCTCAGGCAATAGTCAATACCCACCCAACCCTCCACCAACATGTTTGCATGTGAAGAGTTAGCTGTTAGCCACCACTCTTAGTTCAATGCATAAAATTTTCTGGCAACAGGCTTGCCTCAATGTATCTAATGTAACGGAGCTAGTGGCTACTCCTTTGCAGATTGAAATCAAGGTTTTGCAGAATTGACCAACATACATATTAAGTCCATCAAAGATCTGTAGACACGGAACTTTAAGAAAATTTGCAGATGATGTATTTCTACTAGTTATAACTATATTTTTACCTTAAAAATTCTACATGGTAAACTGGCAACTCTTGGCTTATGTCTACAAATTATCTGTCGCTAAATAGTACGAAGTACACCGTAACATTTGCTCAAATTACATGATTACCACTTGCCACGTAGGCATTGTAATGCGGGGAGATTGGGGCGATATAACAGAAAGATCAATAACCAACATGACTACAAAAAGGTTGTGAATCAGGAGCATTATTTGGGCCAAGTATAATTGTCGGAGGTGAGCATCAGTAAGACAAAATCAAGTACTTACGCTGCCAAGAATCTGTTGTGTCTGTAAGCGTCCAGGCTCTCCCAAATTTGTACGCCAAGTTATTTGAAGTTTACCAAGAACATTGCTTCCCTCAATTTTAAGTTGTGTAGACTCTTGCGAAGACAGCGTCAACTGATATAAAAAGTTGTAAATTCCTCCTCCAGATTTTATTAATACTGGGGGCTTGAATTCTGTGTCACTGTCGACTATGAAGGTTAAATACTGAAGAAGTAGCAGCATGTGTATAATAAAGGAGTAAAAGGACACTGAGCTGATCTTCCAACCAACCTAATAATTTTCTTTTGTACAGGGTGCATATCAGCTGTTAGTAGTGTGGCACTCCAATGTTGAGCTGGTTGAAATTCCACTTGGTCCATAAAAAGGTTTGATTTGGTGTGATTTTCGATACATGCCTCAAGAAAAGTGAGATCCTGTGTAACAAGAGCAACAAAGTTTTTCCTAAAGAGGTGATCATTAACCAGAAAAGACCAACTTTCTCGAAAAATCGCCTCATGATTATGAACATTTAGGGAGTACAAATAGTCATCGAAATCCTTTTAACATTTTAAAATGCAAATACTAAAAGTTTTGGACAGCTATAAAGCATCTTTGTAACACCGTGTTCATCATGTACAAGGAAGCAGATATATCCTTTTGAAGATCTAAATTTACTTGCCCTTGTAACATTTCAGCTAATGCATTCCAAATCTCTTTACACAGACAAATATGCATACTACCTTGACTTTAACCCTTTTATACAAAAGCACATGGCTAGGGAAGGAAGGGCTTTATGTCTCAATTCTGAAGTTTTACTGTAACTCATTACTCAGGCACATAACAAATTAGCTGATTCAAGCCTAATTTCAGTTGCTCAGTTCAACTTGATGAGAAATAGTATCACAATGGAACCGAAAAAACAGAATTCCAGATTGACTCCCGCAAGTAAAATCCAATCTGAACCTAAGCAAATCGTGAAACTTTAAACTTACAATCTCCAGATGCTACTGAAATCAACCTACCTTGACAACACGGACCTGCGCCAGGAAAAAACGAATGAAATTGTAAGTAAAAGCTACACACTGAAAATCCATAAGAAAACAAACAGAACAATACTGAGATATATTTGAGGCCTTGTGCTGTAATATGACCAGGCTATACCTTTGTCCTAACTGAGAGTGGATTGGCGACAATGAACTTGAAAAACTGAGGCAGATATTTCCGATCACCATCTCCATCATTATACAAAGCAGTGCAAACCAGCCTGTAAATGACACAACACAAAATTAGAATTTATTGAGGATAGATATATAACATACCAAGGACCATCAGAGACCCCACTTACGTGTGTGCCCCAAGTTCCTTGACATCATGTTCAACAATGAAGTCATAACGGCCTCCAGCGCGTATTGTTTCGACAGGTGATTTGGATGTATCTAATAGCAATATCCTCTGCCTCTCAGTTTGAATTTCTGCCTGCGACCAGTGAAACATCAAAGATATGCCTCATTCCTTTTTCATACGAGTGTTTAGAAGGCAAGTGGTGCATCAAAACCAATCTGATTATAGCTTTGGCATAGGGTGCAAGTTAAGGTGGTGCACCTAAGAGAATGGGAGGCACATACAATTCATCCTCAAGTTTATGAAATCCGCATAAACAAAAAGTCTCGCAACTTAGAAAAAAGCATAAGCTAATTAACAAAATTCCCTGAAGACCCTCATCATAAACGACGACTTGCATGAAAATATCATATGTTAAAATCAACAACTGTGAGAATTAAGTTCTCAACACTAGTTTAAGTCATTGAAGATGCTAAAATGCCGCATCTCATAGAAGGTATTGCTACTAACATGATTAAACCACCATTGATTCACCACATAAAATGTGCCAAATTCCCACGGGTTGCTACTCAGTTGGTCAAAAGTATCCCTAAAGCTCAAAGAGCAACAAAGGCATGAAACGGCTTCCCTATGTAGCCTTACATACTTACTCGGCTCTATGCATGTGTTTTTATAGACATAAGAAGTATAAGGAATGGTAGAAGGGGTTCTGACTAACATTTTACCAACTCACGGATCTGGCTAAAGTGGAGAAAACACAACAGAGTAATATATCTTGATAATATGAACCTCAAAACAGAAGTAACATTGAAAAAAGCAGTCACTCTTCCTCCACAAAATTCCAATCTTCCACGAAATGCCACTTTTATTCCTTATCAATACGAGACCTCATATACTGCAAGGGAATTTATTCATATGATAAAGTAAGCCTCTCATCACTATTCACCGTGAATTATAAGATCATTTTTTATCATTAGTTATTACTAAAAGGATATGCTAAAAGAGATGAAGCGGGCAAACAACAAACCTTGATGACAATATCCCTCACTTCATAGCTAGAACTGTTATTGATACTAATGTAGCTGCAAAACGTCTCTCCCAAATAAATCGCCCTAGTTATAAAACAAACAAAAAAACTACATTACAACAAAAACAATTCGAATAATTAATCAGACTAGATACTCAAACAGTACTGACATTTTTATCTAGTAACCCCTCATATCTTCATCACCATCGTTCATCTTTAAATGAACATAATTATGATCATGACAAAATGCAAGAAACAGTAGTAAGTAGTAACACTATCAAAATTAAATCAATACTGCCTTTTCTCGCATTCAAGCAAAGACTGTTAAGACTGTATCCCTTCCTCCCTCACATCAACATCCTCCATTTGATATAAAAGTCTCGCTTAGATAAATCACCTTAATTATCTTTTAAACAAAACCTCACATTACACCAAACACTTAGAAAAAATTGATCCTTCTCAATCTCATATCTTCATCACCACCATCACCATTCATCTTTAAGGGTGTGTTTGGATTGAGGGAATTGGAGGGAAAAGAAAGAGAGGGAGAGTAGGGGATTGCAAATTCTTTGTTTGGATAGCAAATGAGGGTGGAGAGAAATGGAGGGGGAGAGATTTAGAGGAATCCATTTTCCCTCCTCTAAGGCAAATTAAAATCTCTCTACAATAGGCAAGATTTGGAAGTAAATGGTATCCAAACACCCACATCCCATGTGCCCTCCCCTTCCCTTACCTCCCTTTCTCTTCCCTCCTTCCCCCTCCCCTCCCTTTCCCTCCACTTTTACTATCCAAACACACCCTAAGGGTGTGTTTGGATTGAAGAAATTGGAGGGAAAAGAAAGGGAGGGAGAGTAGGGGATTTAAAATCTCTTGTTTGGATAGCAGGGTGTAGGAAAATGGAGGGGGGAGAGATTTGGAAGGATCCAATTTCCCTCCTCCAAGCCTAATCAAAATCTCTCCAAAATAGGCAAGATTTGGAGGAAAATTGTATCCAAACACCCCCACCCCATTCCCCCTCCCCTTCCCTTCTCTCCCTTTCCCTTCCCTCCTTCCCCCTCCCTTTCCTTTCCCTCCATTTTTGCTATCCAAACACACCCTAAATGAACATGATGACGATAACAACGACAAGAAAATGCATTGATGTGAGTGGTGATAGTAATCTAACTACCAAAATCAAATCAATACTTCCATTTCTCGAATTCACACAATCTCACATCACCTCAATGGCGTATCAAAGCGATCAAAATACATGTCTTCGGTCTTTTACTAATATTTATTTTAAAAACCATTTCGGAAGTTATTACTGTATAATGTATATTGCATTACAAACTGCTCCAACAATTTCTGATTTCGATCCAAATCTTCTCTCCACCACTACCGCACAAAAATGCCAAAATGCGATTAAAACAACATGATCACCGTAAATGCAATCAAACTACGAACTTCAGTTTAACAAAACATCGAACAATTCCTTAAATTACTATATCGCACTTCAAATCTGGACTCCGTCACCGATAAAACCGATACCTAAACAAGATTAAGCTAAACAAGAGAGAAATCAACTGTAATCAAAAAATCAATCTTTTTTACCGTAAACAGCCTATCAATGTAAACGCAATCAAACTACAAACTTCAAATTCTGACTACGCCACTAATGCACTCGATTCCGACAGCTAAACACGATTAAAATAAACGCGCGCAAGAGAGAGATTCAAACCCGAAGGATTGAGGGAGGACGAGGAGTCCGGTCAAACCGGACGCCGAAACCGGATCGGATAAAACAAACCGCGACTTAAACGAAACTTCACCAGCTACTTCTCCGCCATCTGCGGCGGTTGCGGTGGCGGTGGCGGAGGGAGGGAGGTCGGAGAGGCGAGATAGGAGAGAAGGGAGAACAGCGGCGGCGGAAGGATCGTCGAAAAGGTCTTCGCCGATGAGAATATCGGCGGGATCGAAGAGAAGCGGCGGTTCAACGTGGAGAGAAGGACGACATAGTCGCATTACACGGAACGCGAGTGAGTGGTTGGATTGCGACGCGCCACCGCTTGCGGTGGTGCTCGTGGCGGAGCTCATGGTCGTGGTCGTGTTGATAGGAGAGGACTCGGAGTGAATGTCGGCTCGGTGGACTTTTTATTTGAAGAGAGGCGAGAGTGCGAGACGGTTTCTTAATAACGTTGTACGATTTCTAGCACTAGTCTAGTCTCCGTATGATAAAATGAGTTCAACAAAATTAAATCGAGTTAAGGTGTATTAGTTGAACTCTAAATCTCGAATTGTATTATATGTCGAGTTTTTTTCTTTTTGTTATTGAGTAGTAAACTCTCGAGTAATACGTGAACTCGATTACTTTAATACTGAGTACATCGAATATCTTTTCTTTTTTGTTATTAGGTAGTAAATTTTCGAGTAATGTTGTCAATCGTCTACATTCTGCCCTTTCATTTGAGAGCAAATGGACTAAAATCAAATTGATCTGAACTCTTTAAGATCTAGCTCGAGTTTTATACAGATCGAAAATTTATTCATGCTCGTTTTTAACTTTGCGTAGAAAATAGAAAATATTCTTCGGAGAATAATACAGATATTTTATGCCAGCACGAGTCATAAGCATTAAAAACATACTACACGCTACAAATTTACACTGAACTACACCATCCGCTTTGTATATGTTTTGTAAGTCGCGAAACACAATTTACAAAATTTGAGGTAACATCTCGACAACATACATCAATGAGTTACAAATGAAACAAATAATACCATGCAGCTCCAGAAGCAAGAGGTTCAGCCACCAAGTTATTATGGCACGTCGTCCAGTCATAATCCCGCTTTGAATGCCTTGATGTTAAGAGAGTATACTAACCGCTTTTAATAAATCCCGAGACTATTAGCGTAGCTTTAGGCATGATTACTTTTCTCAAAAGTCAAACCTCTTCATATATGAAGGATGACGTCCCAATGGTTCGCTGTTTGGCTCATTAATAACCTATTTACCGGAATAAAAGGGCAAGAACGTCATTAAAGGCTGATTCTTACACTAGCACGAGTGCAGGTAACTTCGATGGAAGTAATGCTACAATGCTATCAATAACTATGAGGGTGCATGAAACATACCTAACTAATATAACATATATAGTTACACAACCCGAACCCATGATCCGCCACACATGGGGCAACCGTAATTCCAGCGACTTATCCACCACGTCTCTCGATCATTCTGATTGGATGAACTGGTGGAGCTTGGTGGCGTAAAAGCTGAGGTTTGTCTCAAACATCTTATACACTGCATTAGAAACGGAATGCAAGTATCAGTTCAAGGAATTAACATACCAGTCTAAGAGAAGAACATAAACATTAGCGAAGAGGAAACATTGACCACACATCGGCACCATAGCATCTTCATAGTAAGTCCTAAATTCCGTCATGGCCGAAACTTAAAAGATACGCATGGAAGACATTACTACTAAAGACGGTCTTTCTAGTGTGTTACAAGTTTTAGTAAATTCCAGTATTCCACTTATTTCTAAAGAATTGGTGACGGCCTGGCAAGTAAGGTCCAATGTTTGGGAAATAAAAGAATTTGGAATTGGTTTTTACATAGTTCCCACTCGGGTTCCAACACAAGGCTCATTACTATTCATACCTTGTACCAAACACCTTCCAAACCAGCCTTCCAGACAGCAGTCACCACATCACGCCGAGATCCCATAATACCAAGGTAAGCTCCAAGACCGACTGAAGTGTTCAAGCCAAAAGCAGCATCTCTTTCAGAAAGCCTGCGTTTCCTTGGCCATAGACTCTGAACTCCATAAGAAACATTGCAACTTTCTACAGATCTTGGATCAAGCGGGTCACTGGAAGTGAATAGCTTGTAACTATCATCCATATCATCAAGATCGGACCATGGCCCGCCAAACATGTTTCGGCGATGCCACTCTTCTGCTGGTGGGTGAAGTTCCAACTCTCGTAGCAATAAGCCGGCAGCGTCCGCACCTCTAGGCCTAGGCATATTCTGCATGAAGAGAGCCAGAAAAAATAAGATCAGAAAGTCATTGAAAGATACACACGTATAAATGAATCTTGAATGAGAGTCATGAGACTAACCCAAAACCCTACTTATTAACTATGGGGTAAATGGGTTATTTTTACATTTGATGTCTCATACATTTTATTGTGCATATAAATAGAAAAAATTAGAAAAAAAGATCCTTGAGAATTTCCCTCAATCATATCAAAATAGTTTTATTTCGTCTTTGGTCCTTTGAAGGCTCCCTATTTGAACTATGTAATACTGTACATACCTGCATATGTGGGCCAAGAGATGCCTCAACAACCTCTGGCAAGACAGTATAATTCCCATCAATATAATGTAGCCGAACTTGAATATTGGAACTCCCAACTTGAGAACCAGGCAATGGGTGAGCCAGCCCAGCTGTCCGTCTACAAAGATCAATAAGTATTTGAAACAAAACTTTCACCTGCAGATGACAATCGAGAGCACTTCAGCTTCACTATAGGGACTTAACAGTGCATATCTGAATGAGTGACACACTGGTCCTAATAAAAACAATCAAAATGATCAAATCCCAAAAAACTATTCGACATCGATTTCAAATTTTTAACAACGAAAAAAACCGCTTTTATCAGCAGCAACAGCTACGTCGTTAGTAACCATTTGAATTGTCAACAACAAAGAAATTCATAAAAAAAAAAATTAAAATTAAAAAAAGCCTTTTTTTAAATAAAGAAAAGGGAACACAATACTAACACTAATATCATACTCCAATACAAGTCAATAAAAATAACTTGGGAAAGGAAAACTTAAGATATAATCAAAAGTTAAGGTTTTTCAGGTGCTCGCTAGTCGCTTTGTTATTGGATTATTCGGATATGACCTCGGCCAAGTCGGGTCATTTCGGGTATGGACGGGTCAAACTCGGGTCACGTCATTCAGGTTTTTTAGGTCGGTTTGGCTCATAATATTATTTGAAAAATGTTTCAAAATTAGTTTTTTGGGCCATTTTGGGTTTGAGTTACTTTGGATTGTACTTTTCAGATCTGGAACGGAAGTAAGTCGGGTCGATTCTTCCAGGTCTAGTTGTAAGTGATGTAAGATGTTCTACCTCTTCAAATGTGTACCCTTGACCAGCATTACCAGACCCCAATCTGGCCCGGCTGGCAGGGCCTTCTTCAACTTTGACGCCACCAACTATCTGATCCGGCCTACCCCCGGTCGATGCAGGTTTCATTTGGCCAGGATGGTTCTCTTCAACCTTGCCTAGGGCACCAGCCTGAGACTTTTGCATACTTGTATCATTATTTCTTTGAACACTTTGGATGTAACGGGGTAGTTGTGTCCGTCGAAAGAAAAAACAAAACAGCAAAAGCTGGCACAATCTATGAAGGAAATGGCAGTCGCCTATAAGCCTAACAGCAGGGGTACCAGGAAAAGTTCCAGTATTTATGCTGATTGGCATAAACGAAGTGGGCCCACTTAGAGGGCTAGGTGCGGAAGGGGAAACTCCATCAGTTGTACCACTAATTTTGGCAATAGCACCCTGTACCCAAGCCTGCATCTGTGTGCTTCCTGTTGAGCTTGTAGTACCACTTTGACCCCCTGAGAGTAATAAGACAAAACAACCGAAGGTTTATGCAAGTGAGGCTCCATATACAAGAAAAACCAATTAAGATTATAGGAAGGGATTGCACTGTTTGTGGCATGGAAAGGAAGTAGAGGTCCTAAAGCTTTTTTTTTTATAAAGATCCTAAAGCTTAGGTAACAGCATTTATGATGCGCCCAGGTAAAACCTCTATCTTCTGGTGTAGTCAATAATAGTGATTCAATCTATTAACAAGTCCTTAAATTTTTGAAGTAAAGCGCAAATAATATCACAAGTTCCATAAGTATTTTCCCATTATTCCATATCACGTGGGATAAAATTAAAAAGTCATTTACCTTTTCTTGTTCTGAATAAGAACATCACTGAAAGTACAATGTTACAACTTACAAAGCCTCTTGACTATTTGGCGGGAGCCTTTCAAGTCTTGAGGAGCATTTCTAATGTCAGTTTAACTATACAGTATGGTAGACGGGAAGTCAGGTTTGTTTAGTAGTTGAATGGCCTCTATTCACTTAGGCATGGTATCTTCACCCCTACAGGATTATTACTTGCCTACTTGGCTAAGACTAGCTATATTTTGGGATTATGATGTAATAAAGCAAAAATGCTCGCTAAAGTAAGTGCGCTACTTTTATAATGAAGTGAGAGTCATTTGATACACCTATCTATGGTATTTTTATAATGGGTCATTTAGAAACAGTCTCTTTGTATTGCTAACACTGGTCTACATTCAATCTCCCTACCCCGCAACTTTCGGAAGCCCTTGAGACACTGAGATAATGTTGTTGTATCGTTACTATTACCAAATAATATCTACAATAACAATCACAAGTATCTATAAAGAGCTAGTAGAGCAGACTCCAAAGAAATCTTTTACATACTAACCCTGACTTGGAGCAGGAGTTGCAGAACTTTGCGTAGGACTAGCCACCATAGCACGGTTGCCTCCAGTTCCTGCTTGCACGGCATGATTAGCTAATGTCCGACAAAAGCTTGCATAGCGACGCAAGCGTGTGATAAAATGTGAGGCAAGATCAAGAACAGCATCAACATAAGCCTGAATCCGAAGTATAAATTTTTTTTTTCAGGTTCCAAGTTGTACAAAAAAAAAGGTAATAAATTGAGTGAAACACTCAATGAAATAAACATAAACACTATTCAACAAAGTTAAATGCAAGTAGAAAATGAAATATGTTCCATGACATTAACAGTAGGTCCATACTTTTAGTTCATTTCTTTCAGTCTCTCAGATAAGTAAAAACCAGGTAATGCCAGAACTTAAGTCAAAGGAATAACTGCATAAACATCAATGTTACGACAGAGAGTACACATACTGTAAGACTTTCATTCTGAGTAGTACTCTTATACATTTAAAGAACAACGTTAATCCAAGAGAGCAAGTTGATTAATCTGAAATAAGTGAAATCTGTTAAAATCCCACAAGTTCGCAGAACTACTAATGTGCGTCACGTGATTTTACGAATTTCAAAATAAAAGTGACTATTTACAAATCTGAGCATTGCATATAGCCCAATCGATCAAGGAAAAGGCTGCAAGCAGTAAAAGAATAAAGACAGTCGGAACCAATCATGATTTCTCAAATTATGTTGAATCAAATGAAAAGAAACAACAAAATCATAGCAACTGATGGAACCACAGAAGATCAATACCTGAACACTCGGAACTAATGCTTGTTCAACAGCCAGTGATTCAGGGTCAATAGCGGTTAATGTCTCGCCAGATGCTTGCCATGGTTCGGGTAATAAAGCAGAAGGATTTATCAAAGCGGATTCAATTCCCCTCCCAAGCATGTCTAACAACAACCTTGCCTGCATATCAAGAACCATAGCTCTGACTTCTTGAGCATTTGTACCTTCCAAGAGTCTGCACTTTATCCTGTCTAAACTCTGCATTAAGAGAATACAAGGTCCTGTCAACTTTCAGCCACCTCAAAAGCACAGAGAAACTAAGATGAATTATAAATGCATTGCCCTCCCCTACCCTCTATGAATGAAAAAATAATAATATGCACACATAAAACAAAAGGGGTATACATCAAGCCGCAGCAACTGATTCCTAGATCAAGTCTCGAACACCATCTGTGATTCTGTGAACGTAAAAATAGCAGGAAAAGAGAGAAAACTTGTGAACTTACTGGTCCATATTGCTGCCTGTGCTGCGTAGATGGCAGAGAATGGAAGTCTGAATCTAAAACCGCAATAACACTGTTCAATGAAACTGGAAACAGAAAGTAAACTAATTAGAGAAATCGTGAAAAAAGCTGCCAAATGTGCTATGTTCACTATATCCATACACCTTCGTCACCAAATAGTGGGAGCTAGAAGTTATTAAAATAAGCTAGTTATTGTGGCATCAGCAATCAAGTTACTTTTCGTACCGATTCCATCTTCGGCAGCACTTTGGGTGCAGCCAACCGCATCCCACCAATCTACTCCAACTAATAGACTCCACCAAAACCTGTTTTGAGGAGGAGGATCAAATAGAAAACACTAAGAGTGAATAGCTGACCAGTTCAGAAATGATTACATAGTTTATTCACAAACACATTGACACTTGCTCTTTATTTGCTCAGTTCCTACAGACCTGAAAAGAACTACTTAAAAAGTTCATAGCGTACTTGGCAATGTTTTATACTACACTACTATGGACTACCTCAGTCCCATTCTTATTGCTCCCATTTTACTTTGTTCGTCAATCAATGTCAACTTTGACTATTAATTTTTCTAGATTTAAGAGAAGATATGGAGTAAATTTTGTCACACAAAAACCTATAAAATCATAATTAAAAAAGTTGTCATTATTGTATAATACTCCGGTATAAGAAACTATGTCAAAGAAATTGACATGCGTTGACCGTCAAAGTCAACTGGGGACAATATAAATGGGATAAGACCGTAAGAGTAACAAAAATGACACTGATCATCAACCCGAAATATAATAAACATTAATATCCACTTTACCGTTCTGCAATTGCACGTTCCCAGGTTGATGAATCGGCTTTTGATTCATCACTAAGGGCAGCGGGAGGGAGAACACGGATAATCTTCAACATAGTGCAGTCTTTAGCAATATCATGCCATACAGAGGCTGAGCAGCAACTAGTTGAAGAAAAAGCAGGAGCAGCTATTGCTGACCCAACATTAATCTGGTAAGTATCCACTGGTGTAAAATTGGGTCCGGAGAAAATATGAACTGCACCTCGTAAAAATGCAACCGCAATCTCACCGCCATGGGCAGAATATATAATGCGGGCAAGAGTTCTGATATCACTGGGCATGTTGAAGTGATCAAAGGTGGTTCGTTTTGCCTTAGCAACAGGAGATTCTTCAGGCTGCTCATCAGAAGTGGGTCCCACTGATGAAGTTTGTGGATGATTGAAATCATCGGATAGTGGAATGCTTTCATTGACCTTGGTTTCCCATACTGTTTGCATCGGAGGCTGTCCCCCAAAATTGGAAGGACTCCCAAATATTGGGTGAAGAACAACAGGTTTAAGACAGGATTCCCAACGTTGCACTCTCCATCCTGTGACTGAAGGGCCCTCGTCAGGGTCATACGGGGACATGTACTGTCCTATTAAATGAGGACGAGAAAAATCAAAATACATAAACAGCCATGATGTCGGTCAATATGATAAAAATGAAACAGAAGTTCAGAGTGAAATACCCTCAACTATTACAACAGTAATGACTGATCCACCACGCGTAGGATCAAAAGAAACAGCTGTGACACCAGAGCCCCATGTAGTGGTTGCAGCTGATTGTGATGCTGCTTCTGGATTTACGTAGGCTGAAAAATTTGAGACTGGGGAGCAACAAAGAGACACATTTTCAATAAAATCTTGATATGAAGGCTTTTTCCCCTGTTTTCCTTCAGATATGAATTTTTCCTGACACCAACACAAATACGCTGCAAGTGAGGCAAATCCTGACCAACTAGGAGGATTAAGCGACGGCGGGGCCATAGAGCTTATTGTTGTCTTCGGAGTTGCGTTGAACCCATTTCCAGGGTCAGGAGTAACCTCCCATACCACAACTGTTGATGGATTTACAATAGGGATACCTGTAAACCATAAAAATTTGTTGGGGGTCATCTTGAAAGTTTATCACGTCATTATTATATAAAAATATTAATAAATTATACTCTTTTCAACAAAAAAATAGTTTTATGGTATGTTGGGACCTGGACATGGATCATCTCAGTATACCTGCTACATGCATTGTCCCTGAATCAGTTACAATAGCATCGGCCGCCATGATCCCACTTGGCCCTGCCCCAAGCATTCCTTTGCTTGTGCAAAACCACTTCAATTTCTCCCCAGCTGCCGGTGGGGGCCACTGTGACCAGTGAAGCTGGACTGAGCCTGACGTGAAGACAGAACAGATACAGAGCATATTGGGCCACCTATCTGGTCAAGTGAATCAAAACGACCCGTCAGATAAGTATCGTATAACAAATACCAAAACAAGTAAAGCGAGTTCATTATTTCAGCAACCCAACAACAAAACCTTCATCTCAAAACAAAGGCTAACTGCAAGAACATATTCATGCAGATTATATCTACAACGCCAAATATCACAAAAACTGTCAGGCGAGACGATCCATGTCCCATAATTAACACGTCACATACCTGAATTTTGAGGCTGGTGTGGAAGAAACTTCTCCTCGAAAGTGGACTTCATGTTCACGGAACTACTGGATTTTGCAGATAGCCATCTATACTGGTCACGCAGAGGTAGAATATCACATAAAGACCCGAATAATATTTTGAAATTTGAATAGAGGTGAGTGCCACTGCTTCCTTAATTTTGTATCTAATAATTGGTCAAAGACAGTTGTCTGGCTGTATCTGCGTGTCCCTTAACTTTTAAAAGGGAGCGTCAGGCACTCAATGTTGTGTCACAACCGACACCATGTCGGCAAGTCTGAGTAACAGAGGTCCCTCTAAACATACTTTGGTGCTATTATTTAAAACTATTTAGTACAAAGCCAATCACAAGCATTCAAGAAGAGAGCATAATACATTCATTGTCGAGAGAAGATAAGTAGAACATTTACCGGAGAAATGCCAGACAGCCACTTTGTTAAAACTGCAATATCTTGCCGCCATTCATGTTCGCGCTGCCAGCAACTAGCGTCGCGCACCAGATTAACTGGTCCCTGAATAGAATTGCAACAAGTCTCTTAACGCCACGTAAAGGCAACGAAATATGAATATCCATAGATATTTATCAGCTGATAAAGAAGCATATACAAGAAAATATTAAAAAAATGAAGCATGTGCCACGCCCTAATCATTGTCAAAAGGGTCATCTGACCTGAGAAGGCTGCATCCAAATTGTAACTCTTCCATAAAAATTTGCAATCAATAAGGCTCGTGGACAGGATGGTGGAGACCACTCAACAAACTGAACGGAGTCACGAGGGCTATCTGACAAAAACATGCGGAACAGGTGCATAAGAAATTCAAAAATTATAATTAACTTCAAATAACTAAAGCAAATCAAGATATAGACCGAAACAAAATGCCACAAAAGAACAGTCAAGACTTTGTCGCTGAAACTCTCATAAACCAAATAATGTAGCAAAACCAATGAAAATATCAAAATTGATGGCATTAGACACCTCACTACTCAGTACTCACTGATTAGTGATTACTGCTCTCCTCTTACTGGTCACTGCTCACCACCAAAAGATAGTATGTGAGGATTCTCTCTCTGTCTCTCATTCCCCTGATATACCCGTGACGTATTTGACTTCTCAAACTATGATGCTCCATCTAATTACCTTTAAAAAGCAAGACATACAAACTGTAACATTCCCCTTATTCCCCATGAGATATATGATGTTCAGTCTCACCACTCCAGAGAAAGCAAGATGTGCACAGTAACATCTCTCATCATTACCTCTACCAAATAGGACACTTGATGATAGCGAATTTGCCACACACACACAAGACAGACAAACTGTAACATTCCCCTTTTTGTCTTTTAAGTGGAAAATTCTCCTTCCTAATGGACCTAATTCCATCATCATTACACATCACAAACATGCATCAGTTCCCCAAGAATCAAGCATAAAAAGGTGTAGTAAGCCATGTTACATGTAATCAAGAGCAATGTGACCATTATAAAAAAGAATCAGCATTCAAAAATGATACCTGCTATAACATTAAAAACAGCACTCTCAGTCGGTCGCTCTGGAATAACAATATGTATAGGAATCCAAAATGGTGAATTTGCATTAGAGCTACAAGGATGAAGAAATCAACTGCATTAGAGCAACAGGCACTCAAGAACAACTAAGCAAAGCAAACTAAAAACAATATATCAGCCACTAAGTGAAGTGTCAGTCATCACGGTGAACAAAATACTGATAGGCAAAATGCTAAACACGCCACCACTTCATAATACAGTAAGCACACTACTGACAGCTGAGATTCAGCGACGATTGAATATCACGAATTCATGATAACGATAGCATAACGTCTCTGACATCCTTACTAACTCGGTGGTGCTGTACTGTTGTGTGCATATACGTAGAACTACCACACCCGAGCTACAACATTAATTAATGCTAGTAAACAGGATATTTTTCCACACATGCTAGTAAAACCTACACAGGTGGATGATAGTCTGACACTACTCTGACATACTGATCACTTGTTCATTTTTCAAAAAGAAAATGTGATTATGTAAGCCAGCAGTGAGCTAACCTTGGTATTCTTGCACACGTCTCTGAAGCACATGCTACGGCGTTCAGCTTTCCACACCAGGCAACAGCACTTGAACAGAAACCCAATAAAACCCAAGAATAATTAAAAAGACATACTGGTTAAGCAGTAACTGATACTCAACTAAGCAGTCAGGAAAACAAAGACATGCTCAGCAATATGGCACAGAAAAGCAGTCAAGGAAGGATGTATTGAAAATGTTAGCAATAAGCCAATAAAGCAACAAGACAGTCCGTGACTAGCAATTTTCAACAAAGACAGACACAAAGACAAGTCGGATGAATACCAAATATCAAAATTCAGCATACAGAATTACCAACATACACAAGAGTTTTTCATGAAAACACAAATGTCAACGCCACCACATGTCATCTCTTCATCACCTTATAAAAACTGGTGAAACAAAGACCGCAACTGAAATTGCTGCCAGAAACGTCCAGAAGCAAAGACTTGACATATTTCTATTTCATGGGAAAATCAATTCAGTCCTTTGTAGACTTAACAGCAGTCACAGTTAGGCCAATTTGCAACTAATTCAAACGCTAAAGTTAAGGATCATTTGAACCATCACCGAGAGTGGCAAGACTAAACCTCGACAAGTAACCAATACCTTATACCCCAGACAAAGGTGAGGACCAAAAAAAGCCGGAGTTCTTGCAGTGAACGAAATAAATCAGGGCAACTAAATCAATCCAAACACCCCAGCAGTATGAAATTACCTCTCATTTTGCACAATCACACCAATCCAAATTCCACCAAACTGAATAAAACCTACTTCAAGCTCCCAAAATCCTATGTGATTCATTTACCTCTCATTTTTCCACAAACTCATTTACCTCTCATTTTATCTCTCATTTTTCCGCAATCAGGACCACAAATTATACGAAACGCCACCAAAAATAATCAAGTAAAGCCCCCAGCAATACAATACTTCACTTGCAAACCTCAAAAAGATCAGAATTTTGAACTTCTCTGCATCAACTGATGAATACCCATTTCATATAACCACCAACAAATACTAAAATTTATCCAATTGCATACTTCATTTGTACACAGTCTACACACCCCCACAAAAATCACAACTTCTTACATTTCTGCATCAGCTGATGAATACCCATTTCATATCACCGCAAACAACTACTATAAAAGTATAAATGATGCAACAGAATCTATGTTACTCCAACTCTTCTTATTCCCTAGCGTGTACCCTTGTCTGACACTCAACACTTAAAAACCTATGTGCTAAAACTACAATCAGGTCCACAAATTATACAAACCCCCACCAAACAATAATCAACTAAAGACCAAAGCAATACAATACTTCATTTGCAAACTCCAAAAAGATCAGAATTTTGAACATTTCTACATCAATTGATGAATACTCATTACATATAACCGTGAAAAAATACTAAAAATTATCCAATTGCATACTTCATTTGTACACACCCCAAAAAAATCACAATTTCCTACATTCCTGCATCAACTGATGATTGATGAATACCCAATTCATATCACCACAAACAAATACTAAAAATGATGCAATACAATCTATGTTACTCCGTCTCCTCTTATTCCCTAGTGTACCCTTGTCTCACACTCGACACTTAAAAACCTATGTGCTAAAACCACAATCAGTTCCACAAATTATACAAAATCCCACCAAACAATAATCAACTAAAGACCAAAGCAATACAATACTTCATTTGCAAACTCCAAAAAGATCAGAATGTTGAACATTTCTACATAAATTGATGAATACCCATTACATATAACCGCGAACAAATACTAAAAATTATCCAATTGCATACTTCATTGGCACACAACTCACACTTCTAAATCAGCTGATGAATAACCATTTCATATCACCACAAACAAATACTAAAAATGATGCAATACAATCTATGTTACTCCAACTCTTCTTATTCCCTAGCGTACCCTTGCCTAACACTCGACACTCAGACATGAAAACAGCAGAATCCGACACTTGCACAAAAATCACAACATTACACATTTCTGCATCAATTGATGAACACCCAATTCACATAACCACAAACAAACATTAAAAATGATCTCAAAACACTAAAATCAAACTACCTGAAATTTCGACAAAGCTCGGGAACACTCATCCTATGAAGCAAATTAGATTTAGGTTGATTCAATTTAATACAAAAAACAGTAGCATGATCACTATTACTATTACTATTACCACCACCACCACCACCAGAAACATCATCCATAACATCATCAAAACCATTTGATGATTTCTCCATCATCATAACTTCAGTTTCTTGTTCTTCCCCTTCAATTCCACAATTACCCTTTTCACCCTCAACTAATCCAACAATTTTATCACTATTATTACTGTTATTATTAATTTGATTAGGGTTTTGAGGGGAAGAAGAAGGGGAATTATTATTATTATTATTATTATTATTATTAGTGAGTTCTTCAGAGGGTTTAATAGTAGAAGTTGAAGAAGAAGAAGTCATATTCTTGAAACAATAAACAAATCCCTAATTTATAATTTGTTGTTTGTCTTTGATTGGAAAAATTAAAAAGAATTAAAGATTGGAAAATTGGGGGAAAAAGTGGGAAGTTGAAAGTTGAGATTGAGGGTGACAGCAATGACAATACAATTCAAAGAGAGAGAGGTAGTGGGGTAAGTGTGACAACAATTGAATTGGGTAATTGTTGAATTGCGAAAATATTAGGGGATTTGGTGAGAAATCTGAGAGTAATTTTTGATTTTTGGTGAAAAAATTGGAAAAATTAGGGTTTTTTTATTGTTTGTTGGTAAAACAAGAAGGGGACAAAATGAGAGAGAGGAAGAAAGATTCGAGCAGGTTGTGTCTGGTGTGTGAGTGTCTTCTTCAGTTTCAAGCAAAGGGTTGATTGGTTGCACATGGGAGGGTTCTTGTACGGGTTGATAACATCACTCGAAAATATATACAATGCCATTTGCGATAGTAAAATAAAATGAGTATGAATGTCACGACTCTCCAAATGTTACTTGGCTAAGTTAATAAAGTCATGAGATATGATCTCGTATCGTGAGTTTAACTAGAATGATCAGTGGCTAAGCCCATTGGCCCTGGCCCGGCCCCCGGTTTTTGAAGGGCTTGGGCCTTTAGTTTTGGCCAAAAAAGCCCATGGGCCGGCCTAAAAAGGCCCAAAATATTTTGGAGCCGGGTTTGGCCCAAATTTTGGCCCGGGCCGGCCCATATTTATTAATAATGAATATTTTTTCTAATAAAACCTATTAAAGTAGCGTTAAAGTTATACCCAACTCTTTACAAACTCAAGTATATTTTTTTAGATTTATAAAACAAAGTATACATGACATTAATCATATCTAAGAATGCATGATTAAGCATTCTAAAGTGGCGATTTTTGTTATTATTTTATTTTAGAGAGCAATTCATATGCATTTCATCATATTTTGTGCAATTTTATACAATATGTATGTTTTAAAAGTTGTAACTGAAGGTATTACGCTAATTATTTCCTAGGGTAAATCGTAAATTTTAGGGCCTGAAAAAGCTCATTTAAGCCCAAAAGTCCGCATTAGCCCATAAGGGTCGGGTTTGGGCTTGCTAAATAAGCCCACACATCTGGCCCGACCCGGTCTGGCCCACACAAATGGGCCGCTTTTGTTAGAAAGGCCCGGCCCAAACCCGCATTGGCCCGGCCCATGATCACCTCTAGTTTGAACCAGTCAACATTAAAATTGCCCTTCAGACTCCCTTTCAAAAAAAAAAAAAATAGAAAAAACATACCGAACTAGACCATTTGGTCAATACCAAATTTATTTAGGTCTGGTCCTAGGTAGAGGTGGAAGTGGGCACGTGGACCAATAGGCCAGCACACCCTAGCACTGCTCATGACCCGTTTTAGTACGACACGGAATTGGCACGGCAGGGGACATGACCAATCCAAATACGACTTGGAACTTGACTAGACTCGAACGTGAGCCGGACATGGCTAAACCTAAAACAAACTAGACAAATAATAACTCGTCTAAAAACAATCATACTCGAGAATTATCCGACGCGAAATAATCAAAATAACTCTGTAACATCTACTTCAATTAGAATTCATATGAGACAATACAAAGTAGAAATACAAATAAATCTATGATAGTCATGAATGAGTACAACAACAACAACAACGCCTTAATTCCAAAATAATAAGAGCATGTGGCAGTGTACTGCGGCGAATAAATTGGTCGTCACTCGGAGAGAAGATCTTCAAATTAGCCACTATTATGAAGACAATAAACTTATTTAGAAATGTGAAGGTGTTCAAATGTCATTTTGGTGAGCCAAAAAATCTTAACTTTTTTACTTGAAAGTGCTCTCTCACATGCATTGAATAATTTCTCATGCTATTTTTTATATCACTCTCAAGTCTCAACGGTTAATTTTTCATAATAATAATTAACTGCCTTTTTTTAAAAAAAATATATATATATACAAAAAAAAAATTCTAAAAAATGACAATTTTCCCTCCTCTATAAATAGGAGTGTAATTTTCACATATTTTACACTCAATTCTTTCTTCTCTTATTCCCTTATATATCTCCTTATAAGACCATCCCCAAGCAAGGTCAATTGCTTGGTCATGACCTTGCTTGGTCATGGTTAATCAAGTAATTAGTATTGTTAATGTGTGACCAAAGGTGGGTAATTTGTGACCAAAAACAAGAAATAGTCAATTTGCGACCAAGATTGGTCAAAAGAGATATCTTATTGACCTTCTATGTGTCAATTTCTTATTGGTTCAATAATTATAAAACAATAAAAAAACAATGATTGAGAATATTGTAAAGTGGATAATGATTGAGTTGATGAATTAGGTCGCGACCTTCTGCTTGGGAGAGTGAAAATGGGTCAAGGTTAATAAAGTGGGATTAAGAGTAAAATCGGGTCGCGACCTAGTTAGCGCGATCACTGCTTGGGGATGGTCTAATATACTATAACTACTTTAGATCCCGTACAATAAATGCATGGAATATTGAGTTTTTTTTTTTTTGAATAAAGTACTTATATAAAAGTAATACTCCCTCCGGCTTGCTGTTTTCTTCCCATTTCATTATAATACTCCTCACATATATTAGAGAAACGGGAAGAAAAATAAAAGCCAGAGGGAGTATCACATTAATTGTTCATATATCTCGTCACAGCTAATAGACTATATAAGCAGTTGTAGTACAACTTGTGAAGTAGAATCCGAGCTTTGTAAGAGCAAGTCCAATGGTAAGCTAATTCCTACTAGCTTACATTTGCCACATTAAATTTTAAGCTACAAAATTTTTGAGTTAGGAGCATCCACAATGGTAAGCTAGTTGGTACTAGCTTACCTTTGCCACATCATTTTTTTGAGCAACAACAATTTCAAGCTACAAGTTACTCCAATGGTGAAGCCAATTTAGTATTAGCTTGATGAGACATAACTAACACAATTTTCTCTTAATTTATTTAATTCTTAATTTCTAAATAAAAAATAAAAACTTTATAAATGAGACAACTTTTTTTCTATTGGTTATATTTTTCTTGTGGGTCCATTTAAGCAGGTAGCTTAATTTTTCACTAGCTAGATTGGACCCATATTTTAAGATACTAACTTTTTATTGGTTGTTTACTTATGGTAGCTCCGAAGCTAGTTGCTTAAACAAAGCTAATCTATACATACACTTCCAATGGTTTAGCCACTAACTTGCAATTTTTTTAAAATTTTGCAATGTTTGTTCAAGAAATCCTGATGTTCAGACAACCCTATGTCCCTACTTGTTTATTCTATGAGTTGATTTTTTTTAATTTTTATCTAAATTTATCTATAGTTGAATGGCTAAATTGTCCATGTTGACACATTTAACTATATAGCATGAAATGCTAGTGCTAAGGCTTTAGCTACAATGTCAGTGTGCTGTTGATAAATTCTGTCATTTCTAATAGGTTAGACTGAGTGGTAGTCTAAATCTTTGAAGGGAGAGATGTCGTCAGGAAACTGATATGTTGTGGTTCTCAGTTTATATACCTGGCATTTCCCCAATTCTTATTTCAGACCAAGGTATCCGTCTTATTAATAAGACGGATACCATATTCTCTCACAAAATACCCATTTAGGGTGAGTGGAGAGGCACATGGAGGGTCCCACCTTTGTCCCCTCTACCCATTTCCTCTCACACAACGACCCGTCTTAAAATCCGACCCGTTTTAAGCAAGACTTACTCCTGGCATTTAGTTGTCCTCTATCATCCTCCTTATTATAAACTTCTATTTGAGATGCTCTAATGACATATACATGTTTCCCATTGAAATTTCATGTCCCTCCTTATACATCTTGTTAGTGTAGTATTCAACTAATAATAAGAAAAGTGAAAACATGAGAACCTAAAGGAAAATACTGATGCGGTTCAGATTTCAAACATCTTTCACAGTTATTGTCATTGATGCAGGTTCCTAAAGGTTCAATGTTCTTGATACTCAAAATTTGTTCAGTGTTAATAAGGAGTTCCTTTCTCCTGATGACAGAGATGCACTTTCCATTCTGCACATTGAAATTTCCTCGGATTGCCTTTCGCTTTTGACGCAATGGATGGGGAAACAGACCAAACATCATCATATTAGGAACATCTTGCAGGAGATTACTCTTCTTTCATCTGATTTTCATTGTTTCTGTTTTAGTTATGTTCGCAGGGATTGTAACTTAAGAGCTCATGCCTTGGCTAAACGGGCTATGGGCTTGCACTAGGAACCTTTCTTTCCAGCTGCCAAAAAAAAAAAAAAAAAAAACTTGGTCCGTTAAAATCTCCGGGACCTGATGGTATTCCTGCTATCTTCTTCCATAAGTGTTGGCATTTTATTAAGCATGATGTTGTTGGGACTGCCTTAGCTATCCTCAATGGTAATAGCTCACCAGAGTTTCTGAATAAGACTTTCTTAGTTCTTATCCCGAAATCTAGTGCCCTGAAAGCTTGATTGATAACTTCCGACCGATTAGCTTATGCAATGTTATAATGAAAGTCATTACTAGATGTATCACTAACCGATTGAAAAAGTACATGGGAAAACTAGTGGGTGACTTTCAAAATGCTTTTGTTCCGGGGAGGAATATTGGTGATAATATTTTAATTACAAATGAAATATTACACAAAATTTCCTCTTCTAGAAGTGGTAGGATGGGTAGGATGGCCTTTAAAGCTGACATGAGCAAAGCCTATGATCGGTTGGACTGGAACTTTATCAGAGGCACGCTTCTCTTGATGGGTTTCCCTCCTAATTTCATTCAGCTGATTATGAAGTGTATCACGACGGTGTCTTATGAAATTCTGGTAAATGGAGTTCCTTCAAGACGTATCCACCCGAGTTGTGGCCTTCGTCAGGGCGATCCTCTTTCCCCTTATATCTTTGTTATGTGCACGGAAATTCTCTCGTTAAACATTCTACGTATGGAGAAGGAAGAGATCATACGAGGAATAAATATCAGCATAAATAGTATCCCTATCTCCCATATGCTCTTTGCGGATGATTCTATGTTCTTTATTGAAGGTAATTCTAAAAGTTGCGAAAATCTTGACAACGTTATTAAAGATTATTGTCATGCCTCCGGCCAGGTTATTAATGATAATAAGTCCTCTATGATGTTAAGTTCGAGCTCTAGTCTGTCCTTTGCTCGAAAATGCTTGAAAACCTTCAACATACCGTGTGGCACTAATTTGGGATCTTACTTGGGTATCCCTACGGACGTGAGACTCTCAGGTGGGAATAAAAGTAAAAGGGAATTTTTTGAGTTTATCATTGATAAGGTTAGGAAGCGATTATCTTCATGGAATTGCATTCTTCTATCGCCGGCGGGTAGATTGGCTTTGATTTCTTTTGTCTTGTCCTCTCTCTCAGTTTACTTTCTATCGGTGTTCAAAATACCGGTAAGTGTGACAAAAAGATTAGATGCTATTTTGTCACATTTTTGGTGGGCGGGTCATAAGAAATCACCCTCTATTAGCTGGTGTAGTAGGCTTTTCCTAAGTCAACCCAAAAGGAAGGGTGGTCTGGGTATTAGACGTATGAAGGAGTTCAATCATGCACTTCTAGCAAAGATTGGATGGAGAATGATCACTCACCCAGATTCTATTCTCTGTAAGTCTATTGGTGCTAAATATAGTCTAAAGTGGCGTGATGGTGATCTGCTTTTTAACGATGGCAAGAGTAATTCTTCGTGGCGATGGAAAGGTATTGTTTGGGGCCTTCAACTCATCAAACCTCATTTAGCGTGGAACTTCTCCCCTTTTTCTGACCTTGGTGTTTGGAATACTAAATGGGTTCATGGAACGGTGCCGAGACCACGATGTGTTAAGCTTCTTACTGATTCACCCAACTTGTGTAATTTGAGAATCAAAGATCTTATTTGTAATGAAAGAATAGTTGGGACCATAGACTTGTGTCTATGTCTTTTGATGAAACTTCCATGAAGGACATTCTTGCTATTCCAATTCGATGCTCTGAAGGCAGCGACATCTTCTATTGGTCTGCCTCGTCATCTGCGAATTACTCAGTTAAGATTGGCTATCACATTGCTCTTCAAAATTACTGGAACACTTCAGCTTCCCCAAAGGACCGATCAAGAGTTCCTGCTGCATGTATGGGTGTCTTTCAAAAAATCCTTTGGAATGCCCGGGCCGAAAAGTGGATCATTCTCTTATGGAAACTTCTCACGGAATCGTTACCCACTGGGGAAGGATTCCTAAGGAGGGGCTTTGATGGTCCTTTTTCTTGCGTGCTTTGTGATTCACAAGAAACAGAATCACCGGAACACCTGTTTCGGGACTGTTCATTTGCTAATAGAGTTTGGGCTGGAAGTCTCCTGGGGATTAGGGCACATTCAGGGGATAATTTGAGTCTCCGGTCTTGGGTTTGCAATTGGCTCTCTGTTCTTGTTAAGGCTGATAATAAGCATGAGGCTTGTCTCTCCTTTTTGTGTACCATCTGGACTATTTGGGTGGTAAGGTGCAGGAAAATTTTTGATAGTATTGAGTGCTCCCCTATTGGTGCTATCTTTCATTATCAAGACTCTCTTAATTTAGCCCTTTCTGCTGAAGATGGGAAACCGGGGTCCATAGCTTTCCAAACACCGATGGAGGAGGACTTGACTGACCTTAGGAATGGAGTACCCTTTCCTCTGATTCAGAGTTCTGTGAGTTGCTCTCGGTCTCATATTTATGTGGATGCAGCGTGGTCTAAAAAGTTTGCTGCTGGGTTTGGCGGATGCATCCTTGTTGATAATGATATTGTTTCTGAATTCTGTATCAAAGGAATGGCGGAGAATGCTGAACAAGCGGAAGCTTTGGCAATTAGGGAAGCCTTAAAGTGGGCGCTCTCGCGCAACATCCTCCATATTAACATTTTCTCTGATTGTCTACAGGTTCTTGCCCAAGTCCTACGGTTCTCTCAACTCAAACATTGGACAAGGAACACTATTGACGATATAACCGATCTAGCGGCAAACTTTCATTGTATTTCTTTTGCTTATGTTCCTAGAATTTGTAATAAAGCCGCTCATAGGATAGCTAAGCGTGCTATTAATATGTAGGTCTCGTTAACCCGATTGTCAAAAAAAAAAAAAAAAAAAAAAAAGACTTTCTTCATATCTACAGCTGACTATATATAACACTTATTTTTCAAAGTTTGCCATTATTCTCACACTTCCTTCATATTGTTAGGATGCAGTTTTGACATTTCCTTCATACTGACAGGTGGTATAAATTGAACTAATTTAGAATGTTGCTTCTTTTGCAGTGCTTCAAAGAGAATTGAACCAGGTAAGAAGAGTATTTTTTTATGTGATTTCCTTGTTTAGATTTATGACAACTGTATAAACATGATTTTATAGAATGTTAACTTCATTATTTTTGTTGAAATAATTTGTGCAGGCCAGATTCCACGGAAGAATTTGTGACAGGCGCTTAGTTTCCAGGTTGCCAATCCCATGTCCACGACTAGTTCTAGGTAAAACGTTTCTACTATTATTCCTATGTTTTACCGTATTTGTTTGATTTAATTTAGGGTTAGGTGAAAATTAGGAATTAATTTAGAGTATTTTTTGGAGTCTCGGTAGATGCAAGTAGTTAGTCTTGAGAAGTTAAAATTGTTTTTAAACTATGTCCTGCCGACAAGTATTTGGCTTTCCGACTCGTCTTATTGGCTCTATTGATAATTTGTTTATTTATGCAAGACCCCTTGTATGTTATATTCTCATTTCACTTCTGCGTGTCGAATCAAATTCAGCCTGTCATGTGTGCAATGCAAGATGACCAGAGCAGGTCTGAGGCTGTCTAGAAGTTCGTCGCGCCAAGAAATCTCGTCCCTTGTACTTATTTATGTAACATTTCTATTTTTGTTGATGGGTTAGGTGTCTAAATAAATTTGAAGAAATTATGTATGATAGATATTTTGGTAATTGCCTTTGGATAATCTATTGATTGTATAAAGATATCTAATGTGATTATTGAACCGTCTTGTATTTGGGATCATGTGTAAGACTACAACCTTCAGCAACATGACGTAATATATTTTTTTTTATAAAAAACAATATTTATAGACATTAGATTTTTCTAAAGACAGATGTCTGTGATTTTTAACCAGACATCGGATTTTTCAGATATCTGATGCCTATTGTCCGAGATATACATCAGATTATCAAAACATCTGATGTCCATTTGACAAATAGACATCAGATTTCTGAAAAATCTGATGTCTATTGGTCAAATAAACATCAGACTTAAGTCCGATGTCTATTAGTCTTATAATGGATATCACTCAACTTAACTTCGGAGGGTAGTCTGATGTCTATCATGTTTTTTGTAGTAGTATAAGTTATATTTTAATTTTTTATATTATAATTTTTTTCTCTCGATAAATAGCAAATCTGAAAATTAAAGTTGAAGTTAATATGTTAATTAAAATAAGATGTTGAAATATTAACTCTGAAAAAAGAAGGGAGAAAAGTGTGGGATAGGACAGAGTAGAAATGTAAAGATAGATAAATATTTAATGGGATATGTGATGTATCACTTTCATATATACTTTTATAGCTCCCTTTACATCGTATTTCATACCGTTTCGTGCCTATTATATCATTTATATGCTTTATTTCAATGAACTGTCGATACTGCCGCTATTTTGTGTTTTGATGCAGAAATGACTCAATATGAGTGTGATCAAGCTGAGATTAGCATAGCGGAGGAGACGGCACGGTAGAGTACACGAAGCATGGCACGGGAAACGAGGAATCATGAAGACTAGAAGTCAAAGAAGAGAAGAAAGAACCTGTGAAGCAAGTTCCTCGATCGAGTCACTCACGACTCGATCGAGCACCTCTGACTCGATCGAGTCACCTCGACTCGATCGAGGATCCTTTTCGACGGATTTATTTCCGGAATTTCCTAAAACACTTATCTTTTATTATAAATTAGAAACTCGGGTTTTATTGTTGATTTACGTTTTATTTTTGCTAAGTATTGCTGGAAAACACTCTTAAGAACCCTAATCTTCCTTTTGTATGGTACTAATCTTTCCCCATTAATTTAATCATTGTTTTTATGTTCTTCAATAATTGTTTTATATTTGCGATCATGTCTTCATCTTTAATCATATTTGTTGTTGCTATTATAGTCATGAGTAGCTAATCCCCTCATCTAGGATGAAGGGGATCTAGGTTAATTAAAAGGGAAAGTCAATTAATTGCTATTGATATCATTAAAGTTGTTGTTTGATTGTTGTAATTCTTCTAGTTAATCACTTGAGGCCTGAGTTATTAATTAGTGTAGCGAATCGATCCTATCGCCGACCGGGTTAGAATTGATATAGGCTGCGACAATCAAATAGAGAGTATCTAATCATAGCGACCGCATATTAGAATCGATCTAAAGGGCATAATGGAGTCGACCGATCTTATGACCTTAAACAACTCGATAGATTTAGTAATTGATTGATAATCCCGATCGATTGATCTAGTGAACCTAATTCCTAGACTTTTAATATTATTGTTATTCATCATTTATTTACATTGCAATTAGTTTGTTAGAATCAACTCAAAACAAAACCCCCGAAATTGGTTACTTCTAGACAGTTTAAATACTCTTAGACTAGCTTTCACCGCCTCCCTGTGGATTCGATACCTGTCTTATCACTAGCTATTCTTGTTAGTCCTGAGATAGTTTTACTTTGATTTGGTAATACGACTTTAGCCACATCAAATTTGGCGCCGTTGCCGGGGAGGCAACAATTGTTTAGTCTTTTTGTGTTTATTTTGTCTTTTTGTCTCAGGGAACCCAGTTCCTTGAGACCGTTCTCACACTTTCTTGTTAGTTCTGTTTATGCCCAGGTCTAATAGGTCCGAGATTATACCTTTTGATCCTGAACCTGAGAAGACTTTTCGCTACAGACGGAAATTTAATCAAGAAGTGAGTCAAGTAGAAGACTTGAGTATACTTGACGTCGAAACGGCGAGCTCCACAGAGTCAGCCGGTCCGCCCTACGAAGAGGAAGAGGAAGAAATTCCTATCTCTGATATTCCTATTCCTGAAACTCCTGTTCCTGAAAATATCATCATGTCTACCCTAGCCAGTCACTCTGAGCCAACCTTAGATTCTATTCCACAAGGTTTCAAGCTGCCCACTTCTACCAATGGAACATTCGAGATTCGACCATCTTACATTAATTTGGTGGAACGAAACATGTTTGGAGGGATTGCTTGAGGACCCCGCAACGCATATGGAAAAGTTTGTCACTTACTGCTGTTCTATCCCATTAACAGCTGGAGTGACACAAGACAAGTTAAGCGGTGCTCTTTCCTTTCTCTACGAAAGATGGAGCCGCCGAGTGGTTAAGAGATATGGATATGGATACGAAGGAGTTACGGAATTTGGAATTCCTTGGCTCTTGCTTTCTACAAGAGGTACTTCCCGCCTCAGAAGACTAATGCTTTGAGGAATCAAATTACTAGTTTCAAGCAAGCAGCCACTGAAGATTTGAACGAAGCTTGGACTCGCTTCAAGCGTTTAGTTCGATCAGTTCCCCATCATGGTTTCCCAAAGTGGTTCCTTTGCAACCAGTTTTATAACGGGTTGTTTGACGATCATCGTGCCCTTTTGGATTCATCTGCTAATGGGAGGTTTCAAGATAACACACTAGATGGTGACGCGTGGAAGTTGATTGATCAGATTGCTACCCATACCGCAAGGTATGGAAATCCTAGGGAAGCACGCGAGGTGCGGGGTTGATAGTGCTTTGGCAAAGACACCGTGGAGGCTATTTCTGCCCAGATTGTTGAGATGAAGACTACCCAAACATTGGGTAGTAAAGAGAGAGTTCATGCTATGAGTCAGCAAGTAGAGGAGACTTGTGCTAGATGCGGTTTGGATGGTCATGGTGCAGCTGATTGTATGAGCACATTTGAGCGGGTTCTTGCCTTTCAAAGCTTACGGACAAGGTGCACAAGGTACACCTTTCTCCAACTTCTACAATGAAAGAACGAAGGAACACCCTTTCCTTCAATGGTCTAGCCAGAATGTGCAAAATCCGCAAAATCACAACCGCAAAAGAATACTTATATCCCTCCCAATAATCGCGGTAATCAACAACAAGGGGGATATCAAAGGCAAAATCAAGGAGGCCAGCAGTTCAACAATCAATATCAGCGACCTCCTCAAAGCAAACTCCTCAACAAATTCCTCAACAAGCTCCGAATAATGATATGGCAGAGTTGCGTAATCTTTTGCAACAAACTTTGTCAATGCGACAGGACATGCTATTTCGATTTTCGAGTTGATTGCCCATAACAAGATGCTAGATAATCAAGTGGCTCGGATGGCACTTCAAAACCCATCAAAACAGGCCCACGGTCTTCCTCCTCAAGGTAAGCAAGCTCATGAGCAAGCTAATGTTATCCAGCTGAGGAGCGGTACTTCTTATACGAACCCCGACCTGCAAAGTCTTGAGAATGAAGTGCCCATTTCTTGTTGATGAAGTCCCTTACATGCATCCCAAAGGATTGGGTAATTTGGAGCTTAGTGATGATGAGAAAGAGCCTGACGAAGTTGAAACACGAGCCGACGATAAAAGTAAAAAAGACGAGAAAGTCTGAACTGCCAAGGTTCTCGATCGAGTCACGAGCGACTCGATCGAGGATCAAACAGCTCGATCGAGTCACCCCGACTCGATCGAGGATCCAAAGTATTGCCAGCCGACGGTCTTTCAAAAGTTATTTCTAAAGAGAAGCAAGCCGAGCCCATAACTATTTCTCTACCTTTTCCTCACCGACAACAAAAATCCAAGCTGGACAAGCAGTTCGGTAAGTTTATGGAGGTCGTGAAGAATCTACAGGTAAGTGTCCCTTTTCTTGAATTGATTACTCAAGTGCCGGCTTATGCAAAGTTCATGAAGGAGATTTTGACAAGGAAGAGATCCTTTGACGCGGTAGAAACTATTGCTTACACTCGAAGTGCGGTGCCATGTTGCCAATTAACTCACCACCGAAATTAAAGGATCCAGGAAGTTTTTCTATCCCTTGTCAAATTGGTCATCTTTCTATTAGTAAAGCTCTTTGTGATTTGGGAGCTAGTGTCGGTGTTATGCCGTATTCTATCTGTAAAAAGTTAAATATGGGTCCGTTGTGATTACTAATATGACACCGCAGATGGCCGATAGAATCGTTAAACACCCCTGGGGGTGTTAGAGGATGTTCCGTTCGAATAGGGAAGTTTTTCATCCCCGTTGATTTTGTTGTCATGGACATGGTCAAGACAACCAAATCCCTATCATCTTGGGCGACCGTTCTTACATATCGGGGCGGTCATAGATGTTAGGCAAGGAGATTGACCTTAGGCGTGGGGGATGACACGATTATTTTCAACTTAGAAAAAGCATTGAAAAACCCCATGATAGAAGAGACTTGTCATAGTATAGATGTTGTTGATTTTACTATTGATGAGTGTCTTCCTATGTGTTTTGTGGGATCCTCCGGAGATTGCCCTGGTTTCGATCCGGTGATCGACGGGTTCATGGAGTCCAGTTCATCGAATTGAGAAGCTTCTAACTGGAGAGGAATGCCCACATCAGAAGGTATACAATTTGGGTGTCACACCTAGGGTAAGCGAGGTAAAGAAACCCGAATTGAAACCCCTTCCCTCTCATCTCAAATATGAATTTCTTGATGACTGTGAGATGAACCCAGTGATTGTCAATGCTAACCTTATCAAGGTCAACTATCTCGCTTTGTTGTTGTTTTGAGAACTCATAAAAAGGCAATTGGGTATAGCATTGACGATCTCAAAGGTATTAGTCCCGACTTTTGTATGCATAGAATTCACTTGGAAGAAGGCCACAAGCCTAGTGCACAAGGTCAGAGACGACTAAATCCTCCTATGCAGGAGGTGGTAAGAAAAGAGGTACAGAAATTACTTGATCTTTGGTATTATTTTCTCTATTTTCGATTCTAAATGGGTCGATCTGTCCAAGTTGTACCTAAAAGGGAGGTACTACAAAGTAGTAAAGAATGATAAAAATGAATTGATTGCTACTAGACTTGTCACGGGATGGAGGATGTGCATTGACTATAGGAAGTTGAACACGGCCACTAAAAAGGACCATTTCCCACTTCCTTACATTGACCAAATGTTAGAGAGATTAGCATGTCATAGTTATTTCTTTTACCTAGATGGCTACTCCGGTTTCTTTCAGATACCCATTCACCCCGAGGATCGTGCAAAGACCACTTTCACTTGTCCGTATGGTGTATTTGCTTATAGGAGGATGCCCTTTGGTTTATGTAATGCTCCTGCTACCTTTCAGCGTTGTATGATGGCCATATTTTCTGATTACATAGAGTCTATCATGGAGGTCTTTATGGATGATTTCAGTGTATATGGTACTGATTTTGATGTTTGCTTGAGAAACTTGACTAAGGTTTTGCGTATTTGTGAGGAGAGCAACCTTGTTCTCAATCGGGAAAAGTGCCACTTCATGGTAATCGAAGGAGTGGTACTCGGTCATTTGGTGTCGAGGTAAGGGCATTCAAGTGGATAAAGCTAAGGTTGAGGTAATTGAGCAACTCCGTGCCGGTTAATGTTAAAAGTGTGCGTAGCTTTCTTGGTCATGCAGGGTTCTATCGCCGCTTTATAAAGGATTTTTCTAAAATTGCTCAACCTCTAACTCAGCTTCTTCATAAAGATGCTCCTTTTGTGTTTACTGACAAGTGTGTTCAAGCCTTTGACAGGATCAAACAAGCACTTATCTCAGCTCCTATTATCCGATCTCCGGATTGGAGCCTTCCTTTTGAGATTATGTGCGATGCCGGTGACTATGCGATTGGAGCTGTTTTGGGGCAGCGAAAGGACAAGGTGTTACATGCCATTTACTATGCAAGCAAGACTCTCGACGATGCACAAATCAACTATGCTACTACAGAGAAGGAGCTTCTTGCAGTTGTCTATTCTTTAGACAAATTTAGAGCTTATCTTGTTGGTTCTAAAGTTATTGTACACACTGACCATGCAGCTTTAAAATATCTTTTAACCAAACAAGAGGCTAAACCTAGACTTATTAGATGGATTTTATTATTGCAAGAATTTGATTTGGAAATCCGTGATAAGTCCAGTCTTTGAAAAATGTTGTTGCAGATCATTTGTCCAGATTGAGATTCTCAGGAAGAGAGATTTTGCCCATCGATGATTCTTTTCCAGACGACCATCTTCTAGCTGTAGCTGCAAATACTCCATGGTTTGCAGATTATGCCAATTATTTGGTAGGAGGAACGCCTCCTCTTGACTTATCTTATCGCGAGAAGAAGAGGTTCATGCATGATGTGAAGAGGTACTGGGACGATCCCTATCTGCTCCGAGAGTGTCTTGATGGTATATACAGACGATGTATCCCGAGAGGGTGAGGTACGTGCCATCCTTTCTCATTGTCACTCTTCTTCATATGGTGGTCATCATGGTCCTTCTAGGACATTTGCTAAGGTAATGCAATCGGGTTTTTATTGGCCTACTATCCTTAAGGATGCTACTAACTTTGTCCGTTCTTGTGATGCTTGTCAAAGAACTGGCAATATCTCGCAAAGGCATGAGATGCCTCAAACTGGAATCTCCGAAGTTGAGATTTTTGATGTTTGGGGCATTGATTACCAAGGGCCGTTCCCTACATCTTTTGGGAACCAATACATATTAGTAGCTGTAGATTATGTTTCTAAATGGGTGGAGGCAATTGCCACCCCACTTGTGATGCTAAATCTGTTGTTAAGTTGTTTTGAAGACTATCTTTCCTCGGTTTGGAGTGCCTCGCGCAGTGATTAGTGATGGAGGCACGCACTTCAACGAGCGTCACCTCAATTCCCTCATGAAGAAGTATGGCGTTACGCACCGAAGAGGATTGGCTTATCATCCTCAAACCAGTGGACAAGTAGAAGTTTCCAACAGAGAGCTGAAACAGATCTTGGAAAAGGTGGTAAGCAAGAATAGAAAGGATTGGAGTCGGAAGCTCGATGATACTTTGTGGGCTTACCGTACTGCTTTCAAAACGCCGATTGGCACCTCACCTTACCGACTTGTCTATGGCAAGTCCTGTCATTTACCTGTGGAGCTTGAGTATAGGGCTATGTGGGCCATTAAGGAGCTGAATATGGATCCCTCACTGGCGGGTGAGAAACGACTGATGCAGTTGAATGAGCTCGACGAATTTCGACTGCATGCCTATGATAGTGCTCAAGTTTACAAGGAGCGAACGAAGAAGTGGCATGACAAGCATATCTTGCAAAGAGAATTTCATGTTGGTGAGAAAGTTCTCTTATTTAACTCTCGTTTGCGCTTGTTTCAAGGTAAATTGAAGAGTAGATGGTCCGGACCGTTCTTCATTCGATGTGAACAAATTTGGGTCGATTCACCGCATTCGACACGGGAAAGACCTTCAAAGTGAATGGGCAACGCTTGAAGACTTATTATGAAGGTGCTTTCGTGGGGGTAATAGAGGCTCTTGACCTCTTCCCCATTGATTCTTCTTACTGATGAAGAATTACGGTCGTGCGGGACCGCAAAAAAAAGCGCCTTCGAGAGGCGGCTCGGATTTTGTAAATCTTTAGTTTGTAATTAGAATTTAAATTCACGTATTGCTTTTGTTTTTATGTTTCTTTGAACTTGGAGAGACGAGGAGAGGGTACTTGATTTGCTTTCAAGTGTCTTTTGCAGGAATTTTGACGGGATTTGAAGCTATGAGTAACAAAGAACGAAGAAAGGAGCCCAAGCTTACTTCCTCGATCGAGTCACAGGCGACTCGATCGAGGAACCTATCGACTCGATCGAGTCAACTTCGACTCGATCGAGGAACCTGTGCTGAATTTAGAAAAGTTTAAAACGAGAGTTGGGTATTTTTTGAAATTGGTTCCTCGACCGAGTCACATGCGACTCGATCGAGGAACCTATCAGCTCGACCGAGTCACATGCGACTCGATCGAGGATCCAATTCAGACCGGGTTCCGCGTTAGATTTTTTTGCCGGTTTTGTGTTTCATTACTCTTATTTCCTTCACTTTGCTTCTTCCTTTTTCGACATATTCCTGCATTCTACCTCCTCTATTATTCATTCTCTCCTTATTCTTCATCAATCATCATCAAAACTCACATATAACTTGTGCTTACTTGCTTATTACTTGATTGAATCATTCTCTTGTGCTTATTTTCTCCATTCTTTGCTTAATTTGCCAAGGTAAGTCGCGTTTTTGGTCTTTACTTGTCTCGAAAATTCTGATTTTTCATGCTTAAATCTTGAGTTTATTGTATTGAATCTTCCCTTGCTAGTATACAATTGCTATTTCCTTGCTTTCTAGCCCCTTACTTGTTGAAATTCATGCCTAATTTGCTAATTTGGGAATTAGGGTTCTTCAAAATCCGGGTAGAAATTTTGCATTAAATTGGTTAGAATTGTATTCTATTGCTTGGAATCTTCAGTATTTGATATATACTCATGTTCCCCTAAGTTTTTGGATGCTTTCATTGTCATTTGGAGTCTTAAAAATTGATTTTTCAGACCCATAAGTGCCAAAACCGGGATTTGTTTTTGTGACATTGTTGGAGTTTAATTTTTACTTGTTCTTGTGTAGATAATGTCGACTTCCGGCAAGGAAATAAGCGGACTAGACAAAGGAATGCACCGGTTCAACAACCCGAAGTCATTCCGGAGGAGATTGTGTCTTCGGAGGATGAGTTGTCTCCCTTAGACGATTATCCATTTATCGAATTTCGTGACAAAGTGCAGAAGGACAGGTTTGTGTATCTGTTATCCAAGTCTATGAGTGCCACTCGATGTGTAGATAGGGAAATTTTGCGCACTTTGAAGATCGATGATATTATGTTTGGCATGTTTAATGAAATCGGGTTGCAGGGTCTTTTCACGCTCCACGAGTTATCCTACCCCCGCCCTAACCCTTGAATTTCGAGCTCTTATACTTATTTCCCTAGTGATCACCTAATCCGATTTCGTTTGCTTAATGTTGAACGGTCTTTAACCTTTGGCCGTATTTTCGAAATCTTGGAGTTGGATAAGCATCTTGAAGGGGACTTGTATGGTGTTGGTGGGTTGTCGCCGTTCGTTATTTTCCATTGTTTCTTGGTTATATGGATGCGGACGTTAGTGCCATGGCCTTGTTAGATGTCCAACACGTTTGCCTTCGTCATGTTTTTTGAGGTATCCGAGTTACTTGTTGTATGGTCGGAGTGATAAGAGCAAGACCTCCACTATTGAGGTCTTAATACTTGCTAGTTACTTAAATCCTTATAGGGAGGAGACATTCCAATTCTCTCCCCCTGCTCTTGTCTGCTCAGCATTTGATAGGGCGATTGGGCGGACGGGAACCTTGATTTGTGGTGCTCTTGTCACCAAAATTGCTAGGGCTGTTTGTGACTTTGAGGGCGATGACCCATATGAGCCCATGGCTGACTATGCGCCACTTGTTGATGATGACCACCTTCGCTACGACATTTCTTATATTGATATTAAGAACGGGACGGACCATTCTTTGGAGGGTCGCGGTGAGTCATACATGCTTCTTCCTTGCGCCCGTTTGCCTCATTGTTGACCCCCTCGAGGAGAGTACGGCTGTGGTGCGCCCACCACCCGTTACTTATCTGATTCCCGAGGATCTTTTGATTACTTTTCCTGGGTCTAGTACTACTACCACCACCGGCGGGCGCCGGAGACGTCGAGCACCCACTACCCATTTGCCAGGTTCCTACCAGCCCGCTCCTCCTCCACCTCCTTCAGCCTATTCCACTTCAGGCTATGCTCCAGGTTACCATTTTGATCCCGTCGTTGAACGGGAAGTGAGGATGCATACTGGCATCAACACTGCTTTGACGGAGAGGAGGATGTGGGAACAGATGGAGGCTATGACTTTAGCTTCGGGGGCGATGATCGCGGTGTGTCACCTTCTTACTACACTACTCCGGTGACGACAAATCGTGTGTTTCATCTTTACGGAGTGACTCCCACGAGTTTGGACAGTTTAGCACCGAGTTTGGTGCATTAGGCCGTCCCTTCTACACTCCGGTCCGCCCCTCTCGGCCCTACTTATTTTTGGGAGGACACCGGCATCCCTTGTTCCCAGAGAGGCCCGTTCGGCCAGTTTGCTGCTTCTACTTCCACCGCTGCTGCTACTGGAGGCCGTGTTAGGACACCCACTCGTGGTCGCGGACGTGTTCGACCACCCACTCGTGGTAGAGGCCGAGCGCAGCGCTGCCGTTCGATCCCGAGCTTATGTCCTTATATGCCGATATTGATGGTTTTGATGATGGTTGGAGCCCAAAGAGTGGTGGTGGTCACTACATCCCTCTTTTTCCATTTGGTTTGGGGAGGCTCTTGCATTACAAATTTGGTATTATCTTTCTTGTTTTGTTTTATTGCATTTCTTTTTACCCTCTTTCCTTTATTAGTAGTGTCCTATAGGTTCTTTGGTTTTTCGTGTGATTCTATCTTTGTAGGCGTCACAATGAGGACACTGTGACATTTAGGTTTGGGGGAGTGTGTTTATTTCTGTTGTGTGCTTTTATTTATTGTTGTGTGAAAAAAAAAAAACAATCAAAAATTCAAAAAAATTGAAAAATCATAAAATCCAAAAACATGTCTTTTATTTATTTTTGTCTTTTTTTGAGTCGAGTCTTGGTGAATTGTATAGCAATGATGATAACTTGCTTTGTCTTTGCATTTGAGTCTCATTTAGCTGTTCATGTACATTGTTTTGACCTGTTAGCTATGATGACCAAAGCTCTTTACTCAAGTCTTGACCGTCACAATATACCTTATGCCGAGTAGACTTGACTTTATTTTGTTGGTAAACCACTTAAATTTCTGAGGTCTTTAGAGCTTCCTAGGCCGGGAACATTAATAAACCGGTCTCATTGTTATTTAGGCTAATGAGTGTGGTCTCCTTGTGGTATATGTAATATCAAACTGCATAAGTGTGACATTAGTTTCTTAGCTTTTGCGCGTTCATTTGATTAAGTACATGTGGATAGGCGATTCTCATTGTTCAAATAAGCCTTACATTACCCAGTTTTGTTAGCCCGTTTGAACCATGTAGCCATTTTATATCTTATTTCTTAGCTACATTCCAGAATTTGCCTACCCTTTTCGGGACAGTCGCAGTTGTTTGAGCCTTATTGTTATAGCTACTTTGGTTGGGTTGGGACTTTATTTGTCATGTGGGTAGTAGCTATCTTTTTATAGCAACTGTGTGATCTCTTATGTGGAAAAGGAGAATGTTATGAAGCAGAAAAAAAAAAAAAAAAAAAAGAAAAAAAAGAGCTTCGAACAAAAAAAAAGAGTTCAAAAGAAAAAGGAAAAAAAAGCTTCGAAAAAAAAAGAAGAAAAAGAAGAAAAGATGAATAATGTTTGCTTCATTGATTATGTTAGGAGATCGTGTGTGGTAATTACTGGAGTCTAATGCACATTTGGAGAGCCTTACATTTCTCTCATATGTTGTCAAAGTTGAGATTATTTCTCCAGTTGGATGTTTGATTTATTACTTATTAGTTTTGGCTATTGGTCTAGAGCTGCGACTACCGTCTGAGCCCCACATATCCATACGTGCTTTGGCACAAGCCATTTCTATACCCATGCCACTTTACCACCATTCTGTCCTTGATACATGTACTTGGTCTGTTTCGTGAATGCGTATTAGCTGGAGGATCTCTTATCACATTAGATTGCATGCATATCTCATAAGTTGAGTGAGTGTCTTATTTCTTTCTATCTTACATAGATCACCCATTATGAGTGCATGAGTGAAACCGCGAGAATCCGACAAAATGGTCTTGCAAGGTTGAAAAGTGTTTGGTTGAGTCTCGGTATCATGTCACATCTTGAGTAAGAGCTGCGTTAGTCTATTACCCGTGCTTTTGAATTTGTTTTATTAGCACAACTTCGGTCATTACTTTGTTATAGATATGGACAGCTGAGTCTTGTATGTGCCTAGACATTTGCTCTGAGTTATTCATTCACCATATGTTTGTTGTCCTTTGTTTTGGTCTGATTGCTTTGCTTGAGGACAAGCAAAGGTTTGGTTTGGGGGAGTTTGATGTATCACTTTCATATATACTTTTATAGCTCCCTTTACATCGTATTTCATACCGTTTCGTGCCTATTATATCATTTATATGCTTTATTTCAATGAACTGCCGATAAATCGCCGCTATTTTGTGTTTTGATGCAGAAATGACTCAATATGAGTGTGATCAAGCTGAGATTAGCATAGCGGAGACGGCACGGTAGAGTACACGAAGCATGGCACGGGAAACGAGGAATCATGAAGACTAGAAGTCAAAGAAGAGAAGAAAGAACCTGTGAAGCAAGTTCCTCGATCGAGTCACTGCTGACTCGATCGAGCACCTCTGACTCGATCGAGTCACCTCTGACTCGATCGAGGATCCTTTCTGACGGATTTATTTCCGGAATTTCCTAAAACACTTATCTTTTATTATAAATTAGAAACTCGGGTTTTATTGTTGATTTACGTTTTATTTTTGCTAAGTATTGCTGGAAAACACTCTTAAGAACCCTAATCTTCCTTTTGTATGGTACTAATCTTTCCCCATTAATTTAATCATTGTTTTTATGTTCTTCAATAATTGTTTTATATTTGCGATCATGTCTTCATCTTTAATCATATTTGTTGTTGCTATTATAGTCATGAGTAGCTAATCCCCTCATCTAGGATGAAGGGGATCTAGGTTAATTAAAAGGGAAAGTCAATTAATTGCTATTGATATCATTAAAGTTGTTGTTTGATTGTTGTAATTCTTCTAGTTAATCACTTGAGGCCTGAGTTATTAATTAGTGTAGCGAATCGATCCTATCGCCGACCGGGTTAGAATTGATATAGGCTGCGACAATCAAATAGAGAGTATCTAATCATAGCGACCGCATATTAGAATCGATCTAAAGGGCATAATGGAGTCGACCGATCTTATGACCTTAAACAACTCGATAGATTTAGTAATTGATTGATAATCCCCGACTGATTGATCTAGTGAACCTAATTCCTAGACTTTTAATATTATTGTTATTCATCATTTATTTACATTGCAATTAGTTTGTTAGAATCAACTCAAAACAAAACCCCCGAAATTGGTTACTTCTAGACAGTTTAAATACTCTTAGACTAGCTTTCACCGCCTCCCTGTGGATTCGATACCTGTCTTATCACTAGCTATTCTTGTTAGTCCTGAGATAGTTTTACTTTGATTTGGTAATACGACTTTAGCCACATCAATATGGATAACCCTCATACGTTTAGTCTTATGTGGAAATCACCCCCATGACTTTCAGTATGTGCATATTAGCTCCGCAAGTTCACACTATGGTACAAATCAATTTTAATTTAAAATTTGTGTATTATATATATATATATATGAAAATTATTTAACATAATTAATGAATATTATACAACCACATATATTATTAATAATTTATTAAAACTCAATTTTACCCTCTTCTTTATCACCACGCCACCACATGCCTCCCTCCGACCACCACATTACTATCGACAACACCTACATCAAACATGAGATTAGTTCAAAATCACCATCAACCAACCATGAAGATTGCCATACTCTACCTGTGACCACCTTTACAACCATCTCGTCCTAATCGAAACCGACCCGGCAACAAGAACCACCATTCAATTCCTAAGCTCCGAAAACCCAATTTACCCACGAAATCTCTCTTTCCCGTCATTGAAAAACTTGCAAAGGGGGATGGTGTTTCATGTAGTGAGGTCGGATTCCGAAACACACGGCCTTGATGTTCCATTCTCCGATAAGTAGTGTTCTATTATCGGATTCCGAAACACACAACCTTGATGTTGTGCTGGTCTGGGCGGTTAGGAGTAAACGTATGAGGGTTATTTGTTACTTCCCCGTTTAACCGATGTATATATGTTTTGGTGATAATTCAATAATTGAGACGATGAGAGATAAATGAGATAAATGATAAAAGATATTGTTGTGAAAATTGTTGAATATTCACCACACTAAGGCTGAGCAAAAAATCCGATTATCCAAACTGATCCGATATCCGATCCGAATTTTTGGATATCCGATCCGAAAGTTAAGTTTGGTTTGGATATCTGATCCGAAATCTTTGGTTTTGGTTTGGATATGGATATTAAAATTAAAATATTTGGATATCCGATCTGATCCGAAACTATAGGTTTCTAGTATAATTTCGATAAAATAAAATTCTATTTGCTACAACAACTTAATTAATGTTTAAAATATTAGAGAAATATCTAGGTGGTATTCAAATTTTATAGCGAGAACAATGGAATAAGAATACAAAAGAAAATCATCATGTAAAACTATGAATATAATCGTGTTTCAAACTTAATTTTAAAGTACATTCAAAAATATGGATATCCGCATCCGATCCGATTATTTTGGATACCCGAACATTGGATATCCGAGACATTTGGTTTGAATATTGGATATCTAACTTTAGGATTTTTAATATGGATATCCGATCCGAAATAGCATTTTGGATCAAATACCCGATCCGTACTTTGTCCTACACCACAGTGTATGGTCTAATAGTAAGCATTTTAGGCCTTGGCGTGATGTACTACAAAATACAAATATATTGCAGTCTTACAACGGAAATAGATCATCTCCATTTCTTTTTCGCTCATTTTCTCTCACAAACATCTATCTATCTATACTATCTAATTAAAAGGCTACCTTAACACATTTAATTTTATTCAACATCACCTTAACACATTCAATTTTATTCTACATAGGATTTGTACTCCTTATTAATTTGTGTAATTTCTATTATTTTTATCTATGAAATAATTAATAAATTTATACAATATAGTTAAAAAGCTAACTAAAGCATTCAATTTTATTCCAAGTGACATTCTCATAATTGATTTTATTTATTGTTTGATTATATAATTATCATAATTAAAAATTTAGAATAACAAAAAAAACCATATAAAATAAAAACCGCTAAATCTTTAACAAATTTTCACTTAAAATTTGATAATTTTAACCCTTGAAAAGCAAACGGGGATTAAATAGAAAAACGAATAAAGGGAGTGGACAGTAGTAACAATAGGAAGTATCGTGTCATTATGTTTAATTTTTATAATTCACATCCTATTTTATAATTTGCCATGTTCATTTCCAAATAATTCGTGTTTATACATATAGTATTAACCAAAAGGGGGAAACTTATACAAGACCCGTAATTTTTTCAGGTGTTTCAAAACTAGTTATTATATTATAATATATTTCAATCTCATTCACTTATCTTTTCATTCCTAAGTATATCAACAACCACCCGATCGGACACATATTTAATCAAAACCATTGAGAAGTAATGGACATTTTTTAAGAAATGGAAAAAATCCTTACTCTTTTACAACATGCCTGAGGATGACAAAGTTTGGGAGTTGAGTACGTTAAATCACCGTTAGTTTCTCTCACTTAATCAAGGCCAAATCTCCCTTCCCTGGCTTATCGCTTTCAAAAATTTTTTAGGGGGTGTTTGGTTCAACAAATTCTAGAATCAGGTATGAGTTTAGAATGTTCCAAACACATACCTTGTTTTTGGTTGGAGTTTTTTGTAATTTGGATACTCGTACCTCATACTCATGAGGTATGAATTTCTCATACCCAATGAGGGAGGTGGGTATCATACTCAGACAACTTGAAATAGGATCCTCTCCATTTCATAAAAAGAAATGGAGGGTCTATTTCCTCTCAGCAGTTGAGATCGTTTTTCAGTGCAATCCAACGACTCTTTATTTATAGATAACATTAAAGGAATAATAAAGTATATTGGACAATACATAATTATATGTTTGTTGGAGAGGAAATGAACCCTCCATTAATTCCATCTTCATACCATTCCCTGGTATCAAATTCATGTTAGAAAAAAAAAATTCTATCAGCTACACGTATTGTTGAATCGAAAAAAATTCAACCTCATAAAGAAAAAATTATAAAGCACCCAAATCTATAAATATAATAAAAAAGACAATCTAATACATCATATTTCACCATTCCACTATCTAAGAGTAATTTATCAAGCCACATCATCATCTCTTCTTTTGAAAAGAAAAAAGAAAACAAAAATGAAATTGTAAACATTAAATGCAAATAATAACATAATCACAAATAATAAATATTAAACTTTAGCCTACTTAATTTTAAAATAACTTAAGCAACAATAAAAACTTAAATACATACTCCCTCCTATTTCCTTATATCTTCCCTTTTCTTTTGGGCACAAAAATTAAGAAAGGGGGAGAAAGAAGGAATAAAGTAGAATAAAGTATTGTAAGTTGTGAAATTTATAGGTGAGAGAAAATAATAAAGAATAAATGATGAATAAAGAATATATAAAGTAATAAGAGTTGTTGATTTTTTAGGAGAGAGAAATTAATAAAAAATGAATAAAACTTACCAAAAAAGGAAAAAGAGAAGATAATCAAACTTGTGTGAAAAGGGAAAGAGGAGAGATAATAGGAAATTGGAGGGAGTACTAAATTTTAAATTTTACGTTTATTATTAGAATAAGATAAAAGACAAATAAAAATCACATCATTATAATTTTATGCAGTTTATAAGAAATTAACAAATTTGTAAACATTAACTGTTAATTAATAATAGTAAAATAAACAATAGAGTTTGGCTTTTTATATTTTTCGATAAAAATAAACAAAAATTCAAAATCAGAATTCAGACTAAATTTTAAATTTTGTTTTTAATTGTTATAATAAATCAAAATGATAAATAAAAATCACATTACTCTAATTTTAAGTAGTTTATATATGCAACTCCCAATTTTTGATATATGTTTCCCTAATTTAATTAAATTGAATACATCTATCATCTATAAATCTAATTAAAAAGCAAACTAAACCACCTACCGTCATCCACAAGTCATATATTACTTTCATAAGATAACTTCTTAACCACTTTCATGCAAAGTGGATTTTGTAAAAAGAAAATAATAATAATAATAATAATAATAATGAAAGCTGCTAAGGGTGTGGGAGCCCAGCTTGTTTCTCGGCTCCCCACCAATTTCATGTAAACTTTTATTCTTATTTTAATGAAAGCTGCGCGCATCCCTTTATAATAAAAAAAAAAAAAAAAAAAAAAAAAAAAAAAAATAATAATAATAATAATAATAATAATAATAATAATAATAATAATAAACTGGTTCAGGTCTCATGGGGATAGAGTCTACTGGTGTAGGGCACTACATGGTACCTCAATTATTCCCAGCCATAAATTCACTCTCTCACTTGCTATTATGCATAAGCTTCCTACTACTGATCTGCTAGTCACTCGGGGGATGTTTCTGGTGAATAGATGTGTGCTCTGCAAATCCAAAGCTGAAACCCATAGACACCTCTTCTTTGACTGTGCTTTCTCGCAGCAAGTCTGGAAAAACCTCTTGCAGTGGATGAATATTAGCAACAGGACCATCAATCTCTGGACTGAGGTTCGTTGGATTGCTCAGGCTAAAGGTTTAAGACATTGGAAGCATGCTTTGCGTCAGAGTTGTATAGCTGCTGCAGTTTACTTCATTTGGCAAGAACATAACCAAAGGATCTTCATGGGGAGAGACAGCATGGTGGATCATATTGTTAGTAACATCAAGATAGCTATTAGATATAGACTATTTACTCATGCTTCTAGCTCTAGTTGCCTGATGTCTATGTTGTTTTGATTGTTTGATTCCATCCTCTAGTGGATAGCTTTGTAAGTTTTTATCCTCTTCTAATAAAATGAGGTATATCTTCTTATAAAAAAAAAAAAAAAAAAAAATAATAATAATAATAATAATTTCAGGCTCATTTCTTGCTGCTCTATCATCTATAAAACAGTGACTAAAATTATTACTCTGAGAATGCAAGAGCTCATGCCTGGTCTGGTTGGAGAGGAGCAAACAGCATTCATTAAGGATAGGAATCTATTTGAGAATGTCATGCTTACCCAAAGCCTTGTCAAGGGGTATCAAAGAAAAGGAATCACTCCTAGATGTATGCTCAAGGTGGACATTAACAATGCTTTTGATTCACTCCAATGGCCATTTATTCATCAAATGTTAGCTGGGTTGGGCTTCTTTCCCCTCTTTGTCAAATGGATTATGGGCTGCATTACAGGGTCCTGGTTTACTATCAAAGTCAATGGGTCACATCATGGGTTCTTTAAAGGACAAAGTGGAGTGAGGCAAGGGGATCCTCTCTCTCCTTATCTCTTTGTCCTTAGCATGGAACTCTTGTCTAGGAAGCTCAGACACTTATGTAACACACCTAATGTTTCTTTCCATCCAAAGTGTGTTAAGCTTGGTCTTACTCACCTTGTATTTGCTGATGATCTCATTGTAACAACCCGGCCCAAACCGGGTCGGGAGCGGTTAGTTATGATAGCTCACCAGGCTGTGTACATGGCCCACAGATCAACACGGGTCCTTTACAGCGCATTTTGTCCTCACTCATGCGCATCCCGGAAACCTTACAAGGAGGTCACCCATCCTAAGACTACTCCCAGTCAAGCACGCTTAACTTTGGAGTTCTTTCACATGGATGACCATAAAAGAAAGTGCACTTTGTTGATATGAGTAGTACTTCCAATCCCTTTAAGCACTAGTCATTTAAGCCTATCACTGGACCTCTTCAATTACCGTGGGGTGTTACAGTCACCCCCACTTGAAGAACGCAACGTCCTCGTTGCGCCTGGGAGCATAACTGCTAACCCAAAATCCTCCTCCGCTAGGTGTGTGATCACAATGGAGCGTATAACCACTGCCTCCAGGAGCGTATAACAACTGCCTCCGATCACCACACGGTCGCAGGGTTGCTCTGATACCATTTATAACATCCCGGCCCAAACCGGGTCGGGAGCGGTTACTTATGATAGCTCACCAGGCTGTGTACATGGCCCACAGATCAACACGAGTCCTTTACAGCGCATTTTGTCCTCACTCATGCGCATCCCGGAAACCTTCCCAGGAGGTCACCCATCCTAAGACTACTCCCAGTCAAGCACGCTTAACTTCGGAGTTCTTTCACATGGATGACCATAAAAGAAAGTGCACTTTGTTGATATGAGTAGTACTTCCAATCCCTTTAAGCACTAGTCATTTAAGCCTATCACTGGACCTCTTCAATTACCGTGGGGTGTTATACTCATGATCTTCCTTAGGGGTGACCTGCCTACTGTTTCTAAAGCCACTGAAGAGCTTGCCCATTTCTCAACCCAGTCTGGCCTGACTGCTAACCTGGATAAGACTGAGATCTATTTTGGAGGAGTGAGTGAGGAGGTTAAACAGCTCATCTTGCAAGCTACTAGTCTGCAGGAAGGTGTATTCCCATTCAGGTACTTAGGGATTCCCATCCATGCTTCTAGGCTTCATGCTGACATGTATGGTGCTCTTCTTCTCAAGCTGCAACAACTGCTCATTAGTTGCCCATCTCAGTATCTCTCTTATGTTGGGAGAGTTCAAGTTCTCAACTCTGTTCTCTTTGGCTTAGGCAACTTCTGGTGCTCTTGCATCCTGCTGCCACACCATCTCAAGGAACACATTCTAAGATAAGCAGGCAGTTCTTCTGGGGGTATTTTCCTGGTTGCAAGAAAATGGTCTATAAAAGCTGGGATAGTATCTGTGCTCCTTGGGCTGAGGGTGGATTTAACATTAACAACCTTACAGTCTGGAATCAGGCAGCAATGCTTAGCTGGCTCTGGAAATTAGACCACAATAAGGGGTCCATTTGGGTGAACTGGATGTCCAAATACTATTTACAGGATCATTCCATCTGGTTGATGGAGATAAGGGAGCATCATCCTGAGTGCCTTCGTGGTATTATTCAAACCAGGGACCATTGTATTGTTCAGCTGGGCAGTAGCTCCCATGTTAAGCATCTATTGCAGCAATGTACAGTGGCAGGCAAGTTTTCCATCCAGCATGCTTATAATGCTTTAAAGACTAAGTATGCTATCACTGAGTGTAGCCCCGCCATTCAGAAGGGTTTTTATCTTCCCAGGCATCGTGTTATTCTGCAATTAGCTGCTCATGACAGGCTCGCTACTGTAGATCGTCTGGTCAGTAGAGGCCTCCCTATGGTTAACAGGTGCTCTCTCTGTCAGAGGCAAAGTGAATCTACTGCACACTTGTTCTTTACTTGCAGTTACTCTACTGAGGTCTTACAGGCCATCAAGCAATGGGTAGGGGTCAACACTCCTGATAATTCTCTGCCGCAACTGTTAAGTTGGGCTAACAAAAGGAAGAATAGAAGGCATTGGCGCATTCTATGGGTTCAGAACAGCATTGCAGCTACTATATACATCATTTGGAGTGAAAGGAACCTGCAAATTTTCGAGAATAAGTGTAGACCAAGTCATACACTCATACGGGATATCCAATACACTGTTAGCATCATCTTGTTTGCCAAAATACAGGATGTTTTTCATGAAGAAATACTTGATAGTTTCCTAGCATCTAGGAAATAGTCTCATGAAGCCGTGTGCATTGTACCTTAGAGGGTTTGCTTTTGTAAGAAATCTCTTGTATTCTTCCTTTGGAATATAATGAGAAATTATCCTTCTTGAAAAAAAAAATAAAAAATAATAAAGCAAAGCTTTTTCATTCCATTTCATATTTATGTTTATATTAAATTTGTTAATAATAAAAACATGGTGCTCAAAAGTCATGAACTTTGCTCCATATTAATTTATTTATTAAATTTGATAATAATGAAAAAATTAAAGATGCTCAAAAGTCATAAAATGCATCGTCAATACGTGATTGGCGTCTTATCTACAATTGCCATAACAATACCATAAAACCAATACCCCGTGCATTGGACGGGAACCAAAACTAGTTATCTTTTATCTTTCAAAGTATATTTCGCGGGTGAAGTTTTTCTTGATTTTTCCCATATTTATTGTTTTTTGTGAATTTTATTTTGTACTTGAATGCGATTGTATTGTGAATGAGAATGTATCATGAGTTTTTTGATGAATTTTTTTTTTTTTGGTTTTAAAGCACTAACTAAAAATTGGTATACCCATGATGTTGAATAATTTTATTTTATATAAGTAATGACATGTTTTTATAAGGATTTTGTACTTTTCTTTATATACTAAAATTTATTACTTTATACAAAAAAAATTATGATGTAAAATTTATTTATACCATTAATTATTACGAGTATTTTTTTATTAGTGTAAAATCATTACTTCTTTATTTGATTCCTAATACATGTAAAAAAAATGAATCAAACAATTGGAAACAACCAATCAGGAATCAAGTTCTAACTCATACGGCTACCACCAAATCCATATCATTCCATGAATCAAACACCCCTTATCTTTCTTGCAAAATGATGAACCCATATGCACAAAAAATTATTCTAAAAAATTATTGTTGTGATACCATATTAGTACTATGCATTTGATGTGAAAAAATGTAGAACGAATTATTATTAATGTCTTAAATAATCTCTTTTTTGTGTCACTATGTGCTGCTTCATAATCCGATGTTTTTCTTCGTTAAATACTTTTGTCGATAATGCTTAAATTAAAAAAAATCATATAATCCCTTTGTGTTCTAGGAAAATTATAAAAGTACAAAAAAGTTATATTTTAGTGGGATAAAATATTTTAACAACAATAATTTTTTATAGATTTTTTCTTTTACATACAAGTAGTTTGTAGTACTCTTTGTATTATATTTGTAGGATCTGTAAACTTTTATTATTGACATTACGGATATTATTCTCGTAAGAGTTCGAATTTTCTATCTTATGAAAATGTGACACAAGATCCAGAATTATTTCATGGATCTGATCAATATAAAAGTATTATAATTTATACTCAAATGCTTGAGTATACAACTATTTAACATTATTGGGAGTTAGAGACCATGTTGGTTAACCGTTCACACTCTTTGACTTTGATTTCTGTATATACATTATACGAGTAGTTGAATGTATTTAGTTAACATGTGTCGTCTCAAAGATGAGAGTTGAGACACTCTTATGTTAACTGATCGATGCATTTTGTATCATGTTTTAGTGGTTCTCTTATGTCAAACTTTTAGTAAGACTATAAATTAAATGTTGGAAGTTTGTGTTTCTATAAAACTTTTCTTTAACTCTAAAACTGACACCTACATTGTGATTTTTTTTATTAAACTACTGAAAACTCAATTTATATAACTTATTCCTCATTTTGAGTTCATGACACTGATAATTACATGCATCACATACATAAAAAAAATAATACGAGCTTATCCCATCCAGAAGTGCTAAAACAATTACTGGATGTATGTTAGGTGTGAAAAGATTATTAAGCATCCTTCTCGTGGATCTCGTCAATGACTTCACCATTTCAAGCCACGCGCATTGCGTTTTCGCAATATTGGCAAAGTTGCTCAGAAGTTTTGACTACCAAAACGAACCTGAAAGATCATAGCGCGATCTTTCTTTTCGATATATATGATGGCTAAAATAGTAGTATATTTAACGGGGATGCATAAGGGACAACTTCTTTTCTTTTTGTTGGAAAAACGACTTTGTCATAGTTATAGTCAAGTTACGTGAAAAAATCAACAATTATATACTCTACAAAATTGATATAGTTGACTGATTTAGTATAGTTGCTATGATTTTTGTTTTTGTGCTTAGATCCCAAACTGATAACTGGGAATGCACCTTAAAACTTTGTCTTACTAATTAAGTTGTCACTAAACAATGCGGAATTGGAGTTTAAAAAACATTTTGACATACATGTTTCTTTCGTAAATTTTTATGTTGAAATTTCATGTAAGTATTACAGTTTTTAAAACGTTGCTCATTTTAGTTATTTTGAAACTTGCAATGTAGAAGGCGGATTTAATAATTTAGAGGTCTAATATGTGAAGAAATTTGTGTCCTTTTTCATAAGATTTTTTTTTTTTTTTTACCTTTTTATACATGCATAAAACTTAAAAAAAAAAAAAGGTTTCATCTAAATATTTTATCTTACGCGGTTCTCATTTATCGTAGTCTTTTGCACTTGTTGTACTGAACAATTTGATCATTCAATAACATCATCGTTCATTTGTCATCCATCAACAATAATCACTTTTTCTCCTATTAGCCTTTGTGCAAAAATAAAAGATAAGCAAATGACTGAAACGGGGAGTATATAATAATGAAAAAGAAAAAGAAAAAAAGATGATGACAACAACAAAAATAACAATAATCGTGGCAAACTTTTAGTAATTGTCACAATATATGTATTGGTTAATCAATTTTTTTTTCTTATAAGGCCATTTTGTCCTCAAGGCTTCCTGCACTGAGTCAAATTCGACATTGGTTTACCTGTGTTTATACGTAGGTCTTGTAACCCTAATTAACCATAGCCATAATTCTTATATTAAAATATTAATTTCTTTTCATTAACCTATTTTTACGCCATATTTCTTATTTTTGATGTTTTATCAAGACCTACCTCAATCTACTTAAAAATTAATTGATAAAAAATACACACCAAAATATGTCAAATATGGTTTTAATTTGTAAAACATTTAAAATTATGTATTGATATGATTTATTGAAAAAAGATATTTTTTTTTCTTTTGATGGTTTTTTTCCCTTTTTTTTTCTCTCCATTGTCGTAAACACGCATATCGCTTACAATCTAAGGATATGCGACGCGAAGCACACTTATGTCATGATTAAGCTACCACCGACATATTGGTGAAATACGGAGAATGAGAGGATGTCATACCTAATGCGAGAGGAAGAGAATTAAAATTTGTTTTGACAATTGTTACAAGAGGCGTGTCATAATGAGTTGCCCCTATGGAACATGCTGAACTTAAAGATTGATCGATACTTCCATTTAAGAAGAATCTACACACTCAAAACGCTTATTACAAACGACATAGGAGATATACTCGTTGAATTAATTTTGGTGGTGGAGCTCAATGTTCATGCAAACTATTCTGAGGATGGTGATAAGCCTTACATGAGAAGGCATCCGCCAATGCGCATTGTGAATTATTTTACAATACAAAAGCATGTTGTTGTATTTGTAGGCGAGTACGAAGATAATTCTTTATTTGCCGCTAATAAGCATGTGTAACCTTTATGGATTTACCAAAAACTCTGATGCATGGTCATAAAGACTTGAGTTTTTTTTAAAAAAAAGACTTAAATGTCGTTAAGCATAGTTAAATTCATGATTGTTTGCACATGTTTACATGTTTACTACTCCGTATCTCTTAATTGACAGGGTACAAAATATGAGCTCGTGGATGCCATTAGTAGCAATGGCGTTCTGTTGAATGGAATATGGTATCACTGCAATTTCACAGCTACAAATGACATTTCATCTGAATCATCCACTAAGTTGTTCTTTGCCGAGTTGAAGACTGCTAGACTGAAATCTGGTACTCTAAGTACATGGTCACTGCTTGTCGCCCCATAGATGGTAAGACACACTCTTATGTTAACTTTTCAACGCATCAGTACTTTTTTTATCGTGTTTTAGAGGTTTTCTTACGAAACTTTTAGTAAGACAACAAATTACACGATGAGATTTATGTTTCTTTGGATCTTTTCTTAAAACTTTAAAACTCTCTTCACGTTATTTATTCTTGTTTGTGTTTCTGTGGATGTTTGATTTAAAACTCAAATTACACAACGTATTCCTGATTTTGAGTTCATGACACAAATAGTTACATGCATCACATACACAATAAATTAATACGGGTTTATCTCCTCTACAGATGCTAAATCAGTTATTGGATGTGATATGTGTGGAAAGTGTCTTCAACATCCTACTCGTGGATTTCGTCAAGGTCTTCATCATTCCAAGCCACGTGCCTTGCGTCCTCGTAGTAATGGCAAAGCTGCTCGGAAGTTTTGATTACCAAAACGAACCTGAAAGATCATAGCGTGACCTTTTGGATATATATGGTGGCTGCATTAGTAGCTATACCGAACAATACTAGAGTAATTAAAGAGGATGCACGGTGGGTCTTTTCTTTTTGCTAGGAGAACGACTTCGTCTTAGTTATAGTCAAGTTCTCTGATAATTGTTCTATTTCACAAAATTGACATAGTTGGCCGAGTAAGATAGTATAGTTGCTATGATCTTTGTTTTTTGTGATGAGATCCAAAATTGATAACTGGAAATGCAGCTTGAAACTTTTGTAATCGTATTATTTATTAGATAATGAAAGACGCGTTGTTGATGAAAGGGGCCTTTCTTCTTACTTTCCTTTTAGCTTGATTTCAGTTCTAGACGCGTTGTTGATGAAAGGAGAAGATTCATCATACGGCCGGAGGTGGAGGCCGAAGAGTGTGCATTCGGAGGTGGGATATTCTCCTTCAATGTCAACCTTGCAAAGAACAAAATCCAACTGCCTGATACATTATTCGACAAAAAATGGATACCAATTGAGCATGTAACCCCAGCAAAATAGACAAAAGAAGAAATCCGTCTTGATAATAAGACTCGTTTTATTATCAAGACGGATACTTATCCGATTCAAGAAAGACTACCTGAAAATCTTTTGAGGTATTAATTTGACAAACCACAAGTGGTGTGGTGGGGGCAAAAAATGTCACCACTTTCATTGTATTTGACCCGTCTATAGCAATAGACGCAATAGATGGGCCCGTCTATAACAAGACTAATGGTAATAAATGCTCATAACATCAACAGAAGAAATTATTTTGGAGGAATACCTAAAAATCAAACATTAGAATAGTCAACTGCTGTGAACATATGAAGAATGAGTGTGACTGGAAAAGTGAGAACACAAAGCACACACCTTGACAAAATATTAATTGAACAAATCCCTACCAAATTTCATACTCCGTACTATACAACAATAGGTCTTGGTATAGACGGGTGGGGCGAACAGACGGGTAAAGACCTCTAATAAAATGGGTAGGGGGGACAAGGTGGGGCACTCCCCATGTGCTTCCCACTTTATGACAAATGGGTATTTTGTGAGAGAAAGTGGTATCCGTCTATAGTGTTCGTCTATAAGGAGAATTTGTGACTATACAATATTAATGTAAAAAAGTACTATGTGTGAATAAAAAAGTCTTGTTTGACACTTTGACATCTCGTGATTTAACATATTTCCATTTTATTACCTTAAATTTCACTATTTACGTACATTTTAAGGATGTATAGGGGTATTAATTTTGAATTTGATGATCAAGAGATTAATATACAAAATTACTTTATTAGCTTATTTAAGGAGTACAAAATAGAAATCATTAAAATCACAACTAACCATGAATTTGTTACCGGGTTTTCTATCGTAGACTTAAGGACACATGTTAAAGAGAAACTTAAAATAAAAATTGACAATAAATATCTGATCGAAAAATGAAATTGATTTTCTACTTCAATTCTTGTGATTTTTTCTATGTCAAACCTATTTATAACGCGTTATCATAAAATATACGTTGGAAAAAAAATCGATTTTTGATTATTATATTTAGACAGAGCACACTTTTTTCAGGCTTGTGTTTCTATGTTACTTCCAGCTCAGAGTAGCATCCACAATTGAAGAACAAAGACTTGTCTCCTGTGTCAAGTCTTACTTTCTACACCAACTTCAACATTTACAGTATTCTTTTATTATTAATTTATTATTTATTATTTTTATTATGCTGCAACAATAACATCACACAATCTATCTAATTTGATTTATACTGTATTCATTAAATGATTCTCTGTCATAATCATCATCCCCTTCAGTTTAAGGTAATCAATACTGTTTTTAATTATGTTTTTTTTTTACAATTTAATTGAAAGTTTAGAACTTTTAATTTTATAATTTGAGCTAGAATTATGCAAATAACAATTTGATCATATATACTTATTAATCTTAGAATTATGCAACTGGGTTTTCTTAAATTTCTAGTTTTGATGTATTAAATTTCTAGTTTTGTGGTGATATGTTTAATTGTTGTAATTTTCTCTGAACCCATCAGAGCAATAGCAATAGTGGTTCTTATTCTTGGGGTTATCAATAAGAATTCAAAATAAAAAGTTCTTCTATTGCACCTACAAGGTTGTTCTTAATTTTAAGAATTACTAGGTTTGGTGCCCGGCTACGCCCGGGCTACCTTTATTTAACATTTAAATTTTATTTTCTATGAAATATGATTTCTCTAAATTTGGTTAACACATACATTTACAATTTAGATATTAAAATTATGATGAGAGGTAAAATTAATCAACAAATTATGAGACACGTTCACCTCTCCCGCTGTTAATATTATTACTTTCAATACATCCCCTGTTAATACTATTACGTTCACTACTTCTTCGGTTACTGTTGTTTGTTTTACTATTCGTGCTATTTTTACGGTTAACCCGTTAGTTTTGTCAAGGTCGTATATCTAAATAAAATAATATTTTCTTAAAATCGAATTGTTAGTTAATTTTTCATACTCTTTCCGTTGTTCTTACTGTTACTTTCATTAAATGTGTTGTGACTACTATTACTTTCACTTCTCCTGACGTCATCCGTTGCTGCTAGTATGACTTTCACTACTCCCGTTGCTATATATTATTGTTGCTTTTACTACTCACATGGAAGGTTACTATCATAATAGTTGATTATCTAGTTGTATTAGAGTTATATATATTTAAATAAATCTAAAATATTAAATTAGAATATTATTTAAGAGCAATCATTATTATTTACTAATTAAATTACAAATCTAATGAATTATGGAATATTATATTTTTTGAAAATCTGAATTGATTTACTTACCTTTAAATAGTTTCCAAAATATAACATATACTTATATTATATTTATGTATGTTAAATAATTAACATATTTATATACTAATTAATACCATAAGTGGGACTCGCCATATTCTAATATTCTCTAAATTTATACTTTTAACCAAAACTATATAATATTTACCTTGAAGTCCCTTGTTCAGGTCCATCACACGACGCTAGCGATTTAAAACTATATAGTATAATTAATGTGTATAGATTTATTTAATTACATGGAAGTCCCTTGGTTTCTGGAATTAATATATAGTATTGAAGTTCTAAAATAAGAACTTGGTTGTTTATACATGGGAATTTGGGGACCAATAAACATGACTTTGAAAATTGTGAATACCAATTACATATTTACTATTTTCCATTTAACAACTTTATAAAATTGTCATCTATTGTGAATAAAAGTTCTTAAACATTGGAATTAATGAAATGTGATATGCCAAGATAAGAACTTTAGGTAGAGTTCTTCTATTGCTATTGTTCTTAAGCTAAGATGCTAATTGAATCATTATTGTATGTCCTCGGGACACACGTTAGAAAAACCATCTTGTTTTGAATTCGAAGTTCATTAATTTGTCTCAATTTTCATTGGAAATGTGCTGTTTTAGGGTGGCAAATACTATTTGAGATGCTGATGATCTTGTGTTTCAATTTTTGATCCTTAGATAACAAAATTTGGGAAATTATAATATTTTGCTTGAAATTCTATACTTGGTTTGTGAACTGAAAAATTCATAGATCTTCCGAGTGTACCATGTTACCGTACACCCTAACCAATAATAAGTCTCGTTTTGTTATCGGGTTTTCTAACATAGCCTTAATAACGACACATATTAAAAACAAACTTAAAATAAAAATTGACCAATAAACGAGAAAAAGAAACATACAGATGTACTACATCCAACTTTTTTATTTTTTGAGCATATATGTATTTTTTTTGAACTTATTATCTCAAACTTTATTTGTTTTTGAGCATATGTGTATTTTTCTGAGCATATTAAAGTTTATAAGTTAGAGTTTAATTTTTTTCCGTCAAAAGTCAAATTTAACTAAACTTATATGTAGTGTTTTCGAGTTTTATTGTAATTTTTTAGAGCTTAATATTTAAGTGAATAAACTCAGAAACTTCATATTGAAACTCATAAACTTTAAAACAAAACTCAAAAACTTTATTATAATACTCAAAAACTATAGAATTGGAGGTAATACATCAGATGTATAAACCACTTACTGCAAATAAACATCCGATTGAAAAATGAAATTGATTTTTACTTCAAATCTCATGATTTTTTTTTTGTCAAACCTATTTTTTACGCGTTATCATAAAATATACGTTAGAAAAATCGATTTTTGATTATTATATTCAGACAAAAACACTCTTTTCTGGTTGGGTTTCTACTTTCTATGTTACTTCCAGCTCAGAGTAAAATGCATCCACAATCGAAGAACAAAGACTTGTCTCCTGTGTCAGGTCTTACTTTCTGCACCAACTTCAACATTTACAGTATTCTTTTATTATTAAATTACTGTATTATTTATTATTTTTATTATGCTGCAACAATAACATCACACAATTTATCTAATTTGATTTATACTGTATTCATTAAATGATTCTCTGTCATAATCATCATCCCCTTCAGTTTAAGGTAATCAATACTGTTTTTAATTATGTTTTTTTTTTTTTTTTTTTTTTTACAATCTAATTGAAAGTTTAGAACTTTTAATTTGAGCTTAGAATTCTGCAAATAATAATTTGATCATGTATGCTTGTTTAGATTAGAATTATGCAAGTGGGTTTTCTTAATTTTCTAGTTTTGTGGTGATATGTTTAATTGTTGAATTTTCTCTGAACCCATCAAGCTAAGTTGCTAATTGAATCATTATTGTATGCGCTGAGGGCACACGTTAGAAAAACCGTCTTGTTTTGAATTCAAAGTTCATTAATTTGTTTCAGTTTGCATTGAAAATGTGTTGTTATAGGATGCTGATGATCTCGTGTTTCAATTTTTGATCCTTAGATAACAAAAATTGGGAAATCATAATATTTTGCTTGAAATTCTATACTTGGTTTGTGAACTGAAAAATTCATAGATCTTCCGAGTGTACCATGTTACCGTACACCCTAACCAATAATAAGTCTCGTTTTTTATTCTATTTCGATTATGCTTAGTTATTTTTGGTCAATCTTATTAATCCAAATTCTCTTATTGGTTGGGGTGTACGATGATGTGGTACTCCCGGTGGACATAAGAATTTCTCGAACTGCTTTAGTTCAATATGAATTTTATGGTTTGGGTATTGAATGAATTTTATGGTAGTAGTATTTTTTCACTAAATTGATTGTACTTTGTAATCAATCAGACATGAGCTGTGGCTGTTTTGGAGGCCCTTTTTCTCAGAAGAAACAAATTTCTTCCCCTTCTGTCAGAGAATTCGAGGGTAATTACTTGTTTTTCTAAGATGATCGTTTGATCTCGTATGAAGTTTTGCGTTTATGAGATTGCTAGGTGAAAGAAAGCTCATATCTTTCTTTCAAAAATTGTCATTCACTGCTTCCTTTCCTGAAACATGATTTCAAGAGGTAGAAATGTAAATTCAGAGTTACAGGAAGATGTCAGCTATACATTCTTCATAGTTTGTACTGTTTCACGATGTTGGTCGAGGAATGCTTTCTGATTGATCAGAATGGATAATCATGATTCAGCATTCATTTCTATGACCATAGCGATTAGCGATGATTAGTTTCTAAGCTTTTGTGCGTCTACTTTCATATTTTACTTGGTATCTTATGGTTTTAAAATGTCTTGCCTTCTTCAAACAGGAAGGTTGCTTCAGAACATCAGACAGTTCTCGTACAATGAATTAAGAGCAGCAACAGATAACTTCAATCTCAACAATAAAATAGGCCGTGGAGGTTTTGGAATAGTTTTTGAGGTAATATAAATAAACTCGTATGCAGGACTGTATTCATGATTTTAACACCGTGGTTTAGCTGCGTAACGTTCTTAAGACTCTTATGGAAATTTTCTTGTTTGTCACATAAAATCGTCTCTTCTTTACCTTCCCTGGTGTCACGCGGTGCCCTTGAAGTTTCGAATTTTGCCCGAAATACCCAATTTTTTGTTCCGGAAAACTCTAAGAGGCTATAACTCGTGTCTACGAGTTTAGAAAGTGATAATATTTTTTTTCAAATCGATTATCTTTCCGAGAACTACGATTTGAAAAAAAAATTGTCGTATTTGGATCCCGTGGCTAGGAGTTTTTGTACATCAAAAAGTTTTTTTTACCGAACAAATTTGGAGTGACCATATCTCTTGGTCACCAATTCTAAACTTGACAAATTTGTTTTTTTCAAGTCGTAGTTCTCGAAAAGATAATCAATTTGAAAAAAAATACTATCACTTTCTGAACCCACAGACACGAGTTATAGCCTCTTAGAGTTTTCCGGAACAAAAAAATGGTTATTTCGGGCAAAACATCAAAGTTTAAAGGCACCGCGTGCATTTTCCGTATTTTCTTCCCTTTTTGAATGCATCTAGAAGCTTTAGCCAAATTTGTGACTCTTGTGGAAGTTCTGATTACGCCGAAGATTGAGACGATTGCTTCACAATCAAAAGAAGTGTGGCCAATATAGTGAGCCTTATTTGGTTATTCTATCATAATGCAAAACCTAAGAATAGCGCGTCTTTAGCTCCATTAAAAAAGGGAATACATTTATTCTTTGGATATACTGCTACATTAATTGTGGAAAAAATAAAGTTGTTGCGTTTACTCAGGGAATCCTCAAGGGTGGACTCCGAGTTGCTGTGAAGACACTTTCAACCGAATCAAAGCAAGGGCTAAATGAATTTCTGTCTGAAATCAACACTATTTCAAATGTGCGGCATCCAAACCTAGTTGAGTTGATCGGATGCTGTGTTGAAGGCCCAAATCGTATCTTAGTGTACGAGTATGTAGTAAATAACAGTCTAGATCGCGCATTATTAGGTAAGATCACACTCTCTAAAACGACTCTTTGGCGAATTTGCGAAGATCTAAGGTGTCATTATGCTAACTGTTATTCTTGCAGGTTATACTAGCGATCGTAGTAAATTGAATTGGGAAAAGAGATCAGCTATATGTTTGGGTACGGCTAGGGGTCTCGCATACCTTCATGAAGAACTCGTGCCACCCATAGTGCATAGGGATATCAAAGCTAGCAACATACTTCTTGACGGAAACTTTCTTCCGAAAATTGGAGATTTTGGGTTGGCTAAGCTGTTTCCTGAAGACATCACTCACATTAGCACAAGAATTGCAGGAACAATGTATGTATTCTTTTTAATTAGGATCCTCCGATTAACAATATCGACATTTAATAGAACAGAAATATTTTAGGATATTCTCTCGTGTACCCTTCAACTTTTTCATTTTCCAAGATGTACCCCTCTTTTCTTACAAAAAAAACTTTGACCGTCAATAACTCTTGGTTACAAGTTCAGAATACGACATTTTTTTTTTCAAATTGACCGACGTCTCAACTGGTAGTCGGGAATTATGGCCGGTCAAAGTTTATTCGTTAAAAAGCTTTGATCAACCATAACTACCGGTTACGAGTTCAAAAACAGTGAATTTTTTTTTTCAAATTCAAGGCCTTGACGAGATAATTGGTTTGAAAAAAAGAATTACCGTTTTCTGAACCCGTAATAGAGAATTATTGTCGGTCAAAGTTTTTTGTGAAAAAAAGATGGGTACACCTTAGAAAACGAAAAGGTTCAGAGGTACACAAGAGAATATCCCAACATTTTAAAAGCACCCCATGAAATTTTTTTATATCCGCTAATGTGAAGACCTGACAATTAAGGTTGACACTATCGTGTTCTTGATGCAGGGGTTACTTGGCACCAGAATACGCTTTGGGTGGTCATCTGACAAAAAAAGCGGATGTTTACAGCTTTGGTGTTCTCATACTTGAAATAATTAGTGGTCGAAGCAATTCGAGAGGAAATTGGGATGGATCACAAAAATATCTTCTGGAATGGGTATGTCTGTTAGCTATCGTCTATGTTACTTCGACACTTCATATGAGCTCACGTACCCGTGTCCAACACCCGATCCTTGGACACTGGTATGACACTCGGACACTTCATTTTAGACCAAAAACTTCACAATTTTTCTTAAAATTGCCGTGTCCGACACTTGGATACGCACCCGTGTCCGACATAGGCTATCGTATATTGCGAGAAAATACTCTCGTATAGAAAGCTACTCCGTTTTATTGAATTCAGATAACACTGCAGTTTGTAATATGAGGTTTGTTCTTGTTAGGCTTGGAATCTATACAAGGAAGGGAGAGTCCTGGAAATAGTAGATTCGGAAATGGGAGTATACGCGGAGGACATGGTTATAAGATACATGATAGTCGCTTTTTTCTGTACTCAAGGAGCGGCAAATAGAAGGCCGCTAATGAGGCAGGTTATTGAAATGCTCTCTAGGAAAACACGACTAAATGAGAAGCAGCTGACAGCCCCGGGGTTCTTTCTTGAAACCGAGGGCCCACAGGAGCAGACGACCATCGGCTCTAGCTCACTTCACTTCAGCTCTGCCCCTGTAACAATCACTCAAGTGACCGCAAGATGAATTGAGTTTACTACGGTGTACCATTCTTTATTTGATTCTTCGAAGTCACTATTTTAAGCATTGGACTACAGAGAATTACATTTAGTGTAGTAAGATTGACTTGTTCTTTTTAAACTTCTACTTCAGTATTGAGATCGATAGTCGATACTCAATATTATCAGAAGGAAATATATACAGTATATGGTTTGAGGCATGATATTAAATCTCTGATTGAAATCGTTCTCCGTGGTTTGGTAACTCCGTTGTGTTTGATGTTTTGACCAGTATACAACTGGTGGTAGTACATCAGATGTATAATCTACCTACTGGTATTTAAAACCATGGATTGAGTGGTTTTCCCATGTGATTTTTAAGAAGCGAAAAATCGCATATGGAAACGGTTGAGAGAAAAGTTGGCTTTGTTTCCCAGTTCGTTTCTCAAGAATATCTGCTTTCTTGATAGCTGAGCGTCGATTTGGACAGGATTGAGGATTAATTCGCGAGTAGGTTTAATGTAAAGTTCTTAGTTTCGTTTTGAATGCTCTGCATTTTTTTAAAAATCTGTTAATTCGATTGTGCTTTGCATTCCGCAATAAATACTCCGTAACAAAACTTATCTCGTACTGAAAAAGAGAATTTGTAGGCGAATACCCCGTATGATTTAGGTTTGTGTTGACGAGAAACACCAAAATCGAATCCATAATTTTAATACAAATTTCTTAATTAGGTAATGAAAGAATGAAAAATCCTTCACAAGAGGAGAAAGAACTACAAGGCTCAAATCGAAACTCCGATCATATCCTCCAACACAAACAAGCCTCGTGATCCAGGCTCGGAAAGAATCCATCTACATAAGTTTAGTTTCTTTCTCCAATAGTACACAGCTTAACGAAATCAAAATGGTAGTATGAAATTAGGACGCCGTAATAAGCGAAAAGAACAAAAAACCGCTTTAGACAAATCGATCGTGTTAAATCAAGCAGCAGCCACTGGCTCGGCTTCTGGCTCAGGCGCAGCCTTTTCAGCTGTTGCCTCTGGTGGAGTTTCGGTTTCGACCTTTTGAGGATCGATAGGGGTAGCAGCTTCCGTAGAAGCAGGAGAGTTCTTTGCCGCATCCTTTCCAGTTGTAGCATCTTTACCAGTTTTAGCATCTTTGCCAGATTTAGCATCTTTACCAGTTTTAGCATCTTTGCTATCCTTGGCAGGCTCGGGTTTGGGTGGAATCATGTGGGGTGGGGGTGTATGCTTGAGCTTAACTAGTACCTGACGCATCCTTGACATGTCGGTTGGCTTACCGGGCTTTGGGCCTTGGATGACAGTAATGGACGCTTTCTTGTCTTTGTCTTCTTTCTTTTTTCCTCTCTTCTCGAGGGTGGGAACCTCATAAGGAATGAGCTCGGCTATTGCCTTCCAGTATTGTTTATCCGCATCTTTGTGGAACATGTCTTGGTTCACCAAGTATACCTGATACAAGCAAATTCAACAGCAGGTAGGTTAAAAAGAGGCAACAACAACAACAACAACATCAGAGCCTTAATCCCGAAATGATTTGGGGTCGGCTGACATGAATCATCCTTTGGAACCGTCCATTGGTGAACGCACACCTCAATGCGAAAAAAAAAGTGAAAAGAAAAAGTGAAAAACAAAAAGGATAGAGGAAGTAAAAAGAGGAAGTAATTTTTTTGGCATAGAGGAGGTACAATGCTTGTACATATGGGGGATTCGAAACGTCAACCTATCGTATTGGTTAAAATTAAGAGGGTAATGGGGGAGAAAAAGTTAACATTGTTTTGAAATTATAAGCAAGTAACCTTTTCTTTGGTTCTGTTGTCATTTTTGTTGGTCTCGGCGTTTTGTCTCCTCTTCTCCATAAAAGCACGTTTGAACTCCTCAGCTTCTTCAATAATTTGCATCCTCATTTCCTTCTCCCTCTTCTCCTTCTCCTCCAACCTAATGGCATTCTGACTGCGCCACACAAAGCATAAAATATCCACTATTATAATTCTAGTAGAGTAAATTTGCAAGTAACGGATCAACTCAAAGACACCGTTCCCTAAAATGGCACAAACACGGATCCAGAAACCATGGACACCAGTTAAAAGATGTTAAATTTTGGATCCTTTTTAGTTTTTACAACTACGCCTCCATAATTGGGCCAACCGCCACTATAACAAGCAATGATTAATCTCATTGACGTAAATCTAAATTTCAACGTCAAATCATCTTTCCATCAAAACAACCACAAATCTCACACTATGTTCGCTACATGACAAACCGGCAGAACACATTCAAACTCGAAACAAATATACTTAAAGACACGAGGCAATTTAGAACATGAATGTTTTTTTTATCCAAGTCATTAAATATACACAAAAAAGTTAGCAAGGGTGCAGCAAGCCACCATCATGCTCTGGCATTCATCAAATACAGCCAATAACATCTAACTGGCATCATCAAATACAAACTACTCAAAATTCATGTTTGGAGCGCAAATTCCTGCACTAAGAATGATAAAATACTAGGATGGGTCATATAGTCTGGGTTTGCTATAATCGGGAACTACACATAGACGTGGCTGGATTCTAGCAGTTGTTCAAAGGTTTACCCATGGTTTTTCCTCAAATAGGGTAGAGCCGCAGAGAGCCCCGAATAACTGTTAACAGAATACTTGCATGATGACAGTTGCTGCAAATTAGAACTGATGGTATGGGAAAAGCAAGGATCAAATGTGACTGACTTACGTGTTCAGCATATTACAGTTAAACCGTAAAGATATGATGATTCCATCCCCTTTATCTTGTTTCCATTTTAGAGAAAGAAGTCAATTGTTTAGAGTTTAGACAATGGACAGGAAAATTACCATAGAAATAGAAAATTCTTTGTATGTTTGTAATCAAATAGAAGACATGCATAAACACGCATCAGGTTGAAGACTAAAGTTGGGTTTGTATAATCGACGACATTTTAAGTTTTAAGATCATTGCAAATTTCCAGCACTAATGATATAGTAACTCAGATAAAGATGCCCAATTACAAAATCCACATCCTCAACTTTTTATGCCTAGACAATTCATTACCTTATATACATCAAAATACTATACCATAACAACCATCAAACTCATCCAAATTCAGATACTTACTCAGAATTAAAGCACACAAATTAATGAACGCAACAAGTATGGTTCTTTCGAGCCAGAACAATATTAGTTATCATGATATAGTAACTCAGATAAAGATGCCCAATTACAAAATCCACATCCTCAACTTTTTATGCCTAGACAATTCATTACCTTATATACATCAAAATACTATACCATAACAACCATCAAACTCATCCACATTCAGATACTTACTCAGAATTAAAGCACACAAATTAATGAACGCAACAAGTATGGTTCTTTCGAGCCAGAACAATATTAGTTATCATTAGCCTCATATACACACAAATCTAGATCTGATCTATTACTGAAAAGGCAACTATTAATGGATTCCCAATCATGGATCTAAAAATTGAAATTGAATCAACAGTTGTCAGGATATCAGTGCATACACAAATTGAAAAGGAAAGTATTAAATAAACAAGTATGGAAAAAGTCTAACTAGATCCACATACAACTAATCCATCAGATCAATCAAAGACACTGATCTTTAAAATGGCACGAACAAGGATCCAGAAATCACAAACAGCAGTCAAACAATGTTGAATTTTGGATAATTTTTACAAAATTGCAGCTATAGATAGGCCACCAGCCACTATAACAAGCATGATAACTTTCATCTACGTAAAACTATCATCTTTTCATATAAAAACCCACAAAGCTCACATTATGTTTGCTCAATGACAAAACCGGTAACACATTCAAACTCAAAACAAAATACACTTCAAAACACAAGAGGCAATTTAGAATATGAATGTTGTTTAGCTGAGATATAATATATACACAAAACAATTAGCAGGGGTGCAACACGCATAACTGATTTCTAACAGGATCCAACTAACTTCACATAATTAAGAGCCAATCAGCGGTAGAACGAGGTGGCTACCAGTGACTACTATCCCTATCCAATTAAAGAAATCAACTTTTTGGTATAGATTTTTGATTTTCCTAATCAAGATCCAATCAGCGGTAGAGCGAGGGGGATACCAGTTGACTACTACCCTCTAACCAATGAAAAAAAACCGAACTTTTTGGTATAGAATTGTGATTTTCCTAATCAATAGTAATTAGCCGCCTAATCAATCAGATACAACTAACTTAGGCTATTTAAGATCCAATCAGTGACGCAACGACAGCAACCATTAACTGCTGCTTCACCTAACCAATGAAAAATACCGACTTTCAAATTCTTTTTTACAATCATAAATAGCTTGCATCCCCAAAATTTCTGATCTATATTCATCACTTCATATCCTACTTCGGCCATTAGATCAATCAAATCTCGAAATTAAAAACCCGCAATTACAATTACCTAACTTTAAATTGTAGCGCTGTCACTAGATCAAATCATTAAAACATCGAAATCACGCAATTACAATGACCTAAACTTTAAATCCTAGCTCCGCCACTAGAACAAATCAAATCACTTCCACGCAATCACAATCACTTAATTTTAAATCCTAGCTCTGCCACTAGATCAAATCGAACCACCAAAATTAAACCAAAAACATGAACATGATAGCATGCTATTACAATTACCGAATTTTCCCTCCTATCCCAGCCACTAGATTAAATCAAATCACTAAAAAATTATACCCACGCAATTACAATTACCTAACTTTTAAGTCGTAGCGCTACGTCACTACTCACTAGATCAAATCAAATCACTAAAACATCGAAAACACGCAATTACCATTACCTAAACTTTAAATCCTAGCTCCACCACTACATCAAATCAAATCAATAGAAAATTGAAAACACGCAATTACAATTACCTATATTAATCCTAGCCCCGTCACTAGATCAAATCAAATCACTAAAAAATTATACCCACGCAATTACAATTACCTAACTTTTAAGTCGTATCGCTACGTCACTACTCACTAGATCAAATCAAATCACTAAAACATCGAAAACACGCAATTACCATTACCTAAACTTTAAATCCTAGCTCCACCACTGGATCAAATCAAATCAATAGAAAATTGAAAACACGCAATTACAATTACCTATATTAATCCTAGCCCCGTCACTAGATCAAATCAAATCACTAAAAAAATTAAAACCACGCAATTACAATTACTTAATACTTTAAATTAAATCCTAGTTCCGCCACTAGATCAAATCACGCAACCACAACTATATACCTAACTTCAAATCCTAGCTCCGCCACTAGATCAAATCACGCAACCGCAATTATATACCTAACTTCAAACCCTAGCTCCGCCACTAGATCAAATCAAATCATAACAATTCGAAGTATAAAAATTCAAACAATTCAAAACAAAAAGAGAGATCAATATTATACCGACGCCATTCACGAAGAGCGGAACCTTCTTCATTCATCTGATCAGGAGGAGGAAGCATAGGACCATCAGCCGCCAAAAAAACACCATCACCTTCACCTTCAAAATCTCCTAAATCGTACGGTGCACCATTACCGTTCGACACGTGGACAGCGTTATCAGCGGCGAAAGGAGAGTAACCGAACGGCGTCGGAGAATCATCGGCGACTGTCTCAACAGTAACATCATCGTCACCAAACGGCTGAGACGGTGGTGGCGCGTCGTAAGGGACGTATCCGTCGTCGCCGACATCGTTGAATGCGTCGAACGACATGTTGAATTATACGGCGGCGATTGCGGTGGTTGTTGCGGTGGCGCGAGTGGTGGTTAGGGCGGTGGATCTAGAATTGAGGAGTTGGTGTTGGAATTTGACTTTTTGATTTTGATTTGTCGAGTTGGATTGTTGTAATGTTATGTAATGACTGCCAGCTTTTGGTTAGTGAAGGAAGCGTACTACTTTTAAACTAATTTTAGAGAGAGAGAGAATCTAATCGGATGATTACGAGACGGTCTTACACAAGTTTATTACCGACTCATTATTACTTTTATCACAAAATCTCATTTGTGACTGCACGTATCCGTCACTTTGGAGTGACGGTTACCATTTTCCCTCACAAATGACCCAAATAGAGGAGAGAGGGAAGCACATGGGGTGCCCCCACCTTGTCTCTCCTATCCGTTTTGTGAGTGACATTATCCGTCACTTACTCCAACCCGTTTTCAGCAAGACTAATTGTACTTTTATAATACTTGTATGAAAAGATCGGATTTTCTAACGTGTGCCCTGTAGAAAAACGTTAATAAACTTATTATGGAAAGATTATAAAAGATTCTCGTAAAACTGCCGGTATGAACTTATCTTTACCATACTTAATGAGAACATCTTATAAATCTTTCCGAAATAAGCTTATTAACGTGTGTCCTAACGTGTTAGATAACAAGAGTTAGCTCAAGTGGTAAGAGCAAATGAATACCTGTATAAGACGCTTTTATACAAGTTTATTTATAACTATATGGAGTATATGATAAGTTTGATCATCTTACCCTAATTTAAGGTAAAACCGCGTTAAACAAGACTAATTGACTTACCGCTAGTAAAAATGAAGTTTTATAGATTAAGACAGTCTCACGATGTAACAGTATAAAATTGTTATTTTATTGGTTAAATATTTAGATAATCCATTTGGTATAGTCACAAGAACCGTTGTGATTATCACCCGTCATGTTTTTATCAACCTGTCATGTTTTATCAACTATGCTAGCTGACATCACATTTCTAATATGTGACTGAGAATCAATATTTCACCATGCACTATGAAAAGTCGAAGGAAACGGAAGGGAATTGAAATCCTTTTCCTGGTTGTTATGTTTTACGTTTGGTCTTCTGTTACAACGTAGCAATCACAGGAATAATTCGTCACGTCGAAGAGAGTCCAGATCTGTGTGCTTACTTTATACTTCAATAATCTGAATAGATCCACCTAACTACTTGTGATAATCATTAATCACGACTCGCTTTTTACGATCCCAGATGTATGGCGAATAGGGTCAAGTTGATTTCACAATCTATCCAAGAATGTGATGAATTCTCCAACCATTCCCTTGGGATTTCGGACCTGAAAAAGGCAACTTTAGAACGACGAAAGAAAGTCAAAGGCTTTGTTTTTTGAAGCTGCCATCTTTGAATAAATCAGCCAGACCGATGTCAAAAAATTGATCTCCCCGTCTGCATGTATACATGCAGAAGCTATACCGAGATTGAACAAGACAAATACAAGGAAACAGACCTGACACTAATTTCAACTATACATCCTACATGAATACATTCACTCAAGAGTCAAGTATAGCACTCTGGCTCTAGCCTTTCGAGCAACAATCGAATCATCTAGCAAAGGAACATTGGCTCCTCGACAATGCTGAAGGGTAGTAGTATCAACACCTTGTACAACACAATGTGGCGGAAAAGTCCAAGGATGACATTAACTCAGGTCATTTTTGTAAATTGCAAACCCCCACTCAAACCTCGAAGAATTGATCATCTGGTGAAAAAACGCATGGCGGCAAGGCTTTTCCTTAAAATCTGTGGTTCCTTGTGTCAATGCTGTGATACTACCATACCTTGCAACATCCGATAGTCTCCCGAGACATTTAATGTGTGTATATATATTATACCATTTTCAAAGCACGGGAGATGCATTCCTAGGATTCCTTGAAGATGGCATTCGCTGATAAACCTGAGGATATTCTGCCTTGTAACGTTTGTTTGTCGTCACTTGTAATGACCTGCAGTTAGCGATCAATAACAAAATGCGTAAAAACTTTGCCAGGGAAAGATCCCTCCTATACAGGTATCACAAATTCTCATTATAACCCATGAGCACTTAGATCAACTGGCAAGGGGTTGTTCTAGCTTAACCAAAGGTCTCGTGTTCGAGCCCTGGGTGTTAAAACTCATGAGGGAGAGCTTTATCGCCCTAGTGGTCCTACCCGGCTCGAATCCGGATTAAACCGGATGGTTTACACCAAAAACAAATTCTCATTATAGACGGGAGATATCCGTCTATATAGACGGGCCAAATATCCACCCACTTTAAGCATAAGACAAGCAACAAGTTGCATGGTGGGGCCTAAAAATGTCACCACTTTAAGCATATTTGACCCGTCTTTCACTTTAGACGGATATATCCGTCTATAGTGAGACTATTTCAAGCATAAATAAAGAAAATATGGCATTGCAAAGGACTTAGAAGGATTATTTACTCAATATTCTTAAATTTGGTTTTATTTTCCTTATATCCTTGCTTAATGAATATACTAACCTTGGAGATCCCGGACGTTTCAATTGACTAGGCATGGACTTAAGACTTGCAAGAGCTTTCTCAGCAGCCTGAAGAAAAAAATTGAAAACAGTCAATACAAATTGATACAGCGCAAAACCTTTCCACAGAAGAACGAACTTCTACCTGAATCTTCGCTTCGTCCCACGTTAATCCTGTGCCTTGGCCTAGAACTTTACCATCTATTGTCACCTGCACCAAGAATTGTATGGATTATGTGGTCGCCATTTTATGATAAACCAATTTTAAAGGGATTTCAAGCCATACGAAAAACTATGAGTACCTCTACATGTACTTGATCTCCTTGGTTGGTACTAGTAGAAGATGGAGACGGAGCTCTAAAATCAATACTGAGTCCGTCCTTCATGCACTGTCACATATATAACGATAAATTAGTCAAGCACATGGATCAAAAGAAAGTGTGTTGTAACAACAAATACAATCTCACGAGACCTACCAATTCTTTAAGAGCAGATACTGAACTAGCAGAGTCCTTAGAATCATCGACATTAGAGTCATCTGGTTTAGTTGGCTCAACTGAAGGTGATGTCTCCTCTTTAGTTACGGGTCGATCACCAGGAGAATGTGAATCACTTGGATTTCTGATGTTATTGGGACTCTGACCACGACTTGTGTCACTTTGTGGAGTGCTGGAATCTGACTTAATGTGGGTCAAGTATCTATCTGTAATTTAAAATATCATCAATAACTCATTCTACGAGTAGAATAAATCATTACGAAATCTCTGAGTACAGATTATAGCATAGCTGCATAATGATGTTAGTCCTAGATTCGGGAGCGAGGATCTTACCAGCCAGATTCATCAAAGCAGCTTCTGAAGCGCGATACTGGGCTTCCTTTCTTTTAACACCAGTTCCTTCACCAACACGCTCCCCAGAAAAATAAGCCTACACATAATATTTTCATACCAAGTTCAATAGCAAGACAACAAAATACTAAATAGTAGTCACTGTGATGACTAAAGTTATCGTACAAAAATATTGTCCAGCAATGAACTATCCGAGCAATGACACTTATCACTGATTACCACCGACTCCATTGATAAAACACGATCTCTATACAAGGCAAGCTTAATCTTAGAAGCACCACCTACCTAACTTATCAACCTTAAATGCTAAACATGGGCCATTTAGGGCGTACATTGAGCCATTGGTAAGACCGTCAAAATTAGCCTCGAAAGGCACCAGACATAAGAACACACAAACAACAAGAAGTCACGCAGTATTCCTCTATATCACCGACTAAACTATGGTCACTAAGATGACGAGGCAAATCTTTGTCATCTACCAACATAATTGGCTACATTGTAATCTTCGATTTCGACCAACTTCGACATTGTTGCATTTATCGCCTCTATAAACTCAATACCGTTAAATTATGATTTCCTTTTTAAGTATTTTCCATATCTAACTGAAACAAAGACTTGGTATTCTTTGACTTATGATTTTCCATTTTCCTTTTTTAGTAATAACAAATGACCAATATTTTGTTGATTTTGTCCTCCTCCCTTTCCCTTCACTCACTATTGCTTCAAATCCTTCCATCTAAGCAAACCCTAGCTAGTCAGTATTCCATAAGAAAGGATTTTGTCTGATTTTGGTATTATCAATGGTATATTCATTTCAACCGCCACAACCATGTTAAAGAAGAATATGGACAAGTGGAAAAGTAAATGACACTAACTTTCCAGAACATAGATAACTAATATGGACAGCAACCGCGTGACTATGATAACCATACCTAGGAAAACGAAGAAATACGACAAACATAAATAATAATAATAAAATGTTTGCACATGAGAGTGCACACACCTCCATTAAGAACCTCAACTCTGTGGAACGGACCAATCCTGTTTTAAATTCAACCTACAAAAGTCAATATATCAATCAACAAATAAATAAACAAAGATGGTAACTAGAAACATAACAAGGAAGTAAGTTGATAACCGAAGCCACCGAATCTCTTAAAGGCATTCTAACTTCTAAGCATTACCTTCGCTCCAACCTTCGCTGCTATATCATATAAAGCACCAGAAGGAGTTTCTGGAAACGAACTACCCCGTTTGGGCACAACTTCAGAATCCTTGATGCTTGATGATCTACTCAAGGAGATGTCATCACCTTTGAAAGAGAAAACAATAGTTTTAGATGTACAGAAGAAAATTTTCTAACATTAGCCCTTGACCTTTATAACAAGGAAGAAGCAACAACTAAGAGACAGACATCACAACTGCATCAAAGAATGGGATATGGTACAAGAATTATTTAACTCTCGATACACCAAAATACTTTCAGTAGGTATCGTCCTTTCCAAGTTACTCCTACTATATAAGTTTAGAACTTTTTTCTTCTCAATTTATTAATGACAGACACCAACATTTCACAGTTTACAAACTAAAATGTATTTAAAGAGGTTGCAAGATAAACAAGTTATTCCCATAATAAGTCACATTATCCATAGTACTGCGGAAAGCAATGATATCAATATCTAAGATTATTTAACGTTAATTATAGTGAAAATTTTCCAATTTAGACTCACTGATTACCTTTAAATGACTGGTGGCCAGGTAGTGAGTGACTTGATCTCAATCTGTCGTCTCTTTGAGGAGCCTGCAGTAAGAAAATTCGGCTTATTTTTTTACCAGCATCTAACAACAAAAAAGGATTTTGATTTCTGTTACACGACGTCTTTCAAATAAAGTTGTTTCCTCGTAGAGTAACATTCAATGCATCTTCAACATCAAGAAATTTCTACAACAATCATAGTAATACAAAGGAAAATACAAGATATCTCTAATATTGAAACCAGACAGTAATGCTGAAGAGAGGGAATTTACCTCCCTCGCCGGTCTCAGTTTTTCAGGAAAAGGTCGATTTGATCTAACAGAACTATCCACCCTTCGTTGAAAAGGAGGTGGCCGTTGCTTTTCAATATATCCAGAATCAGGACCAATAGGATATTCTTTAGGTCCGGGTCTACTCATCGGTCCTGGGCTCATGTGACCCTCAACTGGAAACCAGCTCCCTCGTGATTGCACCCGTGGAACAGAAACAGGACTGGACCCAGGACCAGGAGCTTGAATTGGAACTGGACCCGGACCCGGACCCGGACCTGCGAGAGGCAGTGGCCCGGGCATATGACCTGCGACAGGTGCTTGAAGTGGAGATCTAACAGGAAACTGAGCCTCATTTGGTAAGGTTTCTCTAAAATCATGCCCGTGCTGCAATATGAGAAGTCGCCTCCTTGTATCAGGATCAAGCTCAGATTCAGGTACTTCACCTTCTTCTCGCGCAGGGGAATTGTGCAACCCTAGCTCTGGAGGACCAATACTATTTAGTGGTCTAACTAACGGTCCTGCTTGAGAGAACAAGTTAGTAAGGAAAGGTGTCAATGATGCTTGAGCGGTAGGCTGAGGGATTGCCATGGAAGGAACAGCCATTGTGAATGGCAGAGAAGACGCCAGTTTGGGATCAAGAGTAACACTTGCCGGAGAAGGTGCAGAAGGGAATGCTGTTGAAACTAAAGCTGCTTCCTGTTAACAGAAACACAAAAATTTAGGTTTTGTGTTGCTAAACAATTAAAAATACACACTCATATTCTCATGATAGTATTAAATTAATCAATGAGACTAATTCCTATGAGAATTTAACGGGGTAGTAGAGCCTGTAGGTTTATAGGTATAAGATAGGTAGAGCCAATAGTTAAATGAGTTGATCTCAAATTATAACTGTGTGAGACCATCTTTCAAGAGACTGATAACAATAATTTACCCGAGGAGAACAAGAAATAATGAAACATAGGGAGCTTTCTTTTCCATACGGTAGAGAAACTTTAAAACTCATAAAATACCCTTAAAAGTCATCATACAAGATTTACCTTGAGCCTTCTTTCAACCTCTGCATCTGCCATTCCATCAAAACCGAGTTCTTTATTCCCGTTGGAACCAGAGCCATCATCCTGTGTGCCGGAACAAAGGTATTAGCATATGGCTCGCAAGAAGAAAAAGGCAACCGTCAAACTAAAAAGACCAAATTTTCTGTCAGCAGCCCAAAAAAACCAATATCAGAAAAGAAGCAATCATACCTCGGCCACCAAATAATTTTTGACATCAGGAGGAATTGGGACATCTTTCGGATTATCTTCAAAATGAACTTCATTAATCCGTGGCAAGAGAACATCATCGAATTCTCTGCCAAAATTCACATGTCAAGTGAAGCTAGAAATAGAACATAAATACAACACAATAAATCTATATGCCATTTAAGGCAACCAGGAAATAACAGAGAGAGCTTGTAGAACAAAAAAAATGTTGAAACACAAGCTGTACTCCCAAAGGCAGTAATATTTGCAAAAATTCCAAAACAGCCAAAAACTTACTTGAAAAAGCCACCTCGAACATTGCACGCTACGTTTCTAGCAACACAGAGAACTGGAATGGCATTATTTGCCTACAATACGAAGTTACACCCGTTAAAGAAAAAGGAAATTCAGCAATATATGTTTGTTGGGTACACCAGACAGACTAGAAATATATTACCTCCGCCTGGGGTGAATAATATGGAGCAAATGCAGGAACAACATGCACTCGAGGCTGATCTTTCTCATCCCACACCTTTAACCGATCATCGATCACCAAACCCATTTTCGGATGACAAATGCCATCATGGAAAACATTAAATAGCGACTTCTTTGATCCTATTAAACACAAAAACTATGAATGTGAAATACTGCAGTTCATAATAAAATTCCAGTAGATCTACATGAACCTCCTCCGAATATAAACAAGGAAACACAAACAAAAAATTGACAACTTTATGAATAACTGCACAATATAAATTGCAACTTTTTTAACTCTTACCGGACTTGACACACACAATACGATCCAAAACTTCTGTTGTACTTATCAAATTGGAGTCAGGATCTAGAAGTCTCCACATTTCCAAAGCATAATCTCTTTCAGCCATTGTACAAACATAAACCTCAAAACGTTTACGACCTCTGGCAGTTAAGTAGCTGCGTAGTTCCTCCCATGCAGGTCTCAGTCTTACAAGAACACTTGTATCACGAATCTGAGCATGTACAACATTTAAAATATCAGAAAACAATCCTATAACAGTAATCACATGAACTATCAAATATGTAACCAAGTACATATCTGTGACCACTTGGTTATAGGTTATATAACAACAACATTACCCCAATGCCTCAATGGCTCCCGCAAATTGAAGGGTAAGAGAAGGGAAAGGGGGGGGGGGGGTCGGATGTACGCAGTCTTACCCTTGTGTAAGCAACACAAAGAGACTGTTTCCGAATGACCCGAGATGAAAATTGGGTCGAAAACTACATCGAATGGCTGTTACTTCACAATTAAAGCAGCGCAGTCACTTTAGGTTAGTATATCAAGAAGAATTCATACATTTCAAGCACAAGGAGGAAATTCTTGCAGAAAACCAACCTGTGGATTTATTCGAGTAAGAACAATGTTTTTATCTGGTAACCGTATAAGAGGTCTAACAATAGTCTGGTGATTGTCCGAGAGCGCTGGAACCACCTCTGCTTGAATTTTGTGAACTTTACCATTGTCCACCACTTGATCAGTTTCAGCATACTGCTTTAGTATAGCCTTGTCCTCCTGGTAACGTTTCACTTCAGCAGTCATACCCGCAATTCTTTGCGAGTCAATTTCTACAATAAGTTTCCTTTGCAAGGCCTCAATCCTATCCTCAAATGACCGCAACGTGTTTGCAACGATCAGTGTCTCATCAAGGTCAAAAACAATGCCAAGACATCTAAGATTTAACATGTCAAGGCATGCTTCATATAACCCTCGGGTAAGACTGAAACCCCAAAAGCAAGCGGTTTTGTCCATCCTTCTAGAACGCATCGCCACAAAATGAATATCCTCATCACCAAAGGGCACAACAACAGTCTGCAGAATTACAAAAGCCAGAGCATGGTTCATGACTTCATGTCAAGTTGAATCAAAATTACTTCTACCCTATGTTGCTCAGACTCTTTTAATAGTATCTGAGACAGATGGGTTCCTATGTAGCGTACTCGGCTATTTTTAAAAAAATCTGCATAAATTGGCTTAAAATGAGGTGTTTAAGTGTCATGTCAGGTTCGAGTGTTGGACATATGGTCATGTGGGGGAATAAGAAAAGTTGAAGTTGCAATCTTTTATTCTTAATCATAATAAATCATTGTTCATCAAAGCTCAAAGTTTCACACACCAACAAAGCAGTTTACAGCCCATGGCAGCATTCAAATTGTAATTCCACCCAATTAAGTTTTATTCGGCATCCAAATTAGTTAAGAACCCAGTTTGCACCAAACATCAAGTAAATTGTCAATTTCATAATCAGCCAACAACACCAATGTACTAATAAGCACCGCAATCTTTTTAAACCTCTCAATTTATTTCCATATCAAACTGAATAATTTTAGTAGTATCATAATTAATCATTAAATATTTAAATCGCCAATCTTTCCAATCCAGTTCCATCAAAGTGTCAGTACCCTAAATCCTACTACAGTATATCTTACATGAATTAATTCATCACAAAACTTCAGTTCGACTCAACACTCATGTCGATAGCCAAAACATGTACATTCTTATGACCTCAAAATGTCACATGTCCTTTGCAGCTCCATCACTACATCAAGTATACATCATGACCCACATGACTAGGTTGCTTCATCAAATTGTACACCAAAATCCACCAAAGTGTCAATCTTTCTAACCCAGATCATCGGAAAATCAGATTACTCATTTTAGTCCAGCCAATTCTTCATTTAAAATAAAATCATCATCATCATCATAATATTTGTTCTCATCAAAATTACTCAGCAAACCACAACTAACCCAGTTCACAACTAATGTCAAAGGTCAAAACTCATCTTCACATCAACATTTATCTCATCATCTCAACCAATAAACTTCAAATCTAATCAAATTAACTTAATATCGCAAAAATCCATTCAACTTCATTCATCAACCCGCAACTAATGTCAATGGTAAAAAAATATCGTCCTCACAATCACAATTTGTCACCAATTCACCTCATCTAAACATATAAACTTCAAATTTAATCAAATTAACTTAATCTCACAGAAATCCATTCAAGTTTATTCATCAAACCACAACAAAACCAGTTCAACACTAATGTCAAATTCTCAATGGTCCAAAAACCCCATCTTCACCATCACATTTTTCTCACTAATTCACCTCATCTCAACCCATAAACTTCAATTTAACGAAATTTAATCGAATTCAATCATATCATATTTAATACTTAAAATCAAGATAATTCAGTCATTAAACCACAACTAAAACAATTCAAAACTAATGTCAATGGTCCAAAAAACTTAATCTCACTAAAATCCATTCAAGTTCATACATCAAACCGCAACTAAGCCAGTTCAAAACTAATGTCAATGGTCCAAAAACCCGTCTTCACAATCACATTTTTCACAACAATTACCACATCTCAATCAATAAACTTCAAATTTAACCAAATTTAATCCAAACTAACTTAAAATCATCAAAAATGGTTCATTTATCTTGGTTATATTACCTTGTTTTCTCTGAGACAGGTAGAATGCAACCCAAAAAGCTGTGTATCATGAGGATGTTCTTGTTGTTGTAGATGAAATAATGGTGACTTGTATTCAATCAATTTGAAGCAAACTCCAGAAAAACTACAATTTTCAGATGAAATTGTATGAAGTACAGCAAGTGGATGACATCTTTCACCACTCTTTGATATTTCTCTTATCTTCAACCCATCCCTCAATAATTCAACTACTTCAAATGAATTTGCATATTTATATTCATCAAAATATGCTTCTAATTCTCCAATTATTTTTCCCTCTTCATCATAAATCACTGTTTTCATCATCTTTTTAGTCTTAAATTTAGCTAAATTTTAGGGTTTCTAAAAATGGGTTTTCAAAAAATTAAAAAAAAAGTTACTAATATGAGTAATTATTATGTATGATCTACTAATTTCAATCAAAGATTCTTCCTTTTTGTTGAATTTAGACTTGAAAATTAATTCCAGAAAAAGGGTATTTAAGAAAAATTGAAAAAGATACTGATTTGGGCGTTTATGTATGATCTGCTAATTTCTAGGGTTTGTGAGAGACGAATAAATTCCTGCAAGTTTCAATTTTTCTTCATCTTGTGTTCGATTAATCGATTCACAATTCAATTAGCAGATCTATCGAATCAAAATCCTTTCAAAGATTACAACGCCATGGATCCGAATCACGAGACTGGAAAATTAGGGTTTTTGAGCGATAATCGTACGATGATTGATACGAGCGATAGATTTAAGTCCAGTATGATGTAAAATTCGATTGATACGCGAATTTAATTAGGGGTTTTTGCTTGAATCTTGATTGTTTGAATGAAATTGTTTTAATTGTGAATTTTCTTCGGCGATTAAAAAAGTGTGTGGGGGAAAAGGGGGAAATAGAAAACCCTAGGGGTAAAATGGTAATTTCAAAATTCCACTACAAGATGTGAAATGTGATGTGATGTGCGAAGGTCGTGAGGGGAAGAATGTGTGATTGAAGAAATTGGGGATTTTGATTTTATTGATTTTGTTAATTAGGTCATGAAATATGAGTGTGTATAATAATTGTATGATTGTATGAATGATGAGGCTTTATCAAATTCAAATTTCAATCAATCTCCTTTTAAGTGGGTGTTGATTGTATGTGAATGGTAATGAATCGGGTTAGAATTTGAATGACTGGAGTTTGATTTGTATCGATTAGTTACTTTAAAATGTTGTATTGATCGATTTGTTATTTGAGCAGCTTGTTTCGTACGGTTTATACGGATGATCAGATGTCACCTGGAAATGAAACGGATGTTCAAGTGAGAAACACGTGATTAGTTATAAAAATAAGTTATTAGGGAGCTAAGTGAAGTAGTTTTACACTAATGAATCAGGTTTGAATCGGGACATCGGGTTAAGTTCACTACTTAGGCGATTCTTTCGTCTTATTTATTTCATGACGTTTGTGTTACTTGTGGATAAAGCGGAGGGTCGAGGGGAAAACACGTGAATCATTAAATGTGTTACGTACTTACGTGGTAAAATTGTGAAGTGGTTTCATGCTAAATGATTACTGTATATTTTAACAATTGGTCTCCCTTGTGACGGGTTACCATTTGTGACGGATATTTTGTGAGATAAAATGGTAACAAAATGGGTTAGTGGAGAAAGGGGACCACATGAATAGTGTTACAGAGAGAGAAAAAGTGGGTACATTGTGAGGTAAAATGGTATCCGTCTTCAGCTTGTGACGGATATGTCATGTCTTCAATGAGAATTTGTGATATTTTAATTAAACGTATGCATAGAGAAAATAAAAGGTTGAGTATTTTAGGTAGTAAATATCTTAATTTGGTAAATTATGTTACTCGTACTATTTTGTTATAAAATGAAGAATATCATGGATCAAAAAGATATTGTTGGCAAGGATTCAAGGAATAACGACTCACCATCCACTCGTCATACATTTTTATCCGTCACTATGTGGATAAATATTTAACTGATGTAGGTGAAGTAGCAACCTAAACTCGTTTGACATAACGCTGATGTATATTATTCGAGTGCCTCAAAGACTCTTGCAAATTGCGGGGTAAGGTCATAAGAGGGAGACAGATGTACCAACCTAAACTTATTCAAGGTTACCCATAATCAATCATTCATGACGACATATAACATTTATAGCGAGAGTTATTTTTCAGCGTATATATTAATGTATACAACATTGTGTTAGTTCTAGAATCGAGATTAGGTAAAGAAGTATGATTCTATAAACGACAAAATAACTTTCAAATCGGAAGTTATTTTTCGGTAGTAACATATACGACACCAAAATCGATTAGTTATGTCGCTCATGTGATAGGAAAAGAACTACAGTTCCATTTACGCGTATCATCTTGTTCAAGATTAAAATTATTAGATATTAAATTAGATTAGAGGTGATCATGGGCCGGGCCAATGCGGGCTTGGGCCGGGCCCTTCTAATAAAAGCGGCCCATTTGTGTGGGTCGGGCCGGGTCGGCCCAGATGTGTGGGCTTATTTAGCAAGCCCAAACCCGGCCCTTATGGGCTAATGCGGGCTTTTGGGCCTAAATGGACTTTTTCGGGCCCTAAAATTTACGACTTACCCTAGGAAATAATTAGCGTAATACCTTCAGTTACAACTTTTAAAACATACATAGTGTATAAAATTGCACAAAATATGATGAAATGCATATTAATTGCTCTCTAAAATAAAATAATGACAAAAATCACCACTTTAGAATGCTTAATCATGCATTCTTAGATATGATTTATGTTATGTATACCTTGTTTTATAAATTTAAAAAAATATACTTGAGTTTGTAAAGAGTTGAGTATAACTTTAACGCTACTTTAATAGGTTTTATTAGAAAAATATTCATTATTAATAAATATGGGCCGGGCCGGGCCAAAATTTGGGCCAAACGCTTGGCCCAAGCCCGGCCCCAAAATATTTTGGGCCTTTTTAGGCCGGCCCATGGGCTTTTTTGGGCCAAAACTAAAGGCCCAAGCCTTTCAAAAAACCGGGCCGGGCCGGATAGGGCCAATGGGCTGGGGCCATTTGATCAGCTCTAAATTAGATACACCGAATATATCACGTCATTGCACATTTAAGCCAAGAAAACACCCATTTCTCATTCAAGATTAGACATAAACCTCTTCTCTATTTTTTTCCTTTCTATCCATTTGTTGGAGTAGGGAGTAGGACTTCTTTTTTCCGCTTTTTAAATTTGAACCGAACGAAATTGAACCGAATGAAGTTTGAATCGAATGAATGGATGAAATTTGAATCGAATCGAATCGAATAATTTGAATCGAACTAATTTGATTTGATTTGAATTGAATGAAAATAATAATAATAATAATAATAATAATAATAATAATAATAATAATAATTTATTATTATTATTATTATTATTATTATTATTATTATTATTATTATTATTATTATTATTATTATTATTATTATTATTAGAAGAAGAATAAGAAGAACATTAATAATAATATGGGTAATTTAATAACTTATACCTTGAATAAGCCACTTTTTCAAATCTTATACCTAAGATAACTTTTTTTAAAATCTTATACCTAAAATAATATTTTATTCCAAACTTGATACCAAATCTGAAAAAAATCCTTGAATTAACAATTTTACCCTTACTAATTAAACATTGTCATCATCTGCCTCACCTATTAACACACACATCCACGATTACCACCACTAAAAACCATCAAATTAGTAAGGGCAAAATCGTTAATTTAGGGATTTTTATAAGATTTGGTATCAAGTTTGTAAGAAAATGTTATTTTAGGTATAAGATTTTAAAGAAAATTACAAGTTATCAAATTACCCTAATAGTATTAATATTAATATTTGTTCCGGGTGTAATTCCAGAGCAAGTATCGTTACCACCCGTGGCTTGTAGAATAATGTCTTGAGTTGAACCCTTCTTGCCTCTATTATTCATCTCGGCTTCTTGATGGTTATCAAATAATACCTCGCAAGTGCACGATTTATCGTTGTGCAAAATTGAGGGTCGATCCCACAAGGAGCTAGGAAGACTACTAATCGTTTTGACTCTTTTGTTTAGCTAAGTCGACAATAAATGATGAGTGTAAATATCTAAAAACTAGACTAAACAAAATGAAATGCAATTTAACTAGAGAATGTAAAATGAGCAAGAAGGACTTAGTTGTAATTCAAATAATTAAAAGGCCTAGAACTCGGTTCTCCCACAACAATTCGTAATTCCACATACTAATTCCCTAGGCTAATCACTCGGGTAGACAAGCAAGGAGGAGATGGCTCTAATTCGCCTAAGACCCCCCTCTCGGGTTCGAAGTAGGACACTAGCACTACCCACCAACCCCCCTCTCGGGTTCGAAGGTCGGAATCCCTAACTCAACACTCAACAACCCCAAAAACATGCATATTTCCGAGGAGGTCAAGAACTTGGTCAAGGTCATTAAGTACTCATCGTAATCCGAGTCATCCCACTCCCCCTCTCGGAGGTCGATTTCAAACGCTAATTTAGAGGTGCCCTACCCGGTTCTCCTTTTCGGTCTCAACCTAGGTTAACAATATGGTCGAATTCCGGGTATCCAAATCACAACCTAACCAACTCTCGTTGGTGGTCAAGGGTCATAAATCGACACTACCCAAAAATCAATCCATAAACCATATCATTCCTCTAAACTACCCTCACCAATTTTCCCAAATAATTAGCCTTTATGTGAATCAATTAATGAAATTACTCATGTCGGGTCAAACCGAGTCCTAGTAGAAGACTACTCACTAATCATGTTTCTTAAGACAAAGGAGACAATAAAGATGGATTCTTTAATCATGAACATGGTGGGAGAATAAATTCTACTACTAATCATGCAATTAATCAACAAAATTATGAGGAAAGACAAATTAATCTAAGATGGAAAGAGATTAATGCAAAAAGACACAAACTTTAACAATAACAACTCAAAGATTCGATCTTTGAGAGCAACAACAATGAAAAACAAAGAAAAGATGAACAAGAGAGAGATTAGCATCAATTAAACAACAAGAAATAGTATTCTAACATGAACAACTAAACAAGAATTAAGAGAAAAACAAAATGTAAACAAATGAAATAAGGAAGAGAAATTATACCACTTAATTGCAAAAGGTGGAAACTTGGATTGGAAGAATGAAATGATTCTTCAATTCCCCAAATACAACCCAAAATTACTAATTGTAAACTAATGAAAAGAGAAGAACTTGGATAAACAAGAGAACAATTGTATTAATTTTTGAGTAAAGATTACAACTTGGGTAAGAGGAAAATTAATTTAGGGTTCTAAAATATTTGAGAGAAAGATGAACTAGTCTAATTTTCTAATCTAATTTCTAAGGTAGTAGTTGTGTAATCCCCCCCTTGTTCTATTCTAATGTGGTCTTTATATACCACTTTACTAATAATTCCCCTACACCTAATAATAATAATAATAATAATAATATTAGTAATAGTCATGATACACTCACGCATCCCCCAAAGTAATTGAACAAAAAGTAGACAAAAAGGACAAAACAAGGAAAAAGGACGAGCGGGGGTTCTTTGCGGTCCACCGCCGCCGGCCGTGTCACCGGCAGCGAGGCCATTGAGAAAAGAGCGAAAAAAAAAGTGGGATGTGTGTTCTGCGGTCGATCGACCGCCAGGGCACCGGTAGAGAAGACAAAGTTGATGCGAGTTTGTTGATTGTGGTGCGTTGTCGGCTAGCGGCTGCCGGTCCCTATACCGGCAGCGAGGACTTCACAAAAAAGAGAACAAATTGGTGTGTTTTGCCGGTTAAGGGAGTCGGCTGCCGGTTGACCGGCAAGACAAAGCTTCATCAGTTTTCATCGATTTGAGTGGGCCAACATTCTTCATTCTCGTCTTCAATTCTGTTGTTGCTTTGATTCCGAGTTCATACCCGATGATGCGAGTTGATGATGATGCGGGTACGGATGGTGACTGAATATGATGATGGTTGAATTGCAGGGGAGTGAAAATGGTGATTGTTGAGGTGAGCGGCAATGTTGGTGACGGATGGTGTTGAAGTCGTGGTGGTATGGTGGAAATGATGGTGGTGAAGTGTTGCAGGCAGGGAACAACAATGGTGATGGGCCAAAAATGGTGAAGGTGATAAATGATGGTTATGGTGTTTGTCGGGGGTCTTTGTTAATGGAGATGGTGATTAATGGTGATGGGGTAGTATGGTGAATGGTGGCTTATGCGGATGGTAATGGAGGTTGGAGGTGATGAAGGTTGAATGGAGGATGGTAATGGAGGTTGGATGGTTATGGTGAATTAATGATGATGAATGAATGGAGAATGATGGTGAATGACTGATGAAATGCAGGGGACGGGTCATGTTGGTTGTTGTCGAATTGTTGGTGATGAGCTCAGGGACATGGTGATGAACAGAGGAGATGCGAAAACGGGGATGGGTTAAATTTGGTGTGTTGGTGATGACATACGAAGGGGATGAAAAATAGTAAAGGAAATGATGATGATGAATGAATGGTGGGTTGATACGTGGATTGGTATTTGCAGAGAAACATGACTGTGTGTGACTTTGGTTAAGTATTGGGTCAACTTTGACTTTCTTGCACATATCCAACATCTTTTAAACATGTGACTCCCGTCTTGACTCGCTTCAATCCGACTTGCTTCTCAATTTCCGTCTCATTTTACTCTAACTCGAATCTCCACTTTATTGCCGCCGCGCCTATAAATTATAATAAAATGATATTAATACTAATTATTACATAAAATCCGACTAATTATTAAATATAACTAAAATGACTAATAATTATAAATTAGTAAATTAATAGCAATGCGAATATTACAATAAAAATACGATTAAATATTAAATATGACTAAGACACCTAATTATTATAAATTAGTAAATAGATGAGCTAATTAAACAATCAAGCACGCAAAATCGAGTCGGAATAAGGTATAAATGCGGGGTAAAATACAACTAAAATGCTACTTATCAAATCTCCCCACACTTAAACCTTACTCGTCCTCGAGTAAGCTCATTTAAACTAAAGCGAGACCCTTAATATAAAAGACTAGCTAAACTAATTATATCCGATGAGAGGCAATTAACGGGCCTTCTCCGTCCCTTCGACTCACACCAAAACACAATGAGGTATGCATTTCGATGCAAGGCAAGTGGGGGCTTGCGGAAAAATTCGACACATCCATCATTTAAGCACAAGTCGACAAATAAGATGCATCTACAAAAAGTCAAACCGCTTTCCTCATCTAAGCGGCCGTTTTTTCTTCTTTCAAAAACCGAACAAGGAGAGTCATTAGTGGAGGATGTCGTCTCCGGGTCTTACCAAGGTGTCAACTCCCTAATTCTAGCTCAAGTAGCCAACATTGACAACACGGGATGCCAAAGAAACAAATTCTTGGCGGGAAAAGGGAAGTACTTTGCTATACTCCCAAGAATGACACGACGCACACAAGATTCGACTCCATATCAAACCTTTGACCAAAAGGAGACCAAAGCCCGACTCTCACGGGTTTCACTAGTCACTCAAATGAAAAAAATGGGGTGATTTTTGTGACAAAAAGTAACCAAAATCACTCTCCTAACTCGACTTGCGAAGCATGCCCGCAATCTAATATGGTACTATATCCAATATCCGCAAGAGAAATGTTAAATGATGCACATACAAGAGAGACAACCGGGTTGTAATGGGGCTTGGGTTAGGTGAAAAGGGATCGGTGCAAGCACCGTTTTATGACATGTGAGGCTATCGGATCGAGTAGTCGCCACATCTAACCAATTCATTAAACTCAACCAATGCAAATGAATTCCTCCACAAAATATGGCAAGATTGCCATTTTCAAAAAGCATTCAATTCTTCTTCAAAACAAACTCAATTTTGCAAATTACCAACCCTTTATTTGAGACAAAAATATACATTCTTTTCTTTTTGCTTTTTCATTTTTTTTTTCTCTTTTTCTATTTGTTTTTCTTCTTCATTTTTTTTTCTTTTCTCTTTGATTTTCTTTCTTGCATTTTTTTTTTTTTTTTTTTTTTTTTTTCAACTTGTTCACCTCTTATTAGACAAAAGTAGCCAAAGTTGCATTTCGCTCATGTGGCATTAAGATCATACACCTCAAGGAGAGTCAAAATTTCAACCCAAATATACTCCACAAAAGAACCACAATGACGAACTACTCAACCAAGGTGAGTTGTTTATGGGATGTAGTTAATTTGTTGGCAATAGAAACGATAAGGCTTAGGCTCAAAATGGGTTAACAAAAGGAAACAATTGACTCAAGGGCATAACAAAAACTTATTTGGCTATTGTGAGGTTACTTTATTTGAACAAAATTGTCTCAATATGCACATCGACACTTCTACGGTAAGGAATGAGCTCCATACTTATGCGTTTTAACATGACATACCACGTAAGGAGAACTACTCTCATAACCTAAACGGGACCGGTTTGATGGACCGGCCATATAGAGGCTCTATCCTCACATTTTAGTAGCTATATCGGACCTAGGTCAAGTCTCGGGCCTAATACGGTCTCACAAGGTGGTCGTTACTTGGTTGTTAAGCTAGACTTCCGGGTTTTTGCAAGCAAAAACCCTAACATGTGTCATCAAAAGGCACGAGCTATTAAAAGGGAAAAGACACGGGCAAAACAAATTATCATCATTGGCAACATATGCCCTCCACATTTAGACTCCCTAAGCAAATATTTACAAACACGATGCAAAGTGTATGGATGCAAACTACACATATGAACAATCTACGTGAATGCAAGAGTGAACACATATACACATTTCTAGTCTAGATGCAAACAATATCTAGTCCTAACAACACACCAACAACACACATATCCAAAACGGTTCCCAAAGGGAACACCCACATCACATATCCCGTCCTCCTCCATGCTTATATATACAAAAAGAAAAGGAAGGATAAAGGAGAAAGAATTGGAAGAATTTTACCAAGCGTCTTCTCCGATGATTCATGTGTTGCCTATCAAAAAGGTTAGGATAAATGCAATATATATAATATGATATAAACAATGCAATATTTTTGAAATTTTTGAAATTTTTCAATTTTTAGGCATTTTTGTATTTTTCTCAAATTAACAAGCAAATATATACAAATATAAACAATATGCACAAAGTGGATATTTCCCTCCCCACACTTGAGATTTACATTGTCCTCAATGGAACAAAGCATAGGGAGAGAATAGGAAAAATAAATAACATATTTTTGTTGGTTTTTTGAATTTTCCAAAATGTAAGAACATGTTTTTGATTTTTTTGAATATTTGAAAATAAATAACATGTTTTTGGTATTTTTAAATTTTTCAAGTTTTTAAGATTTTTATGTAATGAATCCCCTCCTCACACTTAAAACGGAAATTGTCCTCAATGGAACAAATGTAGGGGGGGAACAAAAATGCAAGTAAAGTATAAGTAAGGGAAGAGAATATATACAATTTAGTGGTTCTTGAGGGACTCCACCAAACCTCTCATGCAAAATTGTCTTGCTTGAATCTCCACTTAGCATGATCCATGTCACTCAAGGCACGGAGAAGACGGTCAAATGCTCTATCAAAACCTTCAACTAGACACAAGTAGTGCCAAGCTATAGCAAACAGCACCCGACCTCTCTTCCAACACTTCTTATCATAGTCCCTCTTACCCTCCTTGGCTTCCTTTCTAGGGTCCTTTTGATGGTTAGAACCCTTAAACTTGGAATGGTAGTTAGGTGGTAAGAGGAACGGAATCTCATAAGTTTCACTTGTTGGACAATTCTCTTCTTGGTCACCAAGGTAAGGAAATTGGTAAGGAATAGTAGGTGGAGGAGTCAACTTCTCAACATTGAGGTTCATGGTGTTGTCATTTTTATCCCAATTTTCTTGACTCTCCTTTTGACCCGAACTATTTCCATTGAGAGCCGCCTCCAAGGCATCAATTTGAGCTTCCCAATCACTTGAAGAATTATCCGACCAAGGTGCACCTTCAAAAGAGCTTAGAACAAATGAATCCGGAGAGTTCAAATATAATTCAATCTCATCATCAATTTGGTCTTCAAATTCATCTTTTCTTGAATCATATTCACCCAAATCTTCCTTCACATCAACTCCCAACACATCATCAACTCCATCCCCCTCCTTGGTTTGACAAACTTCAAATGGGTCCAAATATGAAGGCTCAAGATTATGCTCATTCAAACAATCCTCCAACACATCCACTCTACAACAAGAGTCACTCATAGAAGGAGATTTCATGGAGTTTTCCAAGGAGAATTCTATCTTGTCATCACCAACTTGAAGAGATAGTTTGCCATTTTTCACATCAATCAAGACACCCCCCGTAGCAAGGCAAGGGCGTCCTAGGATGATTGGAATTTTAGAATCTTCGGGGATATCCATCACATAAAAATCACAAGGAAATTCAAGTTTACCCACTTTGAGTGGGACATCTTCCACAAGGCCAATTGGATACCTCACCGATCTATCCGCAAGTTGCAAAGATACTCTTGTAGGTGAAAGTTCAAAACCCTTCAATTTCTTGAAGATATTGAGAGGCATGAGGCTAATGCTTGCCCCCAAGTCACATAAGGCTCTCTCAATATGAACGGTCCCAATTGTGCATGGTATGGAAAAACTACCCGGATCTTCAAGCTTTGGTGGCATCTTGTGCAATAGGATAGCACTACATTCTTGTGATAAATTGACCATGGTACTTGGACCCAATGAATTTTTGTTGGAAATCAACTCCTTCAAGAATTTTCCATATGCGGGTATCTCCTTGATGGCATCAATAAAAGGCATGGTGATGTTCACACCTTTCATCATGTGCATGAATTTCCCATACTTTTGCTCAAGCTTTGCTCTTGCCAACCTTTGAGGAAAAGGAATTGGTGGCACATATGTTCTCACAACTTGTTCCTTGGGTTTTTCAACAATTTTGGTAGGTTCATCAACTACCATGGGAGTTTCCACAACAACCTCTACAAGATCATCTTCAACCACTTTTGGTGGTTCAACCACAACTTCCGGTTTGCGACTCTTTTTCCTCTTTACGAACACCCGGTCTTCCAACTCCCTACCACTCCTCAAATGTATAGCATTAATGGTCTCGGTTTTACCCGGAAATTTTCCATTCGAGGCTTGAAATTGACTTATTTGAGAAGCCAATTGAGAGATTTGATTATCCGTCATTCTTTGGGAGGCTTGCATTTGAGTCCTTAGTTGGTTGATAGAAGATGTTGTCTCCTCTTGTTTTTGGTTGGAATGAGTGATGAATTGGTTTTGAGAATTCATCAATTGCTCCATCATGAGCTCCATGTTTGATTTGGGTTGGGTTGATAGTGGAAAGGGTTGAGAATTTTGTTGAAATGGTTGGGAATTTTGTTGAAATGGTGGGTTGATTGGTTGATTGAGTGGTTGGAATTGTGGTCTTGGTTGGAAAGTGGGATTTTGCTTTTGGGCTTGGAAATTTGGTGTAAATTGTGGATTTTGTTGGAAAGTGGGGTTTTGGGCATTTTGTGAGCCATTGGAAAAATTTTGGTGGGCTCTCATTCCGGGATGGTATTGATTGTTGTTGGAGGCTTGTCTAGCCGGAATTGATTCCCACACTCCATTCACTTGCTCCATACAAATTGCCTCTCCCATCATCAAAGGACATTCATTTGGTGGGTGCCCTTGATCTCCACAAATCTCACAACAATACACTTGAGACCTACTTGATGAAGAGTTTCTAGAGGTGTTGCTTGAGTTCAACAAAGCAATTTGTTGCTTGAGTTCTTCTATCAACCCTTTAACCTCAACATTGTTGGCCGACTCAACGGTTATCTTTCCCTTCCTCTTGCGCCTATCATTATTCCAATGAAAAGTTCGGGAAGCCATTTCCTCAATAAGCTCCTTGGCCGTCTTGTGATCAATTTTATCTAATGCCCCCTTTCCCGAGCCGGAATCTAGGTTCATTTTCATTTCATTGCTCAACCCCTCATAAAAGTTGTTGATCAACTCATCATCTCCAATCCCGTGATGAGGACACAACCTTTGGAGTCCCTTATACCTTTCCCATGCCTCGTAAAGGGTCTCATCATCATGTTGGGTGAAGCCTTGAAGCTCACTCTTGATTCTTGCGGTCCTTTGTGGTGGAAAGTACTTGTTCAAGAAGGCCTTGGAGACATCATTCCAAGTTCTAAATGAATCGGGCTCACAACTCTTCAACCATTCCTTAGCACTCCCCCTCAAGGAATAAGGAAAGAGTCTAAGGCGGATGGCATCCTCCGACACTCCATTTGCTTTGAACATGTCACAACTATCCAAGAATTCATTAAGATGTTCATTGGGGTTTTCGGTGGCTCCCCCTCCGAATTGGTTTCCTTGGACTAGTTGCAACAAAGTAGCCTTCACATCAAAGTTATTGGCTTGAATAGGTGGCTTGACAATACTTGGGTTCACCACCTTCTTCGGAGCTAAATTATCCCTCATAGGAACCGCGGCCATTGTTGGTTCTTCGGGAATTCCAAATGGATTCTCAAAGAACTCAAGATTACCCGGTTCTTCTAAAACACCTTCCACTACTCAAGAAAGGGATTAGTAACAAAGAAAGACCTAGTCTAAACTAGAATAAAACGATTAATATCTAGCCTTTGCTCCCCGGCAACGGCGCCAAAAACTTGATGGTTATCAAATAATACCTCGCAAGTGCACGATTTATCGTTGTGCAAAATTGAGGGTCGATCCCACAAGGAGCTAGGAAGACTACTAATCGTTTTGACTCTTTTGTTTAGCTAAGTCGACAATAAATGATGAGTGTAAATATCTAAAAACTAGACTAAACAAAATGAAATGCAATTTAACTAGAGAATGTAAAATGAGCAAGAAGGACTAAGTTGTAATTCAAATAATTAAAAGGCCTAGAACTCGGTTCTCCCACAACAATTCGTAATTCCACATACTAATTCCCTAGGCTAATCACTCGGGTAGACAAGCAAGGAGGAGATGGCTCTAATTCGCCTAAGACCCCCCTCTCGGGTTCGAAGTAGGACACTAGCACTACCCACCAACCCCCCTCTCGGGTTCGAAGGTCGGAATCCCTAACTCAACACTCAACAACCCCAAAAACATGCATATTTCCGAGGAGGTCAAGAACTTGGTCAAGGTCATTAAGTACTCATCGTAATCCGGGTCATCCCACTCCCCCTCTCGGAGGTCGATTTCAAACGCTAATTTAGAGGTGCCCTACCCGGTTCTCCCTTTCGGTCTCAACCTAGGTTAACAATATGGTCGAATTCCGGGTATCCAAATCACAACCTAACCAACTCTCGTTGGTGGTCAAGGGTCATAAATCGACACTACCCAAAAATCAATCCATAAACCATATCATTCCTCTAAACTACCCTCACCAATTTTCCCAAATAATTAGCCTTTATGTGAATCAATTAATGAAATTACTCATGTCGGGTCAAACCGAGTCCTAGTAGAAGACTACTCACTAATCATGTTTCTTAAGACAAAGGAGACAATAAAGATGGATTCTTTAATCATGAACATGGTGGGAGAATAAATTCTACTACTAATCATGCAATTAATCAACAAAATTATGAGGAAAGACAAATTAATCTAAGATGGAAAGAGATTAATGCAAAAAGACACAAACTTTAACAATAACAACTCAAAGATTCGATCTTTGAGAGCAACAACAATGAAAAACAAAGAAAAGATGAACAAGAGAGAGATTAGCATCAATTAAACAACAAGAAATAGTATTCTAACATGAACAACTAAACAAGAATTAAGAGAAAAACAAAATGTAAACAAATGAAATAAGGAAGAGAAATTATACCACTTAATTGCAAAAGGTGGAAACTTGGATTGGAAGAATGAAATGATTCTTCAATTCCCCAAATACAACCCAAAATTACTAATTGTAAACTAATGAAAAGAGAAGAACTTGGATAAACAAGAGAACAATTGTATTAATTTTTGAGTAAAGATTACAACTTGGGTAAGAGGAAAATTAATTTAGGGTTCTAAAATATTTGAGAGAAAGATGAACTAGTCTAATTTTCTAATCTAATTTCTAAGGTAGTAGTTGTGTAATCCCCCCCTTGTTCTATTCTAATGTGGTCTTTATATACCACTTTACTAATAATTCCCCTACACCTAATAATAATAATAATAATAATATTAGTAATAGTCATGATACACTCACGCATCCCCCAAAGTAATTGAACAAAAAGTAGACAAAAAGGACAAAACAAGGAAAAAGGACGAGCAGGGGTTCTTTGCCGGTCCACCGGCCGCCGGCCGTGTCACCGGCAGCGAGGCCATTGAGAAAAGAGCAGAAAAAAAGTGGGATGTGTGTTCACGGTCAGTCGGTCGACCGGGGCACCGGTAGAGAAGACAAAGTTGATGCGAGTTTGTTGATTGTGGTGCGTTGTGCCGGCTAGACGGCTGCCGGTCCCTATATACGGCAGCGAGGACTTCACAAAAAGAGAACAAATTGGTGTGTTTTGCGGTTAAGGAGTCGGCTGCGGTTGACCGGCAAGACAAAGCTTCATCGTTTTCATCGATTTGAGTGGGCCAACATTCTTCATTCTCGTCTTCAATTCTGTTGTTGCTTTGATTCCGAGTTCATACCCGATGATGCGAGTTGATGATGATGATGGGTACGGATGGTGACTGAATATGATGATGGTTGAATGCGGGGAGTGAAAATGGTGATTGTTGAGGTGAGCGGCAATGTTGGTGACGGATGGTGTTGAAGTCGTGGTGGTATGGTGGAAATGATGGTGGTGAAGTGTTGCAGGCAGGGAACAACAATGGTGATGGGCCAAAAATGGTGAAGGTGATAAATGATGGTTATGGTGTTTGTCGGGGTGCTGTTAATGGAGATGGTGATTAATGGTGATGGGGTAGTATGGTGAATGGTGGCTTATGCGGATGGTAATGGAGGTTGGAGGTGATGAAGGTTGAATGGAGGATGGTAATGGAGGTTGGATGGTTATGGTGAATTAATGATGATGAATGAATGGAGAATGATGGTGAATGACTGATGAAATGCAGGGGACGGGTCATGTTGGTTGTTGTCGAATTGTTGGTGATGAGCTCAGGGACATGGTGATGAACAGAGGAGATGCGAAAACGGGGATGGGTTAAATTTGGTGTGTTGGTGATGACATACGAAGGGGATGAAAAATAGTAAAGGAAATGATGATGATGAATGAATGGTGGGTTGATACGTGGATTGGTATTTGCAGAGAAACATGACTGTGTGTGACTTTGGTTAAGTATTGGGTCAACTTTGACTTTCTTGCACATATCCAACATCTTTTAAACATGTGACTCCCGTCTTGACTCGCTTCAATCCGACTTGCTTCTCAATTTCCGTCTCATTTTACTCTAACTCGAATCTCCACTTTATTGCCGCCGCGCCTATAAATTATAATAAAATGATATTAATACTAATTATTACATAAAATCCGACTAATTATTAAATATAACTAAAATGACTAATAATTATAAATTAGTAAATTAATAGCAATGCGAATATTACAATAAAAATACGATTAAATATTAAATATGACTAAGACACCTAATTATTATAAATTAGTAAATAGATGAGCTAATTAAACAATCAAGCACGCAAAATCGAGTCGGAATAAGGTATAAATGCGGGGTAAAATACAACTAAAATGCTACTTATCACTTCTCCTGCAACACTGAACGAACTGAGGGCTTGGCTTTGTGCCAAGCGTACTCACTCCGACGCTCAAGTCAGTGAACTTAAAGGATTAAGTTGTGTTACTTGGCTAGGTATGTATTGTAGAGAGATAAAGAGGATATTACCAGATGAATAGTGTATTTAGGTTAAGTTGTGGGATCCTTTCCTCAATGAAGGTTGAGGAGTATTTATAGACTTTCACCTTTTGTCACGTAGTGGCCAAGTGGCCAAGTGGCTAGCAGGTGGAAAGACCGTTCTACCCTCGGCCGATGGACCTATGACAGGCCGGCCGACGGGTCTTGGATATGAGTACGCGGATATGTCTCTCCCGGTGGCTAGGTGCCGCCGGGACCAGTGACAGCCGATGGATTGCATCGGCTAGGGTGTCCGATATGTTGACTTTCTTTGTGGATGTCTCTGACCTTGCTCAGTGTGTTGACTTGGTCAACGGTGCAGAATATGCCCCATCAATTTGCCCCCAGCGTAGTCTATGCCGTGGTATGGGCTCCGATGTATGTTGAGCATATATTCTGCACAAGTAATTTTCGCAAATTTTCTCAGATCGGCTTCTTCTTGTGCATCGGCGTGGCTCTTGTTAGGCCGTACCATATACCATATCCCCCTCCACATGGATGCGTAAAGGGCATCCGATGTGGAAAAAAAAGAACATGACGGCCGAGACCGGGGGCCGAGAGTCCGGTTGATTTTGATTGCCCCGGCCGTGCTTCCTAGCTTGGTTGATCGGTGGCGGCGGAGACTAGATACCTAGGAATTTGTTGAGGAAGATGAATAGTCGAAGAGATGTGAATGGGCGTGTTGAAGACGCTTGGTCACTGTTGCATTGATTGACGTTTAAGCGTTGCGACGATTGACATTCCGTGGTTGCATGCTCGACACGTGTCGCTCGCCGATTGGCCGTCGCTTCATGGGTCGTGCTCGATTGGTCCTTCTTCATGGGCTTTTTCCCTATAAATAGGGCAGTTTTTCCGTGATTTTGGTCGCTAATTTCATTTTCTCAAATTTTCTCCAAAATCTTCATCTTTCTAAACTTTCAAGGGCTTCCTTTCCTTCCAATCTTCAGAGTCTTTGATCCGCGAGTTTTTTTTTTTTTTTTTTTAAGGTAAACAAACGAATTTTTTCTTTTATCTTGCTAGTAATTTGTTGTGAACATGTCTTCTACTGATGCCGGGACTAGCACTTCTCGCGCCGGGGTTCCCGTCGCGTCTTGACGAGGAGGGGATACTAGATGCCATCCCGCTAAGGTTTGGGGGCCCTAGGTCTCCTTCTCCCTTAGTTGGCCTGTCCATTCCGGAGGAAGGGGAGGATGAGGATGATGCTGATGATGATGGTGAGAGGGCTCCTGTTGATGGTGAGAGGACGACCATCCCGGATCATGGTGAGGCCTGCAGGACTGGCCTCGACCGTGCCTCGGACAAACAAATTCGCAAGCGATTAGGAGCAACTCTTTTCGGAGATCATTTCTCCTTCGGTGAGGGGTATAAAATTGTTATCCCTGAGGAGGGTCAGGTGGTCTGTTGCCCTCCCCCGGGCCATATCGGCGTGTACATCAGGCATTTGGAGTATGGGCTCCGGTTTCCTTTGAGCGAACACGTCATGGCCATCATCAAAGCTATGAACCTTGCCGTGGCCCAACTGCATCCGTTGGCCATGAGGACGATAATCGGCTTTGTGTGGCTCTGTCTCTTTAAAGGGGAGGTCCCTACGGTCAACTTATTCCGCCGACTTCATAGTCTTCGGCCGTCAATCGCCCGAAAGGTGGGGTGGTACAGCGTGCAGACGGAGACATGATATGTCTCCGTAAACAAGCTTACTTCCTGCAAAGACTGGCAAGAGCGATGGGTGTACGTCCAAGTGCCGGAGGACTAACCATTGCCTCGGTCTTTCCAGAGTCCCATTCACTTGCGGTGTGAGACCCGGGAAGAGTATGAGAAATATATCTCCCGGGGTAGCAAGGTCAAGATGGACGCTTCGTTGGTCCCTCTTACTGCGGATGAGAGGCGGGCAATGCGGTTTGTTTGATCTTTGAAGGGATGGTTGCCCCCAACTCGGATTATTCTTCAGACGAGCCGCTATGCGCGTCGGCCTCATACCGGCCCTCAGCCGTGGTGAGTAGGGTCGGTGTGAGGCCCACCTTTGCTTGTTATGTTCCTGTTTGGAGCTTTCTTACTTCCTTTATGTAACTCTTGTTTGATCCCTTGCAGATCGGTTTGTAAGAAAATGTTATTTTAGGTATAAGATTTTAAAGAAAATTACAAGTTATCAAATTACCCTAATAGTATTAATATTAATATTAATACTAGTAATTATCCTAATTTGAGTCAAATTAGGATGATAAACGAATAGACTTTGAACATCAATCTAGCAAATCGGTGCTCCATTATTTCATCTAATTAAATTGATGGTTAACCGTGGTTTATTGTGACTATCTAGATCTCTTGACAAGGAAATAGGAATGCATTCACAACCAATTGGCAAAAAGATCATGCTCTTTTTATTGACTCATAAAAGTCAAATATTGATACTCTATTTCGAGAAAAGAAAATGAGATAGCATTACCCAATGATACTGAGGATTATATTGTCATTGTTATTTTTCTCATTTCTACCCAGAACATCGAAAACATCTTTACCATTGGAGTCGCGATCAAAAGCCTTGAGAATCTCGCAACCAACTTTTGTCATTTTTACATTATCATGACATTCTCGTTGGCCTTTTATCGTAACTTCATGGACACGATAATGTAGTTCCAACGGAAATCAATCCGACCATCATAAAACTCGAGAAGATCATACCGAGCGTTTACTAGTAACGTCCATTTACCCGAAATCAATACGAGTATACGACCTTCATGTCATGCATTGTTAGCTAAGAAATCAAGGATCAGCTTGTTCACCACTTTAGGGATTTGTTCATGAGAAAAATGACAACCTTGAGGCAAGATATGGACCTGCAAATTTGGGATACGTTCTTTTATTATACCACTCTCGACGTACTCTTTAATCCCCGGAAACTTCCACGAGTAGTCATCTCTGCCCATAATCATCATTGCCGGAAGCTTCAATACCGGGTCATGTACGTCAAACTCTTCATCAAGTGACCTACAATAGATGAAATCCAGGTTAACAGTTGACAGTTCAGACTTCAGAGTCCTCTGCAACCCGATTCAGATGCGATCAAACCAAAAATAGAAGTCACCATATAAGTTCAGATTCCTTTTTTGTTAAGCCCTCGAAACTGTAATTTCCGAACAAGATAACTACAACCACTTGTTGCAGTGATAACATATGCAAAAGGAATGAATGAGTTACCTATATGGAACCTGAAGAGCAGTCTCGAACCCGGATTTTTCATACAATGAACCATAATATGCAATGTCATCTTCCGATAACCAAGGAGGAAGAGGATTCGATAAATCTACCATATCCAATATCTCTTGGTTTTCTTCAGCAACTGGCAATTCAGTCTTGGAAAACAGGATGTATATTTTTCTTACTACTGTCTTTGCATCAAAACGGCCAAAATCCGCTTCTGCTCTTCCAGGCTCCTGCAATAAAAATTCAGGCTAGGTAAGAAATCAAATTTAGGGTGTGTTTGGATTGAGAGATTTGGAGGGAAAGGGAGGGGAGGGAAGGGAATTGGAAGCGTGTGAAATCCATTGTTTGGTTAGCAAAATGAAGGTAGAGGGATTTAGAGGGGAGGGAAAATGGATCCCTCCATTTCCCTCCTACAAGGCAAATTATTTCCCCACCAACATAGGCAAGATTTGGAGGGAAAATCACATCCTCCATTCTCCCTCCCTCCCCTCCCCTTCCATTCCTTTCCCTTCCCTCCTTCCCCCTCCCCTCCCTTTCCCTCCAAATCTCTCAATCCAAACACACCCTTGACAATCTTGCATCAGAAAAAGCTAGTAACATAGTTAGCGCATAAATACTATCCTACAACCAGTTGTATAGTAGCATTTTACAACCGCTTCAAAGTTGTTGAGCTCTTACACAAAGTTGTTGAGCTATTTTAAAAGTTATTGAGCTATTTTACAAAGTTATTGAGCTTAATAATTATTCTGTTAAGCTCAATAACTTTGTATCATAGCTCGATAATTTTGTTAGTAGAGCTCGATAACTTTATAATAAAGCTCAACTACATTAAATAACTTGTATATACAACCAGTTGTATAATACATTAACTGTACAGTGCAGAATCAACGAGTTTTGTCTGAGACGTTTTCACATGTGACACTACCAACATCCTAATGTATCCTTCATTCAATTATAGAGTTACAAATTGATCAGGTCGATCTCATGTATAAAACCGTCTCATATAATCATCTTTTAGTGAAGTTGTAAAGACAAAGGGACAATTTACCCTCCATCTCGAGATATAGCAGCCCTCGGGCATTTGTTCAAGACTCTTTGAACGGCCGCCGAGAGGTACGTATGGCACTCCAAGTGTGATTAGTCCTAGGACACGATCTGAATGAAGAAACGCAAAGACGCATGCAACCCTTGTTCCAAAATCCTTTGCTATGAGAAACACCTGCAAACATTTCTAACATTGAGAAACACCTGCAAACATTCTCCAAGAAGCTGCAAACTGAAGAATTGAATATACAGGTGCGGAAATAACTCAAAATCTCAAATAAGACCGTTGTACACTTGTACGTAGTGCCGTAACAAGGAAAAGTCTTTTTAGTGTGTGTTTGACCTGACTTTTAAAATTGTTTATGGACTTAAAAACACTTTTTGGCCAAACACATCATTATTTAAAAGCTAAAAAAATTTCTCAAAAACCGAAAAACCATTTTTTTACCTATAAAAATAGAAGTAACAATTTGGTGCTTCTGCTTTTGAAAAACACTTTTAGAAAATTAAGCTTCAAAAACAAAAACTCATTTTCAACAAGTTAGGCCAAACATGCTTTAGAGTCTGAATTTTCAGTAGCAAAGCATTAATTTTCGTAGATAACTGGTTTATAAACAGAATTTGCCACTAAATTTTGTCAATAGCTAAACACCTTGTCGCTAATTTAGCTAGTCAATTAGCGACTAAAACTAGCTAACAACCTAGAGACGAAAAGGGTTGTACTGTTCTTCAACAAGGAAAAAATTTGAAACTTTTAGTTAATTTTGTTTTCTATTTTCTCGTTTACCTTATTCCATTCCGTCACCTTAGGAAAAATTTAAATTAATACAGCTACAGATCCTGGTTTCGCTACTGCGAGTCTGTAACCTCATTTAATGATAGCAATAACAAAAGATACAACGGTTTTACGTAAGACCAACTGACCTTGGAAAGGGCAAGATGATCGATGATACCAAGGAGATCAAGTACAAGGTCCAAAAACCTCGTCGACTGAGGGTTAGATGGTACCTCAGATAAACCATAACCTCTAAAATCAGGAGCTATAACTCTGTACCCTGCATTTGCAAGAGCAATCATCTGATGCCGCCACGTGTACCATATTTCTGGAAAACCATGCAGTAATATCACCACTCTTGATCCTGCTAATCACCCACACATGTACACAAAAGTAGAATAATCGTCAAAAAAATGCACAAATTCTTATTTAAGACGGTGTTAAGCGTAAAACGAATCTACAGCGTACCAAATTACTAATAAGCATTAATTAGTGTAAGATATACATAAAATTAACAGTGGTGGAGCGAGGGGGCTACCAGGGGCGGTCGCCCCCACCGGCGTTCCAAAATTTTGAAACTTAGTTAAAATTTTGAAATTTTTTCGAGGTTGCTTTATATTATAACTACCTTCCCCCCGCTGAAAATTTTCTCCCCACTGCCTTTAAATCCTGGCTCCGCCATAAAAATAGAGTGATCAGTTTTTTTTTTTTTTTTTGGAATCCACTGTCAATAACGGTGTATAATTCCCTCATCCCGAGTGCTCTCAGGAAACATAAACGACTAGTCAAACAGTTTCCTCCATTTCCACGAGGATCGAACCTGACCTCATGGTTAAGGGAAACCATTTGGTTAAAATAGAGTGATCCGTAAAAACGTACAAATTCTTATTTGAGACGGTGGTAAGTGCGTAGAGCGTACCAAGTTACTAGTAAATGTGACCATATAATATGGATCAGGATTTTTTGATGGTTGGGTCCATTTCAGATATAAATTTGTGTAAAAACGCCTTGAAATACAGATGTTTAATTGTTTATATATTAATTAATTAATAAATGAGTGATAATCATGGATTTAATTGCAAGATAAAATGAAGGATTAGTTAGAAGGGAAAAGAAGGAAAACCTGTGCCAGTTTCAGCAAAGTGAAGCTTCAAACCTCGTACTTGAATGTAACGATGCTGAATTTGGTCCATTTTGTTGGAAGATATTAGAAATTGTGGCCGGAGAGTATAAGAATAAGAAGAGACTTATACAAGTCTAAAAAATATTTGGGAGTGTTGACTGTTTTGAGTGTTGACTGTTTTGATGAATTCGGATCGTAAATACTCGATCTAAATAACCCGTTTCCCCCTCTAAAATACGGACTATATGAGGTGTTTAGACGGAAAATGGTTATTTGAATCGAGTATTTAGCTCCGGTTTTTTTGGAGTATATAATTATCAAAACGGGTAAGTGATACATATATGTCTATCATTTCATTTTAGACTAGGTTTAATGTATTTTGTTCATTATCTTTGATGTTGGACTATGTTCAATGTCTTTTCTTCAAGCCTTTGCATTTAGACTACAAATAGTAAGGACTAGATTCAATGTTAGTAGTTACTTCTTTAATATAAATAGAGGCATTTGGCCTTCATTTGTAATATAGATTTTGAAGAGAGAATTGAGATGAAAAAGAAAAGAAAAAAATTCGTTTTATAAGTTTGTAATTCGTGAATGACGCGTTCAATAAAAATCGTTAGAGTTTGACGCGATCAAGCTTTAGCCCGAGGAATATTCAATAAGTCTTGAGTATTTCACCATTACTCGTATTATAGGTCTAGCACCGAATAAATATTTCAATAGATCTTTTTTTTTTCCATCTCAATTCTCTCTTCAATATTTATGTTACAAATGATGGCCAAAGGCCTCTATTTATATTAAAAAAAAATAACTACTAACATTAAATCTAGTACTTATTACTTGTAGTCTAAGGTCATGTTTTTTTTGATCGAAACTTATCGATCGAATCGAATCGAATCGAACTTATATGATCTCGAATCGAATCGAACTTATAGGATTCGAATCGAATCGAATCGAACTTATAGGATTCGAATCGAATCGAATCAACTTATAGGATTCGAATCAACTTATAAGATCGAATCAACTTATAGAATCGATCGAACTTAAATTAAGTGAGGTATAGGATCCGAATCGAACTTATAGGATCTCGAATCGAATCGAATCGAACTTATAGGATTCGAATCGAACTTATAAGATCTCGAATCGAACTTATAGGATCGAATCGAATCGAACTTATAGAATCGAATCGAACTTATAGGATTCGAATCGAATCGAATCGAACTTATAGGATCTGGAGTGAACTTATATTAAGTGACTTTAAGTCCAAAAGAACAGGGCCTAAATGCAAAGGCTTAAAGAAAAGACATTGAACATAGTCCAACATAAAAAACAATGAACAAAATACATTGAATATAATCTAAGATGAAATGGTAGCCATATTCGTGTCAGTAAGGTTGTTTTTTAGTCTACATATTGGAGAAGACTTGATGAGTTAAGATCGAATTTTAAAGAATTTGTTTTTATTGTGTTAGTTCATTTCTCGTCGCTTCGTTCAATTTTTTTTCCCTTTTGATCTTAGGATCAAATTCGGATTATGGTTATTGTTAACGCTGAGTTTGAGTTTGAGTTGAGTCCATTTGAATTGGGTAGTTTTGTTAAGTCTATATCGGAGAGTGTACCTATCAATAAATGTGATTTTGCGAACTAAGTGTATCAATAAATTGCACAACTTTGTGACCCTCATAAAATTTATATTTGAACCACAAATCAATTTTAGCGCGCTATATCTTATTTAAAATAGTAACCAAATAAAATACATTAAACTGGAGAAATGTGACCGCAACTCATTTCACTAATTCTAAATTGGCCAAAACCATCAATTACACACAACCGATCATCAGAACTAGTTGATATAAAAAATCAAATGTCCGCGATGAGCTTCAAAACAACATAAAATGTTAAATTAGTTGAAACTGATGAACTTTTTGACGCGCTATTTCTAGCTTTCAATTATTTAAAATTCGTCAAAGGAAACACACTCTTCTCTTAAAATTTAACCGAGTGACATCTTTAAAACCTCATTTCACCGCTTCAAATCTCTCTTTAATTTCTGCTATAAATTATAAATTAACAAATTATTCCTAAAATAAATAAATAAATAAATCAAAACGAATTAAGAAACCTTGTAGGATCCGGATTAGCTTTCAAATCAAATCTTTATAAATGGAAAAAACAAGAATCGACCCCACCTATACAAAAACCTGAAAACCAACATCAAATAAATCAAAAATTAGAAAAAAGAAAAAAGGAAAAAGGAAAAAAAGATAAGAGGGGAGAAAAGAGAAGAAGATCACGAGGATTTCTAGAGAGAGAAATTAACGGTAATGATTGGCTGAGGAAAGAGAAAATCAGTAACAATGGCGGATTTTTAGCAAAGATGAAGATTTCTGTATCGCCGTTAAGATCGCAGAAGATCTAGCGCATTGAATTTAATCAAGTTTTTCTGGTAATTTCATCACTTTTTGTTGTTGAAGTTTTTAGTTTTTTATCAGTCACATTGAGTCAAAAGTTTTCTGATGTTAGTTGTTGAAGTGTTTGAAATCATGATTTGTTGTTGAATTTATTTGATTTGTGAATTTAGAACTGTGATCAGATTGTTGATTGTTTAAGTTCGGATTAATTTAATGAGATTTAGAAGATTCTGAGTGAATTAGGTAATTTGATTGATTAATCAGCGATATGAACTTGTTTTTTTAAGCTGAATTGTTATGATTTGTGATTTTGAATTGAGCTGAATTCGATGTATTTGTATGATTTTGAGTGAATAAGGTTTTATGAAGGTGTTTTTGAGCTGAATTGTTATGATTTTTGATCTTGAATTGAGCTTTGGCAGGTGAAGAAGCGAAAATATTGATCAATTGAGTGAATTAAGTTATTTGATTGATTAATCGGCGATATGAACTTGTTTTTGAGCTGAATTGTTTGATTCGTGATCTTGAATTGAGCTTGAGCTGGTAAAGAAGTGACGTACTGATCAATTTGATATATTTTGCGAGATTTTGAGTACCTTGGGTTATTTGATGGATTATTCGGCGATATGAAGGTGTTTTTTATGAACTGTAGTGATTTGTGTCTTGAATTTAGCTTGAGCAGGTGAAGAAGTGAAAGAATTGATCAATTTTATTTATTTTATGGATTCTTTGATTCGTCTGAATTGATTTTGTCGAACAAAGTTAGCTTGAAATTTGAGTAAATATCAGTCAAACTGACTTATCGGTCACTTCTGTACCAAAAATCAGCTTAAAATTTAAGTGAGAGTGTGAGACCTGTCAAGTTATTGATGTTATGGAGATTCTTGGATGATTTATCAAAGAATAGTGATGTTATATAACTCATTCGTGTTTTGTTGTTTCTCAATGAGTGTGTGTGTATGTGTGTGGTCTTGTTTTTGGAGCTGTCGCGACTTGTATCGGAATTCTAGGCTCGAGTTGATGAAGGAGTTAATAATAAAAGATTTGAATAAAAAACTACTTAATTTGGATGATTTGGAGTAGATTGAAAATTTGGGAGGTGGGAACGGATTAGTAATGTAATCACGCAACTTTCAAAAATATGAAAAAATTAAATTAAAAGATTGTAACTTTTGATTGCTTAGGTGAGCGGCAGCCTCTGCTAGCTCCGCTTTCGCGTTTGAGTTATATAAAGAGGGCCGGAGGAAATACAAACATTCTGTCCCCTCGAGTTTTAAGAAATGTATTTTCTTTGTGTTAAAAGTAAATCCTATTTCGCCTGTGAATAAGAAAAAAAAAAGCGGGAACACAAAAATTTCAAGTTATTAACTTTGCGTGGGTCTTTCATTTATGAGAGGTCGAGTGATGATATTACGCATGATCAAGACATTTATTGTTGTTCTTGGGAACATTGTAAACTACGGACGTACAAATGATAAATCTCAGAATAGAGTAATTGTTATATATACCAGCAGATATGGCAGATTTGGATGATTTGCTGCTAGAGGCAGCGGGAAGAACTGGAGGATCAAGTAGAAGCAGGCACTCTGGTCCTCCGTCCAGAAGACGGCATGAGAATCCATATTCTGATGATGGCAGTGACTCTAAGGACGAAGATTCCGATGACAATCACTTATATGGGGGAAAGAAGTCCTCTACGTCTCAAGTTCCCCTAAAAAAGAGGGGTAAAGATAGAGATGATGATGATCAGGGCAGCCAAGATGATGATGAGGGCGAAGAAGCTTTGGGTCGTGAGGGTGGTAGTGGCGATGATTCTGATGTCGGGAGCGACCTTTACAAGGACGAGGACGATAGACAACAGCTTGCTCAGATGACTGAGCTTGAAAGGGAGCTGATCCTGTCCGAACGAGCAACGAAGCAAGATGATAAGAAGTTGCATGAGCGTGTGAAATCGAGGTGGAAGACTGATAATAAACCTCAGCCATCTAAGAGGGAGAGCACCCCTTCACTAGCTTCCTCTCGTGGGGTCCGCACATCAGCTAGGTCTGCTGACAAGGCAGCTCATAAAGCTGATGCCCTGAACGAGCTTCGTGCAAAACGGATGAGGCAACAGGGGTTGGATTCCTCGAGATTTGGCTCGGGTTCCCGAGGGCATTCCCCTGTTAAAAGAAAAGCTTTTACTTCTGCTGGCTTGAGCAGTTCGAGTCAAAGTGATAGTGAAAGTGAATCCAGGAGCGATGACGGAAGATCAAAGAGGGGTAGGAGAATGGATAATAGTGATGATGAAATGTCGAAGCATCGATCCAATATCCCCACATACGAGGACATAAGGGGGATTACAATTCGGAGGTCCAAGCTTTCAAAATGGTTTATGGACCCTTTCTTTGAGGAACTAATTGTCGGGTGTTTTGTACGGGTTGGGATTGGCATGAAGTCGGGTCAAAGTATCTACCGACTGTGCATAGTTCGGAATGTTGATGCCTCGGACCCTAACAAACAATACAAGCTTGACAATAAGATGACATACAAATTCCTGAATTGTGTATGGGGAAGTGAAACCTCGGCTGCTCGATGGCAAATGGCTAGGATTTCGGACTCTCCTCCTCTCGAGGAAGAGTACAATCAATGGAAGAAAGAGGTGGAGCGCACAAATGGGAGGCTGCCCACAAAGAGTGAAGTTGCAGACAAAAAGGCCGAAATTGAAAGAGTTAACAATTTTGTGTACTCTGCTGAAACTGTGAAGCAAATATTACAGGAGAAGAAATCAGCTACCACAAGGCCATTAAATATAGCAGCTGAGAAGGAAAAGCTTCGAAGGGAGATGGAAGCCGCTCAATACAAGAACGACGAAGCTTCAGTGGAGAGAATCAAGGCTAGGCTACAAGAATTAGATAAAGTCCGAAATGCCCGAGATTTTAAAGACTCGAAAGCTCAAAGACTCACTGAGATGAACCGAAAGAACCGAGTTGAAAACTTTAAGAATGCATCTGAATTGAAACCCGTAAATCTTAACCTGAAACAAGGAGAAGCAGGGTATGACCCCTTTTCCAGAAGATGGACTAGGTCTCAGAATTATTATAATGCAGGAGGTGCCGGTAATAAAGCAAATGGTGAAGTTGAAGAAGATGTCGGGAACAATGGAGGAGCAAATGGGGTGGTGGCCACAGCTGCCGCCTTAGAGGCGGCAGCCGGGGCCGGTAAGTTGACCGACACCAGTGCCCCGGTGGACCAAGGGACAGAATTTCACATGCTGCATGATTTTGACCTCCCAATCTCGTTGACTTCCCTACAGAAATATGGCGGAGCCCAAGGTGTTCTAGCCGGGTTCATGGCAAGGAAGCAGAGGATTGAGTCGAGTATTGGATATCGAGTGCCTGAAAATGACGGTCGTCGACATGCTTTGACTCTGTCTGTGAGTGATTATAAAAGGCGAAGAGGTCTTTTATGATTATGCATTCGGATTTCCTCCTTGAAGATAACCCAGAAAGGTAATATGATGTTGTTCAATTACTGTACTATTAGTATTCTTACAAACTCTCATATTTATTTTCCGGCAAATTTCCGTAAATGGAGGTTTGTTTTATTTTCTTAAAGTTCATATAGATCATAAACTGGAAAACTAACTTCCAGGAATGTTTGTAAAACTTTTTTTATACCATTTTTATTTAAGAGTTTTTTATGACATTAATCCTTGTGTCGTTTTTCAATGCGAACTCATTTGACTGTCGTGTTATGCATCTGATTATACCGGTAATTAGTCCTGTGAGACGGTCTTATACAAGAATTTACTTTTTTTTTTGCTTTTCCGATTTTGTAAATCAGTCTCAAAGGTAAATGTATTGATCATTAAACACTCATATGTCATGCCATACTTGTGAAAATTGAAATTGTATTTCTCTCACTCATGTTTTTTACAATCTTTAATTTTAACCCTTGATCCCTTAATATTATTCATTTCATGCAAAATTAACATATAAAAAACCGTCATGGAAACCCGCCTTAATAATAATAATAATAATAATAATAATAATAATAATAATAATAATAATAATAATAATAATAATAATCCTAAGGAGGATGATTTCTCTAAACAATATTACTCAATTTCCTCTAATAATATTACTACAAAATTCCTAATTTCTTCATGTTTTTGCTTGCCTCTAACCTCTTTTTTAGGTTTTTTTATCCTTGTTCTTCTTGCATATAATTCCTTCACCATTTTCTTATACTTCACACCTTCATTCTCTATGGAAAATGCCAAACAAGCTCATGAGAAAAAGTTCCAAAATTCGCAATTTTCGTCTTCGACACCCATATATGCTATGAAAGAAGACATACCAAGGAAAATCCATCTCACATTTTCTCCTAGTTCAACTTTTTTCACCCAAGCTAAGAGTTTCAAATCTCGTAAGGCAAAACCGGTGTTGAGAACCCTTTCATTGTCACAAGTTCCATCAAGGTTGTTTTCGAAGCAAGTGAAGCAATTTTTCGTAGAGAATTCTTGCAAAATTCGAGTTTTCATGACATGGATATCGTCCCTTGAGTCGTTTGGAGATCGAGAGAGGTTTTGCATTGAAAGTCTTTTTAAGTTTCATCCAAATGCATGCTTGCTCATTGTTTCAAACTCCATGGATACATACAAAGGAACCCAAATCTTGAGACCTTTTCTAAGGATGAACTTCAAGATTATGGCAATCGCTCCCGATTTTCGCTTTCTTTTCAAGAATACAATGGGTGGTGATTGGTATAATGAGTTAGAGAAGGGAAATGTTAAGATAGGGGACATATCATTAGGGCAAAACCTCTCGAATTTGCTTCGACTTGCCCTTCTTTTCAAGTATGGCGGAATTTATATGGACACCGATTTCATAGTATTAAGGAAGCTAAATAAGCTGAAGAATTCAATCGGAGCACAAATGATCGATCCAAAGACAAAGAAATGGAGTAGATTGAACAATGCATTGCTAATTTTCGACAAGAAACACCCTCTTCTGAACAAGTTTATCGAGGAATTTGCCTTAACTTTCGATGGCAACAAATGGGGACATAATGGTCCTTACCTAGTATCAAGGGTAGTTGAGAGGCTAAACGAAAGCGAGGGATTTGATCGACAAAAGAATTTTACGATTTTGCCCCCACCGGCGTTTTATGTAGTGGATTGGGTTCGGGTTGGGAGCTTATTCCAAAAGCCTAAGAATGAGTTTCACTTGCAATGGATTAATGACAAGCTTAAGCAAATTGAAGAAGAAAGTTATGCTATTCATTTGTGGAATAGACAAAGTAGAGGGATTATGGTTGAAGATGGAAGTATAATTAGTCATTTAATGAAGAGTAATTGTATTTTTTGCAATTCTTCAATTTCAACTTTGTAAATATCATATATGTTCCTAATTTCTTGATTTACAAGAAATTTTTTTCATTTTTTTTGGATGGAATAGGGGCTTATATAAGGTTTTTTTAATTTTTTTTATATATATAAACCGGGGTGTCCACCGTCGACAACAATGTATAATCACCTCACCGCAAGTGCTCTCACGAAGAGGTAAACGACTGACTAAAGAGTTTGCTTCATTCTCATTGGCAGAGATGAAATTATTGAACCATCCGCTCTTATTTTAAGGATCCCTAAAAAAACGATTTCATAATCCCGCATAACCGTCTTATCGTTTTATTCGGTAACGAGAGAATAATTTTGTACTTCAGTTTTGCTCGTATTTTCTCCTTAAAATTTCCTTTCAAATAAACTTACCATGTACTCTTAGAATCTTAGGATACATATTAGAAAAACCGTAAGCTTAATGCTGACCCTTTAGGATTTTCAGCAAGCGATTTTGATGTCAGTGTCTCAGACTTGTCAATTGGAGACTGGACAACCAATTAATGTAACACACGACAATAATTGTTTTACGTTACTTAGGTTTCAATGATAATTTCATTGAAATATTCAAAGTTGTTAAGCAAATGTAATTATCATGGATGATGTATATTAGTTTTAATAGTCATATAAATTTGATGATGTAACTGCTAAAACATAGACTTGACTAGGTAACACACGAATTTTCTATGTTCTCTAGAATGGCTAATTATCACATAACATAAATAACTAAATAAATGCATAAACTCGATATTTCAGGTGTTTATTAGGGCATTAAAAATGCCAAACACGACTATTTTGTGAAACGCGTTTAGATATTGGTCTTAAAATATAATGTCGAAACAATATGATCAGAGACTATGCCTTCTGGATTTTAAGTTTGTCACACCCGGGTGGTTGACCTAATATACATGGTTTGCAGGTTATCATGTTTACTCGAGAGGTTATTCCGTGCGCACCAAAGGTAATGGCTGCACGTTCTCCCGTAAAGCGAAATATGGAAATAAAAGTACCATAAAAAGTTTGAATGATTGAAAATGAGCATTCTAATTAATACTATTATACAGAATAGAATTCTATGGAGTAGTACATAACACAAGAACACAACTCAAGTAACCTACATCCTCAATCTTCATCTGGAGGAATCCCCATCGAATCAACATACATTATCCCGGTATCTCAAAGGCTCCATAATCTAACACGACTAACATTTTTTTTTTTTGAAAACAAAAAATTGTCCAAAAAGAATATAGTATAACAGCATCATATATTTTCACCCAATATCAAAGGGTCTTCTAATGTGGGATTGTGGGTGTAACCATGAACCCGCTAGTAACGCGACTAAAAGAGCTTACAAACCCGAACATCAATCTTCGTACTCTCTCTATTTCAATGAATAGAGAAACAGTCTACGAGACTTATCACCGAAATAGAGGGAGTACAGTCTAGGCAAAGTTCAGTCAAGATTTATCGTACCACATAGCAATCCCAAACTAGCGAGAATTTGGCTCTTGTGGAACTAAGCGAACAGTATCCGTGAGCTCCATTTCACCTCCTCCAAGCGTTTCATTCTCGAACATTTGTTCAATCTCTTCCAATGATTTCCCTCTAGTCTCCGGAACACATGTGTAGACAAAAACAACAGACAAGGCCGAGATCAAAGCAAACCCAAAGAATGTTCCTGCAACTGTAATTGCAGCAGTGACAGACAGAAATGACATTGATATCACCCCACTACTAACTCGACTTCCAACCGCCCCAATTCCCGATGCTTGGGCCCGAAGCCGAAGTGGGAATATCTCAGATGTCAAAACCCAACAAATCGGCCCAATCCCAACTGAGAAGAATGCCACATTTCCACAGACAAATAGCAATGCTAATTTAATCCCGATTGGTTGATGCCCGAGGAATGCTAGACTTGCGCTAAGTCCTAATAAACAAACCGTCATTCCGATGGTGCTGACGTAAAGCAAAGGCTTTCTGCCCAAATGATCAATTAGGAAAATTGCAATTAAGATGGAGAAGGTTTTGGTAAACCCGACAGCAACTGTGGAAGCAAGAAGCTCAGTTTTGTCAGTTATTCCAGCATCTTTGAAAATTGTGGGGCTGTAATAAACGACAGTATCAATTCCCGTAATTTGTTGAAATATCTGAATTCCACAGCCAGCGATCAGCATTCGCTTAACAGCTGGTGTTGGAAAGATGAACTCTTTCAATATAGCTTTTGTATCATGTTTTTCGCCATCAGAACCTCGTGCAGCTTGCTGTATTTCAGCCAATTTCTCATGGACTTCTTTTTCATTGTCAATAGTTTTCGAAAGAACCAGCGTTGCTTCATCAATACGATTTTGCATTACTAGCCATCTAGGAGATTCCGGGATGATAAACAATGCACCTGCAATAAATACAGAAGGAAGAATCCCAACACCAAGCATGACTCTCCAGCTGATGTGAGCTGGAAGCCCGGCAAATGCATAATTCGATATATAACCCAAGAGAATGCCGAAATTTATGAAAATCTCTGGAAATGATGTTAATGACCCTCTTGCTATTGCAGGTGCTATCTCAGCAATATACACGGGAGCGATCATGACTCCAAATCCAATCCCGACTCCAGCAAAAAGACGGCCTGTTAGTAATACCCCGAAATTTGGCGCTAGTGCCATGATAGCAGCACCGGTTTGGAAAATTCCTGCAGCTAATGCCATTGTCCATTTTCTACCTATTGCGTCTGATGTTTTCCCACCGGCTAAACTCCCTAATAATGAAATAATCGATAAGATACCAACCAGGACTTCTATTTGCACATCTGATATCTTCAAATCTTCTTGAATGAATAGAACTGCCCCACTCATTACACCAACATCTGAAACAACACCCGTATAAGACTTTGAAATTCACTTTACGACTAAGCAGATAAACGAGATTATGAGCAAGGTAACAAGAGCCAAACAAACTAATTAAAAGAACACAACTTTATCCATGATAACTGCATTTAAACATATGTTACTCAGACTAAAATAAGGATAAGGCGCGGGGGTAGTCTTTCAAAATTCAAAACACATGACTCATTTTTGGCTCTTTTAGGAGAAATGACGAATGGGAAAGGTTCAGGCACGAATTCCATGCACATATCCTTGAGTGTTGTGTCAGACACGGGTACAACTTAAAACAGAAAAGGCGAAGACTCAAATAACTTAAATATGAGTGCAATGAAGCTTAACCTACTTGGGTGAATAAAACTCGATCACTTAAATGATGATTTGGACCAACTAGACCTTACTCGATCACTATCAAGTGCCACCAACTAGACAAAACTTCGAACTAACAATCATTTATCACCTAATCAACATACAACCCTTGCATTCTTATCAATGAATCTACATTAAAGACGATTACCCGAATCTAACAATCTACAACAATACAACCCCAACACTTCACATTAAGGTGATTAACAGACATTTAAGTTTCCCCAATCAAAGATCCAAACCAAATTAAATCCACATTTTTCAACATCACCTCATAATGCATAAAATAAATAAACAAACATAACACATAGGATAATAAATACTTGCAGAAAAGCATTCAGACCAAAAGTCACAGATCTCACATTCAGCAAAATGTTGCATCCACAATATAATACATTGCAGATGTCAGCTAAAATAGTTGGTAAAGTTACGAGGGGTGGTACTCATAACCTGGGTTCAAATCCCGTCAGCAACATATTTGCCCATGTGACTCTCTTTCATAATTAATCAAATAATCAACACATTAATACATTGCAGATGTCAGCTAGCATAGCCGGTAAAGTCATGAGAGGCATGCTCATGACCAGAGTTCAAATCCCGTCAACAACATATTTAATCAAATAATCAACACATTATCAATCAAATCAACATAATTACATCACAATAACAAAATAAAAACAGAAAATTACCATAACCAAGAAGAACAGAATTGAGGGAAGCAAAAACAGCAGAAGCCATAACAAATTTTTTAGTACTACTTTTCCTAAGAACATGAGCCTCATATTCAGCTACAACATCTAATTCCTCCAAATCTGGTGAATCCATTCTCCTATACTTGTTCTTCATGTTATTTATTCCCACCACATTTTCCCCTCCTCCATTTTCCTCCATACCCATCTTCAAGTGTCGGTGTCTAACACGGTGTCGGACACAGATACGCTAGATGGTAGAAGTGTCCGTGCTTCCTAGTAAATCTCACAAAAATGTACAAAAAAACAAAAGTTTACAAAAAAATAATTTTTTCTACCATACCCATCTTCAATTTGACCTTAAAATCCCAATTTTTTTTCAAAGTTTCAATCTTTATAGCTCTATAATACTATAATCTTAATAAATCACACAAAAAAGTACAAAAAAATTAATGTTTTTGGGGGAAAATGAAATTGAATAAAGTCAATGTAATTTCATCAATTTTTGACTGATTGAGAAAAATGGAATTTGACCCTCCTTAACTAGATTGCCCAGATCTAAAGGAAACTTAAATTCTGGGCATCAAATATTCATAATTGTGAATGTGAATTGAATTACAAGCAAAAAATGTATGAAGAAATGAAAGAAAAGGAGGGATTTTTTTGTTGGAGGTCAAAGAGTGGGTGCTGTTTCAATTCATGTGTGTTGTTTCCTCGGACAATAATCCAAAAAACACGCCAATATTATGGGAATAAAATAAATATATTCAAATAAAGTAAGAAAATCAATAAATAAAGATTCTTTTAATAAAAATAAAAATAACAGAATAAGACGATCGTTTTTTTTTATATTGAACACCACTCAATTATTACTCTCAATAAATAAATGTTTTATGTATGAATAAGAACAATCTTTTTTATTAAAAATCACTTATTTATTACTTTCAATAAATAAGTGTGTTAGGTATAAAATTTACCGTTTTAATCACGAAATGAAATGTCTGTATAAACATTTTGAAATTAAGTTTTTATTCGCAAATTATAGAGTTGAACGATTTGACATCGTGCATGATATTAAAGGAGTTCTTGTTAATGCAAAGAGAACGTTTTAACTTTTAAAGTGTAAAACGGTCGCAATAAATTTATTTTACAATAATATTTGTACAAGGCAGTTTTACCCAATTATTAATGTAAAATCCAATGAAGATCACATGTCCCATTTTTGTGTCTCATTTTCTGTCTCATGCATACTCCTTTTGACACATAGACATAAAAATACATATTTGGTTTATTATTCGATTTTAGATGTTGATATGTCAATGCATTAGTAGCATGAGACAAGAGATGAAACATTGGGACAAAGGATCCTCATTTCACAATTTTTATATAAAACTGTTTTACATAAGTATTATAGTAAAATCATGTGATTATTTACCTAAAACCCGTCACTAAAATAACTTCCACCAATAAAGAAATTAAAATATTTTGTTATATGATTTTATATTGTGATATTATTGTTGTTTTTCGATAGTTGGGGCAATCTCTTTTTAAGTACATAAAACGGTTTTATAATACTCTCTCTTTATTTTATTGTTATTGTAGGACATTGTACGAATATTTTTGATTCAATTATTCTCTCTATAGACGGATATATCCGTTTAAAGTGAAAAACGGGTCAAATATGCTTAAAGTGGTGATATTTTTGGACCCCAGCATACAACTTGTTGCTTGTCTTATGCTTAAATGGGTAGATATTTGACTCGTCTATAACTATAGATGGATACCTCCCGCCTATAATCACAATTTGTGTTTTTGATTGTTTGTTGGGTTAAGACTTAGAATGATAAGATGATGACACGTGTATAGCTGTATTTGATCATGTGTGTTTTTTAAGGTTTGAAGGTGACGTGGAGGGTTTGTGTAGGTGAGGTGCATGGAATTATGGTGGTCTGACGTTGCATGGAATATTATTGCTTAAGTTAGTTATAGAGATGTCCGACTGTCGGTGATGGTATGAGGTCACACTCGTGTTTTAGTCAATGTTTATTTATTTATTATTACTTTCAAGATTTTTTTTTTTGACAACATTCATAGATTTTTTGGTGAAGACTTAAAGGCAAATATTAATGTCAAAGAATAAAATGTCGGTGTCATTCGTTTTGCTAGTGCATTATTAATCAGTTTACTTTAATTAAGCATAAAAACGAGTGACACAATGTAAATTTTTAATATCGCCCTATTTTTATGCTGCATTGTGACTATAATCACTGGAATAAAAGGAGTTGGGTTTGAAACCGAGTTATTTAAGTTTGAGATATTTCTGATTGTGACACTTTTGAAATCGTTAAGCACACTTTGTTGGTTTGTTTTTCTTTTTTTCAGAGGAAGAGTCGATTTATTTTGCATTTAGAATTTGGCATATTTTGGAAAAAAGAATAGGAAGATTATAGTGAAAATGAAATAATAATGTCTAAGTGCTATGATCTTATTGACAAAAAATAACAATCCATTCAGATATGCATATGAGTACGGTCCTTCTTGAGACCCGTGTAATAATTCTGTGGAGCCATTTAGAAGAAATAATCCGGGTTTTCAAATAGTATAGTTATAGTATAATTATGATTTTTATAGTGTAAATAATTCGTTTGTTACTATCGTTAAATAAGATTATGAGTATGGACCATGGTGTAATTGACTAGTTGTACTTGTAATAGTCTTACTAATTTTAATCAAAAGAATTAAGTAACGTGCAAAAACCAAAATAAAAATAAAAATAAAAATAAAATTAAAAACTCAATACTATTTCAAATTTGAAAATCTACAAACGATAATAAAAATCAAATTTGATGGCCGACGACTTTTTTCATTAGACTATTCAACATTATTATGGGCTATACATTTGAACGATCAATGGACTTCTCTTCAAATTACCAACGGATCATGTATTCATGTAGTCCAATTACTAGTACACCACATATGGCCCAACAATGCATCGTCCCTAACTCACTCTTGAGCCCATTAATGTTTAAAGTAGCTACAATTATTAGGAAACGGGATGAGGTCGGGTGTAGCCTTACCCATATCCATTATCTGCACGACGACATTCAAAATTTACACTCGTAAATGATGACTATCATTAGCAGTGAATTTTCCAAACCACAATAAATACATTGCTGATGTTAGCTGGTAAAGGTCATGAGATGCGGTGCTCATGACCTGAGCCGGAGTATTTACAATCATGTAAATTTAGAAAATAGAAAGGTGTATGTTAAATTTTTTGTTGGTGTCAAATGAGGCAAAGGCGTCAAGGCCAGTAAAACTCGTGATCTATTATCCACAATTCCACATATCTCTGTCTTAAATACTAGGCTAAATTATTTTCATTAAAGGCGTGAGAATCGAAACCGGACAAAAACAAAAGAAATCGAAAGAATAGGGACAAGATAAGAAAATCACGAGCCATATATATTAGTGTCATGATGATTTTACTATTTTCTGATCCAAAATTTTACGTAAAGGGGCTCAAAGTTGTCTGCTGAAAGACAACATCAAGAGGCAGCTGGAATGGAGGAGAAGATGGTCGCGACAGCAATTTGTGGATCATTGTTATCTTCTGAAATTGAAGGGCACGGAAAGCAACCCATATCGTTTCCCGCTTCGCCTCCTGGTTGTGATTCTAGCAGCTTGCCAGATGTGCCTATGGATTCCAACAGTAGCAGTGCGCCTGATGAGGCCTCGAATGATACAACGAAGGCCTGTAATTCTTCCTCCTCTACTAACTCAACATCTCGTCAGTTCCGCTTCATCAACAAGAAGCGATCTCATAATACATTTCATCTCTCATCTCAAGATTATGATAATTCGCTACATGGTATGAATTTAGGATTCTACCACCCAAGGTCCATGTTTTTTATGAGGGTTCGTACCCTCGTCTCTAAAACCATCCAGACGGGAACCCCCCATGACGAATTTCATGGGACAGCAGAAGTTCCTATTTCTCGTACGATGGAGAATTTTTTACACATTAGTACTGTTGAACAGACTGACAGTGTTCAGTTGGTTAAGGAGGAAGCCGACATACAGGTTGATAAGAAAACCCGTCTTAATTCAGACTCTCCATATCCTACTAAGATCTCATCGATCCAGTTTGAGTTTGCGGCTGTCAGGGAGCTTTCACTTACTAAGGAGGGACATTACCACACGAAAGTTGGCAAGGATCGTGCTTCTGCCAATAAAGGGAAAAGATCTATGGTTTCAGCTTCTTTTTGTAGGTACACCCGCACTACTGTTACCGCTATGAGAATGAAGCGGAAGGATATCCATTCTCTCGAGTTTGATGCTCATTACCATCCACCGTTCAAGAGAAGTCGACTTGTTTATTTGATTAACACTACTTGTACTTGGGTAGCACGTAGTTTTGGGGTTGCTAATGCCCCTTTGTTTGTACTCTAATGTACTCCGTTCTGATTTTATTTATTTATAACAGTTTATTGTTGTCAAACTAGTTTTAGAATAGTAGATGTTCCACTTTGAGAGGAGGTAACCATAAATTCCACAGTGCTAATATTTTTTTTCACTATTGTTAGACAAGTTTTCAAATCAATCAATCAATCAATCAATAGTTAAGTATATTAAGGTAATAACAATAATAACAAGTGATTATGGGTTTGATTTCTTAATCTTGCAAATGAGAAATTCAAATTTAAGAGGGGTCGATTTGGCTATTAAGTTGCTTTCAGTACTCTAAGGAGATTACACCAGGTACCGTCCGGCTGTAGCTATTGGTAGGAACTAGGAAATACCCCTGGTCATCACAAAAAAAAAAAGGCATTGCTCCATTGAACCATTGAATACTTGGTACATTTAAGATTTTTTTTCAATGTTTACTATCAGTTTAGTAAATATATTATACAAGCATGTTTATGATTATACTAAAACTGTATCAGATCACATTTCATCAACTTCAGTATTAGAGGTTGAACCACAACACTTTGATTTGATCAAGGACCACAAAGAAGATGATAATTTTCCAACCGTGTTACCCACATTGATCAACCTTCTTCCCGCAATTTGACCAAAAATGATCAAAAACTCCAGAGAGGGGACAACGGTCAACATGACTAAGCTCTTGTGCATAAGAATGATTAGCAAAGTGCATGCAACACAAGTGGCGATAGCAATGGCTGGAGCAATTGATTTTGTCGTGACATATAAACCCGTCATGAATGTCATAATTGTTGCATGAAGTGAAGTTTGTAGTAAAAACACGCTTATGTCTAAGAGTGATATTGAATTGGCTTTGTTAGCCGTTGTCATGATCCATAGGAGACAAAAGAGAACCATCATTGACGAGCACATTGCCACCACGTCAGCAACTAGGAACACCTGAAACATCGCCTTTCGTAGGAAGAACGGAGTTCCATTACTGCTGTCTAAACCGCCAGGTACAGCAAATGCTGCAGTGAAAGTGATGGTGGCTAATAAAGCTGCTATTACACCTATTGTGTTTGTATATGCTTCAATCTTTGTAGTTGGGATGCCGTACTTACTTCGATGTCCCGATAGTAATTTTCCGTTATAGAATAGGTTTCTCTCAAACTAGGCACCCACAAAAATCAAAATATTACTACTTAAACGGAAATGGAAAAAAAAAATCTTAATTGTAAAGTTTCTTAAGTTTTACCCTGTTAGAAGAGAAATGTGAATAACTGATACAAATATGCTTGTTAGATAAAGAATATATTGTGAATATTTTTGTAATATGTTTCCGTATTTGTATCAGTTGTTCGTAGTAACCAGGGGCGGAGCCAGAAACTTATGTATGGGGTAGCGAATATCTTAAGCCTATGTCTATTTGAAAATTTGGAAATTTAAGCTATGTACAATGCAACATATATAAAAATCAAAACTACAAATTCACAATTAACAATCAAATAGATGCTATGTAATGGCTTAAAATTTTTCATTTTATGATTCAATTTTTATCTTAATTTTGTTTTTGAAAACTTATTTTGATTCTTGCTTTGTAATTACAAAGAATTTTGATAAAAATTATTTTTCAAAATTCATTTTCCTTAATTCAACAACTTATCTTTACCTTATTTTCCGACAATAATTTTGATTCGTACTTTCCGTCATCCATAAAAAAATTAATTCTCAAGCAAAAAAATAAAAGATGAAGACTGGGGGAATTGAACACTAGACTTCTTGACTTAAATACTCTTTCTTTACCACTAGACCACATGCAGTATACTATAAACTTGTACATTTACTTATAATTATTCTTTCTTTAATCAGAGTTGGGGTAGCGGAAAATCGACTTCTTAACTGATTTTTTTTTGTTTGGGGTAGCGGCTGCTACCCCTTGCTCCTTAATGGCTCCGCCCCTGGTAGTAACTGTATCATTTATATTAGAATAGAATAGAATACCGTCTTAAGCTTGTATATATACTCTTCTGATTATTCAATAATAATCAAGCATTAAAAAAATATTCACAATATTTCTACTAGCCACAATTCTTGGGTACGAGTTCCAAAAGGATCACTTTTTTATATTGATCGTTTTTACGAGATCTCCAATTTGAAAAAAAAAATGTTACATTAATTACTTTAGTACGAAGTTTATGGTCCACCTAAATGCTTAAATGTTTCTATGATAATAAACAGGGCGATCATAACTCAATCGATCGAGTTCAAAAGGCAGTGATTACTTTTTTTTTAAAAAAAAAAACAACTTACGAGATCTTTGGTTTGAACGCCAAAATTATAAACATTCAAATTTTTATTTAAAAAAAAAGGCACAGTTAGAAAATTATAAAATTTAAAAATACTCGTGTGAAATATGAAAAGATTGTTTAAATAAAATAAAATAGTGCAAGACTAGTAGAGTAATTCTCCCTCCATTTATATTCAAATACACCATTTGGTTTTTATGACACAATTCATAGTTGAAAAGAATTTTCATGCTTCCTTGTAATATATAAGCAAAAATATTGTCTCATACCTGATTTATTTGCTTGAAGAGAATATTAACGGATCTTGTTTGATTTGCTTTTATGAATTTTATAAGAATATTAATCATTATGACGCTGTTTGGTAAACAGCATATTAGCCAAATTTTAGCATATTCAAGGCTTTTAGCATGTTTGACCAATCAATATGCTAATTTTAGTGTTTGGTAAACATCATATTGAAACAGCATATTTGGGGTCAATATGCTGTTTTACAATATCTTCTTACCCCAAAGATATTGGTTAGCATATTGTAAAATAGGAAATTTTTCTCCATTTTACAAAGAAAACTAACAATCTACTAATCGTAATCTGCCAATTACCAAACACTCAAATCAATTCTGCTAATTATAATATGCTAGTCAAACCTTCTGATAAAATCTGTCATTTATAATTTGCTTTTACAATCTGCTTATGCTGAATTTAATCCGCTGTTTACCAAACAGGACCATATGTTTTTTTTAATGTAAAACTAAGGATAATTTCGACACAATTTGTGCATTAAAAAGTGTGTAAAAAAAGAGAAATGATGTATTTGATTTGAATGGAAAGAGTACTCCGTAGACCGATGGTTGAAGGTCTATAAGAAAGGGAAACAAAGTTATTGATTTCCTTTGTTGGTATTTGTTTGACACAAACAAAGGAAATTCCAAACAAAGAGAATGGAAATCCCTTCCTTACCCCTCAATCCATCTAATTCCTTACCCCCCAAGATATGAGATTTCATAATCCTTGTTACCCTTCAACCACCTTATTTACCTACAACCACACTTGCGACTCCCACCACACCAGTCACCATCAAGGCGTCATCGACACCACCACCACCAAAACCACCACCACGGCTACCCCACATATACCACCACCATAACACCACCGCCACAATCACCATGACGCCACCACCACCACAGCCTCCCCACCACCACCACTACCACCCTACCTAAACCACCACCCGCACACCAAAACAAACCACAACCTACCACACTTCATTTTCTTGATGTAATCGAACAACTAATTAAGTTTTAGGTAATCTCTTATCTTCCCCCCTCTTACCCTTTCTAATTTTCTTTCCCTTTCTTTAACCAAACGCCCTCTAAATATAATGTTTTTATCTAAGAATTCAATACAATTTTATAGTATTAAAGAAAATTTTCAATTAGGGTGTCTTGAGAGTTTTGCTAAATGCCAATTTGGGTGTCTGAGGTTTGAGTTTTTTCAGTTTGGGTACCTGAGGTTTAAGCATATTGTCAAGATACAGCTCACCCATGATAAAGGCACATGTGAGTATCCCACATTGGAAAAAGAGGAGAGAGTTGTCTATTATATAAACCAAGGAGTTACTCCACCCATTTCCAATTGGTTTTGGGATGGAACCTCCTTGGACATATCAGTCGGACTCTCTCTCCTCCATGCGGGTGCGACCCAGGCCCGATAACGAAACTTATCACATATTTTCAGCTTGGGTGCCCAAGGGTCAAGGTTTGGTTAGTTCTATTTAGGGTGCCTAAAGTTTATACATAAAATCATTTTAAGTACCTTTGATAAAAAAAATCTTTTTAGAATATATCAAACATAAAAAAATATAAATTTATGTTCCCTTTAAATAAAATTTATTTTATTTATTATACCAACAATTTTATAATCGAAACTTTTTCATAGTACCCTTGAACTTTGGCAGATTACACATGATATCCTTCATTTTAAGTTTCTACTTATGGTACCCCTGTGTTCAGGGGCGGACCCAGAAATTTTCGTATGGTGTAGCAATATTATAACGCACTAAAAATTACGGAGTATTTGGTTAGCTACTGCACATATATATCTAGTCGTCTAGTATAAATTAGACATTTTTTGATAAAAAAAATAAACAATTTTCATTAAAATTTAGCCCAAAAATTAGAGTAGCACATTTGTGGTTCTTTAAAATAAATGAAGTGAAATGTGATTTGTAGCTAATAACTTTGACGTTATCATGATAGTTTTCCCAATTCCCCCATCTTATGATATTCAAGATTCGCCATAACTAGTTTAAGCTAAAGCATAACAAATCAAAATATGAATCTTATTTTGTACGGTGTAATTCACAAAATAACGTCAATACAAAAATACTTCATAGTATTCAACTTAGAGACATATCTACTTCCTTCATTTCAATCATTTTTTTTTACCTTTGATTAAAATATTTTTCACAAATAATAGAAAAGATAAAGAAATGAATATGACCGACTATTAGATATCTTCTACATTTTGGGTATTTATTATTATTACCACTCAATATATGGCCTCCATTATTTTCCTTTGTATAAAGATACAGGGGAAAGTAGATAGACAATTAAAACAAATAATTCATACTAATCAACTAGGGAGTACTAATGCTTCATTAAATATTTGTTTAATGGTAGAGAATGCATTATGGAATAGGGTATTGAAAAATAGAAAAGGCATTAAACTAATACAAAACTAGTCAACCATGGACATTTAATGGTGTAGCAAAGATGGATTTTCTCAAGGAATTTTTTTGTTTTGGTGTAGCATATGCTACACCTCAGCTAAGCGTGGGCACGCCCCCTGCCTGTGTTTACCTTTTTCTTTCTGAGAATACCCTTTGGTAAATTTCCATCATAATGTCGTTACTTTGATGGCTTGTGACGCCTTTTTTCTTTTCTTATCTAAAAGACTAGCATTTTATCATTTAATATCTAATCCTTATTTTTTTTATATATATATATATCAGTGCAAAGTTGCACGGGTTCTAAACTAGTTGATAATAATATAATAATAATAATAATAATAATAATAATAATAATAATAATAAAAGTTTTCTTTGAATTTTACGTGGTACCTCTAGCTTTTCAAAAATATCAGCAGACCCTTAAACTTGATGAAAACATTTTAAAAATATCTAAAAAGATATAATTGTCTCTTTTAAATGTTTAGTTTTTACATTTTTGATTGATTTTTTGGCAATAATTTGTCGTGCTATTAACATAAACTATTGTTTACTCAATCGTAAACATATTTTCTTTACAAAGTTAACTTTTTTAAAATATGATTTTAAATAGTTTGGGTATTTTGAGAACATTTTACTAAGTTTAGAGGGTATCAGTGACGTTTTTAAAAACATAACGGTGCCACGTAAAATTCCAAAAAAAAAAAAAAAAAAAACACACACACAAGTAGTGGATATAAAATCGACAAATAGGATTATACATCCAGTTGTACCATAAGCATTGTACAACAAACATATAAGAATCCGAGCTTATATGTATTTTTTCTGAGCTAATTCAAAGTTCAAGTTTTTAATGTGTAATTGGATGAATTCAATACTTTCTAATAAAGCTTATATTATTTAACATAAAGCTCTTTAACTTTATCACAAAGCTCAAATTTAACACCGTAAAACATATACAACTGGTTGTATAATCTATAAATTATATAAAATCCTTAATAATAAAAACTTAGCGGTTAGCCAGTTACCTCGCGAGGAAGATGCTCAGCTGATCCAATCAAATTATAACACGAAACTCCCTCGTTGTTTTCTAGTGACAAATGGTAAGCATATTTGGTTGACTTCCTTAGACGAGTATTTGGCCAGTTATCAAGAAAAAACTGGGCACAATCAAAGTGTCGATTTTTAATAGCAAGATGTAGTGGTGTATTCCCATCATTGTCCTTGCTATCCATTACATTCCTATCATCATCCGTCAACTCATAGTTGAAAGGTGAAAAAGGATTTTTTTCAGCAGGTTGAGATACAAACAAATGCCAAAATTTCCTTCCTTTAAAATCAGCAATTTGTCTGCAGTCGGGAAACTCCGAATGCAGAAGTTTAATCGTGGGGTAACTACGCCTTTGAACCGCGATAAGTAGCGGGGTAAGACCATCTTCGTCTTGCATATAAGGTAGCTCCGCATTTACGTTCACCAGCCTCTTCATTAATTTCTCAAAGTTGTCATTGCAACTTTCACTGAATCTACGAACTGCATTGACATAATGGTATGACGATAAATAATATAAATACTCTTAATGTTGCACTTTTTAAAACTTAACACCTTATATTTTTTTTTTAAAACTTAATGTCTTAATATGCACTTCATTCATATTTTGGTACCTTCAGTGGATTTAGGCCAAAAAAATGTTAAATACTTGCATGAGTGAATCAACCGTGACTTGTAGTTATAAGAGGGAATGGAAGAGGTTGGAAATTTGAACGAAGTGCATTATAAATACGTCATCATATTTAAAAAAATGGCTGGAATATACCATTTTTTAGGCCTAAATCCACTAAAAGTATTAAAATGTGAATGAAATGTACATTCAGGTATTAAATTTTAAAAGAAAATTCATAAGGTACCAAAAAAACTTTAATAATCTGACCATAGCTTATTCAATTTAATTCCCAGAGAAATGCAGTACCGTAATGATATGAAATAAGATGAAGAGGGTTCTGATTGCGGTTAATGGTGTAATAAATTGATAGTTGTATTTAGTATTTCATATTTAATAATGTTTATTAATAAAAATGTGATTTTTATCAATTTTTGTAAATTAATAAAAATGTGATTATTAATAAAAATGTGATTTTTATCAATTGTTGTAATATTATTTACTTTAACCAATTGTTGTAATTTGTTGTAATTATATTTAATTTTGCCAATTGTTGTAATTAAACTTTTATCTGTACATTATTTTGTATTGCATAATTTCACAATTGTATTATTTACGTACAAATTTTTTGTTTATAAAAACTAAGGTGAGCAAAGAATAAACAACATAAATCACAAAGAAATTAATTGAGATGTGAAGTAATGGGGTCCACCATCATTGCTTTTTTGGGAAAAAAATTAAAAAATAAATTTGTGTATGATGAAGTGGATGCATGAGATTGCTTTAAATGTTCTGGTATTTATAAAGATAAGATGTGGGGCCAAATCCGTAAGCTCAAACAATATAACGTAAACAAATCAATCAATACTATATATTAATTCCAGAAACCAAGGGACTTCAATGTAATTAAATAAAGTTATACAAATTAATTATACTATATAGTTTTAAATCACTAGCACCGTGTGATGGACCCGATTAAGGGATCTCAATGCAAATATTATATAATTTGGATTAAAATTAAATTATATAGAAGCTTGGTAATTTTCCTAAGCATGGTCAATTTCCTTAAAATAAAATAATTAATTAAGATGGTCAATTTCCTTAAAATAAAATAATTAATTAAGATGGTCAATTTCAAGGAGACTAAAAGAAATAAGATGTTTGGTAATTTTCCTAAATATTTATAGAAGGCTAGGAGATGGTCAATTTCCTTAAAATAAAATAATTAATTAATTAGTATAAACATGCACACCTATGATATTATTATTATCATCATAAAATTATAAATTAAATTTAAAATCTATGCAATTTAATTAAACTTTATAGTTTATTAGATGTATAGAGATGTTAATTATTTAACATACAAAAATATAATATAAGTAGGTTATAAATAATTCAAATTAGATTCCATAATATATAATATTGCATAATTCTTTCAATTTGATTGCATATATGTAATATATTTATATAAATATATAACTCTCTTAAAATTGCATGCCTAAGTAGTGAAAGTAATTTCGTCAGTAAAGAAAATAATTGTAGTAACATTGGATATAGTTATATGATAGTAATCACTCATTTGAATAGTAAAAGTAACAATATTATCAGCGAGATTAGTGAAAGTGGTAGAAACAACAACGAGAGTAGTGAAATAATCAATATTAATGCGGCAATAGTGAAAGTAACAATAATTACGGCGCGAGTAATGAAATTATCAATAATAATGCGGCAGTAGTGACAGTAACAATAACTACGGTGGGAGTAGTGAAAGTAACAATGATTACGGGCAAGTAGTGAAATGTTATTACTATTCTTTCATTAATAAGAGTAAAATATTAATAGCGGGAGTAGTGAATTTATCTCAAAATTTATTTAATCGTAATTTTAGGATATGTTATAAAAAATATATTAATGATAAATTTATGGGTTATGCAACTTTAAGTAATTTTATTTAATGAAAAAAAAATTTAATGGAACTAGAGGTAGCCCGGGCGAAGCCGGGCACCAATACTAGTAAGTATAATAAAGTACTAAATAGGAATTAAATTATCTCATTAAGTCATAATATATTAACAAGGATTAAATCCTCAATCATTACCAAAATTAACTTGAATAATAAAATCATTTAGTGGCAAATAATTTATACCATATAAAAAAATCGACTTATACAGCCACAATGTCAACCATAACTTTAATTTGTTACTCTTTATACAACCTTTAACGTACAACAAAAGCTCCATTAATATCTTCAAATTTACTAGATCTCATAAAATTAGCACTGATCTTATATAGCTTCATATATGTTCCAAATCTCGAAATCTCGATATTATGCAAATCGTATGTCTGCAACTTTTCTCCATATATTAAACAAAAAAAAAAAATCCATTGCCAAAATTAACTTGACTAATAAACATGTAAAGCTGAAAAATTTAGTTGATTGGTTCATATATTTCAAATCTCGAAATCTCGATATTTTGCATATATTATTCTGCAACTTATCTCATATATTAAACAAAGATATAAAAAAATCATTGCCAAAATTAACCTGAGTAATAAACATGCAAATAGTATTCTGCAACTTATTATACACCACGGTGTGAATGTTTCTTTTAAATTTTTTTTTATTATTTTGGTACAATGAGTACTACTTTTACCAATATCGATAATTTTTAGTTACATGTAATGATATTATTATTTTTAATAATAAAAATAATAGAGGTTAAGACAAAGATAATTGAAGTATCAACTAATGGTAATAAATATCCTTTTTTTATCTCTTAATGCTATTGTTATACACAGTTTAAATTAGTATGTTATAACAATTAAATTAAAACTATAGTTAATTTATGTAAATAATTTAATTTATAACGACTCTATATAATATAATCTATAAAATGCCGTGTTGTAGCACGAGATCTAACCTAGTAGTGAGATTAATTAAATAGAAGGCGATATTTTATTGTAGAGTGTCACTTAGGCGGAAAAACTAAGCGGGAACATTTAGAGATGTGTTAATCTTGTAGTATATAGAAGATGCTCCGAAATTAATTCAAACCGATTTCCTAATTTTTAGTTAACTAGTTTAGATCACGCGTAGTGCGCGGTATATATAGAGGTTTCACATTTTAATGTATTATTAGCATAGACCTCGTGTAATTTATGCACAATATATATGAAGTTTTACTTTTTAGTTTATAACTTGACAATTCATTAATTTTTTATGCGTTCGTATCTGTATATTTTGATTTAAAAAAACTCAATATTGAAAAAGTAATCAAGATAATTGAGTAGGGTTAGAAATGTCTCTTTTAATGAGATCATTTTTCATAATCATTTTATTTTAAAACATTTTATTTATTTTGTAGATTTGATCCGCAATTTCTTATATTATCAATGAAGAGGCAAATCTTGCAGATTGTGAGCATTTCAATTTATGAATATATCCAATTAAAAGATTATATCCATTTATAATTCAAGATACATATAGAATAGTAAACATTTAGTAAATATTCCTCCCTTCTAAATCATTTATGCTCTACAAGATTTTGCTCTTGTGAGAGCTTCTAAATCATTTATGCTCTACAAGATTTTGCTCCGGTGAGGGCTTGAACCTGAGTCTCTTGGAAATTTCACCCAAATTTTAACCACTAGACTTTACCCTACTATTATTTATACAACAAGTTTATTGTTATTTATCAATCAAGTTTATGATGCTAACTTGTCCTTTTTCTCAAGATTACATCCCCTATTATTATTATTATTATTATTATTATTATTATTATTATTATTATTATTATTATTATTATTATTATTATTATTATTCTTTTTATAATTTTTTTTTATGATGATAACTTCTCCTTTCCTCAAAATTACATCCTTATTATTATTATTATTATTATTATTATTATTATTATTATTATTATTATTATTATTATTATTATTATTTTGGTTTAAAAGAGTGCATATGTCGTGGGTGAGAATCGTAAGAGAGTTTTTACCATATAAAAAAACTCTTGTTCTCTAAAATTACATCCCCACTAGAAATTCTACAATTTAGACAGGTGATTATTCAATTTAATTCGCAAAGAAAATGCGGTACCGTTATAATGGGAAATAAGATGAAGAGAGTTCTGATTGCGGTTAACGGTGTAGTCAGCAACGTCCTCATCCATCTCGAGCACCTTCAAAGCAATACCGAAATATCCAGCTTTAATCGCAACGTGAAGTGGCATGTCGCCGTTGACGTTCTTCAGTCTCCATGGTCGCAAGTGGATCCCATCTTCTCCCTCTTTCTGAAAATACTTACAGATAATATCCAGTATTTGTTTTGCTTCTGGAAAATCATTTCCTTTCACAATGAGATGAACAAGAGTATCGCCATTACGGTCTTGTTGACTGATGAGTGAGGGAAGCATTTGTATTGCTTCTCCGATGAACTCTACAGCTTCACCAATCTTTACAGTACTACTATTTTCCTTAAATATATATTTCGATAATACATGGAGAATGTTGCCTCCCTTGAAAGTGTGCGAACCCAAGAAAGTAATTCCTAAGGTGACCAGTTGTTCCTTAAGGAATGCTACATTTCCTTGTAATGCAGCTTCGTACTCTTCTTTTGTCAATTTCCGCTTGTGCTGCACCAATGTCTCTGTAGTTCTCATCTATAAATATAAATAATTGTGAATTGAACCAAAGTTAAATTATTAGTTACTAAATTAATATGATCAATTAAAATGATTGTTAAACTAATGATAAAAGTGAAGGGCTAGCATTAACCTTAAATAGACATTATTATTGCCTTATAAGGAGGTAAAGAGTTGGTCAAAGAGTTTGACTCATTCCCATAAATAGGGATCGAACCCCTGACCTCATAAATCATGGCTAAGGAATGAGGTGAGCAACCACACACCAAACCCATTAGGTTGCCTTGTTTGGTAAGTGGGAATTGAAATTAAGTTCACAAATTTAAATGTTTGGAAAACTTAACCACCTGAGAATTGAATTGAGCCACCTTTTTGTAATCTTATTTTTTCACATATTTTATTCTAAGTGGTAATTTGTGTTTTTTTATTTCCTACATAGTAACCTCATTTTCACTAAAAATGCCTTTAATTGGCCATAACTCACAACCATGAGTTCCGAAAGCGATGATTTTTTTCAAATTAAAGATACCATTAACGCGACCAATTTGAAAAAAAATGTCGCATTCGGAACACGCTACAAAGAGGTACGATCAGTCAAAGTTTAAGTTTGACTGGCTGTAATTCTTGCCACGAGTTCAAAAACTGATATATTTTTTTTCCAGATCAAAGATCTCGTAAAGTCGGTCAATTTGAAATAAATATCGCCGCTTTCAGAAGTTTTGATCGTGAATTATGGCCAGTCGATTGTTAAAAATGAGGTTACCATGCATGTAGAAAAAAAAAAAACACACGAGGTTACCACCTAAAACTAGATCCAAAAGGAACCTACAGCCCGTACCACAGGTGTGGTGCCCGTGACCACACGTGTGTGGTAGTAGAGCCCCTTTATTAATACACATTTAGTAATTCTAACAGAAGTGATCACTTATAAACTATATTACTCCAACTTATTTTTATCAATGTGGGATAAAAAGAGGTTCTTTTGAAACAACACTTCCAACAAACTGAACGTGAGTAATGAATTAACCAAAATCCAACAATAATTACCTCATCAAGCTGTCGAACCAAAGAGCCGGCAGACACGCCACAATTATTCTTCATATCAAGGTGCGGGGAAGAACTTAAAAGGACTCGAACCATGATATTGTCTTTATTGGTAGCAGCAAGGTGCAATGGTGTATCACCTTGATGATCCTTAATATTTCGAAGAGCATATACTTGTGGTATTTGCAGCAATTCTAAGCCTTGCTCGTAACTTGTCACCTGATGCTTCGTCAGAAGGTGCAAAACAGTGTGATCGGTCCTTTCGTGTTGAACCTCAGCAGCCTCGGGGCAGCTAGCCAATATGGCTTTAATGACCGGAATGCAATAAGCAGGATGTAGTGACGTGGCTCGATGAAGTGGAGTTGATCCATCCGTATCTGTCCAGCATGCTACTGAACTCTCTCGTTTCAGCAACAGTTCGATAATAGGCTGTATTTCCTCTCCAGGTTGATACACCTTTTTGCTCGAACTTATAGCTTGCATTTCGGGTATTTTAGGTTCATTATCTGGATTTCAAACATCTACATGTTAGAACATAACCTGTTAGAATATAAAATCGATCATGTGACACCAATCATCACCTTAAAATTTTGGTTTTGGTTGAGATGATTTCTTGTCATGGTATCAAAGCCAGTGTGACCAAAAGGTCACGGGTTTGAATCTTACTCCCTCAATTCTAAAATGAAATATTAGCACCATGTATAAGAAAGTCTGCAGTTGCATCCACAGTTCAAGCCTAGTGGGCATTCATGTGAGGAAGCATGTTAGAATATAAAACCGATCATGAGACTCCAGCTATCTGCTTAGAGCATCTCCAATGGTTCATATTTAGGGACTTGCTTGCAATATTTACAAACTTAGCATGTAGCTTACCATTAGAGTGAAAAAAATTTAAGAGTAGCTTGTACATGACTTGACTTTTAAAAAAAAGCTAAATTATCTAATTGGATGAAAATAAAGATGTGGACCCATGCAAGTTACAAGATGTTGTAGTCCGCCATTGAAGTAGTACGTAGCTGAAAAGCAACGTAGCTTAAAAAATCGATTTGACAAATCAAGCTACATCGTATTGTAGTTTTTCATTGGAGCTGAAAGGCAAACCAGGTACTACGGGAATTTTCCCGAAAACTTAGCGCCTAAAATCGAAAACAAATAACATGTGAATTGATTGAAAACATGATTGGATCCAGAGAGCGGATTCTCTGTCCCGTCTCGTGTCCCACTATGCTCTTCTTGTGATACATCATTAACTTAAGAGAATTTGTCATTTCTTTTATTATGTGAATAATGATGTGTACCAAGATAAAGAATTTTTCCGAGAACAGGCTTCAAATACAAAGTAATTAACAAAATATGGCACATTTGAAAGAATTTACCCAAAATGGATCCACATAGGATAGGAATGCACGAAGCTGTGCCACGGAATAAGTCGCTTAGCGACGGATTGACTTTAGGTGAAGTCGCTCCCCCACCCCACCTCTCAAGACTCGTAAACACAAGCTTAGGGCGGACAAAAAATTGTCGTTGACAAAAAGGTAGCACATACAAAGGCAAACCAGGTACTACGGGAATTTTCCCGAAAACTTAACGCCTAAAATCGAAAACAAATAACATGTGAATTGATTGAAAACATGATTGGATCCAAAGAGCGGATTCTCTGTCCCGTCTCGTGTCCCACTATGCTCTTCTTGTGATACATCATTAACTTAAGAGAAATTGTCATTTCTTTTATTATGTGAATAATGATGTGTACCAAGATAAACCCCCCTTCCCCCCCTCCCACACACACACACAGACCTTAATCACTTGTAAATAAGCAGAAAAACATATAAAAAAAATATAGTTTTGGACAAAAACACTCTAGGGGATGAGCGACTACAACAGTTTTGCGAAAAAAATTAGAGGGCGTTTGGTACGGGAAAGAGAATGGAATCAAAAAAAAGGTAAGAGGGGGAAAGGAATGAGATCACCTCAAATCTATCTTATTGTTTGGTTAGTTTATCAAAGGGAATAAGACACAAACCAACCACCACATGTTTAATCCTCCACCACCAACCACCACCCAAAATTAGTAAGTACCACCTTCGCCCTTTACTCAAAACGGATGCCGGCGACACCGTTGTCGTCACCGACGACCCCCTACAGCATCCTGTGTACCGCCATTAACAACCTGTAACACTTCCTCCTAACTTCACGAAAAGCCCTCTCCCACCACCGAAATGCACTCTCGACTCTCACACCCATAACAACACCAAATCTTGTGTTTGTATGAGCGTGAGAGTGAATTCCGGCGGTGGGGGAGGATTTTTTTGTGGTTTAAGAGTGGTGTTTGTGGGTTTAAGAGTGGTGTTACAACACCAGATTAGGGGTTTTATTGTGGTGACGACGTTAGGAATGGGGGTAGGGGCGGTGACAGCGTTTTTGTGGTGGCGGTGGTGGTGGGCAACACGGTGGTTGCACGTGTGGTGGTAGTAAAAGCGGTTGGTGAGTGAGGTTGTTAAGAAGTTTTTGCTTAAATAGGGTCGAAACCCAAACTATTTAACAAAATAGGGCGGGTTTCAAACTATTTACCAAAAATGGGTCCACGTCATCAATTCCGATTTTTTTTATTTTTTTTTTGAATTTCATAGCATGTCGTCGTCCCGGGACAAGCGAGAAGTTGGTTCCATGTTTAGGTGTTTGACAACCTACATTCGTCGTCTCCGTTCTCCTTACTCCGACCACCAAATAATGAAATACAACCACCATTCTCTTCTTCTCATTTCCCTTATCATATACACACATTTGTTTGAGTTATTAGCTTCATGTTTTACCCAAAAAATGACCCGCAATATCGCCGTTCACAAACAATTTATGTTGCTAGCTGCGAAAGCGAAACCGAAACCAAAATGGCTGAATTTTACATGTTACAACGTGATCGACGATTCTGAGTAAGCTTCCCATGAAACAAAGCTGTACCTTTCAAAGCTCACTGTAATTACTAAATACTGTATATCACTATCACCATAAATCCATAATTCCTACTGTATATCACTATCAATAGAAATGGATTTCTCGAAACCGAAATAGTTAGTGAACGGCGATCTTGCGGATCATTTTTTGCGGAAACCATGGAACAAATAACTCAAACAACCAAGTTTATATGTGAAGGGAAGTGAGAAGAAGAGAATGGTGGTTGTATTTCATTATTTGGTAGTCGGAGTAAGGAGAACGGAGACGACGAATGTAGGTTGTCAAACACCTAAACATGGAACCAACTTCTCATTTGTCCGTGACGGCGACATGCTATGAAATTCAAAAAAAAAAATTAAAAAAATCGGAATTGATGACGTGGACCCATTTTTGGTAAATAGTTTGAAACCCGCCCTATTTTGTTAAATAGTTTGGGTTTCGACCCTATTTAAGCAAAAACTTCGGTTGTTAATGGTTGATAGGGGAATGCGAATTCATTCCTTAAGGGGGTGAGAGGTAACAAGTTAGAGAAGCTTGGGGATAAAGGAAGGAATTTGATTCTCTTTATTACTAGTTTTAAACCCGTGCAAATTGCACGGGTATCTCGTTTCAAATTTTGTTATTATTGTTGTTGTCAAAATTTTTTGTTATTATAGAAAAATGTAAAATATTCATGATGAAGTTTTATATTGGTTAATTATCTTTTTCAAAAATAATTATCATTATAAACAATAATGTTTTAAAATAAAATATAAATCTTCCTGTTTTTTGTTTAGCAATTAAATTGCAAATGTAAATAATTAGGTTATAAAAGTTATATTTAAGATTTTAGATTTGAATTGTAAATTCATTTGCAATTAACGTAAATAATACGTTATGCTAGGGTCGATTGGTCGAGCTTTTATAGGACAATTAATTTCCTCTTGTTAGATAAATTAGAGCTTCCGCTTTGTTCTGTAGCTTGGGTGGCTTCAAAAAGCTTAACTTCTATACGATGAAACAAAATTATTCGAATTAAAATTAATACAAAATTAGTGAAATAGCACGGATTTGAATAATCCCAGAACCGTGCAAATTGTTCAAACCCGTGCACGAGACCCGTGCATGTTTAAGATGAATATTTTGACCCATTTTTCATTTAGTACTGATTATTAATTAGTGAACGGGTTCGAATAAAATTCTTGATCGGGCACATTTAAAACGATTTATTCAAATTATTAAAAATACAAATCGTTGTATTTCTATTTTCTTCCCACTTCTCAAATTTTAAAAACGATTAAATAAATACGTAGCAATTTAGAATGCCTACGACGTACTCCCTTTGTCTTGGTCATTTGTTTACCTATTCCATTATAGAGTGTCTCATTCAATTGTTTATTTTTCTATTATTTTAGAAATGCTTTTGATTGACAATTTGATCTTCTATATCCAATGTGGTCCAATTTTCAAAAAATAATTGTCTCCACGACTCCACCTTCTTTCCTTGGCGTTTTCCAAAACCAAAGCTAAGTAAATGATCGTTAGAGGTTATCATTAGCGGGCTTGGCCGAACATGGACGGGCCTATACTTGAAAAAATTGTCTCTCGGGCCTAATTTTTTTGCCGTGTCCATTATAGCGAGCCAAGATTGATTTTCCAAGCCCGACCATTTAAATAAGCGGGCCTACCGTGGCCTCATGGGCTCAAATTTAAAACAAAAAATCGCAAATACCTACCACCAAGATTAAAGTAAATGAATTTTTTTTTGGCTCTACCTTTTTTCGCTTAACTTTACGTTAAAAAAATAAGTAGTTTATAGTTATATACATTATTTTGATTTATTATAGTTCTAATGTAGATAAAAGTAGGAAAATATTTTTTTAGCGGGCCGGCCCATGGACATTATTCTTTATCCATACCCGCCCATTAGTTGTAACGGGCCTATTTTGTTGTCTGTTACCATCACTTTAATATTTTTTTATGACCAAGCCCTCTGTTAGAGCGGGCCAAACAGGCCGGCCCGCATTTGATCGATTCCAGATCGGTACAGAGAGAACACTATTTCTTATCAAATAATCGTGTCCATATGCTAGACCGTATATCGTGGTATATGGGTTAGTCCCATTAATTTATGTAGAAAATGGGCCGAAATAACTTACCCATTAATGTAGTGTAAATTAATGTACAAATCTTGACAGACCTCATTCAGTATTTCAGTCATTCCCACAATCTCAAGCCGCCTCACACATATCTCCTCTTTCTCCCAATTCAACCCTTTCATTTGAGAAACTCATCACTTAACCTAACCCTTTCAATCCCATTTCAAATTAATTTAAGGATTGTCGAATTAGAATCATCCTTAATGGAACATTTTGTATGTATTATGTGATGAATATCTCATCAATATATAAGGTTTGATTAATTAGTTTTGATAGTATCATTTTTTTGAACCGAGTTTTTTAGTAATTAATTTTATAAAGGGGCTAAATTAATTACTTTATGTAAAAATTTGATTTTATGACTCATGTAAATTTAATATTTACTTGCAATATGTTTCTTCTCCTCATGGTTTAGGGGCTAAATTAATTTGTTTATGTAAAAATTTGATCTTTGAGATTTAGGTTGCTGACTTAATTTTACGATTATAATTATAATTTTGTATTTCTATTATTTAACATCCATTCCAAAAGAATTCTGTATTTATACTATCTAAACTTTGGTATTTTTGTACAATCGTAATTTTTTTTGTAGTATGAATCCAGTATTTATATTTTGATTTTATTCTATATTCAATTTTTTTTACTCATTTCTGATTATGCAATTAATCAGAAAAAAATGTGTGTTATTGTAAATTAGAATGCGGGTTTGACTGCATGAACAGATCTCGGTTCTATCATATCAAGTTTAATCGTCATTGTGAAATTATGTAATTATAAATTCTTCAATTTTTTGTATTGCTCCATATTGTATCAAGTTTAATAATGAATTTATAGAGCAATGACATACTCTGTAGAATTTATAGATTACTATAAAGGAAGCAACTTTATCAAACAAATGAAACATCAAAGAAATACGGAGTAAATTGTTTATGGAGAACGTGGGTTTAATAATTTGGCATTAAATAATTGATCTTTGACATTTTGACTTTTAACCACAGAGCGACACCTAGGCTCTGTGGTTGTTCTTTTAATGAATAGGATAGTTAAACATCCCTTATCCTTTCGTGAAAGCCCCATACTAAACAGCCCTAGGGGGAGTAGAATCCACGATTCCCCCACGATCTATCCCCACTAACCAACAATTAACCACCAAGCCAAATTTATACTTGATAATTATAGATGTTAAATTTTAATAATAAGCCATACAGGCTACAGCGGCAAGCGGGTATTAAACGCTTTTAATAAATCGAACAACTAATATTTAATAGATTTAATAAAGCGCTAATCTTAAGCATAGAAATTTGTTTGGGCCGGTGGTTAAACAAGTCATAGTAACAAGAAGTCTTGTCTTCGATCCTCCCCTGTTTATCTGTCTTTTTTTTTACTATTCTGATTTGCGGTCGCTCACCACCCCTAATCGCTCATCCGCTAAGCGACTTGATTCAAAATCGCACAACCTTAATATCAGCTCTATTTACTTGTCCCCTAAGGATATGGTCACATAGGGGACAGCGACTTAATCTGAGCCTACCTTCGTTGATAACGTAGACCCATATTGGGTAATAAGTTTGAAACAATCCCCATTTTGTTGATTTGTATGATTTTCAGGCCCATTTTAAGAAAAAAATTTTCTAAGATAAAAGTAATGTGACACAATTATGGAAAGACAATCTCAACTCTTGGATGAAAGATTGAAAGGTATATGAAGCCCATGTGGGCTTCAAAAATAAAAAGAATACGTAATTGAAAAGATGAATAAGTAAACTTGAACAAAGGTGAATGAAAAATTACCTAAATTATGGTATCGAATAGCTAGATGTAGAAGAGTCTCCTCAGAACGATTAACTACGCGAGAAACATAATCATCCTTGTCAATCAAATACATTGCTACCGAAGCATTTCCGTAGATAAGCGCAACATGAGCCGGTGTGTTGCCATCTGAATTCACCATCCTCCACGGTACCACCCGATCACTATCTTTACATTGCGTGGAATAATACTCGTAAAGTTGGACGATGAGGGGTTCATACCTGACCTGGGACGCAATATGGAGAGGGGTGTTCCCGTGGCGGTTCTGATCGCATAAAAGCGACTCACAAGTTGGCGTACTAGGGAAACTATTAAGAGCAGCTTTGATGAAATCGAGTTGCTGGTTTTGGGCTGCTATGTGAATAATATTGTTGTTTTGCTTCGTTTTTTTAAGCAAATGTTCGTGATTTTTGTTACGGAGGATGTTTATGTCGCCGTTGACGGCTGCATTATAAACCTCCGTCTCCATTAGATTAGACATTGCCTTTTTCTTGTATATTATTGATCAAAGTCTAATCGTACCTCTCTCGTTCTTGTAAAGGGATAATGTATATATATTGAAATCGGGAATACTGGAATTAGTCACTTAATTAGACGTGATAAATGGTCATTTGTTTCGATTTTAAATCGGGTTAGATTGAATAGGTTTTATTCCGGTTGACTTTTAATATTATCCCCCATAATTTTGAGCAATTATGAGATTAAGCCTATAATTTTGAGTTAAAGGCGCTGTTTGGTAAACAACATATTGGCCAATTTTTAGCATATTCAAGTGGTTTAGCATGTATCAATATGCTAATTTTAGTGTTTGGTAAACAGCATATTGAAACAACATATTTGGGGTCAATATGCTGTTTACCCCAGCATATTGGTTACTAGGAAATTTTTCTCCATTTTACAAAGAAAACTAAAAATCTACTAATCGTAATCTGCCAATTACCAAACACTGAAATTAATTCTGCTAATTATAATATGCTAGTCAAACCTTCTGATAAATCTGCCATTTATAATCTGCTTTCCAATCTGGTTATACTGAAATTAATCCGTTGTTTAACAAATAGGGCCAAAGTGAAACTGAATACAATTTTTTGATTCCAATCAAAATTGCACCTAAAAAATCAATTTCATTCATTTATACAATTTATCAATACAATAAAGAGTTGTTATACATTTTGATGGGGCATATTCTGCACCGCTGACCAAGTCAACACATTGAGCAAGGTCAAAGATATCCACAGCAAGTCAACGACTTATACAACCCAGCCGATGCGACCCCATCTACTGTTAGCCTCGGGTCTCGGCGTGACAACCCGCGGCCGGGACACATACCCGTACTCATATCCAAGGCCCCTCGGCGGTGAGTCAACATGGCCCGCCGGCCGCCATAGGTCCCTCGGCCGAGGGGGTAGATCGATCTTTCCACCTGCTAGCCACTTGGCCACTTGGCCACTACGTGACAAAAGGTGAAAGCCTATAAATACTCCTCAACCTTCATTGAGGAAAGGATCCCACAACTAAAATCTAAATACACTATTCATCTGGTAATATCTCCCTTATCTCTCTACAATACGTATCTAGCCAAGTAACACAGCTTAATCCTTTAAGTTTACTGACTTGAGCGTCGGAGTGAGTACGCTGGCACACGGCCAAGCCCTCGATTCGTTCATTGTTGCAGGAGAGGCCGAGAGGGACGATAGAAGCAAGAAGGGTTCAACTCAAGACATTATTCTACAAGCCACGGGTGGTAACTAATAATCGCTCCGGGAAATTACACCCGGAACAATTGGCGCCCGTCTCGTGGGGAAAGACACTAGAAGCTAGTCACATTCATTCCCAAACAAAAAACAACAAATCAACAAAAACCCACCCAAAAAGCTAAGAAAATGTCGAAACAACAAGACGCAGTCGTGACCGACGAAACCGCGTTCTACCAAGATGATGCTTTCAACAACTCTGGAGTTGTGCAGCCCTCCACCGGCGGGGTAATCCAACCAGAGTTCGGGATGCCAATAATACCCGACACGCGTTGCCCAACCAAGTCACCATAATGGGACGGTGGTTGACGTAGCTAAACCGAAAATACTCCCGGACCTAATCGATACGCCCGCTCACACTTTGTCACGCCGACAAGAGCGGCGGAAACTGTCCAGAGACTAGGCCCTAAACGTGACTCCAAGAAATTTGAACGGAGCACTAGGAGAAGCCGACCAAGCCAAGACGCCGGGGGAGCCCAAAGTGGGCGCGGTAGACCTAAGTCCTTCCCACACTCGTGGGAGGACAGCGTCCCCGCCACACGAACGAGGCTCACCCCGAAGGAGCCAGAGGAGTCCGACTCAGCAGAGTTGGAGAAGAAGTCCGAGTCGAAGAAGGAGCCCCTCCCGCTACGGGGGGAGGAGCCAGGTTAGGGATGCGAGGAGCGGTCGCCGCGTGCGTTCGACACGTGGTTAGGCGCCCCTCAACGCCACGTCCTAGAAGTCCGGTGCCACCTAAGCTCAAGCCGCCACCGATTTCATACAAAGGAGATAGTGATCCATCCGACCACGCCGAGGCTTTCGAGTCTTACATGTCGGTATGGGAGCAGCCCGACGAGGTCTGGTGCCGAATCTTCCCAACAACTTTGCATGGGATGGCTCGAGCCGGTACAAAGGGCTTCCCGACGGCTCGGTGTACTATTTCGCCGACCTAAGGGACGCCTTTCTCGGCCCAAGACTCTTGCAATAAGAGAAGGGCCGTGGAGACGTCGGACCTCCTAACTATCAAACAGGAGGGAGACGAGTCTCTGCGGAACTATGTGAAGAGGTTCGACGGAAAGGTCCAGCAGATTCGAGAAATCAATCCCGAATCGGCGGCCTTCGATCGATGAAGGGCCTCCCAAGGGGAGATTTAAAGAATGAGCTCATCAAGTGCGGAGGCCTAGGTTTGGACGCCGCCGGAAGTTCCGACCAAGCCATCAAGGTAGAAGACTACCACAAGACCTGGGTAGGCCCCAGCGAGGTTGAGCAATCAGAAAGGAAGAGCCGCCGGGAGGTTAACCCGAATGAAAAACGCCATGACAACAACGGGTCACGGTCTGATGAAAGACGCCGTGAGAGTAATAGGCCACGGTCAGAAAAGTCTGCCAGGAAACAAAGCTCGGCGGATGCTGGAGGAGGAGCGGGGGACGTACTACAAAAACGGTACGATGATCACACCCCCTAGTCGTGTCGGCCGCCGAGGTCTTCGCTTTGAGCAAGAACGAGGGCCGGAAATGGGAAAGACCCCCTAGGCCGAGGAGTGACGGTGACACGAGCCGATCGTAAGTACCACGCCACACCGGACACTTAACCAACGATTGCCGACACCTGAAGGATGCCATTGAAGAGCTAATCCGGATGGGGAGCCTCGGCAAGTATGTTGCCAGAGGCCAAAAATCAGACGCCGGCGGGTCGAATAGCAAGTCTGCCTCTGAGCGGGTAGGAGTAGTCAATGTCGTCATCAGAGACAACGAGAGCAGTGGGTCCGCTAATGAGCACAAACGGCCACAGGATGAACCTTATCCGGCCATCAACTTTGTGCCCAACACAGCAACCCCCGCTCCCAGCATCCCAGACATGACCATCGGACAAAGGGACTACGATGGAGTCGCCGCTCTTCATAGCGACCCCCTTACAGTCCGCCTAGACATAGCCAACCACCTGGTGAAAGGATGCCTGATTGACACAGGCGCCTACACGAATGTTATGAACATGGAATGCTTTCTCGGCCTCGGTCTGAGGATTGAAAATTTGAGCCCCTGCACCAACCCGTTATACAGCTTTTCTGGGGCCGGCCTAGTACCCCTGGGGTCAATCAGTTTGCCGGTGAGGTTCGGCGAGGGAGGTGTAGCCAAGAACGTTATGTCTAAATTCGTAGTCATCGACGGTACACCTACCTACGATGTACTCATAGGCCGGATCACTTTGAGCGAGATCGACGCTGTAATATCCATCTGGGCCCTGACATTGATGTACGTCTCGGACCGGGGGGAGGCACATTGTGGACAGCGGGCCGCCCACGGGGGCGCCTGGGACGAGGGGAGCTCGGAAACAACAAGCGTTTGCATTTTGTAAGGAGTCGCCACCAATTTTTATGGGAAATTGGAACCGTTCGAATACCTCATGTCATGTCAAGACATAAAGTAGTGACATGAACACTAAGCAATCGTTACCCTTAGCATTCTATGTCTAGAATGACTCTCGTGGATGCCAATGAACACGGGTGCTCACGGAGATCTGGAGTAAGGGGTGAGGGTACGTATTAGGAAGCTCTTTTGATCGAACACCTAATCCCGCCCGCCTCGATAGCGGCCTCTACTAATGATTAGGGAGTTTATTCGTACTCGATATATCGTCGGCTATATGCATGCAATGCAACATCCATTAGATTAATCCTAACATGTGAGAATTAGGCTAAGTCGGTGAACAATTAATTAGCATACAATTAATGTCGAAGTTGGATTTAATGCTTATTACATGTGAAAGCATACAAGCAATAGGATAAATACAATAAAAGAAAATTACACTAAAGGAAATTACAATAATTACAAAGGAATAGGCGATTTATGTCGAAAATACCTTTGAAACGGATGATTTGAGAAAAAGGAGTAAAAGAATAAAAGAAATAAAAGAATAAAAGAAATAAATTACGAACAGGAATTAGCGTGATATTACGGATAATAGTCGATTAATACGTAAACTAATTAAATTACGTCAAGGCGTAAAAGGAGTTCAGAGACAGAATTCACCCGAACACAGCGCAAGCGAGCATCTGCGCCCTTTGGAAAGAGGCGCGGCGATTCTTTGCGTCTGTTCCAAGGGTGAGTTCCCGGGTCGTGAAGCGAATCGCAAACCGTTAATGTTAATTGGTAAATTAATGGATTGATTGAGATTTTAGACTCGGATGAAAGTGATTTAATGAATTATTTACATATGATTAAAGTCATAAAAAACAAGAAACATGGATGAGACGGAAATAAGACGGATTAATTATGTGAAGGGTCGATGTTAATGAATAATTAATAAAACAAACTAACTAATTAAACTAAACATGATGAATGAATGACGGATACATGACAAAAATACGAAAATATATCAAAGGTAAATTCCAGAAACTCAAATATGATGAAATTGAACTTCTAAAACTCGAATTGAATATTAATGACGAAAACCCGCGAATATTGGTTATAAGGGATTTAAGTCGGAATGATAATGAACTAAACATGTGAACGATGAATGAATAATTTACATATGAATTATATGCTAATATGACGAAGAAATACAGAACAAACGAATATAAACAAAATAAGAACGAATTACAGAGGACGAGGAAGAAGAAAAGAAGCGAAATCGCGGCGGCCCTCACGAAGAGGCGCGCAAAGCAGCCGGCGCTCCTTCGAAGAGGCGCGCAGCTTGATTCTTTGCGTCCTTTCTCTTCGTCTGTCTACTGGAAATCCGTAAAAAGGGGTTTTAAAGACGGTTTTAGAAATCGGTTTTAATTAGATGTTTTCGACATAAATCTTACAATTGTGATACGATAAAATAAATAACAATAAATAAAGAGGAATTATACACCCTCAGACTTACATGTTGACGGAACGAGAAGAACTAAGAAAATCGATTAGTGATGCTCGACGCGAATGCAAGGAAAGAATGCCCTCGTAAGAGGAAAACGATTTAACAAGTTGATTAATTAGATTGATTGAGTGTAGTGGTCAAATTGGTCGGTCATGCAACGGAGAGGCTGGTACCCGGAAGGATCCGAGCTTACGTGGTCGAAGGTTCAAGCACGTAGGCGCCAATTAGTAAGAACAAAGTCTAGAATGCAAAGGGAGAAGAGAAGGGCGGACACTCGCGTGAGAAATATGAGGAACGAAGGCTTCTATTTATACTAATCACACGGAGGTTTAGGGTTTCGGAGACTCTTTGGAAGTGAATCTCGGAAAGATATAAAAAAGATACGTAAATCATGCAAAGAAGGGCTCGGGAAGAGGCGCAGCAGCCCATCGCGTCTCTTGGAAGAGGCGCAACACCGTCGCGTCTATTCCCGTGGAGGTTTCCTCCTGTTTAAGAAAGATTTCCGTGTTTAAGTTATGGTAGGACGGATTTAATTCGATTATCTTTTGAATATTACGGGATATTATTTGCCAAAAGATAAAATTTGAGAAATATGGAATAGAAATATCCGGAACATTCCGAACATTCGACTCGGGATTTAACATTATCGAGAAAATGGAGACGGTTTTTGACCCGGACTCGAATGTACTCTAATTATCGCCAAAACGACCGTATCGGCACGTAGATGACAACTAAGAGGTTGACATTAATTTTTGAGCAATCACTTGACGATAATCTTACGAACTGTCACTAATCGTTCCGCGAATCAAACATGCGGCCCAATCATCACCGGGTGGTTTGCGAGGGGTGCAGAAACGAGGTGTCTACAGAGCCCCCACTTTGACTGAGGCTTGGACAAGGCGAAAGTCAAAGTATAGCCATCAGGTCAATCGAAGATTACAACCTGACGACTATGGCGACGCGAGGCGGCTCAAGGGGTCTGAACCAAGGACCTATCGTCGGGAACATTTTAGAGTCTGTCGACTATCGGGGAGGGTCGTTTAAAGTCCATTAGACTACGTAAGGAAGCTCGCCAGCCATAAGAAGAGACCATACCTGAGACACCCCTGGGTGAAGCAGAACTGAAGACGCTTCGAAAGAAAAACTCATTGGTCTGAAGATAACTTGGTGTCTGAAGGCATTAGGAGGTCACAGGGAACTTTGGTCGAACTCTGCGGGGAACAAGAGATATATATAAAAATAACAGCAGGACGTCGGTAGAAACTGCTGGGGAAGTCTGCTTGCGTCGGTCTCAAGCGAACTTCGGCGAAATTTAGAGGCTGAATTTGCTTGTGTTGGTCTCAAACAAACTCTTGTTGGGGAATATACTGATGATTTTGGCGGGAATCTGCTTGTCTCTGTCCTCAAGCAAACTCTCGTTGGGTGATTACACCGACGATTAGGGACATCTTGATCGTCATGGGAGAAACTTCAAGTGAGCAGTACTGCAAAATACTACTGCGCTGAAACAAAATGAGCAATACTGCAAAATACTGCTGCGAGGGATAAAATGAATTTGGACGATATCGCAAAATATTGTCGCTATTTGGATAAAATGTGGGCCGGAACGAAGAAATCGTCGAAACGGACCAAAATGATACAAATGTCATCGAGGAAGAGGCGCACCAAAGATGGGCCCACAAATAACGAACTCATAACGAATTTTCGAAAATTCGTAAGGAGGGAACAAAAGGAAGAGGCGCAGCAAGAGCTGCGTCTCTTGGAAGAGGCGCAGCAAGAGCTGCGTCTCTTGGAAGAGGCGCAGCGCCTGCTGCGTCCTTTCCCCAATTTGACAATTCTGCGTAAAAACGCGAAATCAGAAGGGTTTTAATTCATTATTTCGAAACACGAATCCTTCAATTTCTCTCTCAAATCTTCACCATTTCCGTCAAGGTTGGATTCAAAAGCTTGCTTGAAATATGACTAATCGAGGTATGTGTTTTAATCTTGCATTAATCATCCGTATTTGTCGAATTTGGAGCCGCAAACATTAGGGTTTTCGACCCATTTACTCGAAAATTTGGGGCTTTTCCCCCAAATGGATTTGTCTTGCCAAATTGATGCTAGAAATGGATAGTAGGCAATGTTAGGAACATAACCATGTATTCACTTTGAATTTTCATCGAGTTTTGAGCCCTTGAGCGAATTTTGAGACGGTTTTCACAGCTAGATCGAAAATGGCTTCGAAAATGGCCTTAGGATTGCCCATTCGTGATGAAATTTGATATTTGAGACCCTTGGGTGATGGGTAAACTTCCTGTCATCTCGGAATTTTGGTTGGTGACAACTTTTGCAGGGCACCTTTTAGGGCATAACCGCCATTATAGCGAAATGCTGCCGAATTTTCGACTCGAACCCGGAACTAGGCTTTGATTTTGGCTTGACTTGACCCAATTTGTCACATGAGTGATTGAATTGGTGAGAATATGGCCAAGGATGGCCAGAAAAGGGCGATTTCCGGGCCTTGAAGGCTCGAAAACTTCTTAATCAAAGGCTCGCCGTCACGTGACGCGGCCTAAACTTGCTTTAATGTTGCAGGTGATGATGCTTCTACTTCCGGGAGGACTCCCATGGAGGTAGACGCCAGTGCGGTTGAGGAGGCTTTGGAGCAGGCTTTCACCGACGCGGTGATGGCTGCCGCAGACGAGGTTCCTGAGGAGGAAGCTGCTGATGAGGAGGAGATTCCGCGACGGGCCCACCTTGGACGAGGGGGTCGTCAGCTGAGAGGAGCTCCCACGTGGGCTGAGACCTGGGAGAGTAGGCACCTTGTGTGGGCTGCAGAGGGTCACTTGTCCTACAGGACGGTGAAGAGCTTGGTAAATAGGAATTCCCTAACTCATTACTTATCCTCTTTCTGTTCTGTTTTTGCTCAAATTTCCTTCAAATTTACTTCAAAATTAAAGATAGCTTTATTTCGAATCATAATAGGAGGCCGGGAATATCCGGTCGTTCTCGGGGTACACGACGGCGATGGAGCACTACGAGCGGCTGTCGGAGGAGGAGAGGGCCATGATCGAGCGTGGAGCGTTCGGTCCCCTGGTTCGTGTCCTGGAGGGATATCGTGAAGAGGAAGTTGCGGGCCAACCTTAGCCTGGTCCGTGCTTTCTTGGATCGATTTTGGGATACGACTTCCACGTTTCACCTGCCTTTTGGTGAGGTGGGAGTCACCTTGGAGGATTACGGCATGATTTCGGTCCGTGTGGACCGAGGAGATGGTGTGGCGGAGGCCGGCATGAGAGCGGATTCGGCCGAGGCGAGGAGGTTGATCGGTGGAACCTCGCCGAAGGCTGTTTGGTGTGCGGGTTTGGTACCCAGACCTATGTTCGAGATTACTTGCGGGGAAGACCCCAGATCGGTGGTGATCGATGGGAGGGAGACGGCTCCTCCTCCTGTACACTGGTGCGAGAGGGCTCGCTTTGTGGCTTTGGTGGTTCTTGTCTTCGATTTACCTCGGAGACAAGGGGGTGAGAGGTCGTCGACGAAGCTTCTTCCATTTCTTGCCGACCGAGCTCCCTAGGGCGTTGGGATTGGGTCACTGCTGGTTTTGCGGTCCTCATCCGCTTCATGAGGGCCATGGTTCGTCCGGAGTTGATGGAGAAGGGGACTCCTCCCGGCGCCGTTTCGGACCAGGCTATTGTTGGAGGTATGAACCTTCCCTTTGATAGCAAAATAAATTCCTTTCTTTCATCAAAGATCGAAAGATCGTCATTGACTATTCCGTTTACTGTGCGTGGGTGTACTCTTACTTCCCGGGCCTCGCGCCCAAGAGGACGGAGCCGTTGGAGGGGGCCTATCCCGTGGTGAGGGATTGGGTCATGTGCCGGACGAAGAGCAAGCGTTCTTCTCACAATGTCTACCGGCGGGATGTGAACGCCCTTCACCGAAAAGCGTGAGTATCCCGTTTGTATGCATTTATACTTCTTTCCCTTCATCCGATCATAGGAATGATCTCTGTCTTTATCTTGTTGCGGTGGGTGCCCGGACTTGGGCGGAGTATGCCGAGGCACCTCCTTTTATTCTGCCGAGGTCCTTCGACCTAGGAGCCCGAGTCATTTGTTGTTGTGGACGTCGATGGGTCCGGTGTGGTACTTAGGCGAGCGTTTGGCTCGTCAGTGCTCTCGGGGCGCGTTGACGGTTCCTGTTGATCCTCCTAGGACGATGTTCAGGGAGCCTTCCGAGGCTGAGAGGGAGGCGGACTTGGCCGGTGCCGGTGGTGACGACCTCTCGCTCGGTGAGGACTACTCGGCATTCCTTTACGGGAGGTTGGCATCGGCGAGAGTGGTGAGTATCCTTTTATTTCTCTTTGATTGACTTTGGGAATTTCGATGAAAGATCACCGATTAATGAGAGTCGTTTGTCTTTGCAGGAGGTTGAGGCGGCGGGCATCGAGCCCCAGTGTATCCCGAGACTCTCGAGTACACCGACGCGACCGGGAGGACGACGATCTCCGAGTTGCGTGATTTTGACGTGACTGTGACGGATGCCGGCCTCGACGATGGCAAGATCTCGATTCGGAGGGTGAGCCTCGGCTTATTCACCTTTGCGTAAGAACACATTGGATTAAACTTGTTCAATTTCTTGAGAATTTCTTTTGAAAACGCAGGTTGCGCTATCTCGGTTCGTGGCACTATGGAGGGTGGCCAACCGGTTGCGAGCTACCGCCATCGAGGCACTCGTCGGTGGTCGAGGTCGTCAGGTATGAACCTTATTTGATCTCTTTTGATTGATTTTTTTATTTTGTTTGAATCGATTGACATGAGCCAATTTCTTTCTTGTTCTCGGGCCGATCGTGAGCTGGAGCGAGAGTTAGCCTGATCCGGGAGGAGACGGCTCGTTTGTCGAGGAGCTCGAGTTTCGGGATGCCGAGATCGCCGCTCTTATGGCGAGGGTTGCCGAGTTGGAGGGTGCTCAAAGAATAGTCTGCGTGGTTTTTGTAGTCTTGATTTTGAACATTTTTGGATTTTGTTTGGGCGAAGCCCCGGTTATTTAGACTTGGATTTGTTTGGGGCGAAGCCCCGATTGCACTATCTGGACTTGTTTGGGCGAAGCCCCCGTTTGCTTGTACACTTGCTTTTTTGTTGTATATACGACGGCCCGAGTGCCTTTTTCTTTCTTTGGGTTGTGTTGTTTGTACCTGCAGGTTAGCTTTTGGACAAGTTTGGTAGACAACGGTTTGTACCGTCATGCTGCCGAAATTCACATAGAAAAAACACATTCATTTACATTTTTATATACACATAAGGCCTTTAATTAGTGCAAAAAATGAGACTCGAAAAGAACGCGAAAATGCAAAAATTTTGTCGGAAATGACCGGACGATAGGGAGGGTTACCCCCGCAAAAAAAGAAAAAAAGAAATATATAAGTTAGAAAATGAAGAAAATAGAAATGAAATGACTAAATAAAAGTGAAAATGAAAAAAGAAAGAATTAAAAAAAGAATTAAAATGAGAACTAAAAATGGCCGAAAATGTTGACGTCGCCTCGAAATGCGCGTTCCTGGATCAAGGAAACCTGAAGCATGGTAAATTTCGCGGATTTACCAAAATAAAATCCCGTAGGAATAGGAAATTATTCGTTTATAGAATTAGGAAAGATCCAAATACGGAAATCACAGAAGTGATGCTAGGGAAGAGGCGCAGCAAGAGCTGCGTCCCTTTGAAGAGGCGCAGCAGGTGCCGCGCCTGTTCCCAATTAGGTCGGTTCTGACAGATTTTTGGAAACAGCAATTAGTATAAATAGAAGCGTCGATGAAGCTTTCAATCATACAATTCTTCCGTCTCTTCTTCGTTGATTCACATATAAAACTCCCCATAAATTTTCAAGAGAAAATTATTATCATGAATACCCTAGAAATTCGCTTGAAGGAATGGACTAACGAGTTTTCGAATATTGAGAAACATGACATGGGTGCTTACAACCTTGGATCTTTGTTGAGTTTGAAGCTCATTAAGGTAGTGAAGCCGTTCTTGGATGCTTGTCTTGATTATTGGGATCCAAATTATCATGTTTTCGCGTTCCCAGGAGGTGATATTTGTCCTTTTTAGGAGGAAATTGTCGCTATTGGCGGGTGGGACCCGAACATTTACCCGCCATCCCCTCCACTTCACAAGGGTATAAGAGCAAGTTTAGAGACTTGCTTGGACTTACTAGGCTTGAGGTAGATCGTCTTGTTACTTCGAAAGGCGTGCGGATGTTGGATTTTATGGATCGATTCATCAACAGGGCCGACCCTACTGTCTCTTATGTTGCTAGGAGGAGAGCATTTGGTTTCTGTTTGCTTCACGTTTACGTCTTCCAGGGACATGTTGATGAAGATTTGAGAGGTGATCCCCGCCTATTGGGTCTCGTTGAGCAAATGGAGCTGCGCAGGAGCCCAGCTTGCTTGTGTTTAGGGGAGATTATCCTGGGCTTGGATAATAGGAAAGCTAATCGCGATCTTTCATTCTTGGGGAGTCCCGTCATCTTACAGGTAAAAGACACCTTTTTTTTTTTTTTTTTTTTTTTGTTTTTTTTTTTTTTTTTTTTTTCTTTTTTTTTTTTTTTTTTTTTTTTTTTTTTTTTTTTTTTTTTCGTTTTTGTTTTTCTTTCGGGTGTCTAATACCTGTTTTGGTAGGTTTGGCTTATGGAACGGCTCCGATTGCTCGAGCCCCCAGTTCATGCACTTTCCTATCATGCCCGTATGATTTCGATGAGGACGAGGTTGTACATGGTGGACTTCACCCGGGTCTGCGACTATTGGAAGAACAAGCTGAAGAATGACGATGGCCCTTTGATCAGGTGGATTGTACCGTGGTGGCATCTCAAGTCTGTCACTGGAGTGTCTTCTTTGGATCCTACTAGGTCCGTGCGCATCCCTGGATTGGAGTTTATGGTATGCATTTTTCCTGAGAGGTTGATGAGGCAAGTCGGGTTGAAGCAGATGATTCCTAGGCTTGACACCGTCCCGCAGACTGCCATGGCATTGACTACCGAGAGCCGAAGAGAGTGGGCTATGAAGTGGGCCCAAAGAAACATGTGGTTCCTGAGTTTCTCCTCCAATGCCTTGTGGGTGTCGGATTCTTATCTGAGATGGAGGAAGGCCGCAACTTCGGAAGAGCGTGAAAGACTGAGGAAGCGTGAGCCCGTCGACTACAAGGTGCGCGAAGGAGAGAAAGAGAAAGAGAAGCATCTGACCGAAGGAGAAGAAGAAGCCGGCTTTCAAGTCATTCATCCTTCGAAGAAATCGAAGACTACTCCTGTCGCAGAGGCGGTGGTTGGCAAGAACGGAAGAGTCAGGCCTCGAGAAAGACCGTTGGTGATTAGGTCTGAAGTGGTGCAAGAGCGCCCGGCTCGAGGTCGTGACCAGAAATATGACACGAACGACAAGGGCAAGGGAAAGATGGAGGAATAGCCCAAGTCTTATTTATTATTTGATTATTATTATTATTGTTGTAATAAAAGGAGGGATTTTTAGAATCCTAGCCTAGTCTACTTTTATTATTTGCCGTATTATTATTATTAGAAATTGAATGAAATAAAAAGGTTAAGTGGTTATGAAACCGTTGTTATTTTCTTTTAATTATTCTTGTCGAATTTCAAATGCAATGCAAATGTCCTTCTATTTACATTTTAAATAAAATGGTGGGTTGAATCCCGTGAAGGATTGCCTACGTATTCACTTAAAAAAGCGAAATCAAACCCTTGCGCGTAGTTCGAGTAAATGTAAAAGAATAATTGTTCGAAGCAAGAGCTTGTAATGAACATAGAAAATAAGCATGAGCTTTTGCTTACTCGGGAGGTGCGAATTTAGTTTGTTTGATGATATGAGGATGACAAGTTTGCCAAGATGCAAGAGCACAAAGTGACATTCGAGATGGGCCAGGGGTCGTTTATTTAGTGCCGCAAGAGCGACACGTAGGTTTACGCGAGGGCGCGTTTTGTTCTATCCTAGGCATAGTACCGTTTCAGTTGGTCGAGATTTGTGGGGTTTGAAAACTCATTCCCATCTAGGTCTGTGATTCTAACCGCACCCCCGGGAGTATGGATTTGACTAGATATGGTCCGGCCCAATTAGGTTTGAATTTTCCCCTTGGGTCGACAGTAAAAGAGCTCGACCGATTTGAGAACTAAATCTCCTTCTTTGATGTTTCTTGGCCTAACCCTTTTGTTGAAAGCTCGTTTGATACGTGCTTGATATGTTTGGACATTATGTAAGGCACGAAGCCTACGTTCATCCAAGAGGATGAGTTCTTCATATCTATCTTTCTTCCAATCGGCTTCGGGGATTTGACTTTCGAGTAGAATACGCAAGGATGGTATTTCTAGCTCGACTGGTTGTACGGCTTCCATGCCGTAAGTCAAATAGAAAGGAGTAGCCCCAGTGGGCGTCCTGACGGATGTTCGATACCCCCACAAAGCGAAGGGTATTTTGCTTGGCCAATCTCTGTAATTGTCAGTCATTTTCTTGAGGATTGTGACGACATTCTTGTTAGCCGCTTCTACCGCGCCGTTAGTCTGTGGTCTATAGGGCGATGAGTGATGATGCTTGATCTTGTACTTGGCTAGCAATTGTTCGGTTTCGGCTTGGAAGTGGGACCCATTATCGCCGATGATTTCATGTGGGCAACCATATCGGCGAGATGATGTTATTTTGTATGAATTTGGCTACATTTTTGGCCGTAAGAGCGGTGTAGGAAGCCGCTTCTACCCATTTGGTGAAGTAGTCAATTGCTACTAGGATGAAACAGTGACCTCCTGTTCCTACTGGGGTTATTTTCCCAATTATGTCGATTCCCCACGCGGAGAATGGCCAAGGAGATGTCATCGTATAGAGCAACGAAGGAGGGACATGCTGTACATTCCCGAAGATTTGGCAATTGTGGCAGTGCCTCACATATTTGATGCAATCGGATTCCATTGTGGTCCAATAGTACCCTAGACGTGTGATTTTCTTTGCCATCATAGGTCCACTCATATGAGGACCGCACTCTCCATCGTGGACTTCTTCCATCACCTTTCGTGCCTGTGAATGATCAAGGCAACGCAGGACTACACCAAGAGGTGTTCTTTTGTATAATTCTCCTTGCATGAGGACGTATTGTGAAGCTAGTAGGCGTATAGCTCGTTGTCCCCTTTTGTCCATATCTGGTGGGTAGGTACCATTGAGCTTGAAGTTCAGGATTGCTTGGAACCAGGGTTCCTGTGCGATTTCTTCTTCATCGGTAATTTGATGGACATAAGCGCGCTCGACCGTCGTTCGATACACAAAGGCATTTCCATCATGTAATCTGGTATACTTATCAAAGATGCAAGTTTCGCAAGAGCGTCTGCAAATTGATTTTCCTCTCGAGGTAGGTGCAAGTAGGTTACGTGATCAAAAAATTGAGCGACTTGGTCAATCCTAGCTTGATAGGGTGCTAGGCTTTCGCTTCGGATTTTCCAGGATCCCGTAACTTGGTTGATGATTAGTGACGAATCTCCATGCACTCGGAGGTTTTTGATGCCTAAGCTTACTGCCGCTTGTAGTCCAATTAAACAAGCCTCATACTCTGCGGCGTTGTTTGTTACCTCGAAGTCGAGTTTGACAGCGATCGGTGTATGCTCACCTTCAGGAGAAATGAGCAACACTCCTATCCCAAATCCTCTTAGGTTTGATGCTCCATCAAAGTATAGGTCCCAGGAGTCTACATCTGTTTGAAGTATGTCCTCGTCGGGAAATGACCAAGTATCTATGGCTTGTGCGTCGTTGATGGGATTTTCTGCGAAGAACTCGGCGACGGCGCGACCCTTTATTACTTTTAGTGGCACGTATTTGAGGTCAAATTCTGAGAGCATCATGGTCCATCTTGCTAGGCGTCCATTGAGGACAGGTTTCTCGAAGAGGTATTTGACTGGATCCATTTTGGAGAATATTTTGACGGAGTAGCTAAGCATGTAGTGGCGTAGCTTCTTTGTTGCCCACACAAGAGCGAGGCATGTCTTTTCGAGTTGTGAGTATTTGCATTCGTATTCCAAGAACTTCTTACTTAGATAGTAAATAGCTCTTTCTTCACTTCCTACGGTTTGAGCTAGCATAGCACCCATGGCAGTTTCAGTTACCGTGAGATACAAACCAAGAGGTTGATCTGGTTGTGGTGGCATGAGCACTGGTGGTTTAGCTAATATCTCCTTGATTCGGTCGAACGCCTTTTGACAATCATCATCCCACATGGTGTGGTCTGTCTTCTTAAGTTTCTTGAAGATAGGTTCGCAGATCATCGTAAGTTTCGATATGAATCGACTTATGTATTGAACTTTTCCCAGGAATCCTCTGACTTCTTTCTCTGTTTGAGGTTGTGGCATTTCAATCAGAGCTTTGATTTTCGAGGGATCTATTTCTATACCTCGTTGGCTAACGACGTATCCTAGGAGTTTGCCAGACGTTACCCCAAATGTGCATTTCTGAGGATTGAGCCTCATGTTGTACTTTCGTAGCCTTGCGAAGAACTTGCGAAGGTTCGCAATATGTCCCTCTCTCTCTTTGGATTTGACGATCATGTCATCTACGTATACCTCAACTTCTTTGTGCATCATGTCATGTAAGAGTGTAGTTGCGGTGCGTTGGTATGTAGCTCCAGCGTTGATCAATCCGAACGGCATTCTTGTATAGCAATAGGTTCCCCGTTGGGTGACGAACGCGGTCTTGTGCATGTCTTCCATGGCCATTTTGATTTGGTTATAACCCGCATATCCATCCATGAAGGATAGTAATGCGTGGTCTGCAGTATTGTCCACCAATATGTCGATGTGAGGTAGAGGAAAGTCATCTTTCGGACTTGCTTTGTTCAAATCTCTAAAGTCGACACAAACTCGGATTCTCCCATCCTTTTTGGGTACGGGTACTATGTTAGCCACCCAGTCAGAATACTCGGAAACTTTGATGAACCCGGCTTTGAATTGCTTATCCACTTCTTCCTTGATCTTTAGGGCCCATTCTGTTCTCATCCGTCGAAGCTTTTTTGAGGCTTGAAAACCGGCTTAATCGGAATTCTATGCTCGACAATGTCCCCTGTCGATCCCTGGCATGTCTTTGTAGGACCAAGCGAAAACGTCTTTGAATTCATTTAGGAGGTCTATGAAGTCGGCCCGTTCGGTAGAGCTCAAGGTAGTCCCTATCCTAAGTTCTTGGGGTTCTAGTTCAGTTCCTACATTGATGGGTTCGGTGTCCTCATTCGGTCCCCCTTCCCTTTCCCGTAGTATTTCTCGGCTACGTAGGGAGGTATTTCGGTCAAGTCCGGGTTTTGGTCATCCTCAGTATCATCATAAAAACATTGCACTCAAGATAACGCAAAGAGTAAGCGTAACCCGATTTATTCATATTAAGATTTGAGTAAAGTTGAAACAAAGAAGCCAACCGATCCATGGTCGGTGGTGGCAAAGGAACGAGAGTTGGGGCATTTCCCGAAGCTCGTGACTACTTGAAAGTAAGCTAGGAGAAACGAAAGGAGTGGGGATGACGACAGGAGTAGACTCTCTAATGACTTCTCTAGACTCGACTCGACTCCGACTCCGACTCGATTCGAACTCGTCGTCTTCGGCTCTTCTTTGAACATCTCTCCTTCTCCGGTGGTGAGCTTGAAGAGTCTTCCTTGATTGTTGGTCCATTTGATTGATTTTCTCCATCCTTCTCGCCGCTTTGCATTGATTTCGTGATTAATGCGGTGGGGTTGAAGCGATCGTCTTGAAGTATCGTAGTAATGATCTCATCTTGCGCGGCCCTAACAAATCGGTCCTCTCCAAATAGGAGGCTAACAGCTTGTTTGTCTAAGCAAGGTGCTTGACGGGTTTTGACGGTAGGAACCGTTTACGGAGGGATAAAGCAAAGCAATCGTGAAAGATCTCGATTCCGGCTAACTTCCTCTCGAGGTAATGCCAAGGTTCGGGAAATCCATGAAAGAGTTCTGAACTTCCTTCTTGAACGAAGTACCCATTCAAGGTGGGGAGATATGGCCTCATTTGGACTCCTACATACTTGCGATTTTGGACTTGAGCAAGCATTTCGAGAACTTCTTCACTTTGTGGGTTTGTACCTAGTCCAAGTGGTATTCTTGATGAGTTGCCTTTCTTGTATGGCGCGAAGGTGTTCTTCCGAATTGGGTTCAAAGGCATTCCAGGAAGTATCCCGATTCTTGAGTATGTGATTGACCACTAAGTTAGAGTAGGGATTGTAGTACAAGGGTGCCAACTCGCTTTCTATGACACTTACACTTTGGAAGCCCCCAAGTTCGTATATGGGATCCGCCAGGACTTGATTGCTTGACTGTTTCTCGATTATTGCCTTGATAGGCGACGAAGTGATTGTCACAACTTTGCCATTGAGTGGGATCTTGATCTTTTGGTGAAGGGTGGATGTTACTGCTTTGGAAGCATGAATCCAAGGCCTTCCCAGAAGTATGTTGAATGAAGCTTCGATGTCCACTATTTGGAAGTTGACCTTTCGCTCGATCGGTCCCGTAGCTATGGTTAGGCTAGCAAGTCCAACCACTTTTCGTCGTGTACCGTCATATGCGCGTACACCTTGACTTGTAGGGGTCCAATCCGACTCTTTCATGCCTAGTTTATATGCCGTTTTGAGGGGTATGACGTTGACCGCGGAGCCATCATCTACCAAGGTCATTGGCACATTCTTCTTTAGACAGATGACGGTGATGTATAGAGCGAGGTTGTGACTAGCGCCAAAAGGTGGCAAGTCTTCGTCTGAGAAAGTAATAGGATTACTTAACTTCGGTGATTCTTGGAAGACCAAGTTGACTACATCTTCGGGAGTAGAGTTAGGCGCCACATTCAATTTGGCCAAAGCTTGCAGTAAAGCTTGGCGGTGTGGAAATGAGCTTGCCACTAGTTGCCAGACTGAAAGATCAGCCTTGGTTCTTTGTAATTGCTTGAGCAAATGATCGGTGGGATCGTCTTCGTTGTCATTTGGTGTGATGACATTGGTTGGACCGTTTTGAGTAGTACTTTGGTATGGACGGCCCGAGCGAGTTAGGTGATCCACATCTTGGTCTTCGCCATTTTGGACTATCTCTTTTACCAAGGAGTTTTCAATGAGGTATTCGTCTTCATCGTCATCGGCCCAAACCCCATTAATTGCAGCTAGTTCTTTCATCCTCATGATGTCACTTTCTAGTTGTATGATTTGATCAACTAGTCTATCGACCGCGGCGACTACTTCTTGCATAGTGGCATTTTGAGAGAAGGTCAAAGGCGCGCGTTCTTTAGGCGTTGCCTTGGGATCGCGTAAGATCCTTACCATGTTTTCTAATTCCCACACTTGTCTATCTACACTCCTTGCCCATGCGATGAAGTCGGAAATGGTAGGGGAGATGGTAGAGTAGAGTCTTTCTTTCTCAATTGCATGAATTTCATTTTCGGTGGGAGAAATGAGATGTGAGCAATCTAAGGTAGATTCGTCACTTGTAATCACTAGAACTCCAAGAGGATTCTGAGTGTTGTTGGGCTTACCTCCTGGTGGAATTGGAAGCCGACCATCTTCAATCATATCTTGAAGCACATGTTTCAATTTGTAGCATTTTTCTGTGTCGTGCCCCTTGCCCCTATGGTATTCACAGTAGGAATTTTCATCCCAGAATTTGGACTTCCTTTCGGGTTCGGGAGTAGGTCCAATAGGTTGGAGTTTGCCTTGCTTCATTAGCCTTTTTAGAGCATTGGAGTACGTATCCCCAAGGTTTGTGAACTTCCTTGGTGGGCTAGTTTTCTTGGATGACTCGAGAAGGTTAACTTCGTCGGTCTTGCTAGTAGAGCCGTATGAACGACTTGTGGACCCTTGATATCCTCGACCTACCGTTTTGGACAAGAGCCCTTTGCGGATGTCATCTTCAATTCGTGTCCCCAACACGGTTAAATCTTTGAAAGTCTTGATGTTTTGATATCTCAAATGGTTGGCATATATGGGCTTGAGATTGTCCACGAACTTCTCCACAAGAGTGGCCTCATCCGGGCGTTCTACTAGTTGAGTACTAGTCTTCCTCCACCTACTTAGGAAGTCGGTGAATCCTTCTTTGTCATTTTGGGTAAGAACCTCTAGAGTGCGCATGTTGACTTGGATCTCGGCATTATCCGCGTATTGTTTCGAGAACTCAATGGCGGCGTCCTCCCAAGTAGCGACCTTTTTGTGATCTAAAGTGTAGAACCATTGCTTTGGGATGGTGTCAAGAGATGAAGGAAAGATCCTTAAGAACATCTCGGGTTTGATGCCTTTGATAGACATGTAGTCCTTGAAGGCGCGGATGTGGTTCAAAGGGTTCTCATGTCCTTTAAACTTAGGGATATCCGTCATGCTAAAGTTAGTGGGCAATTTGGAATTGACGGCTTCATACTTACGATTGTTCTCCCTGTAAATGTCATCCCCCTTAAGGTACATCAATTGCTCCTCTAGGTATTGGATTCTTTTCTCATTGCAGTTGTCCCCATGAGAGGATTCTCATCTTTGGACTCGTCATCGGAAAAACCTAGTACTTCACTTTTAATGGGAGGTAGCTTTCCCTCTACATCAAAGATGCGGCCTTCGATAAGCTCAAGGCGGTCATAGGTTTGTTCTTGAGTGAGTTGCATTTGGGTTATCGCGGCCAGGATTCGATCATTACTCTCTTGAATTTGCTGGAGGTTCGTATCATCACTTGACCCAGGCATCTTGGAAACTGGATAAGAGACCGGCGACGAATCAAAACACGATCGACCATTCTATCACATTTGCTAAAAGAGGAAAAGTTTTGACTCGTGAAGTGGGTGTGTGCCACTTGTGTTGAGTGAATTTTTGAAGAAAGACAAGGTCTTTGAAAATGTGTGTCCTAGCCAACTGTAGTGTAGTTGTAGGAGTGGACTCGAAGTGAGGTTTTGAAATGGGCTTGTGGCCCGAATTTTGACTTGACAAACGGACAGAGTTTTGACCGGACTTTGTACTAATTGAAGGCCCTATTTTCGAAATTCTTGATTGAAAACGGGTTTTGATTTTTTGAAAAGTCGTCATGATTTGTCTTGAAATGGTGATCACATAAGGTTTTGCATATTTATACAAGCATTATAACGGGATGCTGAGTGCGTTTAGAAGGGTTTTGGTTTAAAGGGTGGGTTGCCATACCGAACCATCAAACCCGAAGTCTGTGGAGAGGCTCGTGCCAAACAAGAGTAAGGCCGATTCCTAGTCCATTTCCTCAAGTAGTGAAGGCCCTTGATACAAACAAGAGTAAGCATCATGGTATGGATGACGTCAATCGCTATCCATCCTTAGGCCCAAATAAGAATTAGGACCGTTTAGACGGGACGATTGGTCGAATGGGTTGGGTTGGGCCTAGGAAGGCCGATTAAAACGGTCTAGGAAGACCGAGTTATGAAAACCGACAATTGTCTTGTACAAACTTATTCCCTAACCTTGTTCAAGTTTCACCCTAGCTACACGTAAGTGTATGTTCCCAATGAGTCGCCAAATCGTGGACGACGGGCCGCCACGGGGCGCCTGGGACGAGGGGAGCTCGGAAACAACAAGCGTTTGCATTTTGTAAGGAGTCGCCACCAATTTTTATGGGAAATTGGAACCGTTCGAATACCTCATGTCATGTCAAGACATAAAGTAGTGACATGAACACTAAGCAATCGTTACCCTTAGCATTCTATGTCTAGAATGACTCTCGTGGATGCCAATGAACACGGGTGCTCACGGAGATCTGGAGTAAGGGGTGAGGGTACGTATTAGGAAGCTCTTTTGATCGAACACCTAATCCCTCCCGCCTCGATAGCGGCCTCTACTAATGATTAGGGAGTTTATTCGTACTCGATATATCGTCGGCTATATGCATGCAATGCAACATCCATTAGATTAATCCTAACATGTGAGAATTAGGCTAAGTCGGTGAACAATTAATTAGCATACAATTAATGTCGAAGTTGGATTTAATGCTTATTACATGTGAAAGCATACAAGCAATAGGATAAATACAATAAAAGAAAATTACACTAAAGGAAATTACAATAATTACAAAGGAATAGGCGATTTATGTCGAAAATACCTTTGAAACGGATGATTTGAGAAAAAGGAGTAAAAGAATAAAAGAAATAAAAGAATAAAAGAAATAAATTACGAACAGGAATTAGCGTGATATTACGGATAATAGTCAGTTAAATACGTAAACTAATTAAATTACGTCAAGGCAGAAAAGGAGTTCAGAGACAGAATTCACCCTGGAACAGGCGCAGCAGGCACTGCGCCCTTTGGAAGAGGCGCAGCAGTTGCTGCGTCTGTTCCAAGGGTGAGTTCTGGCTGTGAAGCCGGAACTGCAAACCGTTAATGTTAATTGGTAAATTAATGGATTGATTGAGATTTTAGACTCGGATGAAAGTGATTTAATGAATTATTTACATATGATTAAAGTCATAAAAACAGTAAAACATGGATGAGACGGAAATAAGACGGATTAATTATGTGAAGGGTCGATGTTAATGAATAATTAATAAAACAAACTAACTAATTAAACTAAACATGATGAATGAATGACGGATACATGACAAAAATACGAAAATATATCAAAGGTAAATTCCAGAAACTCAAATATGATGAAATTGAACTTCTAAAACTCGAATTGAATATTAATGACGAAAACCCGCGAATATTGGTTATAAGGGATTTAAGTCGGAATGATAATGAACTAAACATGTGAACGATGAATGAATAATTTACATATGAATTATATGCTAATATGACGAAGAAATACAGAACAAACGAATATAAACAAAATAAGAACGAATTACAGAGGACGAGGAAGAAGAAAAGAAGCAGAAACTGCGGCAGCCTCACGAAGAGGCGCAGCAGGTGCCGCGCTCCTTCGAAGAGGCGCAGCGATTCTTTGCGTCCTTTCTCTTAAATCTATCTCACTGGAAATCCGTAAAAAGGGGTTTTAAAGACGGTTTTAGAAATCGGTTTTAATTAGATGTTTTCGACATAAATCTTACAATTGTGATACGATAAAATAAATAACAATAAATAAAGAGGAATTATACACCCTCAGACTTACATGTTGACGGAACGAGAAGAACTAAGAAAATCGATTAGTGATGCTCGACGCGAATGCAAGGAAAGAATGCCCTCGTAAGAGGAAAACGATTTAACAAGTTGATTAATTAGATTGATTGAGTGTAGTGGTCAAATTGGTCGGTCATGCAACGGAGAGGCTGGTACCCGGAAGGATCCGAGCTTACGTGGTCGAAGGTTCAAGCACGTAGGCGCCAATTAGTAAGAACAAAGTCTAGAATGCAAAGGGAGAAGAGAAGGGCGGACACTCGCGTGAGAAATATGAGAGGCGAAGGCTCCTATTTATACTAATCACACGGAGGTTTAGGGTTTCGGAGACTCTTTGGAAGTGAATCTCGGAAAGATATAAAAAGATACGTAAATCATGCAAAGAAGGGCCTGGGAAGAGGCGCAGCGAGCCCATGCGTCTCTTGGAAAGAGGCGCAACACTGTTGCGTCTATTCCCGGGAGGTTTCCTCTGTTTAAGAAAGATTTCCGTGTTTAAGTTATGGTAGGACGGATTTAATTCGATTATCTTTTGAATATTACGGGATATTATTTGCCAAAAGATAAAATTTGAGAAATATGGAATAGAAATATCCGGAACATTCCGAACATTCGACTCGGGATTTAACAAGTTATCGAAAATGGAGACGGTTTTGACCCGGACTCGAATGTACTCTAATTATCGCCAAAACGACCGTATCGGCACGTAGATGACAACTAAGAGGTTGACATTAATTTTTGAGCAATCACTTGACGATAATCTTACGAACTGTCACTAATCGTTCCGCGAATCAAACATGCGGCCCAATCATCACCGGGTGGTTTGCGAGGGGTGCAGAAACGAGGTGTCTACACACATAAGCTCATCTCGAAAAAAGAGGAAGATCCCGGTTTGTGGGAGGTTCACGCTAACGGCCTCTCCGCGACAAATGGCTCGAAGGCCGACATCGTTATCATCAGCCCAAACGGGGACGTATCCGAGCACGCCTTGAAGCTTACCTCAGTGACCCCCAAAGAATCCAAGTACGAGGCGGTGATAACCGGAATTGAGCTAGCTAAAGCCGCCGGGGCGGAACGTATCATGGTAAAGACAGATTCGCTCCTCGTGACCAACCAGGTTAGAGGAGAGTGCGAAGCCCAGGACTACAAGACAATAAGGTATCTAGTAAGGGTGAGAGCGTCGCTTCGTAACTAGAATCGTTCCGGGATACAAAGACACCCCGGATCCGGAACGACCAGGACCATCGGCATGGTCGAAGGGAGAAGAGACCGAGGAGGTAGAGATCGATCCAGGCCGCACCGTAACCATCGGTGTCAACCTGGAACAGTAAGTCGAGAGCCGACCTCCTGGACTGCCGAGAAAGAACAAAGACGTTTTCGCATACTCAGCGGCCGAGATGTCAGGCGTGAATCGGGAGGTGATTGTTCACAAGCTGAACGTGCTCCCCACCGCTCGCCCAGTCAAGCAGAGAATGAGGAACTCCTCGGTTGAGAAGGACGAGGCCATCAAAGCCGAAGTAGATAAATTACTAGCGGCAGGTTTCATTATGCCTTGTACTTATCCTGAGTGGCTAGCCAATGTTGTAATGGTGAAGAAATCATCGGGGGCATGGAGAATGTGTGTAGACTTTACCAACCTTAATAAAGCATGCCCCAAAGATTGTTATCCCTTGCCTCGGATAGATAGCTTAATCGACGCCACGGCAGGCTACACCATCGAGCACTCTTTGGACGCCTTCTCGGGGTATCACCAAGTGTTTATGGCCGAGGAAGACATGCCTAAATGCGCATTTATCACCGCCAACGGCACATACATGTACAAAATGATGCCGTTTGGTTTGAAGAACGCCGGAGCAACGTACACGAGGCTGGTAGACAAAGTGTTTCAAGATCAAAAAGGGCGAAACATTGAGGCATACGTCGACGATGCTATTGTAAAAAGCAAGTCCGACAGCGAGCATCTGGCCGATTTACACGAGACATTTTGTTCACTAAGAAAATACAAGATGAAGCTCAACCCAATGAAATGCAACTTCGGTGTCCGGCGGGGAAAATTTCTAGGAGTACTTGTCGGCGCGAGGCATAGATGCCAATCCGGACAAAGTCCAAGCGATCCTAGACCTGCCGGAACCAAGGAATCGGAAAGAGGTTATGATCTTTGACCAGGAAGAATGGCGGCTCTCGCCCGTTTCATCTCTCGGTCAACCGACAAAAGCACCCCATTCTTCAAAGTCTTTGAAAGGAAATAAAGACTTGGTGGGGGAGGAACAGAGCACGGCTTTCAAACAACCGAAAGCTCATCTTCGACTCTCCCAACTCGTCTGTGCCAATATTGGGGAGACGCTATACCTATACATATAGAAGTAACCTCGGCCACGGTCGGTGCCGTGATCATCGAGGGGAAGAAGACAAACAAAGAACACCCAATCTACTTTGTCAGCCCATACATTGTTGTTGCCCGCCGAAAGAAATTACCCACTAATCGAAAAAGCGGCCTTCGCCGTCGTCGTTGCCACAAGGAAGTTAAAACCCTACTTCGACGCACACCCCGTGACGGTCCTAACCGATCAGCCATTGGAGAAATCCTTGGAAAAATTCGAACAATCCGGCAGGCTCATCAAATGGGCAGTGGAGCTCTCTGGTTTCGGCATTCAGTACAAACCAAGGCCTTCGATAAAGGGGCAAGCGCTTGCAGATTTCCTGGCCGAATGCACGTATCAGGAAGAGCCAAACCCGGGCATATGGGAGGTCTACACCGACGGCTCCTCCACGACGAATAGCTCGGGAGAGGGATCCTTATCATCAGCCCAAACGGGGACGAGTTTGAGTACGCCTTGAAATTCACCTTCTCGGCCTCGAACAATGAGTCCGAATACGAGGCGGTGATAACTGGAGTCGAGCTAGCTAGGGCTGCCGGAGCAGAACACATTGTGTTGAAGACAGACTCACCGTTGGTTACTAACCAAATCGAGAGGGGAGTATGAGGCTCGGGACGACGGAATGGTAAGGTACCTAGAGAGGGTGAAAGCCGACGTAGCAAAATTGAAATCCTTCCAAATCCGGTCGTCCCGGATCCGAGAACAACCGGGCCGACGCTCTCTCCAAACTGGCCAGCTCAACCATCAAGAATGTCAGCCGAACCGTACTGGTAGACATCAGGAACGCAAAAAGCATCACTGAGACCGTCGGCATGGTGGGTAACATAGAGACCGAGACAACGTGGATGACTCCGATAATGAGATACAAGCTTACAGGTGAGTTGCCGGAGGGCCGCAATCCCTCGGCCAAAATAAAAAGGATCGCCGCCGGTACTGTTGTTCGAAGGGGAGGCGTACGGAAGATCCGTAATAAGACCACTCTTGAAGTGTGTCGGTCCCGGCCGACGCAGAATCGAGCATCTTGTAAATACACGAAGGCATCGTGGACATCACATGGGGGCAAGAACACTAGCCCACAAAGCTCTCCGAGCTGGCTACTTCTGGCCCACCATGCTTCAAGATTCCAGAACGAAGACCAAGAAGTGCACGAACTGTCAGATGCATGCCCCGGTGATACACGCTCCCTCCTGAGACCTACAACCGGTGCTTAGTCCCCTTCCCTTCGCGCAATGGGGGATGGACATGCTAGGGCCATTCCCAACGGCCTCCGGGGGAAGGAAGTTCTTAATCGTCGCCGTTGACTACTTCACCAAATGGGTTGCGGCCGTAGCAGTACCAGCAAAGACCACGGTGCCGCCGTCGAAAGGTAACTGGGAAAACGTTATAACCCGCGGATTACCCAAGTTATGGTATTCGACCACGGCCGAGAGTTTTGGAGCGACGATAATGAAGCGGTTAGAAGAGCTCGGCATCAAGTTTGCGTACTCCTCCGTCTGCCA